>NC_142714.1:37943773-38568773 GCF_055471065.1 Atractosteus spatula
TCCCAAGGAAATGCTGCTTAGTACACATGGAACACAATCTTCCTCTCGGCTTGTTAATCCATCAGTTGCCATTGTAGCAACAGGGCCCATTATTTCACGTAGAATTGAATGTTATTAATGATTTCTAATAATCTTTGTGTGCCTTAACCTAGCAGCCTGTTACCGCTCCCTAAAGGCACAGAAATGCAACTAAAGAGGCCTCCTCTTTGTGATCTCAGCGACAGAATGACTTAGTTGTCTTTGTATGTGGGAAAGTAAAGGAGGTGAATTTGTCTTTTGGAAAACTGTCTTCCCAAGGCAGTGTCATGATTGTAATCCCTCCCCCCTTAAGGGCGCTCCAGCTCTTTCACATTTTAGTTGATTTTGTGCACCTGCCTCCTGTTCCAGCCCTTCCCTACAAAAGCCAGATGCTCCCAACATTCCTGGCGCTGCATTGGAAGATGGACGTCCGGAGACCCGCCTACCTCCAAGTCACCCTACGCTCGCGGCTTGAGCCTGACCAGCCGAGTCTGGGGCTTGGAGCGCCTGGCCCTTCAGCGGATCCCGCTATGGTTTTTAACTTTTGTCATCTCCGTCTTGGATTGGATTACCCGGCTCTGGACTTTTGCTTACTCTGGGTCTCCCTATGGATTCCCTCTGGATTGTCGCATTGACCACGCCCCCCCGAGCACCAGCGCACCGTCAACATGCCCCCCCCGTTCTTCTACCAGCCCCGACCCTAGTCTTCTTTCCCCCATGTTTGTTTCAGTCCCTTCCAGATTCTGCTGTCTGCATAGGGTCCTAAAAATGCTTTGTGACAGGCAGTGACAATCTAAACTCCTACAATGGATGTCCACTGCTGGTGCCTGAATGTCTAGCAGAAAGACATAGGCACATCTGTATCTGATCTTATCATCACAGGGCATGGTCAATCACACAAAGGAAGATCCACCAATTGGTACTAGAACCAAACCTAATGGCCTCTCAGCCTGTCACCCGCTGGTGATGTACCCCCATATAACCTGTAACCCAACACGTTTTTACCAGTTAACCACTGGTTTCTCAATTTCTCTCTAAACTGGCTAACTGACTTTGACGAACACGTGACTGCAAGCAGTCCAAGTCAGGGCTTAAACATTTCTGCAAGACACCAGACTGAGAGAGTGAGTCAGTAAAATACAGAATTCCGTCCAAAATATTTTTTCTGAAACAGATGAAATCATGTGTTTGCAAACCCACTGTTATATTTTCCCAATCAATGAAATTAGACAATTGGACTCTTTCTTTTTGTTGACATCCAAAAATATCTGAATATTCTGAACAAAATCTATAACATGGAATTAAACGAGCTTCCCTTTTGTCTACCTTGTGGACTTCAAGAAGACAAACTGTGCACGTTTTGTTTTTAAAGACCAAAATCTGTCACGGTGGGGCTGACTGCGGAGGATTGGGATCCAATGCGGTGCTCTTAGGAAGGATAAGCGCTAGATGAAGGCGTAGTCAGAGGAATAGCGAAGTCCAATAGCGAAGGCATGTAGAAGCGTCGATGTAGAATCAGAAGGTGTAGGCATAATCGAGGAAACTGGCAGGGGTCAGAATCCGGGAAGGCGTTGAAGAGGTGTCGGCGTAGAATCAGAAGGCGAAGGCGTAATCAAGGAAACAGGCAGGGGTCAGAGTCCGGGAAGGAGTTGAAGAAGCGTCGGCGTAGAATCAGAAGGCGAAGGCGTAATCGAGGAAACAGGCAGAGGTCAGGATCCAAGAGAGCGTTGTAGAGGCATAGGTATGAAATCGGGAGGCAAAGGCGTAGTCGAAAAACAGCAGGGTCAAGGTCCAGGAGAGAAACAGTAGTATAGCGAAGGAGTTGGCCGAAACAAAGCTCAGGGAGAGAATCTCAATCGTGAGCACTGAGAGGGGGTCTGGTGAGGGTTTAAATAGAGGACTGGTTGATGCGTGCACGTTTGGTACGGGGAGAGCTCGTGGGAATGGGGGAGCGCTTGCCTGTGTGAGAGTGATTCGTGACAAAATCAGTAGGATGCAACTTTGGCAGAGCTGTCTAAGGCCTAATGTAAGGTAAAGTTCTCTCTCCTCTGTCTGTCACATACAGACTCAGCCCATCTATTTACCAGCACATAGTTGAAATTCATCAAGGTCATTTGGACAATGGATGCATTCGGTAAAATTTCATTACTCAGAATTATTCAAATCATCACTTTTGACAGTTGAAATATCATTTTATATGCAAGTTTGATGTTTAGTTCACAATAGGAGATGCACATTTACAAGTGTCTGAGAATAAAAATGTTATACAGTATAACTGTATGAGACTGATAGAACCTACAGTCTAGACTGTAACATTGTAGTCAATGTACGTGTTAACTCTGAAGTTATTAACTCTGTTCTTTGTAATCCCTGAGTGAATGATCAGCATTCCATGTTCACTGCAGATCATTTCACAGAAATATATTCTATTACGTTTGTTGCCATCATGCATGTTTTGGTTATATCAATATACTATTGTATATTTAGAATCCGTGTGTGACACTATAAATTATTCTGTTTGATTGGTTCCTAAAAGTCGCCAAGTACTCTTGCAGTTTACTGTTAGAATTTCTAACTGTTACAGAAAATTAAAATATCCAATTTCCAACACCATGACAGCCAGATCAGAGTGAAGATCAATTCCACCTACATGCAATTAAACCATTACTTTCCTTTTTACCAGTGGGTATTTAAGAGCAGTTATGCATTTCTGTTCAGTCATAGAACAAGCCTTTACTTGTGTCTCGGCATTCCCTTGTCTGTGCTCTCTCATGCTTCAACTTGACTTGCTTGGCTATATTCTGGGCTGTTTTTTGTGTATCTGACCTGCTTATTACATCAACTTGCCTTACAGATCATCCTTTGTTCCTTTATTTTATGTACAGTATCTTTCGCTTGGGCCCCTATTTATTTTACTACAGTTTTGGAGTGTGTTTTCGCCTGCTTACAGCCTGCTCAGCTACTGCACTTGGATACAGAATCCTGTCTCAAGACCATTACATTCAATGTGGTCAGTGCAGTGGTATTACAATTGGTCTTCATGTTTGAATAGTTCCTTGAAATTTACTACTTGATTGTAGTAATATATCTACAAAGAAATCTATTCTGAAATCATGTGATCCACTGTTATTACATACACTCAACTAATTGTGTGGCTTGCTAAGGTAATTCTGTACATTAAATTAATTTACGTTGTCAACAGCAAAAGCTCTAAATACTGTGGACTGATGAATACATCATTATTTTCCCATTTTACTTTTAAATTAATTATATATTTACTCTTGTTTTTTTTGCTTTAAAAGTTAGGTGGGTATTGTGTATATAAAATATTTTAAATACACAAGTAATAGGTTTATTCCATGCTGAAAAAAAGAAGAAAGAGAACACAACGTTTCGGCCGTGGAGCCTTCTTCAGGTGTGAGAGAGACAAGGCAGTAGGCAAAAGAGATGTAGCGGGAGAACAAAGGCTGGGAGGGAGGAGGAGTGAGAGGCGGGAGCAGGGGACAGAAAGAGAGGCCAATCAAGAGGTGTGAAGTCAGAATGGGTGTAGAGAGGTGTGAAATGAAACTTCCAATGAATGGAGAAAATTTAAAAGAACAGTAGTCTGTCGTTAAGAGAAGGGAGCATGTGTGATCCTAGCTGCAGAATGATTTTGGTTTCGGTAGTCTTTCTGATGTATGAGTTCGGGAAAACTGTCTTTGAGAACACAGACGGAGAGGTTAGAGTGGTCATGGCCATCAGAGGTGAAATGAGAAACAATGGGCTTGGAGAGATCTTTAATCTTCACAGCCCTGACGTGTTCTCTGAAGTGGTCTCAGAGTCTCCTTCCTGTTTCTCCAATGTAGATGGCTGGGCATTTACTGCAGGAGATACAGTAAATAAGGTTGCTGGAGGTACAAGATGCCATCTGGGTGATCCGGAATTGTCCTGAGGGGCCTTGTATGAGTGTGGTGATGGATGTGTACTTGCAGGTGATACAGCAAGCTCTGTTGCAAGGGAAAGTGCCTGGTGTGGATGGTTGTTGAGGCCGGTCAAGGGAGCTGTGAACGAGGAGGTTATGCAGATTAGGTGGTCGGCGATATGAGATGATGGGGCGATCAGAAAAGAGGGCCCCAATGGAGGGATCATCCTGTAGGATGGAAAAGTTGTGGTTAATAGTCCTGGGGATAGGAAGTGTGTTAGGGTGGTAGGGAAGCACCAAAGGAATGCGGTTGTTACGGTGGGAGTTCCTGATCGGGTTGATGGTCCGGGGGGTGTTTTTGGCTCGGGCAAGGGCCCTGTCAATCACACTGCTGGGGTATCCTCTGTTGATGAAAAAGGAGTACATTTCGAGGGCTTGGTTCTCGAAGTCGATGTCGTCGCTGTATAATCGTTGTAGCCTAAGGAACTGTGAAAAAGGAAGAGAGGTTTTAGTGTGGTTGGGGTGAAATGAGCTGTACAGGAGGTAGCTGTGTGAATCCGTGGGTAGTGGAGAGTCGGGGGTAGTTGATGGAGAAGTTGATGTCTAGAAACGGAAGAGTAGTGGAAGATATGTTAACCGTATATTTGAGGGAGGGGTGGAAGTTGGTGAAATGGTGCAGGAACAACTAAAGCTGATCTTTGGAGCATGTGGCGGCACCACTCAGTCATCAATATATCGTTTGTAGAGGTCAGGGACATAGCCAGTGTAGGAAGCGAAGAAGCGTTCTTTTACCCAGCCGACAAAATATTGGCATAGCTGGGTCCCATTCTGGTGCCCATGGCAACTCTGGTGTCCATGGCAACTCCACTAACCTGTTGGTAAATATTACTTCAAAGTATCATCTGAAAGTTTGTGAAGACTGTCAAAGGGTTTGAGTACTGTTGTAATGAACAGTATATAGAAATGCATGAACACGAGGACCTCCAGATTCTTTTACAAATTTGGAACATTCTTTTTTCAATAGGGAAGAGGCAACTGTGGGTTTCCTATTGGTTCCTTAGGGGTTCCTAAGAGAACCCTTACTTCACTGTGTATTACAGTTGCAGTCTGTTAGTGATATGACACAGGTATAAACCAATTACTAAGGCTTTGCTTGTGCTCTAAGAGTAAACTAATGGTGGGTGAAAACACTCATGACACTTACCTTGGTTTTGTTAATCACAGTACTGTATGTACTGTATGTGACTGATGAATCCTTGATTGAAATTGCAAGACTAACTCAAATCAATCAATATCTTACCCTTGGAAGCATTTTTTTTATTCTCTTAAGCCAGCAAACTGAATGGGTAATTACCACATAAATATCCCTTTTCCACAGAGGAATGGTTAAAATGGGCAAAGGTCCTCAGCTGTACAGTACACATAACAGGGAAGAATGGCTATTGTAAATCTTGTGTAAAATTAACACACATGCACATTTTTAAAAGAGATACAATTTGCAAATGGTGTTTACTTTTATCTTAGAAATAAAACTAACTAACTAATAAACTTCATAAAAGAAAAATAAATGGCAGAGACTTCCAATTCAATGTTTTTTAAAATCCATTGATCTAAACTGAATTGAAATACTGTGTCTATTGCATTGTAATGAATTGAAGAGCATTTATCATCTTTTGTGAGAGGACAGTTCTCTAAAGCCTCAATCCATGGTATTTGTAGGGGGCACAAATCTAATTTCATTAGGGATTTGCCTCACAGCAGGAATCGTAAAGTAAAAGCCATTAGAGAGCTAATTACAGGAGTTGAAAGAAGCTCTTGGAATATAGCAAATGCTTTTTAATTCAGATGGGAGATTTATGATCCATTTGCACTTAAAAGTTAATTTTACTAAACTTTTTCTTTCACAATTTTGTGAAAGCTGTGAATGATCTCAGAACCAGTGGGAACTGGAATGTCCATAATTCTGGACTACTTAAATCCAGGTGATATTTCAAATTTTACAAGAATAAAATGCTGTCACAATCAGTGATTAATAAGTATATCAAAACAATGTTATGGTGATATGCTGCCAATCAGTACAATCAGCTTAAGAGTCACAGTACAAGATAATAAAAAGATTGTACTGCTGTAAATTGACTCTTTGTATGACTGGATGCTTTACTATCCATTTCCGCTGGCTACTCAGGGTGAGTCATTCAACATTCACATGATTAAAAAAATGTACAAAACAAAGAAATACAATAAGTGAGTATGGATTATGTGGAATGGATGACACTGTGGTGCAATAGTTAGCATAGCTGCCTTGCAGTGCTGGGGCATTGGGTTCAATTCCAGGCCAGGGACGCTATCTGTATGGAGTTTGTGTGTTCTCCCTGTGTTCATGTGGGTTTGTTCATACTCCATTTTCCTTCCACAGTCCAAAAACATACAGGTACAGTAGGTTAAGTGGCTACCAGGAAAACTGGCCCTTGTATGAGTATGTGCGTATTTGTGTCTGTCTGTGCCCTGTAATCAACTGGCCCTGCACAGGGTATACTCTACCTTGCACATGTTGTTTGCCGGGCTAGGTTATGGCACCCCTGCAACTATTGAATTAAAGCAGTTAGAAAATGGTTGGATTAAATGGAAAAAAATAATTAATATTATAATTTTTGGTATTTATATATCCTCAGTTAATTATGTGTATGTTATCTATTTTTGTTGTGTTATCTTGATTTTTAATTCCTTTAGCATTACTTTCTCTTTTAAGACAAAAGTAAATCTATTTGGTAATCCATAACCAAATGGATTATTGTAAGAAGACTCTTACAATTTGCTTTATAAGTGAACCTTTTCATAACTCCATGTGCAATTAATAGATTAAAGATACAACATTAGCTAGAATATTACAGTATGATTCATTGTGAAACTAGAAAAATAGTTATTTAGCTATTCATGTTCTTCATTGACTAGGTCTGGGGAAAAACTGTGATCAAACTGCACAATCTCTCCTTCCACCTCCCAGAAACAGATGAAACATTCAAGTCTTCAGATATGACTGCATTTACTGAGACAAAGTAATGGGGTTTCTTAGGTTCAGTCTGTGAAAAGTTTTATTGGGTAAACATAAGATAAAGAGTACTAATACCTACTGCAGCAATCAATATAAGGGACAGCTACATTACTCTTTCACAGCTTGCAAAGCTTTATAACTGGCTTGTACGTTTTATCTCGCAACTAGTAATCAGGCTTATAGGATTAATTGTTTTTTAGTGAATCTACTCATAAATAGGTTAGCCTGTGATATCCTAATTTTCTACTGACGTCTTACAGCAGGAGGACAATGCAATCACAAGAAAACTATGTAATACTGCAGTGTCTCTAATCTCTCTAATGCACTTGCAGTGTGACAGGAAGTCTCCTCCCTTGCAGGTAATTGACCTTGGAAATTGAAAAAAGTGGCTTCATGGCTTGAAAGAAGCTGGAGGTCTCATAGCTGAAATGGGGTGGGGTGGGGCTTTAGATGTGAAAATGTCTCAGCAAAAAAAAAACGAGGAATCAGATAAGTCATGCCAAAAATGAAACCGTTTTATGTGAGGATTGCTTTATTATTTAAAAAAACAGTAAGTAGAACATCTCTCTTTCACTGGAAATCACTGTTCATGCATGGTCGTGCAAGAAGCCAGTACTGTATGTGTGCTTCCAAAAAAGTCAGTGATATGTCTAGTCATATTAGTTTTACACATATTTACTGCTGTATTAGTAAAACATAGGATATAGCATTTTCTATTTAGCTTTAATCAATGTGACAGAGCTCCATAAAAGCCCCAAGAACATTAAGTTCGGTTTCAGTAACGGCTTAGTACACTCTATCAGTTCTAGATATAGAGATGAGAGGAACGGTACCTTTTGGACAGATAGAAAACTAAGCCATAAGGGAGAAGTTAAAAATGTAATGAAGCATAAAATACTTTTAAGATGAAGTTATTTTTTTATTTGCATTTAGGTCTTTGTGGAATAATACCCAGTTAAGAAAAAAAAACTATTTTTATAAACCTGTGTTGCTGAATCGCTTCTTCTTGATCTCTTTTACACAGAGTACACTGATTTGAGTAGATAGGTTAGGATTTATTCAACAATGCCATTTTGCAGGTAGACTCCCCTAATGCTTCATTCGCTTATGCCACACGATTGTACATACCTGGGGATATCATCATCTCCTGATCACTCCCTAAGCTCAGATATGAGAATTGCTTATTAGGCTACAGTGGCTCCAACAACTTTCAGTGCACAAATATTTATATATATATAATTTCTGTACTCCAAAAGTTAGAATTTCATAAGTTTCATTCAACTATCAACTCAATTAGGCTTTTCTTATATACAATTGATTATGCACTTTACCACAGTGCCTTTAGTAGGTTTTGTACTCTGTATCTTAATTCAGAGTAATCAGAACTTCAGTTCATTTAACAGCAAATTTCAAAGGTGTCTCTTTTCAGTTTCTCCGTTCTTGTACCTTCCCAATGCAAAATATGGAACTGGGTTTGGGAATTTGTGATTGGATCTGAAGCTTGAATCCTGGATTTGAAAGGGACTTGGATGTGATTAATTACTGTACTTTAAATACAAAATGTTGTGGAACACTGCCTGACATAAGTATACGTGACAAACCAATTGCAAAGAGAGCAATGACATCAATTTTCAAATTCCACTTAGTGGCTTGAGGAAACAACACTGCAGTGTCAAGAAGTTGCCATTATGGACGTAAACATTATTGTCTGACAAGAAGTGTGCTTAATTCTGCAGGGTCTGTGATGAAAGTGTATAGAACTGTCACAAAGATATGGATTGTATGTCTTGACAGTCAGCTGCTTCTAGTCATTGGGCATCATTTAGCATTCTGAATAATAGTCTTGCTGGCTAAATTAGCACAGCTCAAGTTCCAAATGAATGAATCCTGGCAATCTTAAACCCTGTGCCTGACACCTCAATTAGCTTACATACAATGTTAATATTAATGGAAGCACTGAAAAAGTCAGTACCTCGGTCATTTCCTCAGTGTGTTGTATGCATCTTACTTGTCATAAAAATGTTTCCATTATGTTCTTTCAAACATGTAAATTGAAATAGCCCAGTACGCCACTTGCACACCTATTTTTTTTTACAGGGGAAACTGGTCAAAATGCTAAATGTTATGCTGTCAGTCAGATTTGCTTCTCTAGAAGAGCTGTCAGAAACCAGAGAGAGAAGACATTGTGATTAAGTACAACTCATTATGGGTACACATAGAAGAAAGGCATAAGTCAAGCATATTTAATGCCACTTAAAGGTTGAAAGTCAAACATATTTAATGTACTAATCGCTTGTCACTAACAATTTTGCATTTTTTGAGAATGAATATCTTTTAAAATATTTTGGGGTGTTGTGAATGTGGAAGTCCTAGCAATTGAGGATTTTTTTATTCTGAATCCCTAATTTCTTTAAAGATAGTTCAAATGATAGCTTGGCTTGGTCATTTAAAATGTTCTGTGAACACAAAACACAGGAAACAATTCTATTTAAAGGTTATTGCACACAATGATAGAGTTTTACTTTTGATTCCCTTTGAAATAGAAAAGCTATCTGAAATAAAACAGAGCCCAACAAATCTCTAAGACAGAATTCACATATGACAGTTTAGAGCAATGCTGATATTAAAATTGTGCTAGCACATATTTTTTGCTGTTTGGAAGCTGAAAATAGGTTAGTGAAAAATGTGGTTAGTAAGCTCCATTGCTTTTATGAGAAATGGAAATGTCTCTGATTCAAAAACAAGTTCACTGAAAGCCACTTTAAAGCTGTTGTTTCTAACATCCACATTGTCCTGTTGGTGAATTCCTTAATGTTCACTTATTTACATCTGTCTTGTATTTTGTCTTTATTTGACATTAAATCTGACTAATGTATCAAAAAATTCTCTAGACATTTCTCACAAAAAAGAGGTAAATTATTGGATTGAGATAGCTACAGTACACACACTTTACACTCTTAAATATGCCATTGATGTTATTACTCATCACCAACCTGTAGTTTTTTCATTGGTCCTTTCATAAAATCACCCATAGTTTTGTCTTTACCCATTGCACATGAAACTACTCATTTGGATGTATTGTCTCATACCAAAGCTGTATAAAGAAGCAGAGATGCTTTATTCATCCCTTTTCATTTTTATCAAAGTAAGCATCCTTTACAAGGGAGCCCCACTGCTTTGTTCTCATTCTAACCTCAGAGATTTCCTTCTGATATTACCATCTGAAATCGTATCACTATGATTTTTTGTGGTTTTACCAGTAATGTGAAACAATCCTTGCTCCTTCAATTTTGTGATTTTGCTGCTGTTTTCTCCCAAAACCAGGCATCTATTATTAGTAATCTTGGTGAGGGCTGTGGCAAGCTGGAGTCTGTCCCACAAACGTAGGGTGCAAAGAGAGACTGAGAGAACATTAATGCTCCCACCTTGGACAGGATTCCAGCCCATACCAGGGTTGTAGAGAAAGGGACTACAATAGCTAATTGGGTCTTTAGGAAGAGGAAGAGAATTTTGCAACTGGCTAGAACCCATGTGAACACAGGTAGAACATGCAAACTCTGTACAAAAATGAAAATATTTGGTTTTAGAATTTGATAATATCGTTGGTATGTAATATACTTAATAAGCACAGTTATTAAAATTAAAATAGCTTCTGCAGATAAACAGGACTTAAAAGCAAAAAAAAAAAAGTATTAATGACACTACAGCTTAATCGTTTACACTGAAATTGCAGAGTAAATACTTGGGAAAATGCACTTAAAACCGAGAACAGGATCTTTACCCAAAGATTTGTGGGGCCATGTTGTTGAAGCTGATACCCTGGCTTTTTTTCAACAAAAGACTGACTGAGTTCTCTGGATCTTTGAATCTAAGCATCTAACTCGACTAAAGGTCAAGAACATAAGGGACAAGAATTGCAAGGAACAATGCTCATCGTAGTTTACATTACTGAGGAGTCTTAAGAGCTTGTGTTGAATACAAAAGAAATGGAGAGGTGAGAATTGACTTGGAGTCAAGGACGACACGTAGAAGACCAAGGGGGAAGTTGTTTAAGTTTTCTCCATACGCAAAGAAAATGAAAAAGAAAGAGTCTGTAAGGAATGAGAAGAGTGGGTCAAGGAGAGAAAGTCATCTAAGAAATGAAAGATGGAAGGTAACTGCTAGATATAGGAAGAACAAATGCAGACTAACAACATGGAAATTATTTTTTTCGCCTCTGTAAAACTGGTCTGGAGTTTAATATCCTATCTAATATCTGAGTTGGTAGAAGCACATTTTCCTTCAAGCACATGCAAGGGAATGCCACACAGTGCTGGAAGATATCGTTTGTTTCTGGCGAGAGCTAATGCAGAGTATTATCATTAAAAAACAAAATAAATATTTTTATCATGCTATGCTTTTTCATTCCCAGCAAAGCAGCATAGAGGGCAGAGCAAAGGCCAGCCCCGGAGGGGCCTAACTGTGCTGGAGCTCCATCGAGGTGTGGCATTAACAGACTGGATGAGGAAGAGAGAAGGTTGCCTGGCAACAGATTGTTTTCAAGGCCTGAAGAGGTTGGGCTAGAGAAGCCTGTTTGGAAAAGTGAAAGACTAAAGATGGATTCAGATGCTGGAAAAGATTAGAGCAAAGTGCTGCAGCTGGGCAGGTATGTATAGATGGAGGCAAGACATGGGAGAAAGCAATGCTTTCAGTTTGGTTTTTCTTTCAAATAAAATAGCTGCATCTGAAGCTACTATTAATTTGTAATCTGATATAAATGATTTGATTGTAACATAGCAACCATTCTACTGCCAAAGAAAATTCTTAGAAGTAAATTACCCATACAGAACAAATAAATGTGTTTTTAACAGTTGTTGAATTCTGACATTAGCTTTCCTGTTAAACTTAAAGTGGAGTGCCAGTTGTCTCAAGCTTTCCTGTTATGTCTATAACAATACTGAATTTGTCTGGAATTTAATTTTTGTTCCTAAGATTACTGAACTAGGAAAAACATCATAATGTTTGTGAAGAGATTCTTGCACCACTTTACTCTGTGGTGATTGCAACCACTTACAGTACAAAACCTTAGACTTCTCATTAGGGCAATCTGTTCCATTGTCTTTGAAACATAAAATGTTTGTAAGACATTGTATGGAAAACTGATTAAAAACTGAGACCTTTCAGACCTCAATGGGTGCATTGTCTGGTTGATTGTCAGACATTTAATTGTAAGTAAAATTGACAAGACACTGTACTGCTGAATACTTCCTATGACTATATTATGATTGCTTCAACAGTTTTTAGTAATTGAACTTTGACACCTGAAATGTACAACAGCCAAAAAAGTGTGAGAGAAAATTCTTAATTTCATTGGTCATTATTCTTCTCTTGTAAATCCACAAATGTATTGAACTTTACCTGTGTACAGTATTTATTATTTAAATATCAAAGAAGTTTTAAGGTCTGTAAAAAGTTCCCGTAGAGTTTTTGATGATAAGTCAGTGATCCTTTGATCTATCATTTTACCAAAAAAACCTGTTCTTTAGAGCACAGAAATTAAAATTATATCAACTAAAGATAAAAACGTTGCCATATTTAACAATCGTCAAAATAGATTGAAGAGCTGAATCTGTTAATCTTCTGTCAAATGCAGCCACGGTAGTGACTGCTTAAATTTGGACAATGGGATTTTTAATGACAAAATAGTTAGTTTAACATTTTAACTGAATAATGGCAACTCGTACAGCACTGTCTCCTATGTTTGGAAAATTATAGTCCATATGGAAGAACATTACTTCCATAGAAATCTTTAATCCTAATAAAAGGTCCAACCTTCGTTAGCTTCCATACATTCCTTCTAGTTGTTGTTCACATGCCTATCTCGGCAAGCACTGGGAACAAGTTACAATACTTCAATATTTCTCTCATACATTTTCTTATTTTAAAAAATGGTCATTGGGAGTCTACTTTTCTCATCCTACTGATAAGAATTTTCATCTTACCAAAAAGAAAATATTCAACATAACTTCCCAATTCACTAAACCTCTCACATGTCCTATCATGTCTGAACATCTTCTGACAAGACATGAGAGATCCAGAGGTTTCAGGTAAATCACCAAATGAGAAGGGAAACAAAATAACTTGCACGTTTACTTTATCTATTTGTATTGTTGAATTATTCTAACAGATTTCTGAATTTATATGTCTCTATGCTTATAGGCTCCCTAAAGCTATGGTAGGTTTCACCAGTCTTTGTAGCAGCAAACAAACGTGCTTAAGAATATTTTCTTTAGAATCACCTTACTATTTAGTACTGTATATCAAAATGAATGAGCAAAAAGAATACTAGCATTTGTATTCTGGTTGCTATAAACATTATACTTTGAAGGATTACCATAAGCAGATGCAGGATTTCTCAAAATGTTGTTTTTACCTATCTCACCACAATTAATTAATACAATGTAGTCAGACAGGCTCTGGATCTCTGTGAAATGATCATATACTTCAGTGCAGTATCACTCTAACTTCACAGGAAATATATGTTACTCTGCACTACACTAATACAATGTAAAATCTGTTGGGAACTTAGGAAAATAGTATCTATTCAGTCAAAAACTGACTTTGAGAATACTTACAAGGACAGACACACACTGACTTTAATTAACTTTCAAAATTAATTGTTTTTGTTTTATGTAAGACAGAGATACAGTCTGTTAGATCCACAAAACTGGGGAGTTATTCAAGGCTATAGAGATCAAATGCATTACAAGGGGACAATGTTTAAAAAATGGATTTCCCCTGCAGACAGTTTTTAGGAGACCTCCATTGTGTTTTCTTTCTTGGAGGTGCTTAAATTTGCCAGAACAATAAGCACTTCTAGATTTGCAAGCTGTGGTTTGGCAAAAAAGCTCATCATGAGCCACATTTATTTACTGAAGGCTAGAAAAAAAGAACACTTGCAGTAATTTTAATAGTCTTTGATGTTGCAAAACCTTTGGCATTCAACAAAGACTTATTTCAGATTTCCTTCAAACTAATTTCTTGCATACAGAGCTTTGGTATAATATACTATAATGGAATAAATCATCACAATTATCATATGAATATGAATGGCTTGCATGTTGTTAAAATCATAAGCTTATGTTGTTTTCAAGACCAAGAATTTTTAGCACTGTTTTTTTTGCTCTTACTTTTTCAATAAATTAATTTTAACTTT
The DNA here is from genome assembly GCF_055471065.1 of Atractosteus spatula. NCBI lineage: Eukaryota > Metazoa > Chordata > Actinopteri > Semionotiformes > Lepisosteidae > Atractosteus > Atractosteus spatula. The sequence goes on from NC_142714.1 coordinate 37,957,940, forward strand.
CTAGTCCTTTAATATTTATTAGAAAATGCTTTATCAGTTGCTGCCAAAAATCCATATTTCTTCTGTTGTTCACCACATAACAAGACATCTCCATTTAGATGATCTAGACAATGAAATAGAAATGGCTGAAATACTAAATATGTATTTCACTCAGGTCCTCAGTGAGAAAGAAATCAACAACATGCCCGAGATAGCAAAAGGACAAAATTCTTTATGAAAAATAATAGAATAGAAGAGACGGAAATGTTTTGAGTAACAGAAGCACTCAAGATGAACAAATCCACAGGGCATGATGGTATCCTACAAGTTGTGCTTAAGGAAACAGATTTTATACATAAGCCAATAAATAGAGAACTACCAAGGAGTAGAGAATTGATAAAGTAGTGCCCATCCATAAAAGGGGTAAAAAGTAATTATAGACTAATAGGTCTGACTTTTATTAAATGTAACATTATATATTATATACTGTAGTAATTATAATATTACTACACTATAGGATCACCTGTGTGGAAATAAGGAAGTGATGTTCCATCCCCCAAAGCTGGACTAGTTTCATAAACTTCTCCCCCTCCCCACTCACCTTCTGTATAAAAAGGGGGACAGTGTACATTTGGAGTTGTTTTATCTCCTGGTATGGTAGAGAAAGCTATGCTTCATCTCTGCCTCTGTGACAAGTACACACCTGTTGAAAAATTGAAAGCAATAAACCCCTGTGGTCATTGTATACTGCCTCTGGCTGCCTCCTTCTCCACGTCGCCAACACACTGTAGAAGGAAGAAAGGGAGACCAACTACAAGATCCATAGGGAACAGTCAACACAGATTTAGAAAAGGCAGAGTTTCAGTAGAGTTCTTTGAACAAGAAACATCAGTGATGGATACACACAGAGTATGTGATATTGCGTATTTAGATTTTGAAGACTTTTAATAAAGTTTCTCCTAAAAATAATTCTCATATCTAAGGCAGGCACCATTCAAAGAAATGTGTATTGTATTGAAATTGTAATTAGTGGAGTACGACATTAATCTGTATTAGGACCACTCCTCTTCCCAATTCATGCTAGTGATGTACAGTAGATCCTGGTTTAGTTCATGAATTAGTCAAGTTGGCATATAATACAGAAATAGGAGGATTAGTACATGGTGAATAAGTAGTGAAACTACACTATGAAGTGAATAAATTCATTTCAAATCGCAAAGATTTACACAGAATTCAAGACTGGCCAAAAACCTGGCAAATGAAGTTTAAGTGCAGGGATTTGCATGCAAATAGCAAAACATAAACTATAAATACAAAATAGTAAACAAAGAGCTAGAAGAGTCTACTTATGGAAAAAAAAATTAACATCCCTTGATACAACTGTCATATACATGTAACCAAAGTATAAGGCCTCATTTTGAATATTTGTCACAGACAGGTGACCCCTTAAAGAACGGTTATTCCTGCCTTGTACATGACTACACCACCTAGCAATTATAAAGGGTGCAATCCACTTACTTCCTTGCCACAGGTTTTATTAGTCTCTAAGAATCACCAGTGCTTTTACAGACCAGACAAAACAGTTATCATATGTCAAATCACATGAGAAGTCTTGCTCCTAGAGTAGTCCAAAACCCCAGTTACTGGAAAAGACATCTCCCAAAAGTATGCAGTCCAGCAGTACTGTCCTGCACAGTCTTTGAGTCCTGAATAAATGTGTCTCTGGTGCTTTTACTTCTTCTACCCTGTTTGTCTCCAAGTCCATTTTTGGGTAGAGAGAGGGAGAAAGAAGATGACGGTGTCTTCCTCAACTGTTCATAGTCCCTGCTGTCCCAGTTGAGTCCTCCTGGGTCCAACTGCTGTAGCCTGTTCCTGCAACCTTGCTTCCTCAAAAGGGGAATTGATGTCTAAAGCTGGCCAGGTATACTTATGCATTGTTAAACCTCATAATGTAGGTAGGCAGCTCTCTTTTAGACACAGGTTTACTCAAACTGTCCTCTCAAACTCACACATTACCCTCTGAATGGTGTGATAATTGCCCGGTGCCTTTGATCTTGGCATGAAAACTAAATGAACAGTAAGGTATCACTGGCCCCTCAAAGTAATTCACATCCATACAGCCCTCAACACCTAGTGCCCACACCCTTATTCTTTTCACTCTGTGACATATAAAGTGAATTTTTGGTTGCCACATTAAAGAAAAGATATTGCTGCTCTGGAATTAGTCCGGATAAGAAATCTCTGTAACAAAATGAATTATTAGACGGCATAGCAAAAAATGTGACAAATTTTGAATTAAGCATGATATTGTGAACTTTGTGAAAGTAATATAGAAAGTCGCCATGTTGTTGCAAACAAATGGTGTCATCACGGGCGAGAGTGAGAGTTCATGTGAATGGTCATATAAAGCAGCTCTTCCTGTTCACTAATCCCTCTGAGCAAAAAGGGAAACTTGACCTACAAACAACATTAATCCTTTTTTGGTTCTCTCAACTGATGTATATATTTTAATCGATCACTTCCTGTCGAGTATTTCGATGTGCAGAACAAAGTGGTTGCACACAAAACAGAGGATCGGACCAGCACAAAGTCAAACTGTTTCCTTTTCCAAGGGATATTCAACTAACCACAAAATGGATAATAAACATGAGCACTGATGCTGGTCCCATTGACGAGTTTCTCAGCGAGATTCAACACAATGTACAAGTGAATAAGTACAGGTTGCGCAGCAGAGATTTCACTGCAGAAATGTTCCAATGTGATGTGCATGTAAAGTTACAGTAACAAGTAGTAATTGTCAGCAAAACTGTCTGAAAGTCAATATGTTTAATTCAATTACACTCATTCAAATCATTAGTCTAGATAAAGTATCTTAAAACATTATCTTGTATGTGTCGGTTTCATAGCATTGTATATTCTTATAGCAGCAAAATTCACTTGATCTAAAGCATGGGCTTTATTGCAACAGAAATGTGTTTTCAAACTGTCAGTTTGGGATAGGACGTGTATATTGAAATTTTCTGTACTTTGGAGTTTACATAATTATGAAGCCTGACAGTTCGTAATATGAAATATATTTTCATTTCAGATACTGAAACAAAACTTGTGCTCAAATCAGGAGCCATTACTACCATATTAGCCCAAAAAAGGAACTGATCATTCTTCAAGATTTAAGCAATCCTTTTTATCACAATTATGTTTAAGACCTAAGTTAAGATTTGTGTTAAATAAGGTTTTACATCTAACAGCAATATTTCTATCAGATTAAAACAGATATATTCACAAGTGTACTTGCTTACAATGTAAAAGGCCTATTTCATTGGAAATGTTATTGCCTTGTTCTGAATCACATATGATAAAGATATAAAGATATGGTGCTTCGTATACAGATGCAGCCATTCAAAATGCGCGGGCGATACCGCATTATTTTGCGGTACGCTGTACGAAGTCTACCGCAAGCTACCGTAAATTCTCCAATAATACGACAAGCAAAATAATAGTATCCGGAATTTCCGCAAGGTGGAGCTAATAAAGCTCAACCTCTCATGTTTGAGCTGTGGCCATCAAAGTCTTTAACGAAGATATTACTAATAGTATTAATAATGAATGACCTTGGACAAGCTGTAAGTGTAAACTCAAAGTATTGCCCTGGTCAACATTCTTTTTTTCATTGACCGTCTTTGTAAAAGTAACACCACAGCATTTCGCAATCACGCATTTGTTTCCAATCATGCAAAGTACAGTGATTCACCATGCCTTTCACATGCTCATAAAAGAGATTGATTTAGGAACATAAACATATTACCGTATGCAAACTGTACTGTATACAGTATGTATATGTATATTTAATGTCTTAACTGTGCCCGTTTAAGTATTGAATATTTATATGGAATTTTACCACTGAAGGGAAATCTTAGTAGCTGAGCATAAAAAGAATAGGAGCATACTGCAACGCGTGTGAAGGCCATAAACGATATTAATTTTGGAACATAAACATACAGTATATGGCTGGTCTCGGTACTTTAAAGAAAACATACACGAAACATGGTTTCATTATGACCAGAATCGGTCTTGAGATATTTTTAACTTGATTTACAGTATTTGAGAGGTATGTCTTAACACCGATACTACAGTGCTTAAGTACTGCTCACGTATATGTTTCTAGGTTTATATTATGCATTTCATACGGTCAAATTACTTTTGAGCAACTAATAAGAAGCGCGAAACGGTATGCGTTTTACTTTCGTTTTGTGCTGGGACCCGTGGATTGATTAGAGATATCAAGTACATACAAGTCATTTTTTAAATGTTGTAGTTCGTCTTGAAAAAATGTTACGAGTACATCATCTATCAACAATTACACAGGTTCTGTTTCCATATTGCGGATTTTGGTTACGTAATATTATTTTCTAGATTTCACGTTGTGAATATATGATTTGGGCAAACAGAGCCGCAAAGAAGTACATTATGGGTTGTTGTTTTTTTTTTGCAGTTTTATCTAGAACAAGCGATGCTTAAACCTTTGTCTGATTCTTGTGAAACTATCCACACGACAGTTACAGTACCTAGGAGTTGACTTCAGTGATGTCACTGATGGGATGTTTCTAAAAATCCATCCTCTGTAAAACGTCTTCTCTAGTTGTCCTGCATATGTATTCGCTAATGAAGCTGTGTGTTCTGAGCCTGGATCTCTACATTTCTGTATGAACCAGCTTAGAGGGCTAAAGACAGCTTGTGTTTAAATTGAGTGTAAGGCAATTTATGCTTCTAAAGTCATGGTCAGCATTTATTATTGTATTGTTCTGTGCCAAGTCACATTATTTTATAGCGTTTTTATAGCGTTATCAAATCCAGTGGAGTTTCCTGACTCCCATGTCACATGGTCTGTGATTGAAACTTGTAAAACCGGTTTAATTCGTCACAGCCAGCACTCCGGTTGTAAAGTAGAAGCAGGCGAGATTTCCAGCGAAAAACACCTCCCCCTTCTTCAGGTGTGAGGGTCTTCTGCTCAGAATGAAACGCTAAAATGTAATGTAGGCTCTGAATGGGTTCAATTGTGATTTGGGTTTGATTGAGGTCGCTGCCTTTCATCTAAAACCCTACTTGAATCCTTCTAAACTAAAAATCAGTGTTTGTGAGTTCTAAATAAAGAGGTATCCAGGTAACAGTGAAACGGGCGGACAGTCTGGGGAGATCGCCCGTTTTCCATGTAAATAGTTCCCTGGTTCCGCACCCCTTGGTGTTTCTCTCGCTCTCTCTCGGGTCACCTGATCATTAGCTCGAAAGATTTGAGTGCTTTGTGTATATTTTAATGGTAGTGGGGGCAGGGTGTGTGGGAACAGGTTTGGTTGAAATTGCATTGGAGATCTATGTTCTTCACACCTGAAACATTTTCTCTGAAAGCATTTTCTTCGCAGTTTAACCGATCTTGTTACAGCATGTTACAGTTTACTATTATTAACCATATTAATTTTAAGTGCTTAATGTAAAATCTTGTAAAAATATATTTTCATTGTTCAAATATACATTAAGTCTGACTATCATATAATAAGTTAAATACAAAACTAAAGAAAAAATAGGGTTAAATATAATTCAAAATATTTTGCTAACAATGTTAACTGTTTATGAATAATAAAATGTATTAGCTAAGGAGTAGGATGGCACAGTTGTTAGTATGTTTTTTGTTTTGTTTCTTTTTCATAAATACAACAGTAGTACCTGATGTCTCAGTGGCTTTCAAAATTAAATTATGCATGCAAACCTGTGAACTAGAAAGATAACTAAGATATCCATCCATTTATAATGGTGGCAAAGTGGTTAGCATTGCTATCTTGCAGCACTGGGGTCCTAGGTTCAATTCCTGCCATCCTGTGTGTGTGGGGTTTACATGTTCTCTCTGGGTTACATGGTTTTTCTCCATATGTGTGATATGACTCCCTCTCGCACTCCAAAACATACTGGTAAGTTAATTGGTTTATGGGAAAACTGGCCCTGGTGTGTGTGTGTTTGTGTCTGTCTGTCCTGTGATGGACTGGCGCTATGTCCAGGGTGTATTCTGCCTTGTGTCCGTTGCTTACTGGGATAGGCTCCAAATCCTCTGTACTGGATAAAGAGATTAGAAATGGAAGTAAAGGCACTGTGTGGGTGGAACTATACACAGTGTTAGAAACCCACTATGAAATGGCAGCATCTCACTGAGAATAAAATATTTTATACTGTTGGCTTAAGGAAACAGCCTTTCCACCTCTCTTGCACATCAGTATCCATACCTAGTTATTTAAACAACTTGCCTCTAATTATAAACATCTTAATATGCTGGCTCTGTGGATCCGCATCAGCTATGTTTGCCCATTCCTTCAATTCATGTGCATCCAACACACAGTTCAATGCCAGCAACTACACATAATCTAAAATACAATCCTTATTTCAGTATCTATGTAAACATATAGTCTGTTAACTTCATCATCTTCATCAAAAGTATGCCTAACCCCATTAGGAAGTGTTCTTGTTATAAGTGTATTCCTCAGCTTTCCCCAAACTATCTTCTTCTTGCCAACATCTCTAGTCTTTTATCCTGCAATAACTCAGCCAACACTTAAATCTCCAAAAGCTGCTTGTGTTAATTTCTTTAAATCACAAATATCATGTGTAAATACTGGCCATGTAATACTCTGCATTGTGGAATAATAGTTTATTTTAAAGGGAACTAGAGAAACTAAGAACTAGAGAAATCTAGTTTTTTTCTAGAATTAATAAATGCACATCCTGTTCACTGAGGAAATTAAATCCACACTGAGCAATCTTCAATATGTTCAGAATATGACAGCAAGAATCCTATCAGGGATGCATTACACCTGTTTTCAAGTCCTTGCACTGGTTACCTATCAGATTTCGAGTCAACTTCAAAATCCTTATCCTCCTTATATACTGTCCTACAACTGTTATTATTGATCTCCGAATTATTGTACTTGACATGACTTCATTCAGCCTTTCCTGAACGTCTATGACAGGCAGAGAGAGTGCTGTTTCTGGTGCGATCTTTTACAGCTGACATTTCACTGTTTTAAACGAACAAGAAATTAGATTGCTCATAAATCACTTATTCTATATAAACACAGCGTAATTGCCCTCCGAAAATCTTCTTTTTCTTGTTCGTTTTAGAGACCTTGATCGAAACTGATTTTAGATGTCAGAAAGGATTTATTTTCTCTGTATTTCCTACATTGCTTTGTCGAGATTTTAACTTTATATCTAACTTTATATCTAGGCTCAGATTTCAACTATAAATCGTACAGTAATTAATAGCAGTAAATACTGATGTTTATACATAAAAAAGTCATGCCTTGGAGTATAGACCCCCAAAGGAATGCCATAGACTCAAACTGCAAAATAAACACATACAGAAAGAAAGTATTTGTATTGTAATTGCAAATCCTGGTACTGTATGAGTGATTGGTATGACTTTCCTCATTACAAATCTCTTATTAGAATTTAAATTTCTCTGTAACTCCAGGTCGGAACAGAGAAAATGTAACTCCCTGGACATAGCGCCAGTCCATCACAGGACAGACAGACACAAACACACACACACCAAGGCCAGTTTAAATCTAACCTCAGAACCTTTCTTTTCAGAAGACTTAGTGTCTGTATCTGCTTCATTTTCTAATTTTGGTAGCACCTCTAACTGCTTGTCTTTCTTATATGCATTTACTTTGTAATCTGTGGTCCTTTTATCTGTTTTTACATCTACTGTATTGCTTTGAGATGCCACCTTTAATGGTGATATATCAAATAAAGTTTTTTATTATTGTTATAGGGAAACATGATCAGATTGTCCCTGGTTCAGAAAAAAAGATCTAAAGTATACTAGTTTGTCACTCTTCTAATTCCCTTTGCTAAATGACTTTTCATACTAATCTGATCAATCTAACTGCCAGTTTTCTGTGCTTTCTCTATCCTGCTAGATTTGCAATTATTCTGAAAATTTTCATCTTGAAATAACTCATTTCTAAATACCTTTTTCACTGTTAACATCTTGCAGCAACTCTGCGACAAAATAAACACTCTGACAGTTCATCCTGCTACCAACATTAAATAGAACAAATCTTAAGATTTCTATATTTATGTCTTTATTTAGTGGTTTCATTAGTGACAAAGGCTAAACTTTCTTGGAAAAATGTCTTTTATGTGTTGTGGAAAAAACTGACTTGCTTTAACAAAATATGTTTACAAATCCTTTCACCTGGCATTTTCGTAGTTAGAAATTATGGAACGCTCTGTTAAAAGCAAGGGAGTTTTTATGTCCGTTGCAGTTCTTTTGCAACATGAATATAATTATATCGTTATTAATTTCTTGAGATACACGATTCCATATTATATTCCCTTTTAATCAAATTCTAAAAGTATGCTTGTTGACTCCGGTATCGTGTTAGTTAAAGACTTCGATGCTTAAAATGTTTAGGGAGAAATGGAATACTGGTGTGTATTTTTTTCTTTAAAGTACCAAGACCAGCCATATACTGTATGTTTATGTTCCAAAATTAATATCGTTTATGGCCTTCACACGCCTTGCAGTATGCTCCTATTCTTTTTATGCTCAGGCACTAAGTAAAAGGAGATGCTTCATATTGCTTGACTAATTTTAAAAACTAAGTTAGAAATGCAGACGCTCCCTCGGTGCGCTGCTCTGGTGCGCCAGCTCTTACACAGTGCCTGTCTGCCGTAAGCGTTACAATATACATACCCAACACTGCTTGTACCCATCTGTCATGCAAATAAAACACCTTGAATTGAATTGAATTGAGGGGAGAAGGGGGGGATACTAAAGCCAATACTGGCTCAATGGGCTTTGACGTGCTAATGCGTTGGTTTAACAGTCCGGGTGTGGCAGGCTTCCAATGTCAACTCGACTCGATTGGAAGACAATGAACATATTTTAGCCCTAAATGAATTAATAGCAAACATGGTTTACATAAAATACATTTTTCCAAGAAAGTTTATAATAATACGATCTATAGTTGAAATCTGAGCCTACTTTAAAAATAAAGGAAAAGCATTTTCAGAGAGCAATCACGCTGTGTTTATGTAGAAAAAGCGATTAGGTTTATGAGCAATCTAATTACCTAATCGCTTAAAACGCTATATAAAATAAAGTTTATTTAGAGATGAATGATCAATGTGGTAGTTTAAATAATGTGAGTCAGGAAACTAACACAGCCCACCGGATTTAATAACGCAATAAAAACGCTATAAAATAATGTGACACAGTACAGCACAGTACAATAATACTGACCATGACTTTAGAAGCATAAATTACCTTACACTCAATTTAAACACAAGCTGTCTTTCTGTATGAACCTCTAAGCTGGTTCATACAGAAAATGTAGAAATGCATTAGCCTGATTATGATTAAAAACACATAATTAAACACGCGTTTGCGATTTAAATCAGAACACGATTTAAATCAATATAAATGTTTATATTGTAACGCATACTGTCCAGCCTCCATTTCTCTATAAAAATTTACTGTTGCACACACACACACAATAGAAGCAGGAACCGCTGTCAGAAGGGAAGATATGTTCAAAATATCGCAAATATCGATCATGTTGCGATATTTTGAAATATAAAAGTCAACTGATTGTCCATAATATCGCTTACCTATTTTTTCGAAGAAATGTTTGTTAAAATAAAAGTTCAGCACCAGCTGGATTCGAACACACAACCTGCCAGTTGGTAGTCACGCACCTAGACCAGTAGGCTACAAAAGAGCTCGCATGATCAGGCAGGCGAAACAGCCCTACACAGCCCTGCCGCAGTACACGGATATAATCATACCGTTATTAAATTCTTTAGATACGCGATTCCATATTATATTCCCTTTTAATCAAATTCTAAAAGTATGCTTGTTGACTCCGGTATCACGTTAGTTAAAGACTTCGAAGCTTACAATGTTTAGGGAGAAATGGAATACCGGTGTGTATTTTTTTCTTTAAAGTACCAAGACCAGCTATATACTGTATGTTTACGTTCCAAAATTAATATCGTTTATGGCCTTCACACGCGTTACAGTATGCTCCTATTCTTTTTATGCTCAGCTACTAAGATTTCCCTTCAGTGGTAAAATTCAATATCTACAACGGGCACAGTAAAGACGTTTACAGTAAGTCTTTCTACGACAGACCAACGGACCACGAGTGCCCCTGTCGGTCAACCAATCACGCACCGCGGTATCCCGTGTCATCATACCTGCGGTATCTGTACCGCGGTGTCTGTGCCGCGCACTTTGAATGGCTGCATCTGTACCTGGAAATTGTATCTATTTTGTGATGTAAATAGAGGGTTTTACATGTTACCATGTACTTTGTACTTTCATAGAAGATTAAAATGCACTCATTAATGCCGATTCTTTATAATCCAGAAATGTAAAAATAGTGTTGCAGTTCCACTTTAAATGAAAGCCCTACACTGAAAAATAGAATCAAAATAAATCCAATTTTAGTCTAAAACCATAGACAACTACAAGGGGACCTGATACAAGTATTCTTTGCTTAAAGGGTTATAGGACTATAGAACAAGCTACCCAGCTGTGTTGTTGAAGCTAAAGTTCAGGTTTATTTAAAGAAAAGGTTTGATGAGATCCTTGGATCAGTTACCTACAGTACTAATTACTAAATGGACTAGAAGGGCCAAATGGCCTTCTCTCATTTGTAATTGTTCATATTCAATTATAGTACAGTTATAGAAATAGATTGCTATTGAACTGTATAGATACATAGTATAATACATTTCTAAATCCATTTTCTAGTATTTTGGCAACCACTGAGCTTGTGCTTAAAATGAAGCTATTTAGGTCAAAAACAATTTTACTTTGCACTGGCTTCACTTACCCATAATGGCTATTTTATAGTTCTGAAAGAGCAAATACAGGAAATATTGTAAGTCTCTTACATATAAGAACAATTTTCTTAATATATGGAGCAATTTTGTTCAGACAGAAACTTTGGCATCTCTTAGAAAGAGAGTAGAGAAATAATAAATATAAGACAGTCAGCCAATATAACTCTTTCTGTGGCCACTATAAAACCCACTAACTAGCTTCTTCTGAAGGATGGATTATTTGGCAATTCAGAAAATTTCTTTTTCAATTACATGTTGTTTTTTGTTCTCTAAGTCCTAATGGATGAGACAAACATCAAATTATTTTTTACAGGTTGGTTGAAATTTCTTAAAATGTTCTGGACATTTAAGTTCTTACATTTTGTTGTAGCCAAAGTCAGCATGTTTAAACTGGGCTCCTGATCTGAGATTCAGGAAATTGACTTTGGCCAGACATCAAATTCTTGATCACTCCAGCCATAGATAACAACTTCAAGCATATGGAGTTAATGTGGAAAAAATCATAGCTTTCATGAATTACTTTTGTGGTTGCTAGTACAGTACTTTAATTAACCAAGAATCCCAATTGCTCCATTTGTTAAAAGATTCTGTGGGGTCCAACACATCTAACCTTGATTTCCACTTGTGTCCTCACATCCTTTTCCCTGCATCTCTCTTATAGCACAATAAAAACTGAATTCTATTCTAAATGATGTCTAACTTCTATATTGTATACTTTTAGTATTACATCACTTAATTGTAATTCTATACTATGTATTCATGTCACTTAATTTGTGGTGACACAATGACACAGTTAATTTCTGTTGAAATATATATTTTTCTTTCTATCTATGAAGTACTGTAGGCATTACATTTTTTAGGACATTTTTGAGTTGTGTTTGTCAGGAACAGTTCTTTCCGGGCCCTATGCGGACGACAAGATCCGAAAGGTGAAGAAACAATAGGGAAAAATATCATGCAGGAGTCGGTCAGGAGACAGGGGGGCGTGTCTGAGGTGAGCAGGTGTCCAGGGGAAGTGAGTCCGGGGCAAACAATCCAAGCATAAATCCAAAAGGGAAATCCAAAACGGGAGGCAAAGTCCAAGACCAGGGTATCCATCCAAAGTAATTAAAAACCAGAACCGGGTCGGGACCGGTGGAACAAGGAATCAGGAACAGGAAACTAAAACCATAACGGAGCCAGACGCGGCAGGACCTCGGGCTCTCACGAAACGGGATTCAATGAGAAGCGCCGGGCAAACGCCTGCGTCTGGCTTTAAAGGTGGAACTAAAGAGGGGCTGGAATAAGGAACAGGTGTGGGGAATAGGACAGAACGAGGAAGGGCTGGAGCACCCTTAAGAAGAGGAGTAACGATCGTGACAGTGTTGGCATAGTGTAGTTCATTCAGGGAGGAGCAGCTGAGTGTTCAAGCAAAAAAAAAGCTTGACCATTGTGACAGATGTTTGACATCATCAAGTTTTATTTTAACACGTGTCTAAACAACTGTCTAAACTATGTTACTTCATATGTGTGATAGTTTGTAATAAACAGCATCTTTCCAAAGGTCTGTGTTCCATATTCTTTGAAGATAAGAATCATTGAACCTCAACATTTTTTCAGTATAATGACTAGCATACTCTGTTATAAGTCTGTATTATAAAACAAATATCTAAAACAAGTTAATTTATCATAGTGGTTAGCATTGCTTTCTTGATAAACAGAACTTATTGTCCTGCATTGGTTTCTTGACAAGAAGGACTTATTGCTTAATATTTGAGTATTTCTTTTTTGATTTACACAAGAAGATGGCACAGTGGTTAGCATTACTGCCTAGCAGCACTGGGTTCAATTCCTAGGTAGCTATCTGCTTGGAAATTGTGTTATATAGGTAACCTCTAGTTATATACAGAATATTAGGTTAATTGGCTTCTGTGAAACTGGTTCTTGTGTGAGTGTGTACTTTTGTTTGTGTCTGTGTGTTCCCTGAAATGGATTGCAACCTGTCCAGAGTGTATCTTGGCTTGTGTCCAATGCTTCCTAGGAGAGCCTTTTGGACACTGTGACCCTAGATTGGATAATCCGTTATTGAAAGTGATGTGATGATTTTCACAGGGTTTGACATTTAACAACTCAAGTCACCTCATCACCTGTACCCTATCAACTCTCTCACTAATGAGTTGATTTAGTGCTGATGCAGCAGTCAAAGTCTTTTGAGTGCATCACATTCAGTCATGAATTACCAATTAATCAAAATGATACCAGAAACATTTAATCAATATCTAGTATGCTTTATTTTAAAAGCATATGTTACTTCATCGATTGATACAGTAAGAGTAGACAGGCAATTTTCAGGTACCTGGAGTAATTTTACAAACATATATTTTATGTCCATTTTTTATTTGCATTGTCATTTCCCAATATTCTATACAGATAATTAATATCTTATTAATTTCTTTCCCATGATTTATGAATCATACATTCTGTACTTTTTGTGTCAGTTATTGATGCCATTACTGGGGTTGCTGGACTGTAGACTGTAATATGTCCACTGCACACTTTGTAAAAATGATTAAATCTCATTACACGCCAGTTTCTCAGAAGCAAAAAAAAAATCATTTTAACTGTCCTGTTCATGATGTGATCAAGAAAAGCTGATATTCTACATACCTTTTTTGAGGGTAACTAAGAGATCTGGTTTTTAATAATGGATTTTTAGTAGTTATTAGTTTTACATGTTTAAAATAAATTATTTTTTATTTTTTTACACACTTGACCTCAGCTGACAGCATACCAGTGTGCAGCAGCACGGTGCTTGGTAAATTTAAGTTTTCATTGCACTGCAGTGTTATAGTGTTGTGGTAGAGTCTTGCATTTGACAGCTGGGGAAAAATAAGAATGAGATGCTGCACATCAACTCTGTACACAGCAGTGCATACTGTGTCACGCCTACAGACACCTCTCGCATTCTGGATGGCTGCATCTGCATATTCCTTCGGTGGGTATAACCGCTGAATGAAAATGATTTGTATTCTAATTTTTAGTGATGCAAGTCAGAAATTTATTCTTTCATGTGTTTGTATTGATTTTTAAAAAATAAATGACTAATCACACCTACATTTTTGTCATAATGTATAGAGAAACAAGGCATTCAGGATATTTTTTGCTTGCACAGCTAATTAAACAGTGGGTTTCCAGAAGATTCCATGGCCCATATGCTCCACATTGCATTTAAAATTATAACAAGGGTTAAAACTGTGTTCAAATTGTCTGACGTTATAGGGCAGCCCACGTATAAATAAAGCATCTTTATTTGTTTCCAGTCATATTATTACATTATGGTGCAATGATGCATATAACATGAATATGCCAAATTACAACTAGGTTTCAGAATCCTTGTGTCAACAGGGAATAATGCTTGAAAATGAATTGTTGCTAAAAAAAGAAAAACAAAATGCCCTTACTACCTATACTGTCCTTCAGACAAGAGATTAAAACAAGTCTTTATTACTGGATTCCATAAAGCTCATCCTAAGAATAGGTGTTTACACAAAGCTGTACTGGTTAGAATTACACTGGATATTGCACAGCTCAACATCCTTAAGTCTCCCCCTTAATTCAACTGATGAAGTACTTTCTTACTTCCCAACTAATCTACTGAGTAGAGTGGCTGCCACACTTTACCCAGGTCAGTGCTGCACTTCAGAGGTGGTTGAAGTGGGTCCTCTCCTGAAGGTGAAGCACCTGAAAATGCAACCTGTTATTATTAAGACCAAAGTAATAAATTCCATATCTTTCCCCCACCCTAACTCTCTCTTTTCTCTCTGTGTCCAGTTTGCTGTCAATTTACACTTGTTACAGATTGTAAGAAATCCATCATACTTAAGTTGCATGGGGAAAACTACTCAAAGAATTACATATGGTAGATTGTCATTCTTTTAAAAAAACTAACATTTTGACATTGTTGCTTTTCAAAAGTTTCATGGTCAAGTCCAAGTGAGAGTAAAACTGCAATAAAGTGAGGTTTTTTTTTCACTGAGACAAAAGCCTATACTAAATACAAACCTCCATCAATAAACCAATTGTAAAAGATTAATAGTGTCTTTCTCTGTGCAAAGGGCCCCTGTCTTCTACCAGACATCCCTACCAGAAGTAAATCTGCTTTAAAAAGATGGCTTTTCATTTGGTGTTGCTGTGTAGGTCAAAGTTTTGATTTAGTCAGGGCCATTTTTTGTGGTAGTTGAACTTTATTTATCCAGAGAAACGTGAATCAAATTTTGCATTAGAAGTAAATATTTTCAATTTATTGTAACACTTAGGTCATCCCCCCATCAGGTCAGCCCCCCACTGCCAGGGACTCAAACCCAGGCCTTCGGCATCACTCAAGAGGGACTCAGCCTCTTGAGCCAAAGGGAAATCTCCTGTCAGCCCAGCGGCTGCGGTCCCTGCTATTCACAGGGAAGGGTGGTGACGTCACCGCTCTGGTAAGCCAGCTCCGCAAACAATGGAGGCCGTATGCGTTACAATATTTTCTGTAAAATGCGATTTGCACTACCTTATTTTACTTTGAGATGCTTTTCTTTGAAATGTTCGTTTTTTAATTTTTGGCCAGCTCTTGTCTTGTGTTATATCCAGATCCAAATCTACGGTGGTAGTGGACAGTTTAACCATGGCATAACGTCAGTGTTACACACTTTCAATGCTTTTTCAGGTTACTAGTGTTGATAGGATGATAAGATTTTTTTCTAAATTAGTAATTTCAAATACCATTATACCTTTAAAGATAAGTCCACTTTCAATCTGAAGAAGATGTCATGGGTCCATATTGTTTCAGAATATGTTCTCCATTAGCCTCAAGCATGTGAGCATGCTACAGAAATTACATTACCTATTTGAAACCTAGACTGTGTACAATCCTGACCTCTGATTCACCTAGGTAATGTATCTAGTTTGAGCCTTCAAGTACTGTATCCATGTTTAAATCCTTGCAGAGGCAGAGCAGAGCTCTGTAACATATATATTTCAAAATGCCATGATTTAAACACAACATTGGTTTTAAAAAGGTATGAGCCAGTGTACACCACTCAGTTTAATCAGCAGTGAAGCTCAAGTGCATGTTATAATTAATAATAATAAATAATTGCCTACACTTATATAGCGCTTTTCTGGAAACTCCACTCAAAGCGCTTTACAGGTAATGGGGACTCCCCTCCACCACCACCAATGTGCAGCATGCACCTGGATGTTACCCAGTCTTTAGTTAGTTTTATGTCCAATGTTCTCTATGGACTCTGGGAACCTCTTAACATCCCTAAATTGTTTTCACTCTAATACAATTAGCCATTCAGACGTTTGGTTAAATTCTATTAGCTATTAATATAAAGGGGATACTTAATACTTTGGTATCAACTTGCCTGTCTGAAAAAATGACAACATCGACTAAAGATCAAAGCTGTTATAACCCCTCTCACTTATGATGTATCAGCCAGGGAGAAATGCTGCAACAGTGAAGTTGGGGTCAAGGCAGGGGTGCTAGAAAAGACTCAAACAGGCTTGTGAGCAGTTAGGGAGTATTTACTGTATACACAGCAGAGCAGAAGTGCGACATTAGAATTTGACTTCCTCCCAATCATCTGTTAAATAACAAGACTAGGGAGCTCCAGGGAGAATCCAAAATAGTGAGCGATGGTAAGGGAAAAGAGGAGGGTTAAAGTAGTGACGGGAGTGATAGGTTAGTTGCGGCGTGAGCGTTTGTTTAAGTGGGTGCGCATGGGAATGTGACAGCATTTGTGAGAGCGTGTGGAATGCATGACAGTGTGACTGCATGTGGAATGCGCGACAGGAAGCACCTGATAAAGACATACTCTTCACTTGATGAATTCTCTGGCACCTCAGACTCCTCATTTTACACTGCCCTGCTTTCATCCAGTGCATTGTCTTTAGTCACAATTGCATCTGTGACACAACTCACACTTGCCTGTTGTTCATTTCTTATTTGTGTCAACATTGGTTCAAATTTGTCAGAAATGTATCTGGTAATGATACAGAAAGATATATATAGTATATATATATATTACGGTCTTTTCAACATTTTTACATGAACAGGGTTGCAAATTCACAATTTAAAATGACTAATATACACCAGACACTTTTATTTTTGGACACACTTGGTGGCTGTTTAACGTTCTTTTAACTCACCCTTTGTAATTAGTGTTGCAATTTATACTGGAAGCATGAGCAGCAAGGCTCTGTGTTGTCTCATTTTTTATGCTTCAAGCTTATTTTTGGTATGTTTAAATTGTAAAATTTCCATGTCATGTGTATGTGCAGGTGCTGTTCTTAGGGGTTCCTGAGTGCAGAGAGTCGAAGTAAGGAAGTTCCAAAACAGATTAAGCGGGGACTATATCACAATAACACATTGTATGCTTTCCCTGTCAAGTAAATATACATTTGAAGATTTAAGGGGGGCAAGACACTAAGCTATTCCACATTCTATTAAATAATTTGCATGATTTACACAGAAATCAAAATACCAATGAATATTGAAGTGTTTCAAATGTGAATAAACAAATTGAAATACATTGAATTAAGTGACAAGCAGCGTAGCATTGTACATACATTTATAAGAAGAAAATACACAAGGAAATAAAGATATTAAGTTACTGCTGTAATAATCTTGTTCCTGTGAGTCCTGCAAGATTTTACTGATGAACAAATTTGCATTGCTCCCTAAAAGGAAACCAAACCTAATAAGAGCTTTCTGCCAGCCTGAAAACAAATGCTTTTAGTCCTAATTGACTATCATTGTTAATTAAAGCAGGGAAACTTAAAGCCCTTGTTACTGACTGCACAGCTTTGTGATGCTTTAAGCAAAATATTCCCCTACCAGTTTTGATATTTAAGTAATCCATTGTATGTGGTTATAATCAATAAATAAACATCATTTGCATATCTGTGGAGATCTATTGCTGCTCTTCAAACTGAATAGCGACACAAGTGCAAGACTCAGGTTTGTTAACTATATTTGTGTCATAAACTGGAAAGAGGTGCTTTATCAATATGCTGTCGTATTTCATGGAATGTTTTTTCTCTTCCAGTACAATAAAGTGAGTATGTTTAAAGGAAAACAAACCTAAAAATATGACAAAATGTTCATAAACATTCACATATTTTGTGCATTTTGTCACACTAGTTGTAATAATCCACTACTCATGGTATACGAGAGCAGGGCAAAAAGGCAAAATCCATGAGTGTGATTGAGATGAACGAATCAAGGGGCAGATCAAGAAAGAATGGTAGCAAAACACAAGAGGGAATCTGAAGGCTTTGTTGTAATAAACAAGCAGGGTCCAAATGAAACCGAGTGAAACAGAGGAAGTAAAAAGCAAAGGGGTAATCCTGGAACATATTTTAGACAAGGTCAGAAATTCAAACAAAGCACAAACTAGGGAACAAAACCAGAGAGCAAACAGATAGAAGATTTCAGAGGGTCAGAGGTGAAACTCTATAACAGAGCCCCAAATGTTGTCAGATCAGAGCTTAAATAGCTCTCCAGGTGGTGCGGGTCTCCTCTCAAATTAGTATCTATGGCACTCGTCACTGAATGGCTGATGAGTGGAGGTCTGGCTGGCTGCCATGTCATGAACATGATGTAAATATGGAAATAGTCAGGCTTTTTATTCATAGATTGATCAGTATACACTTTTAAAACTTTCAGGTTTCTCCATCCTACTGTTTGGCCTCTATCTTGGTATTTATATGACTATTTATAATGGGATGTAAGAGGGACTGAAGAATGTAACTGAGAGCTGAAAGATTATTTTAACAGATGTGACTTGAGCACTCTCAGAAAGAAGGTCAGTATTTCAGCAGTTCTTATTTCTGTTCTTGCATTTCGTCACTGAGGAGAAAGGGTGGAGAAAGAACATATTGTAGAGGTGGGGATAACAACGAGGGAGACCAGAAAGTCCTGCAGAGCAGGATTAGTTGAGAATCAATTATGAGGTATATTGATAGAGACTGCAGGTACTGTAGCTCCCTGTGTGAGATAAAGCTGTAAAGCTGTCAAAAGATAAAGCTGTATGCAATGTTTGACAAATAGCAGATTATTGGTGGTTATACCATATAAATATTAATACACATTTCATTAATAACTTAAAGTAACACACCATTAAAAATTAAATGCAAATTATAGTAACTTAAAAATAATTTGTACATTTAGATGTTTTTCATACCTTACTAAGTGCATGCTACTCTATTATAGCAGTCTCTCTGATGCTTCCCTATTGCAGCATGCTTCCAATTCGAAACTCTAGTCCTTACTTTTCAGTGCCTCTATCACTCAGCTCCTACAGTAGACTATACCTGGAAGGAACACCAGGTGTTAGCAGGGCAAACACACTCATGCATACAGTATATGTGGGAAATTAGAAATACTGTACCATTTAACCTGTACAGAACGCCTTTGTGCTGTGTGAGGAAACTGAAGTACCCTGAGTAACTTGCAAAATGCTTACAGACGGAGCTGGATTTAAACCCAGGAAATTCAAACTGTGAAGAGAAAGCTACTTAATAAACTTTTAATAAAAAATTGTGCAAATTTTTTAATAGATTTTTATGTTTTCCATCCCTTTTTGACAGCCACCTAGTTTAAAACGTGGATTCAAGGTAGCATATTCTAGGGATACAATGCCAGAGCATCACAGCTTACAGGGGGTAGTTTTTGAGATGTTATTTAATTATGAGGGAAAAAAAAGTTATCTCTGAAGAAAACCCATGTGAATATGGGGAGAACATGCAAACAAAAACACAGAGATAGAGGATTCAGGAGGGCAGAGCTGTGAATTGACAGCCCTACCCACAGGGCCAACATATTGCCAGCATACAATGCATATTTGCACACAATAAAAACAAAATATTTTGCATTATATAATAAAATGGGTGGTAGTGTGGAGGAGTGGTTAGCATTGCTGCCTCACAGAGCTGGGGTCTTGTTATCTGCTTAGAGTATGTACAGTATGTTCTCCCTGTGTTCACCTGGGTTCCTCCAAGTGCTCTGGTTTCCTCCCACAGTCCAAAGGCATACAGGTACATACAGTACTGTAGGTGTCACGGGCATCCAAAGGGACTAACCGTGGAGAGCAGGAGAGCGGAAAAAGACCCTATGCGAGGCGGCGGAACGGGGAGTTAGCCTGGGCTCGTTAGTGCAAAGAGTTCAGGAGTGCCATATAGAAACCTATGCCCTCAGGTAGCGGACATGGGGCGACCTGGTGCTAGGCGGGTCTCAGGACATCCGAACGTCAATGCCGAGCCAGGCAGAATAAGTGACCCGGAAATATATACAGAAGCAGCCATTCAAAATGCACGGGCGATACCGCATTATTTTGCGGTGCGCTTTACGCGGTCTACCGCGAGTTACCGTAAATTCTCCTATAATACCGCAATTAAAATAATAGTATCCAGAATTTCCGCAAGGTGGAGCTAATAAAGCTCAACCTCTCATGTTTGAGCTGTCGCCATCAAAGTCTTTAACGAAGATATTACTAATAGTATTAATAATGAATGACCTTGGACAAGCTGTAAACTCAAAGTATTGCCCTGGTCCACATTCTTTTTTTCATTGACCGCCTTTGTAAAAGTAACACCACAGCATTTCGCAATCACGCATTTGTTTCCAATCATGCAAAGTACAGTAATTTTTGAGAATAGATTCACCATGCCTTTCACATGCTCATAAAAGAGATTGATTTAGGAACATAAACATATTACCGTATGCAAACTGTACTGTATACAGTATGTATATGTATATTTAATGTCTTAACTGTGCCCGTTTAAGTATTGAATATTTATATGGAATTTTACCACTGAAGGGAAATCTTAGTAGCTGAGCATAAAAAGAATAGGAGCATACTGTAACACGTGTGAAGGCCATAAACAATATTAATTTTGGAACTTAAACATACAGTATATGGCTGGTCTCGGTACTTTAAAGAAAACATACACACCAGTATTCCATTTCTCCCTAAACATTTTAAGCATCGAAGTGTTTAACTAACGTGATACCGGAGTCAACAAGCATACTTTTAGAATTTGATTTGATTTGATTCTAAAAGGGAATATAATGTGGAATCGCGCATCTAAAGAAATGAATAAAGATATAATTATATTCATGTACCACAACACAAGAATAGTACACGCTGTACATTGTCTGTTGCAACGTAAATTGCAAAAATGCACTTGGAATCTGTCCAAGCCCTACTTTGTCAGGCATTTTCTTTTACTGCAACGGACATAAAAACTCCCTTGCTTTTAACAGAGCGTTTCATAATTTCTAACTACGAAAATTATTTAAACTGCGACACTTATCATTCAACCAGAGCTCGAAATTTCACAAGGATCCTCTAGAGCACAGCAAAGACTGTATTAAAAGAATCGCGTATCTAAAGAAATTAATAAGATATAATTATATTCGTGTACTGCAACAGGGCTGTGTAGAGCTGTTTCACTTCTCTCTTCATGTGACTCTATTCAAAAGCCATTTAGCAAAGAGGGGATGAGAAGAGTGACAAACTAGTATACTTTAGATCTTTTTTTCTGAACCGGGGAAAATCTGATCATGTTTCTCTATAACAATAATAAAAAACATTATTTTACATATCACCTTTAAAAGTGGCATCTCAAAGCAATACAGTAGATGGAAAAACAGTTAAAAGGACCAAAGTAAATACCAGACAAACGCAAACGCATTTTTAATAAAATGCTTTTATTCATTCAGCAGAGAGTGAGAGGGACATCCAGCAGAGAGAGACACACACACCGGTTTTCATTGACAAAAAGTAATTGTTTTTTTACATTCCTCTTGTCTAACAGGAATGTTTTGTTTGTGGACAGACTGTTAGACTAGAGGAAAAGAGCGCCTCCTTCTACGAAGCATTTCGTTGATCCGATCACGAATTCTTTTCCAGTCGCACGAAGTAAGGGTTGAGAATCTCCGATTCCCCATGCTACTAATGGTTTCCCGGAGATTGCAAGGCAAGGCACTTTTGCCTCTGGACCCACCGAAATTTACAGACGTGGTCCACCCCCAGTAAATTTCAAAAGTCACAAGATTTCGAAACACGGGGGCAGCGTAGCGGTCGGCTCTTGCTTTCCCGTCCAATGAAAGGCAGGTTCCTTTTGCCAAAGTCGGGAGACATTAGAGGCTTGCCACACCCGGACTGTTAAACCAACGCATTAGCACATCAAACCCCATTGAGGAGCCGGGCGCAATAATTGTTTTGTCCCTTGATTTACTGATCTGCATTAATTACAGAAATCGAGTTCCTGCTCTTTGCAGACGACCTGGTCCTGCTGTCGCCCACAGAACAGAGGCTGCTGCAGAACCTGGCACTGCTGGAGCAGCACTGTCAGACCTGGGCGCTGACAGTCAATCTGGACAAGACCAGAGTTATGGTTTTCCAGAAAAAAAGCCAGACCTCAGGGAAACAGGTACAAATTCACACTTAACAACAACACATTAACACCTAACAACAGGAGCAGGGCAGAATTAGGCCAGTACCCACTATTGTTAAACATACAGAAAAGAATATATATTAGCCATACAGAACATTAAAGTGCCCCTTTCCATTCAGCGGGTGTCTGAGCCGCTGTGTCCTATCTTCTGACAGTCGCTGTTGTGAATGTCTGTAGAGTGTATCTTATTTTTAGTACTATATTTTTATATTATATTCCCTATTAATCAAACTCTAAGAGCACTCTGTCAAAGTGCAATGAAATACAATGTTGTTGTTGCTGTTATTGTTGTTTTTATCCTGTAAAGCGTTTTGAGAAGCCACCTTTAAAGGCGATATATAAAAGCGCTGATTCTTATGGAATGTGTTCCGCCGGGGAACAAGTATAACCTTGTTCATGCACAAACAGTGGCATGTTACATTATTAATTTGGGTGTCTCCTCTTGCCAGAAAGCTCGAAATTGCATTTTGAGTGTGGTTTTTGACTTTTTTTAAATTGCAACCCCTAAATAAAGCTGATACTGTTTAGACTTATATTAGGATTTAGACTTACATTAGGATTATATACTTTGTGAAAAGTGATAGTCTGTTAACCTTTTCTGTGAATTCGCTTGTTATCTAACAAATGCATACTTTTAGAATTTGATTAACAGGGAATATAATATGGAATTGCGTATCTAAACAAATTAATAACGATATAATTATATTCATGTACTGTCTGGCGGAATAAACTGAAGAGGTTAGTTAATGCGAAATGGAATTACTTTCCACCCCCTCTACATTCTCAGAGTAGAACAGACTAACCTTCTAATGAAAGATGGTCCACCCCCCACGGACAGGAAAAGTGCCCACAGGCACTTAAACTTAATATGGTCAGTAACAGTAAACAGTAACATGGTCAGAAGGAACACGTACTGTACAAATGTTTCCGAAATAACCACATGTAAGACTCTGATGCTTAAAATGTTTAGGGAGAAAGGAGAATACTGGTGTGTATTTTTTCTTTGAACTACCAATACCAGCCATATACAGTCTGTAACGTAGGGATTTCTATATGTCTTTATTTAGTGGTTACATTAGTGACAAAGGCTAAACTTTTAGCTTCAGTAACGCGTACATATCTCCCCTTTTTATAAAACGACTTGGTTGAAAACTGTTCCAGAGCCACTGTTGTTTCATCAGTGAAAAGTACATCATGAAATGCCTCTCCCTGTTCAATCCACTGGAAAAAAGAAAAAGAGCATAAAGCGTCTGATGGTCATAAACGATATTCATTTAGGAACAGCATCAGAGATATGTTTTTAACTGCACTGCATCGGAGAGAATACCATAGTGTGTTTTTTTTTTACTCCCTGGCGGAAACTGGCTTCCATAAGAATCAGTATGGCTCAGAGATTAAATAAAACTTCACTCGCACCAAACAAATGTATATTTCTAAATATCACAACATGATCGAATTTAAGTCATTTTAATAACAATGAATAGTCACCTAGGCGTTACAAAATAAACATTTATATTGATTTAAATCACGTTTTGATTTAAATCGCAAAAGCGGATTTAAATATATGTGTTTTTTGATTCACAATCAGACAAATGCAACATAAATTGATATCTTTGTCTTCTAAGTATCTTAATAAACTTTCAGCATAGCTTTCTCCCCGTTTAGATTTATTTTTCTTGG
Organism: Atractosteus spatula; assembly: GCF_055471065.1. Taxonomy (NCBI): domain Eukaryota; kingdom Metazoa; phylum Chordata; class Actinopteri; order Semionotiformes; family Lepisosteidae; genus Atractosteus; species Atractosteus spatula. The sequence goes on from NC_142714.1 coordinate 37,981,985, forward strand.
GATCTTGGGATCAAACATGGAAAGATTAGATTGTAATCGTTTTTATTTTTTAAATACATTTTAGAAAAGTGTAATCTATACTAAAAAGCTGTACACCACCTGCTATAAAGATACATATTGTGATACTTTCGGGTTCGGATAGGACAGACACAAGAACTCAGACTTGCGTAGTTAAAGCAAGTTAAAGCCTTGATTTTATATATCACCTTTAAAAGTGGCATCTCAAAGCAAAGTAAATACCCAACACTGATTGTACCCATCTGTCATGCTAATAAAGCACCTTGAATTGAATTGAGAGAGAGAGAGAGATTTAAACTGTGACACTTATCATTCAACCAGAGCTCGAAATATCACAAGGATCTCAAGAGCACAGCAAAGACTGTATTAAAAGTATACTGGTGACAAACTAGTATACTTTAGATCTTTTTTTCTGAACCGGGGAAAATCTGATCATGTTTCTCTATAACAATAATAAAAAACATTATTTTACATATCACCTTTATGTGATATCACCTTAAGGACAGCACATACAAGGGTTAATTGCACAATGGACCGCGCAAAGAAATTTAAAATAGTCTTCTTTAGGTGTGAGGGCAGGAGTGGATCGCAGAAGGCATAATCAGCAAATTACAAAGAACAGGACAGGCGAGACGTTTATCCAGAGAGCGAGTGATCAGAAAAAGGAACAGCTGTTACGCCTAGGTTTTATGCTCTCTCTCTGCTGAATGAATAAAAGCATTTTATTAAAAACGCGTTTGCGTTTGTCTGGGTATTTACTTTGTAATCTGTGGTTTACATCTACTGTATTGCTTTGAGATGCCACTTTTAAAGGTGATATGTAAAATAAAGTTTTTTATTTATTGTTATAGAGAAACATGATCAGATTTTCCCTGGCTCAGAAAAAAGACGATTAAAATCTGTAATCTTTCCACTTGTATGTCATCGGAAAATACAAGAAGTTTCTGCTTTGTGTTAGGATGGTATCAAAAAGTAATCTAAGTGGTGAGAAAGCTGTGCTCCTCAAAGCACTTTACAGGATAAAAACAATAACAACAATAGTGTTAGGCTGGGCAAACGATTTTTTTATAGAAATACAAAATGAGATATAATGATGTGTTCCGGCTTAGACATTAACGAGTACAACCCCCCTCTCTGCGGGAGTGCTGGCTGTGACGAATTAAACCGGTTTCACAGGTATTTTCAAAGTAGAAGGGGGCGAGATTTCCAGCGAAAGACACCTCCCCCCTCCAAAACCAAGGAAGTACAGTACTTACTAGTTAAGAAAGCTAGGCTCCTCAATGAAATCACTTTAACATGCTAATGCGTTGGTGTAACAGTCCGGGCGTGGCAAGCTTCTAATGTCAACTCGACTCGATTGGAAGACAATGAACATATTCTAGCCCTAAATGAATTAATAGCAAACATGGTTTACATAAAAGACATTTTTCCAAGAAAGTTTATAATAATACGATCTATAGTTGAAATCTGAGCCTAAATAAAAAGAAAAAGCATTTTCAGAGAGCAATTACGCTGTGTTTATGTAGAATAAGTGATTAGGTTTATGAGCAATCTAATTACTTATTCATTTAAAACGCTATATAAAATAAAGTTTATTATTAATTTGCTGGACAGAGCAGTGAACATTATTATGCATAAGACAAAGATAACTGTAAGGTTTTTACTTCTTAAACTTTTAAAATACACGTTTCGAATAGAAAGAAATCCTCTTCCTGGTACAGTATGTACGTATAGCAAACCAGCATGTCTTTTTTCTCCAATCAGAGGGGTGTCAGATGGTGTCAGCCAATCACCATTCTGAAGCCCTACCATAATCTCTGGTATGGGGAGACCCCAGAATTCTGTCCCATAGTTTAGACAGATGATAGATACTTTTATTGATCCCGTGAGGGAAATAAAGTAAATCATTTTCATTTTAGGAAATTATTAAACGCTCGGTTAAAAGCAAAGGAGATTGTCTGTTATAGTGGACATAAAAACAAGAGTTCGCTGGCATTATATCCTAGAAGACACAGACCGGCGCCAGACCGGAAGAATGCCCGCAGCGTAAAAGAAAATGCCTGATGAACTAGGGATTGGACAGTTTCCAAGTGCTTGTACAATCGATGGAAATATTCAAATAAATGTGCAAAAGAAATAAACAAAATAATCATTTATTTCTTTATCATATTGGCTAGCTAATGTCCTCTCTTTGCTAGTTAGTGGCTGTGTTTCTGCGTTGGGTAGCAACGGGCGACTGTTCTCAGGCGGAAGATGTAAACAGCTTAATTTTCGTGTTAAATAATTTTTTTAAATTAAAATTCATTCTATACAGCAATCGCATATTTGGGTACCATTTCATAAAACTTTCATGCTTAAAATGTTTTATATATATGTCTTTTCACTACCAACCAATGCACCACGAGTGCCCCTGTTGGTCATTTTGGCCAGCCAATCACTTACCGCGGTGCCCTCCGGTGCCCCGCGGTGGCTTGTGGGTAGGTTACCGTACCGCGGGTTTGTACCGCGCATTTTGAATGGCTGCATCTGTAGCCCAAGGAAAGAGGGAAACTGGAAAGACAGCAAAGCGGGAAACTAGGGACAGGACAAAGTAGGAGCACCCTTTGGCTACAGAGGGCATGACAGTAGGTTAATTAGCTTTTGGAAAAATTGACACTGGTGTAAGTATGTGCGTGATTGTGTCTGTGTATGTCTTGTGATGGACTGGTGCTCTGTCCTGGGTGTATTCTGCCATGCTCCCATTGCTTGCTGGGATAGGCTCTGAATCCCCTCGACCCTGTATTAGATCTTCTTCTGTAAAGAATTTAGAAAATGGATGGTTGGTTTTTATGTATGGATGGATAAAAATATAAAATAACATATCTTTATTCCTTGGATTGTGTAAGACCTTAAGAAATGTTACAAACAAGAGTCTGCAATGATGTAGCCTTATTTTCTTTTGTGGAGCCTCAAACAGCTTAAGGTTGAGAAGGTGAGAACCACCCCAAAATGATTTTCAAATATGAAATGAGTTTCTGGAAAGGGTTGCAGCCCCTGATTACTGACATAAAGAAGTTATATTGGATTGGATTACTACGTATAAGCAATGAAACTGCCTATAATCCTACAGATGCCTGAATGGGCATACAAAAAGTATTGGGCTTTAAGGTAGAATCACAACTCCCTTGTTTCCTTACACAGTGTTTAAGTTCATCTAGTAATTTGAAGACATCAACAGTGTGACTAACGAATCTTTTAGCAGGTTTTTATCACTTTTGATTAAGTGATAATTAGTGATTATGATCACTCTATAAATGCTATTAGTAATTAGTAATGGTGTTATTAACACTCAAAATGTTAAAGTATAAAGTTATAATAAATACATCTGATAATAGTTCAATCTTTGCTTGAAATGCACTACTGGACTCAGAAGTCTTGCAGAGACAAGCGTATTTATTCAGAAATGATGTGAAACATATCATCCATTTCTAGTCCCTTTATCCAATGCAGGGTCATGGGGTAGCCAGAGCCTATGCCAGCACGCTACAACTCAAGCCTGGAGGAGGTGCCAGTCCATCACACACAGACACAAACACAAATACATACATAGAAAGGGACCTATTTTCCCAGAAGTCAGTTAACCTACCTGTATGCCTTTAGTGGGAGGAAATTGGAGCACCTGCAGGAGACCTACATGAACACTGGGAGAACATACAAACTTCATGCAGATAGCACCCAGCAATTGAACTCAAGGCCTCGACTCTGTGAGGCAGCAATATTAACCATTGTTAACCAATGTTTACACCAATATCACATCATACTGTATCATATTGCACACAGCCAGAGATCACTAAACTAATTTTATGGCTCATTGAAGTAATTTTGTGCATCTAAATTGACTTTAATTTAGATTTAGAATTTTAGATTAGATTTGGCACAATAAAGGGTTTGATTTTTTCAAAATGTTTCCATTTTTCTTTCACATTAATGATGTATTTAATTATTTCTTTTTTGTTTTGGTTTTTTTTTGTTTGAATGTGTATAGAATATTGTTTATAGACCCCCCCCCAAGAATTCCTACTTCAAACTGCCATGGCTGTAAGCTTTAAAGCAACAGAAAAATGAAAACTATGCAGGTGGCTGAAAAATTTTACAAGGCAATGAAAGTCCTCATTTTGTGAAACAATTGTATAATTGAAAGGTACACTTTCTATAACAGATTACTTATAATATACTGAATGTGATAAGTGATTATCTTCTCTTCTTTATTTTTTGCATTAGGTTTCTATGCTTATTAACAATTCCAGGGGAAAAAATATAGTTTCTAACTAAAGCTTATCAGCAATAATTGGCTGCTAGTGTGCAGGAAATGACTACTAGCTTTAGTGGAGCAATCCTGTCATGTAATCCTGATAAATTTCCCAGTGTTATTTCCTCTAAATCTTCCTAGGGGATTTCTCATCCAGCAGGTATCTTTCTATGATTGTTGGTTAGTAAAAGATTGATGATGATAGAGCTTTGTCATATTAAAATGAACCTTCCAAACATAACCGATTTGTATATTTTTTCCAAAGATTGTATACATGTGGTGTAAGAACCAGTCCTGTACATGACTGTACAGTAATTCCTGCATGATAAATAAAGGCAAAGTTACCACATAACGTCAAATGCCATTAGTGAAAAGGACATCAAGCCTGCACCTAGGGATGCCTATTCTAGCTGGCTTCATACGTATCCAGTGCATCTTTAGCTACTAAACCAGATGATATATTTAATTTGTTCTCTTAATTAATCAGTTCATTTAAGCAATAAAACTCACTGGACTGTTTGACCTGGCGGTGCTTGCTCATTTTAAAATGGTGACAGCTTTACATATGATTGTAAAAACAAGTAATCAAGTAAAAACAACAGAAAAATGCAGGTGACATATAGTAGATTTTAGTCATCTAAAATACACAATCATAAATATTTCTGATCCTTTACTACTTTTCACTAATGTGTTTTGCTAAAATACTAGCTGCTTGGAAACATCTGAAACTCTTTCAGATATACTTGAATGATTACTATCAGTGATCAACTGTATGTTAATGGATATCTGTAGTTCTTTAAGTGTTGTTTAAAGTGTTGCCTGGAAATGTTGTCTTACAGGGAAAGACATTTACTGTATATAAAATGACTGGTATTTAATTATTTTTCTCTTGCATGGTGAGTAACACAGGTTTTCGTAATGATTGTATTACCTTGATGCAAAATTGATTGAACCATATCGCCTGATGTCACTGTAGGCTTTCATGACAAAAGCATGCTATAAATCAATGTCCAACCAGTAGAAGGTCCTTTAAATTAATAAGATAATATTTTACCTGGGAGGTAGGGGTTTTGAAATGACTAATATTGGACGGAAAATCTGTAGAGGGTTGAGCTTTGATGCTTTTATGACTATGGCTATTTGTGAGCTAAAAAAGTAATTTCTCAGTGTTAGGTGGTATATTCTATCCAGATGAAAAGAATTTAGATAGCTATTTTTCTTTATCTTGGACTTGCATATTTATATTCAGCCAAATACAATTTATCATGGTTAGGTTACAACTAAAAAAAATGGAATAGAAAATCACTACACATTTTATTTTGCATATATTTAGATCACAGTACTCTATTGTTATACAGTATGTAACAATGCATAAAATATAAAATATGAATCAGTTTTAATAAACTATAGGATGCATTAGCTTTGATTAATCAGGGAAAACTTTGCGAAAAATCCTTATATAGCTCAGCAAATTATTCATTTTCTGTTGACACTTCATTTTGTTACTTTGGGTGAAATTAATTACTGCGCTTACCCTCATAATTCTTGATTAGTACAGTGCTTCCAATAAAATCACATTTCAAACAATAAGGCTTACTGCCTGTTAACATAGTTGTTTCCAGTTTTCTGATACACACTTGATGAACCAAACAGACTAAAAGCATTGTTTTATTTCTTTAAGAAAGATTTGATTTTTAAAAGAAACATCATTCTTTAACCAAATGAGTCAAAACAGAACAACTTTCCTTTCCCGATGATCAACAGGAGAGGACAGTTAGTCCTTGACAGTACAACATTTACTGGGATTCAAACCCACAATCCTCTACTCAGGAGTCTAAAGCCATAATCACTGCTCCATGCTGTTGCCCACAGCAAAAGCTGAAAAAGAGAAGCTGTGTCAATAAAGACAGCAGCAGGAAAAAAAGCATAAAACTTTCAACCTCCTTTAGCATCTCAAGATGTTCTCTGGCATAAGATAACAGCGGTTTAAAAGGCAAGGCAATGGTGTATGATGAAAAACTACAAGAATAATAATAACATTTTTTCAGGTGAAACAGCATCTGAAATGGAGTGCCTGGAACTCTGTCAAAAAAGGTTAATTCTTCCATTTGACAACATGCATTGAAAAACAAAGATAACTAACCTGACTAAAATGGAAATGTATCTTTAATAAACACTGCAGCCTACAGAGCTGAAATGGACAGGCACTCAGACTAACCCAATAGAAAAGCAAGAAAAAAGAACCTGGATATATGAAATTACATCTTAGAATATTTCTTTACTGAACATTAAGCTATAGATTTCCAAATAATTATATTTTTCATTAAAAAAACAGATGCGTTTTTTCATTGCTCTTGAAACATACATTTGATTTTAGTTTGTAACATGTTTGTAATGTAACATGTTATTTTAGATGTGAAGCCAGGAGACCTGGAGTACAATAATATTTTTTCTCTTTTGATAATAATCTAAGCATCTGAAAGCCAGTGGCAAGATTTAAAAGAACTACAGTACTCTTGTCACTGCCACGTCTCATTCTTCAACTGCTCTGACTAAAAGCACAAAAATATTGCTAGTGGATAATTACTCTTTGCAAACCTGACCACAAATCCAAAAGAAAACTTTAATTTTCATGATTAATTATGCTAATGTATAATGGACTTCATAATTATTAGCAATTGTTAACCTTTTAAAAGAAGTTGATAAAATATTTAAACAAATTCCCTTTCTCATCAATATAGTATCCATTTTTTGTTTTTTTACCTTAATAATGGAACTTTAAAAAATCGTATTTTTTTGCATAACACAGTTCTTCATGAAAATAACATTCTCATTTCTTACAATTGAGTCATTAAGGCACTTGTCACAATTCAGTAAAACCTTGTCTGCTTTAAAGCTCAACTATCCTCCTGCTCTGAAAAGTTACAAATTCTGTGACAATTTCAGAATGTCAACATAGTTTAAAGGATTGTATTGACTTGCAACAAAACTACTCTTTTTTCATGTTGTCTTCATTAATATTTTACCAGCTCATGTTTAGTAGTTGTGAGGATCTTTGCTTGTACAGTATGTCATTTTTCTCTAGTGGAGTACCCTACAAGGAAGAATCAATCATGGCATCAAGTACACATTCAAATGAAGTAGAACAGTCCCTTGACACAGCAGAGATGACGGGGACTGTGTTTTTGGCAGGATACCTGAGTCTCTTATTTAATCAACTCTGACCTCTCCAACAACACTAAATTGTGCAGTATGAGCTTCCCATAGGATTTCATCACAAAGCTTGAGATGTGTAAAAAACGCACTTGTATCTAGAAAGCAAGAGTAGTATTAAGAACACGTCTTAACAACAGGTACTGTACAGTAGGTGTTTCATCATAATGAAATGTTGACAATAAAATATAACTCCCTCTAAGAAATAATGATTGACACAAGTTTGGATATAATCTTCATCTCGTCTTCAAATTTCTGGACAAGCTATTTGCAAGACAGAAGAACATTAGAGTCTTATTGCATTGCCTTGTGTGTTCCATAAAATATCAAATTGGCTCCAATTCAGTCACAAAACATTTCCTGTTTCCATTAAGTAGAATGGATTATTTAAGAATTAAATTCTTCTAGGATCTTTTTTGTTGTTAGTGTGCCTCTTTTACCACTCAGGGTGCCTCTAGTGCATTTTAGTGTAAGGACCACACTGTGCTGTACAGCCCTTAATGCTAATATAATGCTAATGTATGCGAATTGCATGCTAAGGAGTGTTGTGCATCCCACAATGCTATACTGATCACCTGTTACTACAAGAATGAACTATGGTAACATCCTTGAAGGAGCAATTAATTTTAAATATCAAACAAAAGCAGATATGGTTGTTTTCTACCCATAATTAAAAAGAACGTGTGAGCTGCAAAGGAACAGGAGGATGTTTAATGTGGGATGAAAGGTATAAAAGAAGAAAAGATCATGATATGTTTAAGCTGTAGATCCTTCTTCAGGTGTGTAGGGGAAGGAGGGAGAGTAGAGTGAACAAGAATGGAGAATGGAAGAATGAGTAGGGAAAGTGAAAGGGGCTAAAGAGATGTAAATCTGAAAGAATGGCAGAAACTAGAATATGAGAGAGAAGGAATTTTGTCCACCATTGTGTACTGGAGGAACATATAAACCATGTTTAATGATGATTTTTCCTCATGATGTGTTTCAGATGTAAAGATCTGTGAATGCAAATAAAAGGATGCAGACAGAAAAGTAAGGGTAATCATTGAAAGAGGTAAAATGGGGAACCACTAGTTTATTCTTTGAAACAGTTGGTCAGTCTGCTTACTATTTCACCAATGTACAGTAAATGCTATTTTATATGTTGATCTTGAAATGGATAGATGTGTACAGTATATAATATTATACTGTTATATGCATTTGTTGTTGATGCCTGAGTTTGATGTTGAGGAGTTCTCAAATATGTAAAAGCTGCTACTTCTGTAAATAAAATAGCACAATAATGTTACATAGACTTGAACAAATTTAACACACTTAGGGTGTTTTAAGCAGGAGCAGAAAACAACTGATCTGTGAGTCATAACATATAAGAATAATAATGTGAAATTATATTGCATTATTAAAAACAGATATTCAAGATTAGATAACATAGTAGATTAGATAACATTTCATATTACTTAATTGCATACACATTGCCACGAAATGCTAGGCTGACTCACAGCAAGGTGAGAGTTTGAAAGAATAACCAGACTTGAGTTTAACCAATACTTTGTAAATTAAGAAAAACAAAGAATCCATTTCTATATATGATTACATTGTGTTGTATTGAAACTCTTGTCAACTGTATGGTCAAATTAGGAAAGCTTTCTCTTCTGTTTGAATTCAATCCAGGGATTTCCAATTCTCTCCGAATATCTGCTTGTCTTTTCAATGCCTTTTTCCCCATATCTACCTCCAGAGCCTATTTTTTAATGCATTACAGTAGGCGAATTGCACAAGATGTGATTGTGATAAACACAGCACTCTTGACACAGATTCTTAGCTCTGCCTCAGGGCTATGGCTGCGGCTCTAAGAGTTTTCCAGCTCATCGCTCACCTCTTTAAATTGTTTCTGAAATGTGCATTCACTTTCAGTGTGGCCAGACTGCAGCTGGCTGATCAGTGTCTCGCAGGCAGCCATTTTAGTCTCGGGTTTCTTTGCCTGCTGTTCTTTAGCCTTCAGGGCCTCACTCTTCTCCCTCAGCTCATACAGTAGGTCAGTTTTTTGCACTTGTGCCACTGTTGTTCCACTTCTGTACATTACTGGCTCCCTGTTTGTTTGGTGTTCCATTGAGTCGTGTTCCACAGAGCAACATTCTCCTATTACAAAAGACTCATCAAAGAACCATGGCCATCATCCAGCTGCTGCTGCTGAATCTAAACTTTATGAACAGCTGCAGAGTCTCAAACAATTGATTCCAGCAGCTGGAGTGTGTTAACCTTCCGAGTACGCCCATGTACTGTATTCTCATCAACCACTTCAGTTGTGCTTCTGCTCTGGAACTTTTCCCATTTACAATGGTGGGTGTGGATGAAGAAAAAAATGTTTATTGGGAGGTAGGGAGAAAAACAAAAGCGAAAAAAAGGAAGATTTGTGGTAGATTGCAAAGATTTTTTGCAAGAAATATGATGGAGTTTTAAATGAGAAATTGGTTAAGTGAAAAGGGAATAAATCAAATTTCATAAAGACTGAATTAAATGTGTGATGTTTAATAGTCAAGTAATATTTATAGTGGTAGGGGAGGTATGTTCTAGATACTTTTTTCAAAAGATAATAATAGGAGAACTGTTCAGAACTCAAACAGAATGGAAGTATTAGAGTCTGTATGGAAGCCATAATGAAAGCAGTTAAATTTTGGGAGGGGTTATATTGGAGAAAACAGATTGACAAAAATACGCTTGACAGGTTTTATGGGGGTAATGAATGTGAAGTTGAAAATATTGCAGTTTAGTAGAAGACTTGATTGCGAAGGTGGCTTTTGACATTTTGAAGACTTTTAAACTTAGGAAACCAAAACACAGCAACAATTTTAGAGCCAAAATAGTCTTATGTACAGCTACCATAGTACTCTGGACTAATCTAGAAAAAAAAGAACAAGTAATAGGTTGATTCCATGCTGAAAAGAGAAGAAAGAAAACACAACATTTCAGCTGTGGAGTCTTCTTCGGATGCGAGAAAGACAGGGTAGACAGCAAAGATTAAATAGCGTAGGAGAACAAAAACTCAGACAGTGGAGGAGGCGGGAGCAGGGGAGAGGCAGAGAGGCCACTCAGGTGGTGCGAAGTGTAGAGAGGTGAAGAGAGGTGTGAAGTCAAAACCTGCATGTGAATAGAGAAGATTACACAAAAAAGTCTGTCATTGAGAGAAGGGGGAAGATGTGAACCAAGAAACAATTTTTTGTTTCTGATGTCTTTCTGCTATCAGAGTTAAGAAACCCTTCTTTGAGAATGTAGACGGAGAGATCAGTGTGATCATGGCCGTCTGAGGTGAAATGAGAAACTATGGGCTTGGAGAAATCTTTAATCTTCACAGCCCTAACATGTTCTCTGAAGCGGTCTCCTAGTCTCCTTCTGGTTTCCCCAATGTAGATAGCTGGGCATTTCCTGCAAGAGATACAGTAAATGAGGTTGCTGGAGGTACAAGAGATCACCTGGGTGATCAGAAATTGTCCTGAGGGGCCTTGAATGAGTGTGGTGTTAGATATGTATTTGCAGGTGATGAAGCAAGCTCTTTTCCAGAGGAAAGTGTGGATGATTATTGAGGGCGGTCAAGGGAGCTGTGAACAAGATGGTTACGCAGATTAGGTGGTCGGAAATCCATGTCATCACTGCAGAGCCATCGTAGCCAAAGGAACTGTGAAAAATTGAGGGTTTTTAGTGTGTTTGGGGTGAAATGAGCTGTACAGGAGATAGCTTTGTGAATCCGTGGGTTTGTAATAGACTGAAGTAGAGAGTCAGGGATGGTTAATGGAAAGGTTTTTGTCTAGAAACGGAAGAGTAGTGAAAGATATGTTAACTGTATAGTTGAGGGAGGGGTGGACATTGGTGAAGTGATGCAGGAAGTGCTCTAACTGGTCATTAGAGCATGTGGCAGCACTGATGCAGTCATCAATGTATCGCTTGTAGAGGTCAGGGACAAAGCCAGTGTAGGAAGTGAAGAAGTGTTCTTCTACCCAGCCAACAAAAATATTGGCAGAGCTGGGTCCCATTCTGGTGACCATGGCAACTCCACTAACCTGCTGGTAAAAAAGGTTATGGAATGAGAAGGCATTGAGTGTGAGTACCAATTCTACAAGACATACAAGGGTGTGGGTGGGTGAATTGAGCATTATGCGTTTGTCCAGCATGTGCTTGAGTGCTGTAAGATTGTAATTTTTGGGAATGATGGTGTAGAGAGATGTGATATCCATTGTAAAAATGCAGGATTCTGGACCCTGAAACTGGAAATTGTTAAAAGGTGGAGGGCATGGGTAGTGTCCTTTATACTGTATATGAAGGGAGCCTTTCAACCAGCGGTCTCATCAGGCTGTTGAGAAAGGCCACGATGTGAGTAGTCGGACAGTTGAATGCTGAGATGATTGGGCGTCCAGGGGTATTGGGTTTCTGGATTTTGAGAAGGAGGTCAAATTGGGATACCTGGGGATGTTCAACGATGAGCCAGTTCGCCTCCTTGGGGAGCTCCTTGCTGCTGATAAGAAAGGAGATGGTGGATGCCACTTCCTTATGGTAGTCAGTGGTAGGATCCTGTTGGAGAAGAGTTTAAGCAGAAATGTCAGTTAGTTGTCTGGAGGCTTCATTAATATACAGGTCATTTCGCCACACCACAACAGTGCCTCCTTTGTTAGCTGGTTTAATGACAATATCATCTCTATTGCAGAGAGATTGGAATGTCTGAGTTTCTCCTTGGGTGAGGTTAGACCTGTGTTTTCTGGGTATAGAAAAGCTTGGGAGCTTGATGGATGCATAATGAAATCATTGACTGGTGGAAAATGGCCAGAGGGGGGAGTAGAAAAACAATACCTGTCTTATAAAGGGAATATTTTACCTGCAGATTTGAGAAAACTATCATAACACTAAGATTCATCTACTTGCTGAGGTTATGAAATAAAACCTAGATGAAACTAAATGTTAGAGGAAGCTAACCTGCAGAAAGAACTGCCTGCTAAATACGGTACATTGAATCTCCATCTTACTTCATAGAAAGGTATTTCTTGAGAGCTTCTAAAAGACTATTACTTTAGTACAGGGATTTTCCTTCCTTTTATCTTTCAGTTGGAATAAAAATAAATGTGAACCAAAGAGCAAAATAAGAAATAATTAGGCTAAACATTTCCAGGCAGCAACCTTTTCTTGGCACAGTTGTACTGACAATGATTGTACTCCTCTCAGACCTCTAGCTTGGAATTTTTCAAATCCAGATTACAGGACATTTTTTCATGCAGTGAAGGGTGGCTAATCTAAATAAAGCGAGTGTGTTCTTTTTTTTTGCAATATTTTAATCTCTAATGCCACACATAGTTTAAAAACAGTCAAAGAAATAAGCTACTACATGAATGTAGCTGGTAACATTTACTTTATGTTTTCATCCTAAAAACAGTACTTTTGAACATTCAATAATTTCAACACTTAATAATTTCAGTGACATGATTCCAAAAGCAACTAATTTTATTGCTTAATATTGCATATGCATGCCTACATCGTTAAGTGTAATAAGACAATTTGTTGACCATTCAAAGTATTTTGCACCAATTAAATTCAAATTTCAGAACTATTTAATATATGAATGTAACTTATTATTTTGTAAATATTTTTACACATTCAGCAGCCAGAACTGAATACAGCAAGTAATATATTTGTACTCATGTAAAGTGTTTGTGCATCACATAAGCTAGGGCAGGGTAGGTCAATTCCACTCATTGAAGACTGTAGGATTTTAATTTCTTTCAGGCTGTTACATATTAAGAGCTGGGCAAATGATGTTAAATCCAAATAAATTTATCAATAAGTAATTAAGATCAGGACAAAGGGGCTGAAAATAAATGGAACAAGATTAAAAGAAAATCTCAAACAACTCTATCCCATGAACATGACTCTTCACATCAGTTCCTGACCTGACATAAAGCTGTAACCTTTAAGGAAAAAAACACTCTGACCTAGAACAATATTGTGGCCACTTCTAACAAGATTCAATTTTGCTTACAGGTTAATGGATTTGAGCCGCAAAAGCATCAAGTGAAAATTGTTATCTTAACACTGGGAAGAACAAAAACAATCTTACTACACCATTCTAGATTACACATGTTCACACATAATAACTCAGTTTTCCTGAAAAACAGCAACAATGGCAGTGCCAAAAATAGTCTTCTAAACAGATACCATATTACATTGGACTAAACTCTTCTAGAAAAAAAAAGAAAGTAAATTGAAGAAACCTGATGGGAATAAATATCACCATCAAAAATATTAATCCATCATACCAATATAACATAACAAGGAATAACAGGCACCCCTAAAAAACTATACATCTCTCCGACGAAAAACAAGGTCCTAAAATTTGCAGCAGACCATGGTTCCAAAACAGCTAACTTCCGCTCTCCTTTTCTCAGGGATTAGGGCTCCTAACTGCATCCTTTAAACATGTGGGATTCCCTTATTGATGAATCCCTGACAGGTCAATGACGTAGGATAATTTGGAAATCCATCAAACAGTCACCACACTGGTCCCTAGGTAGTCCTGCGAAGAAAAAACATCCACAACCCAGAAAAGACGGCCTACTCTGATTAAGAAGACAGCAAGAAGCAACACAGTTAAGGAATTTGTATTTGTGATCATGGAATTAAAATGAACAGTAAGCACAACAGAGCACACATTTTATGACAGGCTTCCATGAAACCTAAAGATCTACTGTACATACTCACAGGTTTCAAATGACCCATGTATCCTCCTGATATACTCCTGAACGATTGGTCCAGGAACCACAGACCAAAAGAGAATTGGCCGAGAATTGAGGTGCTGTGTTCGGACTTTGATTTCCTGGAACAGAGAGCAGCCTGTGGGGGGGATCCTAACACAACCCAGCCATTGCTGAGACTTGTTGGCATCCTTCTTCTTAGTGGCTGTTCTTATCCGTACGAACAGAGACTATTCTTCACAGTCTTCACAGCCATCTTGAGTGAAATCATCAATAAATATGAATGAGCAAGTCACAGTGGTAACCATGCCTTTCCCCCACCATGCTTTACAGATAAGGTGGTGTTCTTTTTAAGTATAAGTAGTTCCTTTTTTACAGACTTTAACCTTTCTTAGCACTTTGGTGCTAAGGTTTAATTTGGTCTCATCTGGCCATTAAAAACGTTGTTCTAATATTCTCCTGGCTCATCTGTACACTTCCAAGCAAATTCTAATCTAGCTTTTCTGTTCTTGGTGCTGATGACAGTTGCACACCATGTAGTCTTTATAATTCTACTGTCTTGGTCTTCTGCAAAATGTTAATTTTGATGCCTTTACCCTGCATTCTAGAGGTTGTTGGTGATATCACTGACAGTTGTTTCAAGTTTTACTTGACAATTCTAAAAAAATACTTCTGTCATAAATTGCATGTTTTCCTTCGCCAACCTGAATTACCTAATTTGAATATGTCTTTGGTTTCTTTTTATTTAGATCAAATTGTTATTTGGATTTTACAATAACAAGCGATAACAACATACTCAAGAAATAATACAAGAAGCTGAACAGGTTTCCCTCCCTCCCTGCAGTAGTCTTCCCAACTCTCCCTAGAACCCACTACAATCAAACAGAGCCGGTCTTTCATTTATTTTAGTTGCAGAATCACTCCAGATCATCAGGGTGGCGTCACTGCCTTATTTACTCTGGCAGTAGAAAATTCAAGCACCACTATGTCTCTGAAGAATGACAACCACTGCTGTATCGTCAGGCAATGAGGAGCAAGCCAGCACTATGCTATCAGTTTCTTTGTTGCAGTGAAACTAGTGGGCCACATTTCCTTTGATACTTCTTTAGTTGAAGTTGTGAGTCCTCATTAAACAGTAGCACAGTTGGATCCAGTGGTATGTTTCTTCCTATCATTGCGGACAGTACAGATAGTACAGTAATACCAAAAGCAATTAACCCTAAAACAAATGTGCAATTCCAAAATATATATAAAAGTGCCAAGTATAAATTATGCACGTGGTTTCTTTATTATTCAAAATATTCCTATATATATATATTTTGATCATTTCTGTGCTGTGATTCTAATTATGTTTTTCTGTTCGTTAAGCTTAATGGTTGCCTACTTCTCTTTAACAAAAAGTGCTTGTGTTTTCCTATTATTTTTAGCAATGGACTTCAAACAACAAAGTCAAAGCACGCTGACAGAAAGTTCAAATCTCTTTCACAAGTGCCTAACTATGCAACGACAAACACCTGGATAAAACAAGACTCCTGTCAACCAATTTTTCCAGTAATTTTGGCCCTTTCAAATAAAGAGATTTCAACACTCTCAATCTGTTTTACTGACCCAAGAAAGCAGAACTAAACTAAAATTATTCACCATAAAATCTTTATGGATTGTACATATCAGTTATTTTGCTATTACTATTATTATTATTATAACAGTTTATAGTTAAAATGTCATTTTAGGCTTTACTGTTCGAGTAATTTTGAGAGGGCATATAAACTAGGTCCATATTCTCTTTACAAATTTGGCTACAGTCTACTAATTGATTGTAGAGGTAGGAAATCATAAAAATAAAAGGGCTTTTTTCCAAAGGATAACTTTAAGAATATAGGAGACAATTTGGTACTACTGTAGAACAACAAGCTTTGAAAATTATGCTGTCATCTCATTATTAATAAGTGGCATGTTTTGAACAAGCAAAAAATTTTTTTCTCTAACATAAATGTCCAAAAAAATGTGGAACAGTGGGTGGAAAATATTGATACATGTTATATATATGTGTATAGACTTGCTTTCTACATTGTCTCTTTTTTTAAAGAGGGGAATCTACTCTTGCACACAGTTCCTAGATAAAGGGGGATAAAATGTTGACAGTGTTCGCCAGCTCATGTTATATGATAGAATAAACAAATCCCAAATGAGTGGAGAGATCATGAGTTTGTTAACTTAACTATGAATCTGGAATTTTACAGAGATAAATACTGTAGCCAAAGTCATGTGACCAAACCTGTACTTAAAAGGTACGGTGACTTCAAGGAAGAGAAAAGATAAAGGCAGGAGAGAAGCAAATATGTAGGAGAGAGAGATTGCAGCATTGCAGACAATTTTCACCATTGGATTCCTATTGATCAACTTTAAATCTTTAGGAGCTGGGCACTGAAGGGACATATAATAATATAAATTATTATAAATTAATTATTATTAATATAATATAAATCATTATAAAATAAAATAAATAATATAAATTCAGGGCATGGAGCTTTATTTTAAGTTTTTAAAATATTTTTGGAAAGGATTCATTTGCCTTTGAAGTTCATCTTGTGAGATGTTTTGAGACCTCTCCATGCCAGTTTTGAGTGAGGGTTTACTGTGGACAACTATTTTATGAACACGCTTATACTGTCCCGCATACAAATCTGTCGACTATGTGTTTTAAGGGTTGGGAGAGAGGACTGGTCACAGCTTTTGGTAACAATGCTAATAGTTTTATATTATACAGTATGCACAGATACTCTGTTTCAATATTTTTTGTATCATAATTGAGTTTCTTTAATTTAATTTGTAACAAAATTGTAAACGTTTATACAACAAGTAACAACTGTGACTGAAAAAAGTAACAGGTTTTATTTATTTTTATACCATTTTAAAATGAGAACTGAATTTTAATAGTCATATAATTTTTGGAAGGATTTATTTAATAAGGTATGTGATTCAACTCTCAGCAGTTATTGTGGGAAACTGAAAATATAAGATCATTTTAAGAAGCTTACCACTTGACTTAAAATATAACAGGAAGTGTAAAAGTACACAGAGCATGTTGTTGAAAAAACATAAATGCTGTTCTTCATAGTAAACATGGTAGGCACACATGGTAGGGAACTTTATATTATGATAATTGTTTGTTGTTATTGATACTTCTGCTTTTACTGAATACTTTCATGTTAAAGAGGTTATATTGTTTTGTATAGCTTTGTTTTTGGCAAGAGATTATTAGGAAACAAATTAAAAGAATCAAATTGTGGGGTTAATCAGTTGATGGATTCTCAGAGGAGAGAAAGATCTTCCATGTGCACTGTGAGGATGTGGCTACACAACCACTATCTGAACAGTTTGGGTCCACTCTAAGCCTCACAGTCTGCATGTCCTACAGTAAGTTAACAAAGATCCTAATGTGTTAAGTGCAGAGGAATCATCACACTTTAATTGGTCATCTTCCTGATAAATCTGTACTTAAGAGGATCAAAATAAAAAAAAACAATTCTATAACTGGTGATGGGAAAAAATCTGTTATTTTATTTTCATACTAGGATTTGGAAATGAAGTGTGGCACAGTGGTGCTGTGGTTGGCATTGCTGTCTTGCAGTGCTGGGGGCCAGGGTTGAATTCCAGACTTGGGTTGCTATCTGCATGGAGTTTGTATGTTCTCCTTGTGTTTGTGTGGATTTAAGCTTGATGCTGACATTCAGGTAGGTTAGTTGGCTTCTGGGAAAACTGTCTCTGTGAGAATGTGCATGTTGGTGTTTGTGTGTGTCCTGCAATGGACTGGTGTCCTTTCCTGGGTGTATCGTTCCTTGTGCCCATTGCTTGCTGGGATAGGCTTTGGCTTCCCTGTGACCCTGTAGTGGATAAAGTGGTTAGAAAAAGGATGAATCGTAAAATGATATGTTTCCTGTTACTATTGTTATGATTCAGGTAAAAGCATCAGTCTGTTGCATTTGTTTTACCACCTAATATGCATATCATATTTCACACCATGTTTAACCATAATTACTGTGGACAATATCTTTTTTGATGTGGATGATATTGTTTTGTGTTCAGTGTGGATGTGCAAACTTGATTTTCATCAAAGAGAGAGATACAGTACTCTCTGTCATCTGAATTAAATGACATAATAGGTAGGTAGGTCCCTTCTCAGGCCATAAAGGCCCATGGGGAATGGAGGGCAAGGGCCACCATTTCTCTTGGCCATCCGACACTGGAGGTGGAGGTGAAGTGGTCAGCATCATGCACCGGCCGGCCTATTACCCCTGGAAGGATTAACCCCCAGTACTCATTTGGAAAAGAGGCTGAGTGGACCTGTGAGCCGTCTGGAAGGAATTAGAGCAAGCTACATCGTTTGTCCAGTAGCATCGTTGACGCCCTTGAAGTCTTGAGATACCACAGCTCTTATATGACATAGTACACCATTTATTTTCTATTAATACTGTTATTATTTATAATAATAGTATGTACAGTATATGACTGACAAACACTGTACTGTAAATAACAATTACAGAAGCCTTAGAACTCCACAGTTCACAAATTAGATGAAGCAGAGTACAATCAATACTCATAGTGTTATGGGCACCATGGGACTCTCAGTGTGAAAAAATATTGAATTGTTTGCTTCAAGGAAAGCATGCATGTCCTCATCCCTCCTGTCCTGGTGCTTCATGGCCTTTTGCAGTGACTGTTTAATATCTGGTGACTCCAAATGGAAGGAGTATAAAATGAAAAGTAACTGGCAGTTCAAAAGTTTATATTTTTTCCATTTGTGTGTAGATTATACACCCATATGGAAAAGGCCAGGACTAATACAATGTTTAAATACTTGTAACAGCAAACCCTTTACCTTAATGTGAAACTCTAAATGTGCATTCTATGCTCCTGGAAATTAAAACATTAAAACATTAAAATTCTGAATAGGTGACATGGGCTGTTGCCTGGAACTAATGGTGGTTCCCATGTCTTTGTCTTTATAGTCTTCCAATTCTTCCAAGCCAAGAAGATGTAAAGTCATTGTGCATGAAACAGCAATTTTTTCTATATTTTTTTTTTCTTTAAATAACAAGTTCACTTTCATCTGGCCATTTTCATGATCAAATTAACCTCCAGAAATCACTATAAATTCACAACTCTTAACCAAACTTAATTTATTACAAAAAGGATTGTTATTTATGTCACGAGTAACAACTGTGACTCTGGAAAAAGAAAAGAAAGTAATACAGTTTGTTTCTTTTCCAGGAACAGCATAGTTCAGTACAGTACACACAGCTTAGACTAAATATGTGGTTTAATCATTTAACTACATTCACTAGAAATATGTCAGTTGATTACATGACTAACATACTCGGAGTGTAGACCTTAATCTGTCTTCTACATTATTTGTTCTTTCATTGATTTTCACTGTGTTGTTTTTATTACTGTCACAGATATATAGTGACCCCTTTAATCAGGATACTTGGACTTTGTAGCCGATTATGCCACCTAACAATTTTAAGGGTGTGTAGCGATGTGACTGTTGTTAATTTCCTGTAACAATTAAACATTAGAACAGTAAATTACAAGAGTGCTTTGAAAGCTGCTAGGAATCAGTCAAACATAATAATGTACAGTCTCACAAATGAATAATAAATATACAACATACCTTTTATTAATACAACACTAAAACATACATAACAAACCAAGAATATTCTTATAATTATATATATATTTGTAAATGTGATACGAATGGTTGATTGTTCACTCAGGGATTACAATGTTAATATATATATATAAATTCATATATACTGTATAAATGGAGTATTTGGTGTTAGTTTGTTTAGAGAAGTTTTATTATATAGTGAAATGTTTTTGTGACAAATGGAATGGAATTCCACAGGCAGAAAAGGGGTCTACTGATTGACCCTGTGCTTAATTCCTCAGGAGTAGCAGAAGTCATTATAACAGCAGTCAGGTGGAGAAGGTAGGGAGCTGTGTCTAAATGTCTGTAGTTCAGGGAGGCAAACCCTTAGAGGCCTGAATTGTAGGGAGTTTAGATGGCACAGGAGCTGAAAACACACTTCTTTGATTTAATACCAGCTAGCCAGCAGGTTTGAGATGTCAGAAATAGATAATGAAGACTTGTAAGGAATTTGTTAGGAATGGGATTTAGTAAAGATAAATGGAGCCAGAGAGAATTTAATGATATTTCTAGTGTGTGCTGTATTCCTGGACTAGTTTGAATTCTCTGTTGTCTTTATAGTGTAGTAGATTAGTAGTCTTTATAGTTGGAAACTGGATGCCAGAGGGTAAGGTGTGCTAGTAGATCTTGGAAGAGATGGGGAACAGGTACCTTCAGTGTACGAGAGATTGGCTATAGAAGGGTGAGCCCAACTGATTGTGCCAGGGAGTCCCAGAATAGGGATGGGACAGGTTGCTTCCTGGGAAAGAAAAGACTGACCATGGATGGGAGAGCCTGGTTGAGCATGCCAGGGGTTCCAGGGAATGAGAGGAAAGAGTAATTTTATAAGGAAGACGAGACCTGGAGTTCTTCCATGCGAGAAGAGGAACTGCAGGTCTTTTGGGGACTATTCTCTGTGAAGGATTGGTTTTTGGGAGTGATTTGTGGGACCTGTCTTCAAAAGAGGGGGGGGGGGAGTTCAGCAGGACAACACTGACAGATCACCAAAACATGCACTCTTAAAGTGAATGGTATGCTGGCTTAGGACTACAGTCTATGGCTTGGGAGGTTAGCATTCATCACAAAGCTTCTCAGTCTGTTTCTGGTGTTTTTTTCTATTTTTGTAACCCCTATTTGTAGCAATATAATTTTAGAATAAAATCCTATCTCTGTAAGTGTCCTCAATCAGGTAGTGAAAATCAAGCAAAGATTCAACCATGAAAACCAAGGATCTTTCAAAACAATTCTGGAATGAAGTTGTATAAAGGCACAGATCAGGATGAGGATATACAGTAAATGCATTTCAAAGACCCTTGATCTCTGTTTCACCAAACTGAAAAAGAGCAAGTCACCCAGAAACTGCCTAAGTCAGATTGTCCCTCCAAACTGAACAGCTGGGCAAGGAGCAAACTGATAAGAGTTACCATAGTAAAAGACAACAGTGACTTACTAGTGAGTTCAGTGGCAAAGATGGGGGACAAAATTGTCCCAGTTATTTCACACAGGTGACTTATATATGACAGAAAAGAAAACCTCTCAAATCCTGCATGGGCTTTGCAGCTAAAGATCTCCAGTAAGTGTTGTTGCAAACATGTGGAAAAAGGTTTTGTAGTCCAACAAGACAAAATCTGAATGTTTTGGTCTAAAAGTAAAGTATTGCATCTGATGCACAATTGACACAGTCCATCATCCAATCAATACCATACTTACTATCAAGCATGGTGGTGGCAGCAATATGTTATCATTCAGCATCTCATCAGCAGGGACTGGGAAGCTTGTCAAGATTAATGGAAACAGATGGAGCAAAGTACTGGCAATTCTTAGAGAAAAATCTGCTTTGGACTGAAACGAGAAGACAAATTCAATCCTGATAGCAGGACAATGATCTAAATTACAAAGCTACAGTACACTACAGTGTCTTAAAAAAGTGAGTCTTTTGTGACACAATCATGGTCCTGTCTTAAACCCTATTATTATAATTATCAACTTTATATAAATGTGTTTTATAAATAAAACAACTATTTATATAGTGCCTTTAAAAGTAACTTCTCAAAGTGCTTTACAGTAACAGAAAAGTTAAGTGGAGAAGAAGTAACTAAATTAGATCAATTAAAAACAAGGATTTACAATGCAGAACAAGTGCTCAGGGAAGGTGACTCTCTGATATCCCTGGGAATAGAATTCCAGAGAATTGGGGCATAGCAAGAGAAGGCCCTGTCACCTATATTGTGCAGATGAGCTAGGGGGGATGAACAGAACAGAGTCAGATGAATAAAGGTTGCAAGGCGGGAAATAAAATTATAGTAAGTCAGATAGGTACTGAAGACTCAAGCCTATAGTTGAGCATAAGGATTTTGAAGTTGACACAAAACCTGATAAGAAGCCAGAGAAGCCAGTGGTAGGGGTAGAGTTCAGTAATCTGACAGCTTGTGGGAAGAAACTCTCTGAATCTGGAAGTGTCTTTATGCTCCTATAATGTTTACCAGAGGGAAGGGGGGAGAAAAGTAAGAAATTAGGGTGATTGGTATCCTTAGGAATACTGTCAGTCTTCCTGAGACAGCAAATTGTAAAACTGTCCACAATAGAGGGGAGCTGTACTTCAATGATGGAGTGGGTTGACCTGATCACACCCTGTAACACCTTCTGGTCAGATAATGAGCTGCTGCCAAACTACAGTGTAGAACCTCATGTGAGCACACTCTCAATAGCGCACCTGTAAAATGTAGTAAGGATAGTTGAAGATAGACCAACGTTTTAAATCTGTCTGAGGAAGTAAAGGCACTCCAGTTACATGCTGAGACCACATTAAATTGTTAGTAATGAAGGTACCCAGGAACCTGAAGCTGCTAACCATCTGTACAGTCACCCCATTAATGTGGATAAGGATGTGGTCCCCAACCTGCTTTCTAAAATTGATGACCAGCTCTTTGGTTTTACTGATGTTGAGGGAGAGATTATTGTCGAATCACCACTCCACCAGGTTCCTGACCTCATCCCTATAGGCTGTCTCATCATTATTGGTGATTCAGCCACACTGAGCTGGAGCTGTGTCTGTCTATACAATCATGGGTAAAGAAAAAAAAAACAGCAGGGGGCTAAGCACACAGCCCTGAAGGGCACCTACAGTATATTGACGGTCAGCGTGGAAGATACAGTAGCTTTCCATTGACCCTGGGAATCTGTGATTTGCCCGTCAGGAAATCTATAATCCAGCTGCATAGAGAGGTGCTGATGCCCAAGTCGTGGCCATATCATCAGCAGCTGGGAACACTGGTGCCAGCAGTTCCATGATTCCCTTCTCAAACTGAGTGTAATAGGCATTCAACTAATCTGAGAGAGAGAAATCAGGAGCAGTGGATGTAACACAGTTTATTTTAGCTTTATGGTTTGTTATTGTCTGAATACCCGCCATGTTTGCTGCACATCGGAAGAGGCAGCTTGTATTTCTAGTTATTACAGTATATTGCCTTTTAGTGTCCCTGATAGCTCTTCGCTGGTCATACCTTACCTTTTTATAAAGGTCCAGGTTACCAGATTTAAAGGCCTTCGATCACGACCACAGCTTATTACAATTATTGCTGTTGAACCATGGTTTCTGGTTAGGAAAAAGGAGAACTGTCTTTGTAAGCACATAGTCACCCACACATTTCTTAACAAAATTGGTGAAAACTGTAGTGTACTTGTGCAGGTTTGTTGATGAACTTTTAAACATGGCCCAGTCCACACATGCAAAGTCCTGCAGTACTTCAATTGTATTCACCGTCCAGTGCTTCGACACATTCTACCTCTTTTCAGCTTCTGCTTGTAAGCTGGCAGGAGAAGCACTGACAGATGATCCAATTGTCCAAAGTGCAGGTGAGGAACAGAATGGTAGGTGTCTCTGATAGTGGAATAGAAGTGATCAAGAGTATTCACACCACTTGTTGGGCAAGAGAAATGCTGGTAATATTTTGGAAGAACTTTCCGCAGGTTGGCCTGATTAAAGTTCCCCGCAACAATAGATACAGGATCAGGGTAAGCAGTTTCATAGCTGTTAATGATGGCATATAATTCTCTGCTCCTGCTTTCACATCCTCCCAGGGTGAAATATACATTCAGACATAATAACAGATGAGAATTCTC
This sequence comes from Atractosteus spatula, assembly GCF_055471065.1. NCBI lineage: Eukaryota > Metazoa > Chordata > Actinopteri > Semionotiformes > Lepisosteidae > Atractosteus > Atractosteus spatula. Next base: position 38,006,043 of record NC_142714.1, read on the forward strand.
TTGGTAGACAGAAAAGATGACATTTTACAGTCAGATATTCCAGGTCCAGAGAGCAAAATCACTTCAGAATTTTCACATCTGAACAGCAAGAGTTGTTTATCGTAAGACATACACCACCACCTATTTTCTTCTCAGCCGAACCAGATAGATCAATACAATAGGTGGAGAATCCGTCAAGCTGAACGACTGCGTCAGGTGTATTGGGGGTCAGCCAGGTCTAGGTGAGACAGAGAATATAGCAATCTTTGAGGTCTTGCTGATGGCTTAATCTTCCTCCTTGCTCATCCATCTTGTTCTTCACGGAGTGTATGTTGGCCAAGAGAACACTGGTGGTCCAGTAGCTGCAGCATTTCACTTTTGCTTGATGTCCTCCTCATTTACAGTACCATGCTTCTGCGTCTGTCACATTCGCTGGCTCTGCTCTGAGTCAGGGCAAGGATCCATATGCAGAGGCACCCAAGATAATTGATTTAGATTCAAATAGGATAGTACCTGTGTTTAAGTCAATGATTCTTGATCCAATGTCCACAAGCACTTGTCGATCATAAATATGTGCTGAAAACGCAGATTGGATACAAAAAGCCCACAACACGAAACAGACATAAGTGTACAGACAAAGAGCAACATGCAGCACGTCACCAGTCTCTGGCATCATATTAGGGGCTATTCAATCCAAAGGGTATCCAGGTTAATAGCTGACCAAGTAGGAACATGTAAATGCTGAATAGTAGGGAGTCCAGTGTAGAGCCCAGGGGAGAATCAGACAACAAAACCAGCTTTAGATCTGAAACCCCCAAGAGAGACAAAGTGTCAGTGATCAACAAGGTAATAGTTGCAAAGGAACAAGTAATAGGTTTATTCCATGCTGAAAAAAAGAAGAAAGAGAACACAACGTTTCGGCCGTGGAGCCTTCTTCAGGTGTGACACCTGAAGAAGGCTCCACGGCCGAAACGTTGTGTTCTCTTTCTTCTTTTTTTCAGCATGGAATAAACCTATTACTTGTTCCTTTGCAGCCTACGCATGCTGACGCAGCTACCCACCTGAACTACTATTCTTTTTATGCTCAGCTACTAAGATTTCCCTTCAGTGGTAAAATTAGATATGAATATTCAATACTTAAACGGGCACAGTTAAGACATTAAATATACATATACATACTGTATACAGTACAGTTTGCATACGGTAATATGTTTATGTTTGGCCTCTCTTTCTGTCCCCTGCTCCCGCCTCTCACTCCTCCTCCCTCCCAGCCTTTGTTCTCCCGCTACATCTCTTTTGCCTACTGCCTTGTCTCTCTCACACCTGAAGAAGGCTCCACGGCCGAAACGTTGTGTTCTCTTTCTTCTTTTTTTCAGCATGGAATAAACCTATTACTTGTTCCTTTGCAGCCTACGCATGCTGACGCAGCTACCCACCTGAAGGTAATAGTTGAACCATTTAAAGAGTAATAGAAGAATCTCCAAACACAGTCTCAAGATGAGAATGTAAGATATCATGATTAACAGTGTCAAAAGCAGCACTAAGGTCTAGGAGAACAAGGATAGGTAGAGAAAAGGAATCATATTCCACAAGAAGATTGCAAGTGACTTTTACCAGGGCAGTTTCTGTGTTGTGTAACTGTCTGAAGCCAGATTGGAAGGGATCAAAGAAGTTATTTGCAATGAGATGGTTGTTTAATTGTTTTGTTTATTTAAAAAATAATGTGAGGTGTCAGATAAGTGTAATTGTTCGGCAATCGCACAATAACAAGAAAAGGTAGGGGAAAATTTGTTAGGTTGTGCCGAGCCATAATTGGTGATTCCAAATCACCAAATTCCACTTACACTAAGTGATTCCCAGGTGAGAGTGGTTAGGCAGAATTTCCAGGAAGAATGGGCACAAATTGCAGAGAAGCTGGTGTGCAAAGTTGGTGGAGTCCTGTAATTGTAAATGCTGCCAAAGGTACTTCCACCAAATATTGAGTTCAAGGGTCTGAAACAACAATATATTTCAGTTTCTGTTAGTTTGTCAACAATTAAATTTCTTACACTTAAAACTCCTTGTTTTGAGCATTGATGTTTCAAAATAAATACTAAGTTAAAAAAATGTTTAAGCATCACTTTGTAATTTCACAAAATACAACAATAGAAAGGGCATTAATCATTTTGCATGACACAGCATATGTACAAATTCATCTGAACTCCCAAAGAAATGGAGCAAACACCATGTGGTGGAGTTGCAGCTTAATTCAGGGAAATCAGTCCTAGAAGACTTGCAGATACAGGTCTGTTTAAAGGTTTAATAGGCCTCTTCAATGTACCAGCACCTGAAGGTCTGGAAAAAGTTCAATTCAGTCAAGAATGGGCTGCTACATATAATTAAATGGTTGGAATGAAAACCTGCAGAGACAGTGGACCTCAAGACAAGTGTTGCCTATCCTTGACTAAATATTGACAATGAAGAGTTAACAAATAGGAATTACCACATTTAAGTAATTCTAAAGACCACGGATTTTGAAATAATCCTTAACATTCTGAAATCCAGAGTACAGACAGCAAAGGAACAAACAGGGATTTGCCGAGGAAGGCTCTAACTGTAACGCTGCTCTGAAGAGGTGAAGAGGATCCAATGCAGATGCAGGAGTCGTAGGGAGGCGAGTAAGCGAACAAACCGAAACTAGGAGCTGAATCGTAGTCAGAAGGTGTAAGGTAGGTCGAAATCCGGTAAAGACACTGGTGGCGAACAATCCAAAACGTGAGACAGAATCGAGGTCGAAAAGAGAGCGGTAGTAAATCCGGTATAGACACTAATGGCAATCAATCTGAGGGGCAAGGCGAGATCCGTAGTCCAAAAGGCAAAAAAGGTAGAGAAACGCTAGGTAGAGTTTACGAGAAGTTAACTCAATACCGAGCAACGGGAAGCAGGTTAGAATGGTATAAATAACCCGGCGTGCCGCACGGTAGAGCAATTGCAGGTGTGTTAACTCGTGCGGCAGCGCTTGTTAATAATAACCCGCTGCTGGTGCTGATTAGCTCGCTTACGAGTTGATCTCTGCTGGCTGGCGGTCGTGACAATAACTAAAATGTGTGCATTTTACAATTTTCTTTTTACTTTCCTGCGTGGAATTAATCTCCATTTAACATGTAATAAAATCTATTGAACTATCTGAAACAGAAAAAGCAATACAGAGGCCATGTTCATTATCAGATGTTTATTTGTCATGAAAATGTAATACATTTGTACAGTACAGTAATGCAAAGCAAATTGTCACACAAAATGCGAATGCAAATATCAATTAAATAATGCAAATTAATATTACTAAAGCCAAGTTTTATATTGAATTTGAAATTAACCAAAGTACAGTACTAACCTCCTTGTTTTCTTACATATTGTAAATATTTGACATTGAATTGTTCTGAAGACGACACTACAATTCATTTACTTTAAATTAGTACATGTACATATTTCAGAGCATAGCTACAGAGTAATGGATACTTTTAGATGCATTTGGCTTGTATGCAATTCATGCCTTAATATGATTTTTTAAGCACTAAGCTTCCACTAAGCAGAATTTCTGTCATCCTGGATATCTTGACTGTATGCTTTTACAGAAGGAGCTGACAAACTAGAACTGCAGGCAATATTAATGGCTTCCAAGGAAGTATGTCCTCATGAAATCCTGTAGCTAAACTATGTGACAATTAGGCTGGAGTGGAATGAATATTAGTTCTAAAAAATGTGAAAGAATTGTGGATAATCACTAACATGTGATTTATTTATACTACTAACAAAATTGAGCTTAATTCAAAATTAGTATTATTTTTTATAAATAAGAAAGGATTTGTAAAGCTTTCATGTTTTGTCTCTTTAACATATATTACTCTAATATACAGTATAATCTGTTATAGAATGTATTCTCTGACACAGTATTTTATAATCAATTAAAGATTACTGAACAATAAGAATGCACTTAATATATAATATATATGTATACATGAATAAATGGAGAGATTTTTTTTAAATCAAAATATACTTTATTTCCATAACTACATCTCACAAATGAAACATTCTCACAAATTGGTAAACTTCACAAGCAATAAAAAACACTCCAAAAGCCGGTGATTGTCCATTATCAAGTGGCCCCAAGTGGATGATGGAGCCAGATTTGCGCTCTTAAAGAGTCCCTCCAAGCCCTACCACTTGCGTTTGTCCATTAGTCCCTGTACAGGGCCCAAAGTCCTTTCCAGCGCTCCCTCGCTGTGGAGAAACCCCATTTGGCAACATCGCGCTTCATCCTCCTTCTGAGGTCTGCCAGGATCCTCTCCTCCAGCTCCCTCGCTCCCCACTCTGCATTGTGCCGGATGAGAGTGTTCCTCGCATTCCACAATCCTTGTTTTGTGATGGAAAGATATTCCGCAAAGAGTGGGCTAAGATACTGTAAGGACAACATGTTCAGCACTGTAGTTAATGCACAAAGAACAGCTCTTTAACTTACCTACAGTATATGGTGACTAAAATTAATTAAAAAGAATTACTAATAAAACTTACATTACAGTGTCTGTTTAGTGGTACTGTACTTTTGTAATCATAGAAGGTGGAGAATCTCACTTTCTTTAGAATTCTTTGTAAAGCTTCATTTTCATTGAAGCACTCACTCTCATGACCCATGAGAGAACAAAGCTAATTGAATAATTGATTAATCGATTTGGCATGCTTTAAAACCCCTGTGTGGCCAGTTTGAATTGTGACTGCATTCTTCAGAGAGAAAGAATGTCTCACAGTGTGAGGTAGAGTTTTGGGAACAAAGAAATTGCAGCTGATATTTGACATAGCAGTCAGGTTAAATTAGAAACTATAGAAACAGTATGTTTTTAAAGCTCTCTCACTCCCTTACCTGTCATGCGCTGATTGCCATGGCTATGCATTTTATTTGCCTTTAAGGTTTTTAATTTGAGTATTTTAAATGGGTTTTAATAACTATAATGAGTTGCATAAAGTGTTTATTTACAAAACTATTACAGCATGAGTAGTTCATTTTAAAATAGTTTTGAATGTAAACATGTAACTGTTTTGTTAAATCTCTTGTTACATGTTACATGGATATCTGTTTTGTTCTCAAACTGATGCTCACTTGAAATAAAATAACAAAAGGATTAGTTAACACAGTGGACCTTAGTGTCTTGGGGGTACACTGAAATCTTATTGCCAAACTTTACTTCATGTATGTTGGATCCTGATCATTACAAATACTACTAAAACAAGTATCTCATTGATCTTTAGAATATTTATCATTTTAGTGTATTTTAGTTTATAATGCCATGTAGATGGCTTATTAATATTAACTTATCTCTGACTTACAGTAAAGTATTGTGTAATAAACTTGTGGACTCATTTGGATACTTTGACAGTACACAGCTGTTAATAACAGGTATGCTAGATCTGTTCCTTATCTCCTCTATTTAGCATATTATGAATCAGATTTCTAAGGTATTGAGGTCTCCAAGTTTATACAGTAACATTAAACCTGACTACATGCTTTATGTGTTTGTATCTGCACAGAAAAACTGGGCAGTTAATACTGATTTTAATTTTTGTAAATCACCTCTGGGCCAACTGTAAAGTTCATTTTTTTGGTTGGGTGCCTCTATCTTTTTCTGCTGCTTAAGCCCCTGTACTTATTGTCTGTCTTCTGTCTCAAAGATAATGCATGCTTTCTGTTTCATGGTGAGGGAAAAATACTGATGATTATAAATGCATCTTATTCTATTCTTGGGGGACTTTAAATAGCTGTTAAAACACAGGCTTAGAGTGTATTACAAACCCAACTGATTATGTCAGCTAAATTGGCTGTTTGATCCAAAAACCATTAAAGCATAAATTTAGGTTTTAATGTGGGTTCTTGTTTAAATTAGTGCTACAGAATAAAAGTTACTCAGAAGCACATTTATTTTGAAGCTTTTTTGTAGATTTTCTAGAAAGAAATACAATCCTTTGCTAATGACAATTCATAATCTAAAAAAGGCAGATAAAGTCAAAATTCCTATGGTATCTCCTTCCTTTTTAAAATGTTTATTGTATTTATAACTTGTGGCCTCATTGCCAGAATATAACCATGTTTTTATAATGTAAAGTTATGGTGTGTACACTTTCAGTACTCATATAGAGCTGTACAGCTAGCACAGTGCATCTCAACCCATGGGACACAACATGCAGTCCAATTATCATGCATTGCTATCATAGTTATATACTGTACAATATATATATATCTTCCGATGCAAATGGCCCCAAATGCTATTAAGTGTTTAAAATGAAGGAATCCTGAATTAAGGCAGTGTCAACAAATTCATGATGGTTATTATAAGTGGCAGTCATTATACTGTATGCATAGTCTGTTACTATCCATCTTGCTATATTTCAAAACTGTTACCAGGGCTGTCTCTAGCTTTTTGGGGGCCCTAAAGAAGATCTTGGAAAGGGGCCCCTCCAGATCACAAAGAGCACATATTGTATACTACTATTATCATCTATAACCCCAATCTTATTTAGCTATTTAGAACAATTAAATCAATTATATAACTAGAAAAGCACATAAAGTAAAAAGAGGCACACATTTTACAAAGATAACATAATTTACCATAGAAAGTAATAACATGAAACATGAATCTGTTAACTTCTTTTTACTTGAGTAAAACACCTCAAGCACCTGAAGTAATACATATCTAGTTAGAAAATGTGGCTTGTCTACCATTCGCTATTTACTGTACATGAATCTGACAGACTCAAAACCAATGAAATACAGATGCTTTATCACAGTGACTTGATTAGAAGTACCTCTGTTTTCAGATTGCATATCCTGCTTTTCTGCACTTCCTTTTCTCTTTCTTTTGGAGGTTTTTGAAACCATTACAACATAGTTTGCAACTCAAGTAAAAGGACGCTTCCAAAGTTTCATTACATGTTAGGTGTAATGAAAGCTTAATAAAATTGATCATCACAACATTTACTATTTTCCAAAATGAAACAAACAGCATTCAGTGTAGCAGCAGCTGAAACCATACTAATTTTGTCATCTTACAGTGAAGATCATACATCAACAGTGCAATAAACTATTGCACTTACATTCGCAACTAATAACATTATAATTTGTAACTAACAAACTTTTACTGCCTAGATCAGCACAGTAATAACAGAAAGCCGCAATAAGGAATTTTTCACTCACATAACAATGTGCCGATTAAAAAAGGTTGTGATGCACATTGAGGGGGCCCCCTGGTGGCCTTGGGGCCCTAGGTAGTCACCTTGTTTGCCTAAGCCAAAGACATACCAGTCAAACTGTAATTGTAAAAAAATGTTGACATATACTGTAGATTAAGAGGAAATGAGCTGAAAGGATTTTAACAAAAGTGCACTTTCGTGTAATTTTTCTGGTTTCATTTAGGGCGGTTTGGTCCAGAGATTAGGTCCAGAGATCACATCTCTATATTGTATTTAAAGTTGAATCACATGTAATTTCATATGCTTTCCAGGGTAAGTAAACTACAAATTAAGAGAAAATTGTCAGAAAATCTCAACATAATCTGGGAATTATTAGTATTAAATTGCTTTACAGACACTCTTGCAATGTGTGAACAAATTTACTGTAAATAAAAGACATTTACTCTATGTGACATCCCAAAAGAAATAATTCCTGTCCTTTTGCAGCCACAGTACTTCACAATACCAGATTTCTTCTCGCTGTGTTACATACTGTAGTGCCCTCTCAAGGATAGAAGAAAGACCAATGGGGAATTGCTTCAATGGCACCCAGCCACCTCACTGCGGCCTGCCCAATATTATTATTATTATTCATTTTTTATTATATGAATTATATGATTGTACTTTTATTTTTTGTTATGCATTAAATTACCTCGGCTTGGTTTGGGACTTTCTGGGAGAAAATCTCTCCTACTGAAATTCAGAATACTTACTTAATATCTCCTTTGGAGAGACCATTGGATGATTTGAAGTAGCAGAGCTTGACAGTTGTCTTGATTGCACTTGGTTGTTGCCCAATTTCTGTCAATCACAGGCCTCACTCAGCTTCAGTGTCTTTGATCTTGACTGGCCATTAATGATGATTGTAACATCGTGGGAGTGGGAGGAGACATGGTGAGTACTGTGGGACGGAGGCAACGATGTGAGGTTAGAGAACCGAAAATAACACAACAAAGGGAGAAAAACAAGAACAAAAAGGAAAAAGAAAACTGCATCAGGGGTCCAGCCTGGGAAAAAGAACTTCTTAGCACACCAATAACCAGACTGGACTTACCTTATTTAACAGGGTCCAGTCTGGAAGAGCATGGAGCAAAAAGCCAAAACAAAATAAAAACTCAACGTGTGAAAAAGGTCAGCCTGCTCTGGTAGAGATGCATGACTGGACAGGCAAAAAGAAAAAGAAAATAAAAATGCAGAAGCAACAGCAGCCTTACTCTCCGACAACAATCCCCTTCGGGACTGCCGATGGACGATCCTCCCCTTCCAGGGGTCGCCCTGCTTGTCCTTTCAGGGGGTGTTTAGTATTTTTTTAAAGAGCCCTCACAGCTGTGGCTCATCCTTAATCAGCCAGTACAGCTGTGGCTACTGTAAGACATAATTTAGTAAATGTTAAGAGTTTTGAGTTTTAAAAATAATTATAATTTTCAGATGTGAGAGGGTGAAAGGTCGTTGTGACGACACAGGAACTATAAGAGAGAGGTAGGCGGGCTGCTAAGAAAAAGAAACGTTTAAGCGAGATGAGGAGTTAAGGTCATCGATTTGTGTGTGTGGCTGGTATTGTGATGTGTATGACAAAGCCGACAATATAACTACTCTCCGAGGAAAAAGAGTATTCTGTCCGTCTTTTATTCTTCTTCATTATAATGGCACCTGATTGTGAGGAGAAGCCGGCGGTGGACAGTTGTTGCGCTACCGAAACGGCCTAGTGAGTGGCTATAACGCACCTGCCTACCCGAAAAAAAAGTACGCCCCCACAGCTATACTGTATATACCTAGAAAGTGAGCCGCTTACACTACTAAGGCAACGAGTCACCCTTCATCCAGGGCTCTGCCTCCACACTGGACACTCCCTGCGTAATGCCACATGATTCAAATACCACCTGGAAATATAGAAATATGTGTTATTACAACAATTTAATATACAAGTTTGGCTTCAAAATGTTTATGAAATGCACTTATTGTATTGAATGTAAGTGACCTTGGATAACAATATTAAAATATTTTATAAGTTTAATTCAGATTTTAAAGAAATGTCTTTGATTCACTGGATGGTCTCCTAAAGCCCTCAGAATAACACTAAGCCTGAAAACTAAGCCTTTTCAATATGGCATCTATCAGCACCACTGCTGCCAGCAACAGTGCTTACAATTTATGAAGCTAGTGTTGCAGAATAAAGAGACCATCAAATGTTTCAGTCTTAAAATGAGCTTAGTTTGTTTACTCTTTCATAATAACCCAGTTTGACAGATGGTATGTACACAAATAAATAAATGCGAAAGTTAGCTGCTGAAGAAAAAAAAAAGTTAGATCCAGCTGCTTAATAAGGCAAATAATGATACATCTGTCTTATATTTTCATTTAAAAGGAAGTGACCCATTTTGAACATCTGGCATTCACCTTACTCACCTTGACTAAATAGTTCCATAAAATTATGAAAATCAGAAACTTGAAATAAAAGTCATATAGCTAGTCCTAACTATGGTGTGTAATAGAACTGAATAATGTCTCAGGGTGAAATGCACTCTTCAAGGCTTGACAGTTTCTGGCATCCAAGAATGTGCATTTCCATTTTTCTCTCATTTATATCTTATCTAGATATACATTTGTGTTTCCATTTCACCAGCGGAATTGCATTTTTTGTTCAAGTAATAATTTGTTCATGCATAATCACGTAATAATGTCAGAGCAAGTATAAAATTAACTAGCAATGTAAAGAAAATATACAGATTTGAGAACTGTTTTTCACAGAAAGAAACAATTATGTGGTCTAAGCAGTTTCTTTTCTCTTTATTGAGAGGTTAAAGGCTAAAGATAATAATTTGAACAGAAATATTCTTATTTGCACTAGTTTTAAAAGTAATAGGGCCACTATGATTATATTGTTTAACAAAAAGTAAGAGGTGACATGCTTTTGAGATATCTACCACTTTATATGTTTAAAAGTATTTTTGTGTAATTGACAACTAAACTAGAAAGGTAGCACATACAGAATTTAAAATTTAGTAAACACTGATCGGTGGAGCTTCCTGATGTGGCTGAATCAATGATACATGTAAGGATGAAAATCTTTTAGATGTATATTTATAATAATTGTCTTTGATATTAGCAGGTTTAAAAGCACACCATCAAGAAAATCAATTATAAAATCGTTAGATATTATCCAGCATGGATTTTCTGCTCCTCAAGGCAGGTCATATCTATCGTGTTTATGATTTCATCACCTTCCAGTGGTTTGCTACTGATTTCTTTGTGCAGTAGTCCAAAATGAAAGCAATGCAGGATGTGTATCATTTCACGGGAGTCACTTATTGTTCCATATATAAGATATTTCATGCATTTTAAGTGCATAGCACTTTTACATGCAGATTAGACTTTAAGGGGAAACACTTTGCTATTTTCTGCATCGCTTGAAGTAGTGAGCAATATTTGTTGAGATGGCCAGTCTAACAAACAAGCAAAATAGTTTGCATGTATGATCCTGAACAGTAACAATGAGCATTTGGACTTTTAGACAGAAACCAGTGCTCCTTAGCCACCCTAGAATACACAATTACAGTGAACACCATTTTGTCAGACACAGAAGAAGGTTTCTCATAAAAACAGTTATTTTAAGAGTCTTGTTCTTATTTTTTAATTAAAAGTGTTTGTCATTACAAAAGCATTTTTAATGTTATTTGATCTCAAGACAAAATACTGTCAATTGGAATATTATAATATGCTATGTCTAACAAACTTAAAAATTGCTCTACTACTTTTGCAATTTCTAACTCAAACACAACATTTATTGTGTGCCCTGCAATATATTAGTAAATCACTTGACCTGCTAGATAAACCTAAGCACTGTCATTCAGAAGTGACAGAGCCTGCTTGAAATGAAGAAATGGAAGTCTTCCAGGAAGCAACTGGTAAAGGAACTGAGGGACTTCAGAGACAGATTTAGAGGTGGAACCATGAACTTATCATTAAGGTTAAGAGATTGCTTCCTCACAAAACCATCGTGAGCCATATGATTTACGTGTTTGAATCTTTTGTCAGCGTGCAATCTGACCTTCTGTTTCTCCACGTTTCATGCTGCAAATCATTTTCTGTGCCCTTAAACATGAGTGGTGTAGGTGACATAATAATTGCACATGCGAACTAACTACCAAAAATCAATAAGATTCCTCTGATGTTTAAAATACATGGTGTGGGCATAAAAGCAGGCACATTGTCTTGTCAATGAATAGGAAGCACAAAAGATTCAATTCACTAGCACTGCATGTGGCTCAGAATAGTTTACTCCAGACATATACTGTATAGCATATACATACTGTATAGCATTTTCACATACAATGTGATACATACACTAGTTAATAAAATCTATTTTATTGGACAAAAGCAGTTTGTATACAGTATATACCAATATCACTTTTGTACATATTACCAGCCTCCGATTGTTATATCTGACTTCAACTTTGTTTAAGTCAGATTCCCAACACAGAATAGTGTCATGATTAAGGCACAGTTAAACAGTAATAAGGATCCACAACAGGATTTTGTGAGTAGCAAAGGAAAAACATAGCGCCTGGTGATGATGTAGTGGCTAGCAGCACTAGGACTCTGGGTTCAATTCCCAGGGTTATATCTGTGTGGACTTTTTATATCCTCCCTTTTGTTCACAAGGATTGCCTCCAGGTGCTCTGGTTTCCTCCAAAGACAGGTTAATTGGCTTGTGGGAACATTTGCCCCTGGTGTAAGTGTGTCTGTGTGTGCCCAGGGATAGACTGGCATCCCAGCCAGATTGTATTTTGCCTTGTGGCTGTTGCAAGCTGAGATAGGCTCCAGCTTCCCTGTGACCCCGTATTGGATAAAAGCAGTTAAAAACTGGATGGATGGAACAGGGTTTTTTATATACTGTACTGTATGTTCTTGAATACTGATGTATCAAATACCTGTACTGTCTTTCCTGTGCTGTCAGCTGATCATTCCTTCTAGTGGACAGTCTTATAGAATCCAGACATAAAAAGCTATCAAAAATTGCCCATTGAAATTGTCGGGGTCAACTGGAAACTGAACTGTCACACAATGTGTGTGCAGTTTTCTATATTTCCTATCATTTTAGTTCACATTTACTCATGGAACTCTGAGGGTGACCAGACAAGAAGCAGATGATATTTAACATTTATCTGTTTTTGGTGTGCTGGCAATTATCCTCTGTTTAAACCAATAATTTCTAGCATTCAAGAGCATGGGCTTTTGTCTAAAATAAATTGCACCTATCAGCAGTTTAACGATCTGTAAATATACCATATTGACAAGACCTAACCCTAACACATTTTTGCAACAAGGGCACTCTGATATAAGAATCCAGGAACATGCTCAGTTTATTCAAGCACTAAGTCCTCCCACACAGAATGTTGAATCAATTCACGGTTAAAGCCAGAGTTACAGGGACTGATCCAGTGTTTCTTCTGTGCTTTAAGTGACTGTCTCAGTAGGTACTCTGATAAATTAATCTGAGATTTGTTGAGTCCAAAACATATACTGTAGCACTGATGCAGTCCCTGTTTTGGGGATGAAGATACCCGATACCTTCCCAAACTACCCTACTGCTATGCCATGTATATTATTTACCTGTACTTAATAGTAATAGAAAGTTTTGTTCTTTGCTGGCTTAAATAAATGTATCATAAAATGTATCTATGGAAGGTAACAATTAAAGTACTGTATATTGTACAGGAATATTAGCATTGGCTTGGAATGTTCGTGATGTTAAACATTAATATTCTACTTTTAGATTTTGAATGCATTTTTTAACAGCATTCTTAATTTATGCAGGAAAGGGTGATCATTCATAAATATATCCCTTCTGATGTTCAGAGATGACAGCAAAAGGGTGTTGAACAGAGTCAAAAGCATAGTGCTGAAACCATTAGGATTAAAAAAAAGAACATGGTAAAATAAGAAATGAACCAGAAGCACTCGTTTATGGCTGGAGAAATTTATGAAAATGCCTGCAGCCTAAAAACAGTGCTAATCTGACACCGGATCAAGAAGCTTCTGAGATGAGAGGATATTCTTTGTGTTACTTTCCATGTCAGTTGAATTGGCTAAACCTTTGCATTGTGCTTATTACTCTGCAACGGATCATCCTTTGTATTTCTGTCAAGGTCATTCTTAAGTTCTGTACAATTAGAATGCTGGGCTTCAGGAATGTTAATGCTGTGGTTAATGTAATCAGCCCTTTTCTGTTCACACCATTAATTTTGTCACAATTAGAATGCATATAGTGACAAAAATATACAGTATGCATCCACTGTGTCTTGTTTCTATTTCAAGCTCTAAAATAAAATGTACTGTAGGCCAAAAATGAGCATGAATCAACAAATTTAATTTGACTGATGACAATCGTGCTCTTATCTAACTGGTAAAACTGTTAAATTTATGATTAATTAAACTTATATTGTTTTGGTCTAAAATGTACACTGGGTGCTGTAAAGATATTGATAAAAAATATACTTCCTGAGTAAATGTTTAATTTTAAGTAGCCACTGGAAAAAAAATGTAGATAAATAACTCATATACTGATGATTCTTTAATCTGTAAATTACACTTTAATCTGTAAAGTAATGTTTTGTAAGGTATTACATTAAATAATGGTGCAATTTAAAATTGTAACAGAAATTATTTTCTAGTAGAAATAAATTTACTGAATCATACTTTTGCAACTGACATTGTAATTTAAAGTTACACCTTTCAACATGCTGTTTTTTTCAGTGTCATTGAAATATCACATGCGTTTATGTTTAATGCATATTTTAGACCACTATCAAAACTGGCAGTCAAACAGATGCAGCAGTCTCTTATTGCAAATTTCAAATATGTGAAATTCTGGTTATACCAGTTGAGGCTAGGTTTTAATATTAATGAGGACTGAATAGAAGAAAGAAGGGGAAGAATAAAATATCAAAAAGCTAGCAATCACTTATAAGTACTGTAGTAGGAAAAGAAAAGGCAGGGTTATGAAGAATTCATTCTGTCAGCAGTATTTGACTATTACCATCTTGTAGCCTCATGTCCTCATACTGTATTTCAAAACCTAATCTACATTAGGCTGGTTCTGGTCTATACAGAGCTGGGAGAACTCCAGGGAAAAGTGCCTGCTGTAAATAGTATTAGTAGACCAGTAGGTGGCACTAACCTTTCACCAGATTTTTCAAAGCATTACCCAAGTATTGTGCCCTATTTAGTTCCGCCCTTTAGCCGATATGTGAAATTGAGGTCAAATAAATAAATTCATTAAGTATTACTTAGGCAGCATTCAGAAGAATATGGATGTTAACCCTAGTGTGCAGGCTAAATTCCATTCTAGGATTGGACAGTCTGGCCTACCCTTACTGAAATCTGCTATTAAGTGGGGCTGTTGGTATTGTACATAGTGGCTGCCACATTTCACTTATATAATGAAATTCAGGGGTGGAATTGAATTCCTTCTTATATGCAAAGCACCTTGACGTCCTTTGGTTAAAAAGCTCATCATAAATTGAATTAATTTTAATTTAAAAACTATTTTAGATTTTATAAATGGAAGAAAACAACTTACTCTTATTTCTTACCAATATTGCCTATAAGAATATAAGCATGGTTACGAACAAAAGGTTGGCATTCAATCTGTCTCATCCATTTGGTAGTAAGTAGTTTGATCCAATGATCTCATGCAGCTGTTTCCTGAAATAAGATAATGTATCAACTTCAACATGACTGGGAAGCTTTTTCCAATCTCCCACAGCCCATTCTATTAAGAAGTATCTTCTGTTCTCAGTTTTAAACATGGTTCTACATATTTTCTATTTGGGTCCTCTGGTTCATGTTTCAATGTGAAGTCTTTGAGGAATTCTGAATTAGGTCCCCACATAGTCTTCTCTGTTCAAGACTAAAAAGGTTCAGATTCTTCAATCTGCTAGTCTAGGATATAAGTCAAAGAACGTATCTGGTTGCTCTTTTCTTCACTGATTCCAGAACAGCAATATCTTTTCTATAACATGGTGGCAAAAATTGTACACGATATTCTTAATGAGTTCTTGCCAGTGTATTATTATAGTGTAGTACTGTCACCCACCTTGCAGACAGGGTGCTACCATGGGAATTTTCCAGTCTGTGGGTGACTCCTGTCTTTAGTGATTATTCTAGTGCCAGTTGTTTCTAAATAATAAATAAACACTCTTGTTTCCAGGAGTACAGTTGGTAAGAAACTTCAGGCCTAGGAATTTGTCTGAAACATGTCTGTCTTTTCTATGCTAATTTTATTTATTAGCATTATAGAGAACTATAATGCACTATACGTTACTTTATCTTTCCACTGCTCTAAGCATGTTCTTGACTATTTAGTACACGTTCCATATTTTCCAAAGTTCTAGAGCTTCCCGTTGTTGTTCCTGATACATTTTTCTTCATTTTTAATGGTTCTTTTGCTGTTATAGTACAGGAGGAACTTTATCATTTATTTCAGCCTGAATTGCAAATACCTCTTTCCAACTCTTTCTCAGCCTTTGTGATATCCTTTTTAACCTGCACTTTATATTTGTTGGAGTCCTTTTCTCTAACTGGATTCTGTAGGTTTAATCATTTAATGAAGTGTTTTCTTTTTACTTATATTCTTCCCAAGTGATTTGTTGAACCATTTGGGATACAGCTTTTTGTATATTTTTTCTTTACTCACTCTTGGGATACATCCATCGTGCTTCAGGTAGAATCTCTATAAACTCTTGCCACCTACAGTATTCACAGCTGATCCTATGTCTATCCTGCCCCATTCTATATCTCTTGAGCTCCCTTTCATTCCATAATAGGTTGCTTTCCTGAACAAAATATTACAACTACTGTCTTGATTGTTTGAATAGACTAGATCAGTGGTTCTCAAACTTTTTGGACCAAGTGCCACCCCTGATCAAACCAAAGCATTCAAGAACCACCTACAAGTCATCTTCTCTTAGGAACCACAGAAAATCTCAATGATCAACATGAGCCCGCATGCACACACACATATGTAGGCATCCTCTCACGAGGCACCAGTAAATGTAGGGGTTTTGTGCTTAACTGGGACAATTATTAATTGTAGCAGCAAGTCACAAAATGATTCTTCTGATGGCTATAAGAATCAACCTTGCGGGATAACTCAAACAACTCACAAACACGGGTACTAATACACGAAAATACATTTATTAATACATAAAATGTACATATAAACATAACAGATCTTATCATGAGGGTTAGCAGAATACAAAAGGCACATATTCAGTCACGAAGAGTTACAAATACCAAGAGGGACATACATTCAGTATATCATTCATTTAGACCGTTTCGTAAATGAACTTGGATTACAACTTCTACACTAGATACTCAAAAGCAAGTACATCACTCTTAGGAATTAAATTGATATCAACTCTGGCTGAGGTAACAATTGAATCCTCGAACAGTAATGCAGAATGTTGAATACTCATCCAATCTGTGTGGATCCAGATCTCCTGCAGGAACAAAGAAGCAGTGGCAAGCTTGTTGCTGTCCAATCGGTGCTCTCGGCTCGGTGCCAGGCAATGCTGTTGCGGCTGGAGAGAAGTGGGAGAGATTCCTGCTGTGATGCTCTAGCAGTGGGCTCTCTAAAGACCGGCTAATTAGTGTTGGCTGAAACTAGCAAAGTTTTTGCACAGGAGAAAAGTGACTGCGGGTCCCAGCAGGTCACGCTCTTTAGGCAGGAAAACGACTGGTTCGTTCCTGACGAAGCACTAGTCCTGAATCCTTAGATTCAGATTGGGTTCATGAGGCTTGCTGCTGCTAACCTCGGGTGGATCCTCTGGTTACGCGCTGGCTACCTCTGTTCTCGACTTTTAGAACAAAGGAAAGTCCTGCACTCGGACACACTGACCGTTACGTGGTTAACAAACTTGGTTAATAAACTTTGAATAAGATTCTCCCTTGGAATCCCAGACTTTAATGCGCCAGAGATGACCATTTGTCAGGGTGGATGATGTGTCTCAGCTTTGGGAGTTGTTCCTTATCAGGACACTCTATCAGCTAGAAAAACACCTTAATTATGAACCAAATGGAATGGCCTCTCTGTATCAAGCACCACTGAGATAAAGGAGAGAGGGACTGGCAAGGGAGCAGAAAACTGAATTCCTGTACTTTAATAAGCCTCGCCGCTACACATATAATAAAAATAGCACTGTGCACCATTTCAGTGAGAGGGGTGAGCCTGTTTAGTCGAGCAAAGCCTTGCAATGTCAGGGACGATGGCAGTGAGCTTCAAACGCAGATCTGGCTCAGTATTCATTTTGTTGTGGTACTTTGTCTTGATTGCAGTAAAAAGAGAGAAGCCTTTCTCAAAAAGGTAGGTGGTAGCAAAAGGCATCAAAAACCGCACAGCTTTTAATGAGAGAGCTGGGTATTCACTCTGTCTTTGGATCCAGAATTCCAACAGTGACTGTCATTTCAATTCTGACATCAAAGTCGCATCAGATGATAACTCGAGCAACTTCTCTTGTTCAGCACAGGTCAGATTCTTGGGTATTCCTATTACATCAACAGTAAAGGGGTTCCTGATCCACTCTGGTATGGACTCAACTAGAACATACTCTGAGAACTGTTTTTCCAATGAGAAAGAGGTGCACTGCAATCACATCATGAACAGCAGCATCAAGTGCCGCGCCATATGTGTGCAGATAGTTCTCCAAAATTTATAAAGCAGAGATATCACTTGCATGTGTAATTTTTTGTATATATAATTTTTGTAATTATATTAACAAAAAGCTGCAGCTTTGTCTTTATAGCAGTGATCTTGTCAGACATTTCAAAATTGTTAAAGAGAGCCCCTACAGTCCTATATTCAGCTTATTCAAATGTGAGAATATAACAGCCAGGTAGGCTAATTTTACCAGCCACACTGGATAATCAAATAGATTGGTCATGCAAAAACATCTTTTTCTCAGAGTGCAGTTCAAAGAGCCTTGATAACCATCTCACTTCAGTATTTAGCAAAAGCTGCACATGTTCGCTGCCCATTTCATTACAAAGCACACTGAACAGACGTGAATTCATTGGTTGAGCCTTAATGCAATTCACAACTTTGACAGCAGAGTCTAACACAGATTTTATATCCTCAGGCATTTTCTTGACTGCCAAGGGCTCACGGTGGATGCTGCAGTGCATCCACTTCATATCTGGAGCAACCTCTCTAATTCATGCAACTATACAGCCTGTCGGCCTGACATCGTTCTAGCACCATCTATACAAACTTGGATGCATTTTTTCTAGTCGATGCCATTCTCTTCGATAAATTCATTCAGAAGCTGAAATATGCGCCCTCCTGTAGTTCTTGTTGGTATCAGCTTACAGAACAGTACTCCTTTCAGCCATGACATAATACTTGATTTTTGTGATGCATTAATTTTCGATCAATTGTTCTGTTGACGAATGTGGCGTTGTTGGAGATATTTTTCTCCGTTTCCCCTTAAAAGACAGTCAGGAGTCTGTCTCAGAAGTTAAAAGAAGTTTTTATTTCATGCGCATGGGACTGAAACACAGAGATGCTCGGTGTATTTTTCTCAAATTAACCTAGTCCTTAAATATTTTTCTGGTATCTATCACGCTTTCCTGTGCTTACAAGATTGCCAGTGTTTCTAAAATCACGTACATTCTCCTACCTCCCTATTTGCTAAAGATAACTTTAATACAATTGGTCTCTTAGGTTCGTAGCAGGCATTCCTATACAATGGTATAGAATTACATAGCAGCTCTTGTGTCCACTCATGTACAGTATAAGTGCGTACTGTATCGTCATAGGTAAGTACGTAGACTGCGTATTTGACACATAAACTAATTTTATTAAAATAGAAAAGATGAAAAGCCATCCCAATTTTTCAGTGCACATCACAAATTTCCAGGGTCATCTGGCGTACCACCTGGGGGTGAGCGGTACATGTACCAAAGTTTGAGAACCACGGGAATGGTTCTAGATCAATACAAGCATTTCCTCTGACAAACTGATTGGAAAACATCCATAAACCATGTCTAACATTCTAGTTTCTGTCACTGACATTCTTAAAGGTTTTTCCCAGTCTATGCGGAAAAACTTGAAGTCACCCATAAAAATTACATCTTGTGGCTGGAAGGTTTCCGGTTCAAATCCTGCGGCTGACAGAGGAATCCTTCTCCATTGGGCCCCTGAGCAAGGCCCTTAACCTCAGCTGCTCCAGGGGTGCCATATAAATGGCTAACCCTGCTCTCTGACCCCAAGTTTCTCTCTCATTGCCTGTGTGTCTCATGGAGAGCAAGCTGGGGTATGCAAAAAGACAAATCCTTAATGCAAGAAATTGTATATGGCTAATAAAGTGATCTTATCTTTTTTGCACATAAATTCTTAATTCAATTACTGTATATACTGTTTACAGTCATCAGCATCTGATGGTGTACACAGCATAAACCTTAACAATACCTTTAGAATGCTTTTTGATGAGTCATGCCACTTGTATTTTTAGTGACTTGCGATTCCTTATTTCAGTTTCTGAGCCAGAAAACTTTTTGATATACAGTGCTACAACTACCCCAGCTCCTTCACAGCCATAGACAATAGATCATAAAGTAGGTAATATGTTCTCTATCCGTAGTTTATTGTATTTCAATGTATGTTTAAAACCTATTTATTATAGTGACTTAATAATAAGAAGAAAATTTAATTGTCTGTTTTCAATTATTTGCACTTTTTGGGTGGTTTTGTTTAGGTAAGTTCAAAATCGTGTCAGAAGGAGAAAAGAATAAATAATGTAAGACTGTTTGCGTTTCCCCAAGAAAGTAGGTGATTTTTCAGCAGCAATGATGACAGTCTGTGCTCATTTTAATTTAGTATGTATTCTGAAATTCAGCACACTAGATTGTTACAGGCAGTGTGCAGCAGTGCTGTCTAAGACTGGACTGCTTTAAGACATGAGACATGACCTGCCACTAGAGGTTGTCAAGAGGCCCTGTAAATCCTTTTAATAGGCTCACTTGGTATCAGTTACTTAATTATTAAATGATTGGTATTGAGTGGAAAACTGGACATTCTCACATGGAGTTTTAATTGGTGTGTGTTTTATAAAAAGGGTGTACACTGGATGTATTATTGTTGGAATATTATTTTCTTGTACATTAAGCTACAGTCTACAATAAAGCCTCCTGGATACTTCTTTGATAGTCACGATGAGTTTTAAATGTATAGATTTGTAGGACTTCCCCTAAAAAGGGTGGGGTCTGTCACAAAATTTGTAGCATAAAAATATACGAGCACCACTTATTTCAGAGTGTGAGAAAGAATGTATTACAGAATTGAACAAAAAAAGTATATAGTAATGGAAAAGAGTAATAGTAGTGCCTTGATACCTGTGTTCCTTTTAAAGGACCCTGGCAAAAAGTGCATTAATGACCCTTAAAATGATCAAATATTAAAAATTACTTGTAATATATTTCTCATTACCAATCTGAATAAGTATAATGTACTTACAGTATATAATGAACCTATTTTAAGATACCTTTGTTCTGATTACTGTAAGAAAATGCTAGCCTTTTGCAGTAACTTAAATGTTCATTTGTGTGGCTCAGGTGCTTAGAGGTGCATGCCTAAGTGTTTTTTTTTAAATATGAGGTTCAGCCACCAATGCCACATTAGCAACTCAAAGATCCTTTAAGATTGTAAGGCAGTATGATAATGAATCTCTCTGGCAGATTCTGTGAATCCTTTACCAACTATCAAGAGAAATCGTGCATGTCACCATCTCTGATTATCTTGCAATGCCTCCCCAAAGTTCTTCAGAGTATGCCAAATGCACACACTGTTAGCGATTTGTCATCAGACCTGCACCATTTACTACATTGATCTGCAACAATTATTGCAGAAGCATCTTTCTATGAATTCTCATTTTTTTTGTGATTTATTGAGCCATGGTTATAACTTTGTATTTTTTACGCCTGCTCTTGATTACAGAAATTACTCATTCAATACCATGTATTTTGATAGATCTTTATCTCAAAAGGTCACAATATAGCTTTATTATTTCACTCTATTTTGTCTACTTTTACTAATAGTTTCCCGTAAAACATGTGGTAATTCATTGTGAAACCTATAGTTATTTTATATAGGCCAGTTTACATTAAGTTCTTGGCTACATAATTATAAAGAAATTGCTGCAATTTCTTAAGCCATTCCCTAAATCTAAATATAGCACAAAATAGCAGAAATATATGCATACAGTATACAGTATATGTGTACTGTAGTAGTTGCGTCTCCCTCGCATGACTTTTGGCAGGAGGACACCATAGAATACGTGAAGATATAGGAACTTGCCATCAGAACCAAACTCTTTCCGCTTGTCCCTTCAAATACGGATTGACTCTACTGTACATTTAAAAGAGCTTAGGGAGACAAAGAACAAAAGACCATCCAGAAGACAAGAATAGTCAGCTCTCTCTGAAACTGATCCACAATTACAGTATGTCCACTCCATTATCAGTATTACTTCACTGACCTGACTCAAATTTCTTTCTTATATACAGTATGAAGCTGATGTACAGTACCTGGACCAATCACCCATTAGGCCTTCCCAAGCCCATAGCGACAAACCTCCTATTTGTATTGTGAAGCCACTGAACAGATGGTTTTAACGAGTCATGTGTGGGCTCTCCCATGGTGTTACAGCCTGTTAAGGCTAAATGATACTGAATGTTAAATAGCTTTTTCACAATCCATTTTATTATAATGGCTATAACCCCCTGTATGCAACAATATTATATCAATAAGCAGCAACAGTGGATGTAATAAAATTAAATTATACCCAACAATATATTTGATTTGAAAATATAACACAATTTGCGTTCACCTCATCTTATTTCCTTAGATCTGTTGCAAAATTTCAAAATATAATATTGTGTCTGGCATCTTTAAAAACATCTTGATCAGTTGACAGACTAGTGACAGATTTTTTTTAAGGAAAGTATCTTCTTAACCAGAGGTAGCAAACAAAAGACTTTGCAGTGCTGAAAAGCCTAAAGCCTAACTAATCAATCAGATATGACAATCTTTGCTAAATAATGTACTACTGAATTCGCTTTTAAATGTCATGATCTACAGTGGTGTGAAAAAGTGTTTGCCCCCTTCCTGATTTCTTATTTTTTTGCATGTTTGTCACACTGAAATGTTTCAGATCATCAAACAAATTGAAATATTAGACAAAGATAACACAAGTAAACACAAAATGCAGTTTTTAAATGAAGGTTTTTATTATTAAGGGAAAAAAAAAATCCAAACCTACATGGCCCTGTGTGAAAAAGTGATTGCCCCCTAAACCTAATAACTGGTTGGGTCACCCTTAGCAGCAACAACTGCAATCAAGCGTTTGGGATAACTGGCAATGAGTCTTTTACAGCGCTGTGGAGGAATTTTGGCCCACTCATCTTTGCAGAATTGTTGTAATTCAGCCACATTGGAGGGTTTTCAAGCCTTAACTGCTTTTTTAAGGTCATGCCACAACATCTCAATCGGATTCAGGTCAGGACTTTGACTAGGCCACTCCAAAGTCTTCATTTTGTTTTTCTTAAGCCATCCAGAGGTGGTCTTGCTGGTGTGTTTTGGATCATTGACCTGCTGCAGAACCCAAGTGCGCTTCAGCTTGAGGTCACAAACAGATGGCCGGACATTCTCCTTCAGGATTTTTTATTAGACAGCAGAATTCATGGTTCCATTTACCACAGCAAGTCTTCCAGGTCCTGAAGCAGCAAAACAGCCCCAGACCATCACACTACCACCACCATATTTTACTGTTGGTATGATGTTCCTTTTCTGAAATGCTGTGTTACTTTTACGCCAGATGTAATGGGACACACACCTTCCAAAAAGTTCAACTTTTGTCTCGTCAGTCCACAGAGTATTTTCCCAAAAGTCTTGGGGATCATTAAGATGTTTTCTGGCTAAACTGAGACGAGCCTTTATGTTCTTTTTGCTCAGCAGTGGTTTTCGTCTTGGAACTCTGCCATGCAGGCCATTTTTACCCAGTCTCTTTCTTATGGTGGAATCATGAACACTGACCTTAACTGAGGCAAGTGAAGCCTGCAGTTCTTTGGATGTTTTTGTGGGTTTTTTTGTGACCTCTTGGATGTGTCGTCGCTGCGCTCTTGGGGTAATTTTGGTCGGCCGGCCACTCCTGGGAAGGTTCACCACTGTTCCATGTTTTCGCCATTTGTGGATAATGGCTCTCACTGTGCTTTGCTGGAGTCCCAAAGCTTTAGAAATGGCTTTATAACCTTTTCCAGACTGATAAATCTCAATTACTCTGTTTCTCATTTGTTCCTGAATTTCTTTGGATCGCGGCATGATGTCTATCTTTTGAGGATCTTTTGGTCTACTTCACTTTGTCAGGCAGGTCCTATTTAAGTGATTTCTTGATTGAGAACAGGTGTGGCAGTAATCAGGCCTGGGTGTGGCTAGAGAAATATAACTCAGCTTTCCACTCAGCTGATTTATGTTTTAACAGGGGGGGCAATCACTTTTTCACACAGGGCCATGTAGGTTTGGATTTTTTTTCCCCTTAATAATAAAAACCTTCATTTAAAAACTGCATTTTGTGTTTACTTGTGTTATCTTTGTCTAATATTTCAATTTGTTTGATGATCTGAAACATTTCAGTGTGACAAACATGCAAAAAAATAAGAAATCAGGAAGGGGGCAAACACTTTTTCACACCACTGTATATTCTATTAACATCTTATAGGGTTCTAGCTATTGTGTTGGTTTCTATCTTAAATAATGGAGAAAGTAAAGTGGCTTAAATATTTTTTTCAAGTTGTGGATTGGTTACTAGGATGATCCCATCCAAAACTCTTGGATGTACAGTAAGCTTTATGTACTATATGCATATAAATGCAGTACACTCACTTTATAGATATCGGTCATAGATATCAGTGGTGTTTCCTTATTTTAGGTGTTCTACACAACAATATTTAAATTGTAAACTGTTTATATCTAAAAGAGAATGACACTTCATGGCTTGCAATGAACCAAAATATAAAGAAGAATCCATAATAATAAATGAACACTCTCTTTTATTTTTCCATCATGATTAGTTTAGATTGAATTAAAAATTATAATCCATTAGTTAATCCAGTAAATATGTGAATTAGAAATCCAGCTTTTGAAATCAAACCATGTTTAAATCATTTGTAGTGATAACTTCAGAAATACTACTTATGATTACTGGGCTGGCAGGAGATCAATGAAAAAGTTGTCTGTATGTCTGTCTATGTAATTAATGATACCTATACTTCTAATTTAGTTTCTAGGCATATGTTTAAAATGTGATTCTGATTTGTCTTGTACTCTAGATAATTTATCATAGATTGAAAACTGTGATCTGTTTACAAATAAAAATTTTCATCAAATAAAATATGTAATCCCAAGAGTTACATATTTTTCAAATTTACAGTATGCCTCAGATATAAAGTACAATTCCAAAACATGCCAGATAGGCACTCCATATAATATTTCTTACTATAACCAAAATGCTCCTTGCTTGATATTTCTAATATTCCTGAACATTAACAACGCACAAGGCTGACTGCACAGCTTTGTTGTGAATCCACTAATATCTATTTACTGAGTTTGTTCCTGATTCTGCAGAGCGGATGAATCTCAAGAGTCACCTCGCTGTCAACCAAGGCCAATTTCTATAAAGCCACCTTAATCATTTAACCCACACAAATAGTCAAATAATTCACATTTCAAACAGTCTCCATATGTTCTGCCTACCATCAACCATTGTTCTTCTTGGGATTTTTAGTTCAGGGCATCAAAATTTAACTGAAACATGCATTTCAAAATGTATACTTGTGAAAGTATTCACCATCTGCCAATAATATCACATTCCTCTGGGCACAATTACTCTAATTCTTATATCTATATTTGGAATATTTGATGGATTGCAGCTTATACGTCTTAGCCATGCATTTTCTATTGGATTCAAGAACATTGACTAGGCTGCTAAAGAAGATTCACTTAATTGCTTAAGTTTGGTTTTGGTCTTGTGCTTTAGGTCATTCCGCTAAAATATGAATTTGTGATACAGTTTTAGATTCCTGAGTGATTCAAGCAGGATTTCCTTTAGAATATCTGTTCTTTGAGCCATCTGTTTTTCCCTGAAGCCTAACAAGCTTATCAGTCCCAGCGGAAGTTTTGAAGAGAACAGGCATAGGGCTGAATGGGGATGTGCAATGTAGGGTTTGCACACACGTTATGCTTTGCAGTTGGACCAAAAAGTTATTTTTGTCTCAACTAAAATCTACCACATATCTGGAAGTAGCCCAGTAGCCCCCAACTAAGAGTCAGAGATAGTAGGGGGGTTTCATTATTAGAGTTCTAGACAATGTAGTGTGCATGAGGGACAAGATGTCTGAATTTTCTCTTACCTGCCTGTTGGCCAGGTTGCAGACTTCCCTGAACAAGTAAACCAGCTACCTAGCCAGTGCTGGTTTGCGTCCAGTTGTCATGGAACAAATGACCTAGGAAAAGGTAAAGTGATGATTCTGCCAGATTAATTTAAGGGTTTTACTTATAAGGTTAGAAGAAGAATGTCTAAGGTGGTTTTCTCTGGAATTCTACCAGTGCAACATGCAAGCTCAGGGAAGAAAGAGAAAATATGGAGATTAAACACATTGCTAAAAGTCGTTGAAATCAAACCATGTAGGTTGAACCTGTACAAGAAGAAAGGAGTTGCACTTAAATCAGAGAGGCAACTGTGTACTGGGGAAATTGAAGTGTACAATAGCTGAGAAGTATTAACTAAAGAATTGGGTGGCAGGGAGCTTAAAACTCCAGAGGGTGATTCTGTATGACTAATAGACTAATAGACCCTTACTTTCTAGAATCGGATCTGGATTCTTCTGTCTTGGTGGTTTAGAAAAGTAGAATGGCCCATTGTGCCTATTAGCTAAAGTGGCCACAGTGAGATATGTGGACCATGTGTTACATTATTCTTCCCACAAATATAAAGATTCTGAATTTCAGTTTTGTCCATATCCTGTAGACCGTAGCATTTAAAGACAGGTGTCATAGTATTAATATAGAAAAATAAGTGAAATCTGTTCAGAACAATTATTACTCATTTACAAAAATATAAATAATCAACTTAAGTAACTAATCTTAAAGTCATTGTGAGAGAGCATATAACTGGTAAATATGCATAAGGAGATAAGGGGATGAGCATCAGCTGTGTGCAGTTTCCCCATTTAAGAACTAGGAAGTGAGTGGTCCTGGTTGACGCAGAGTCAGACCCTTGCTTGCAGGTATTGTGGCAAGTACCAGAGAAGTTGGGTCTCAAGGGGAGACAGTAAGCCTGGAGAGGACTGGCAATTGCTACAGACAGCTTGTTAAGAAAAAGAGTGAGCATGCTGTCTGAACAAAAAGTCTGTGTGACAGGAGAGAAAAGCAGTCTTGGTGATTTGCATGTTGGCTTGCTGTTAAATAAGAAGGTGGTTGGCGCATGACTGGCCAAACAGGATTAACTGGTTGTTATTCTTGCCACTGCTACTCAAAGAGCTTTTCTCAAGAGCTTCAAAATGTTTATTAACTTGCTTTGAAGAACATGTAATAAATAATGTGCAAATAAGAACAAGAAGTACACATTTTCCTAAGATAACATTTAATTTAACCTTTAAATAATAATGTAAATGTGAATCTGTTAACTACTAGTAAAACACCTAAAGTATTCTACATACCTAGAAATT
This sequence comes from Atractosteus spatula, assembly GCF_055471065.1. NCBI lineage: Eukaryota > Metazoa > Chordata > Actinopteri > Semionotiformes > Lepisosteidae > Atractosteus > Atractosteus spatula. The sequence goes on from NC_142714.1 coordinate 38,033,055, forward strand.
GTGGCTAGAAAATGGGTCTTGTCTACTATTGGTTATTTACATTGATCTGACAGACTCAAAACCAAATGAAATGCAAATTATATTATTCCGATGACTTGATTTGGTGTGCCTCTGTTTTAAGATTGCTTATCTTACTGTTCTTTTCTGCGTTTCCTTTTCTCAGCACCCAATATATGTCCTGCTGGAGGACAATGTGTATTTACATGATGTTGATTTTAATCCATCACAACATAGTTTCCAACAGATGTTTCATGTTTCATTACAGGTTAGATGTTAATGAAATTGATTATCTCAACATTTACTGCTTTCTGAAATGAAACAAGCAGCATTCGGTGTAGCAGCAGCTCAGACTGCACTGATATTGTCATCTTACGTGAAGATGAGTAATTTCCTGCATCAACAGTGAAATAAACCACTAAAATTGCATTCACAAATATTAATATTATAATTTATAACTAACAAACTATAACGGCCTACATTAATGTAGCACAGCAACACTAGAAAGAGGCACTGGAGGGTGTTTTTGGCTCACATTTTAATGTGCTGGTTAAAAAAAATGTCATGTTGCACATTGAGGCGGGACCCATGGTGGCTTTGGGGCCCTTGGCTGTCTCCTAGTTCACCTGAGCTAAAGGCCGGCCCTGACAGTGTGGAAGTTGGACCAATTTCTAAATGTAAGTCCACTTCAGGAAGTAAGTTGCGTGTGTTTGTTAAGTGGCTTAAATCCCCCATTAACAACGGCCACTCCCAAATTGTACAAAGCAATGAAATGCACAGTACATTGAGAAACCCATTACCATTTTCCATGAGATAAGAAAATCTGTGAACACTCTTGCGTTTGATCTTATGCATACTTGAAATAATTAAAGAAATCACTTTGCCATGTAACCTTTTACTGTACATAAAGGAACAATTTTTACAAATCATGAACAGTTTTCTCTTGACAATCTGTATATTAATGGAATTTTTCTGGATGTCTATACAGTTAGTATAAATATTGATTTACAGGCAATAAAATAATTCTGTTAGGGAACTTTTCTAAGAACAAAAATGAGGAGATATACACTACTTCTAGGGTTTAACAGGACTGCTGCAATCAAAGGGAATATCTACTGCAATTCATAAAGGAGATTGAATGCTCCAGTAGTAAATTGGATATCACAGTGATCTATAGCAGTCAGTTACTCTTTCTTAATAACAACACTTAATCCGCTACGGATTAATTAAACCACACTGCCTGTCATGGCAAAAAGAATTATTAAATCAGCTTCCAGAGGCTTGTTTCATGATGATAGTGTCTTTGTAATACAAGTGAAATACTATTTTAAAGAGGTTATAGATTTTCTAGGAGCAAAAGTTAAACAAGAAGCAGTCAGCCATACAGATTTGGCTAAATTCCTTAAGGTGTGAGATTCTTCACAATGATTTTCTCCTTGCTTTTATTATAGCCCCTTTACTAAGATTTTTTCCAGTTTGTTCTCCAGTGGGAAAATACAGCTCTTTGGAAGTAAGACCTTTTGTTTTAAGTTTAAAAAAACCTTGAGGGAAATTTTCTAGTTTTATGAAGTTTCATTCTGATTTAGGAGCTTCTTCCAGGGTATTTGTTTCCTTCAGAAGAAGGAAATTAAGAATGGACACCCCATTGATTGAAAGGACTTCTCTTTCATTCAGCCTCAGTAATATAAAAGACAAAAGTCTCAAATGAACTACTATGGAATTTGTAAATGTTGTTAATTTGGAAGAAAACAAAATTCAGACTCACTCTCATCTCCTAAGATCCAAACCTATTGTGTCATGAATAGAAAGTTTTAAGTGTGTTTTAAAAATTCTATATTTGCTTACCTCAGCATGACAGTTGAAGAGCTTTCAACATAGCTTGCTCATTAAAAAGTACAGAATAATGTCTCAGGTTTCCTTAGCCAGATTTAGACTATTTCCCAATAAGTGACAGACAACATTTTGTGCAGGTATACTTCTGGAATTTCAAATAATTACCTAGAACCATGTTGTACACTGTGTTTTTAAAGCACATGTGCAATTCTTAGTGTATAGTATTCCTAAGGCTTTTAAATGAAATGTGAAAATGGCATAATATTTTGTCTCTGTGCTATTAAGTGCTTTGCAGAGCATCTTGTTAAAATTTTATGAAACAAAATTTAACCGTTACTGGAACGGTTTCTTTTTTATTTTTGAGAACCCAAAGATACCACAAATTTAAATGCCATGGAGCTCACCATAAGAAAGGAGAAAAAAATCAAACAAGTTCAGAACAGTGTCACATGTCTTGCACTGGCAAAATGCATTCTTCCTGAATTACCTTCCATAAGGACAATTTCTACAAATGAATACAAACAAGTGTATTTTAAATGTATCTTAGAATCCAATCATGATCTCTAGATGTATTTAGACCAAAAGAAGTCACCAACAAAATCAAAACTTCATTCTGCCTGCCAGTTACAAATTACAAACACAAATTGATGGATGTCCTTTGTTTGGGACAGACATTTTGCCTTTTCCCAATGGATCCCTGCCATCAAGCACAGAGTCTGTAATATGCGCCAGAGTCATGGTCAGAATTATAATTTAATCCCGTCCACATTCAAGGCAACACATTTCCCATTGTACACACCATCCTTCTGCATCATATAGTGGTCATTTTTAATTGAAGAATAGTTAACACTGGAGATGGAAAAAAAACAACCCTTAAGAAGCTGACTGTTTGGATTAAAATTGCATTTTTTACATGCATTAACCTACCAAATAATTTTAGAAAGTATTACTAAATACTGTGTTTAAAAATGTACAGTAGATAAAGAACACAGAGTTACATTTTTGTTAAATTTCTTAAATCATTTAATTCATCAGAAGACAGTATACCCATTTACGAAGCATGATATTTACTACAACAAGCTGTTATGGTACATTGCTCAAGAGAATAACAGCAGCATCTCATATGGAATTTGACCCCAAATCTTCCAGAGCCAGAGTCCCAATAAGTACATCTCTGTTGCACAAACACATTAGATCAGTAAATGTGATAGATAAGAAACATAGAAAGTCTTTTAAAACAATTTTATGAAGATAGGTAGATAGGTAGATACAAAACAAATCCATGTAAACCATTATCTCTTGAAAGCTTATGATCTACAATTGTCCAAATCTGAGCAATTTAGGCATTCCTTTAATACTCAGGAATATAGCCATCTCACTAAAACCTAATGGAAAGTAGAGACAGATACATCATGGGTATTCTGTTGATAGTAAGAACCCCCAACATATCGTGAAAACTTTGATATTGTAAACAATGTTTATTTTATGTAAAGGATATGAAAAATATTTTTCAAAATGAGTTGTAATTGGAGAAAAAGGGTATTGAGTAGATATTTTATGCTAGATTACAAACAAAAAACAAAGCAAATGTCTTTTTAAAAGTGATTCAGGATCTGTGCAATTCAATACTTCCTTGTTGTGTTTTGCAGGTGTCTTCTGATGCTATCTGCAGAATTACCAATGAAGTTGCTGACTCACACTGTGGTGGTATTTTTTTGAGCATGTTCAGTATGCTTTTGCTTATCTCTTCAGTAGAATGAACTGGTAGTGATCTGTAAACACGTTACTTTAAGGCAAAGATGTTAAATTCAAATATGTTTTATTTGAAGTGAAATGTGTACTTTGAAATGTAATACATTTGTATTCAAATAAGAGATAATTCTAATGTTACATGTTTTTTGTTTAAAGAAAAAAAAAGCACTAGGTATGGTTTACCTGCAGCAGAATTTAACACGAGAGGCATGTTGAAGCCTGCCTTTCTACAATTTGGACACAGCTCTCTTTCAGGTGTCAAAATGCAGTTTTACTTTCACTTAACATGTCTTTTCTTAAATCTGAAGAGCTAGCCACAAGTAAGACAGATGGGTACGCTAAATAAAAGAAATACTGTGTGCATCTCTCATATGCACAGTATTCAGTTCTAGGGTAGTGCTTAACATGGTTCCCATGCAGCAGTCAGATATAGCCTTTCTCTTATTGAAGACCTTTCTCAGAAACTTTGAACAGTCAATAGATCAGTACATTTCTGTAGGGATACTGTACATTTCCCTTCCCTGGTTCTGAGGAAGGAGAGGGAAGGGAACATAAGATACTAGCATGACAACATTTGCCTTCAGACTACATTGAGTTAGCCTGAGCTCAATTGTTTACCCTTCATTGGGATTGGAAAATTTGGATAGGAAAACTAAAGGCTTGTACTTTTAGAAACACTTAACCTTAAAAACAATAAGCAAAAACTGGATTGGCACAAACAAAAAAAAACATACAAATCAACTACACATTGAAAGTGTAAAATATAACCTGCATAAAAAGTTTTTCCAATGCTTTATCAGTTTCTTCCTTTATGTAAGATATTTCAGCACTACTGTTTCAGTTCACACAGCTATGTAAAAGCTATGTTGATGGTTAACCTGCTTTGAACAAGCTTCTCAAACCGAGATAGACTTTGTCCATCCATTTTCTAATTGGTTCTTCCAATTCAGGGTTGCAGAAATGCTGGCGAACACAGGCATGGAGACACTCACACTAGGGCCAGTTGGCCAGTTTTCCCAGAAGCCAATTAACCTGCAAGTACAGTATGTTTTAAGACTGTGGGAGGAAGCACCTGGAAGAAACACATATGAACATGAGAAGATTCCACGCAGAGGCAGACTTTGTATGCAAGTAAAATAATATTCTCGGTGAAGGAAAATCAAAATTTTCAAGCAGTTTTAAAGAGACATGAATTTTTCAAGGGATGTCTATGTGATTTAACCTCTTTACAAAAGTTCCAGATGCCTGTGTCTTTGCAGGGTTTCAGCATGGTTATAACACCCTCAACTGAAACTTGCACCATGATAATCAACATTTTTTAAATCGTTTTACAAAATATTACACATGCTCTCCAATATCCTCTAAATCAAACTATTAAATTTGTTTTCATGGCAGTGAAACTGTTTTTTTTAAATTAAACTTTCAAAAAAGACATTCTCTTTTAGAGCAAGTTGAGCTCTGTTGCCCACACAATACAAGTTCAAGCCTGATTCATGTAACCAGCCATCTACAGACACAGCCATCTAGAATGCATGAGGTGTCAGTTGGTTTACTGCTCCAGGAACTGTGGTTTCACAGACAACAACACATTATGGGCTGGGCTGCTTATCAATAGCCTTTATCACACTAACTGTATTCAACTTTTCTTGCTCAAAAAGATCCAGTCTTTCATAGAAGGTTTGGCATTCATAAGCTTAATACTAATTTAAATAGGAGTTTTGGGTTCTTAAAAAAATGTAAAATTCAGAATAATAAAGGATATCAATACTCAGTGCAGCCACACCCTGATTTAAACCCTTGCGTTTACTTGCAAGATTATCCTTACTTGGTACCCTACCATTGATTTACAGTCATTCTATGTTTAAGCATAAAAACACAATAAACTGTATAAATCCAAAGTGAAATGTATAATATAAAATAAAAGGCTGCATTGTGGCACTACATGGAATTAATCTCTGGGACATGTGCCCTACCTGAGAGTTCTGTCAATTTAAAATACAGTCACAGATGTAAACGTTGGCACCCCTGGCTGGGCTAAGGGAACTCACCTTAACGATGTACTATGACTCACTATGTTAAATGATTTTTTGGTTATCTGCAGTCTATTACTCAATAATAATAATAATAATTCAGGTGGGTAGCTGCATCACCATGCGTAGGCTGCAAAGGAACAAGTAGTAGGTTTATTCCAAGCTGAAAAAAGGGAGAAAGAAAACATGTTTCGGCCGTGGAGCCTTCTTCTAGTCGTCCCTCACACCTGAAGAAGGCTCCACGGCCGAAACTTTGTGTTTTCTTTCTTCTTTTTTTCAGCATGGAATAAACCTATTACTTGTTCCTTTGCATAATAATAATAATACACCCTGAACAGGACATCAGTTCATTGAAAAGTACACACACACATAAACATGTACAGACTCACAACAGGGACCATTTTTCCAAAACCCAATTAACTTACCACTTTATCTTTAGACAACAAAGCGCCCACAGGAAACCCATATGAGCATGGGGAGAACATATAAACTTCACATAGTTAGCATCCGGTGTCCAGAATTGACCTCAAGATATAAGAATAAGAAATATGATATTCTAAGATAAAGATTTTTTTCTGAAGCACTGTAAATCTTTATGATATATTGTGCATGGTTTTTGGGTTTGTGTACTGGTAGAAAACTGGATATTTAGGTCAAGAGATGTCTTACAAATGTTTAATATGGTTAGCCAAGCCAATTGACCCTAGCAAATTAGGATTATTTTAACTTCCTGTGCCTTTAAAGATAAAGGAACAGTCTGTAATTGATTTTCATCAACAGGACCTGAAAGTTCCCTGCATTAAAGTTCTGGGCACGTTTAACTGAAAGGTCAAACAGTAGTAGACATTGGAAAAGCAAGTTAACAGCGTCTTCCAGTGTTTGATCTAATTAAAATAAAGAACCCATAGGCAGATATTCCCTTGAGTGTTGGATGACTGGGGCTCTAAAGTGATAAAATCTAAGATATCCTTACAGCAATAATTTGAATAATTTGCAATAAGCTTCTAAAATCTGTTTCATGAATGAGTTTGTGTTAAGTAATGAAAAGAACAAATGTATATGATATAGTAAAGTGGGCAAAGCATTATTTCTATATAGAAGATATAGTATTACATTTACTAGTTTTCTTGCAGCAGTTTCCTGGCATGCCTTCTTACTTGTGAAATGGTGATGTGTGTATACACCTGGGGAACAGCTTGAGAGAATCAGGTCTGCGGCAGGGACAGGACCTTTACTTGTGGGAAAAGGAGTTGTTTAACTGACATTTAGGAGGATGTCACACTTTAGTCTGGCACTTCCATTCTCTTATAGGTGACTATGTTTCCTGCTAAGCCCTCTTTGCGTGCATCTTCCCCCCCACCCCCTCCCTCCACCTCATCTTCACCCCTATAGCAGCCACCCTTGTCCATTCCTCATATGTGACAGGAGGTTGTCAACCTTGATTCTGTGACCAAGGTTGTCATTTAATTAATGCCACGCATTAAAATGTTAGTGATGCAATCTCTTTATATTCGGCGCCTTTTTTGGTTAAATAGAATTAGACTGAACTACTGAACGACATAAAATGCAAACAGTCCACGCCTGTTTCCACATGTAGACCCAGATTTCATATGCAAATATAAATGAGGTCATGCTGTGACAGCCTCATAACTGTGCGGGTAAAGAATGGAGTTCTATGAAGCCACTAGGAATATAAGTCACCTTCCAGAATGTGTTTTACAACTCTATATTCCTTTTGCACACTACACTGACACAGAACAACCTAATAACCTGACCAGCCAAGAAGAAAACAACATTAATGATGCATAAAAAATGACATTGACTCTAGTTTGTACAGTCACAGTCAAATTTAAAATCCTTCAACCTTCAAATGAAAGCACTACTTTCCACCAATTATTTAGTAAGTACTCTAATAGTGCATAGGTATCTATGGAGTTGTAGTTTTAAGTATTGGCACCCACCATTTTAAAGAGTTGATTTATCCAGAATATTTACTGCTTGCCAAGATAAATTCAGTGTTTCTTTGGAAAAACTTTGGAAAATAAGTATGAATTATTATCAGTAACCACGATTTATAAATGAATTAGTGAATAGTGCCTTTTCAAATTAAAGATGCCAATACTTTTACCTAAAGTAAAAAACAGTTACATTAATTGATGAAATGAACTCTGCAGATGCCATATTGATTGAAGAACAAATCAAAGCAATCGGGACTCTACAGCAGTATGCAGGTTAATGGTATTATTTTATCAACACTTTACATTTCTTTTTTGATGAAAGATTTAGAGCCTTATTCTGCCCTTTACCTCACACGTTAATCATTTTAACACTGTTAATGTCAGTTAACACTGCAGTGTGGACAAAACTTTAAATTTCATATTTCTAGTTTTGCTTCATGTATAGAATTGTAGTGACCTGTTTATGGACATTCTTTGCTTCAAGTCCAGCTGGTTGAGACACACTTGCATTGCCAAGATAAATTAGCCAAGAGAAATTAGCCAACAGCCAACTCACCACTTCTGCTTAGATATTACTGTATATATTTATAGGATATTAATGTTGACATGAATTGAACTTAGGAATCTATACTCCCAAACATAGATATTCATAATTCATTAAACATCACCACACAGTACTGAAGGTCATTAAAGGTGTGTACTAGGAAGCATAAAGGAAACCAAACAATTTTCCCATTTACAGACCAATTGCACTCAACAGTCCTTCATTACTTCTCTACTCCTTTACATATTAATGCATGAACCATATATAGCACTTTCTAAAACCATTATTTTTGCTTTACAGTCGAGAAATTTGTATTTGTAATAATGAGAATAATAGAAAAATAAGTAAAAATAGCAATTTATTTATCTTATATTCATCATGGAGATCATATTTGAATAAAAACATACAGGTGTTCCGTGCTCAATCCAGTGATATCCAATTATCTTAAGTATTAAGATATTTACTATACAGAAATTTATGGAGTTTTTACACTATATTGAGTGTACTATAATTCAGCATTTATTGCATTTCTCTTTGACACAGTACTGTAACTGCATGAAGTCTCCAATCATTCAGCTCACAAAACCCACTGTGTAATGACATGAGACCGTTTCCTACAGATACTTTAAGCTATTGCCAAAACCTAGTATGTCAAGGTATTTTTATTTATCATATAAAATGCATGTTCAACTGGATTTAAATCTGAAGATTGATTTGTTCACATTCTACGTCTTTATTATGCTGTATGGTGAAGTTCTGCCCAATACGTGTGGAGACAAAAATCTTTCCGTAAATTTCAGAATGCATTCTTCTGCTGTCAACATTCGTTACCTCATCAAGAAAGATGAATGAGCCAGTTCCAGACATGACCATGCATGCCCAGATAATGACATTATCTCCAGCATGCTTCATAGCTCAGAAGTGCAAATATGAGACTGTTTAGAAACAAATGTTTATGGACAGATGAAATCAATCTGAGAAGGAAACTGCAAATGCTCCACAGAACACCACCTTAACTGTGAAACATTGCCTTGCCACACTTTGAACACCAAGAATGTCTTTGTTGTTATTTGTTTAAATATATTAATGGAATTGAAAAATTAAGTGTACAGTACATGTTCTTATCATTTAAATTTTGTTCCTATCACATTTTTGTAAATTTATCTCATGTTCACAATACAAATTATTTGTTTGTAAAGCAAAAATAACAGTTTAAGCTTTGCTCAGATACTTTTAGAGGGTTCTATATATATATAGTCAATGCAGTATGCATCTCACATTTTAGGGATATCCTAAAATGAATTACTGCTGTTTAAGAGATGCTGCTGGTCTGGCTGACAGTTTTTTCAATATTTTTGTATTCAGGATTATCTGAATATAGAAGCTTCTTAAGATATGGATGTATTTTTCTGTATTATTATGAGCTCTGCAAATATGAAATATCTGCATAAATCACTGGCAATGACTGGTGAGCAGCAAAGGTGTCAACTTCTGTAGGAAAAATTTTATCTTGGAAGAAACATAAAATTCCTGATTTAAAAAAAATAAATTTTAAGGCAAAAGATAGTAGTAAATCTATAATATTATTAATCAGAAAAAAGGATGGCATCATTCATTATTAACTAGATTTGGGCACTGTTGCAATAGTTAGATATAGGAGCACTCTTATATGTCCTAGGGGTATCAGAGCATAAAATCCTGAATTGAATTAATTTCCTCTTTAGTTTAATATCAGTTTTAATTCTCCTCAAGGAGGACATTTCTGTGGATTTATAGTCAAAACTGCTTTTCATATTTGGCCAGTAGTACATACATCCTTTTTCTGACCTTTTTCTAACTGCTTTAGTGAAGAAAATACCCTGGACAGTATGCCAGTCCATCACGGGGCAGACACACACACACACACACACACACACACACACACACACACACACACACACACACACACGGGGGACTGTGGGAGAAAACCAGACCACCAGGAGAAAACCCAAGCGAACACAGAGAGAACATACAAACTCCACGCAGGCAGCACCCCATGAAGTGAACCCATGACCACAGCTCTGAAAAGCACCACCTTACTGCTCACAAAACCCTGTTGTGGATCTTACTGTTTAAACTTTTTAAAAATTTTTGTTAAGTCTTTGAGTAACTTCGAGTAATAATGACAGTACTCTGTGTTGGGAATCTGGCAAAATAAAGTTTAAATTAGGTGTAACAAACACAGGCTGTTATTATTTACTAAGTCATATTGGTATATATAAAAAGTGTTTTAGTCCAATAAAATACTGTAGAATAGTTTGCTCCTGACAAATATCCAGATGTCCAAATGAGTATAAAACATTTGTATGTTTAAAAAAAATGGATGAATGTAATTTAGATTAATTCTGATGACTGGACAGTTTTATTTAATTACAAGTCTTGTAAGTGTCATGTACACAATGTCATACCAAGTGTATTAATTTACTATTGTAAAAGAGAAGAAGGGTGATGGATAGAAATTAAATGTATGACACCTAAAACCAGTAAAAAGTCACACAGCCCCAGAGTGACAAAACACAATTTCCATGAGGCAGATTAGCAATTCAGAGTAGGGCAGGTATGGTGTGCAATGAAAAGTTAAAGAGAGAACTACAAACCATTTTGCAGTGTCAGGACTAAAAAAATGCTAAGGTATCTTAGCAAAAATTAGAACATGTCTTTCTGTTCACGTAGGAAATTAAATTAGCTTGTCTGCTGGAAAAGACTAGGCAACTATTCTGTTACTGTAAACTTAAAAAGTCATTGTTGTTTATAGGAACAAGTAGAGGTTAATTCCATATTGGAAAATAAAAATAACTCTTCTTGAGCAGAGAGGAGTAAAGCAGAAATATGAAAGAAAGGAATGAAAGACAGATATGGGTGGCTGTGTTTTTCCATCATGGAATTCATGCTCTTTATCTTTATCTTTATGTCTGCTTGTTATTTTTTTTTCCAGATAAATATTCCTCATTTTAATGGGTGCATTATTTTTATAATATTTAACATAGTTACAAATTTATGATATGCCACAACAATAGTTCTATCATGTTTAAGATCAGGCTTTCTATTCGAACACAATTTTGAAAAGCAATAGGACCATCCCTTTGCTTTCGATGGTCCAACAGAGTGTCATTTTAATAAAGATTTTAGCCCAGCAAACAATGGGTGCAAGGCAGGACACACTCTGGACAGGATTCCGGTCGTTCACAAGGTTCTATTTGGAAATGGACTTTGGACTATAAATGGACACCACAGCACCAACAAAAAACCAAAAAGCCTAGGCAAACTTCACACAGAACATGCTCTAGGCTGAAATTTAACCCATGACTCAACAGCTAGGAGGAAACAGCACTAGCCTCCAGCTTGAGCATACAAAAAGCATAATCCACCCGAAGCAATAAAAGAGACAAACAGACAGAGCAAAACGATGGTGCCATAGGATGGCACCATCTTGGGTATATTCCGGACAGCTAGGGTAGTTTTCGGCACCGGAATGAATGGATTTCCATCTTCACTGCAATGTAGCGGTGTTTTGTATTTTGTATATGGTATCCATATATTATTCACATCTTTTCTTTCTCTTTTTCGTTTCACTTTGTATTTTTCTGTTATTTTGAGTGTACCACAAGAAAGCTTCCGAATGACAGACCATGGTGGGGGAGATGGTAGCATAGAGTAGTGGACGGTCAGACTGCAATCAAGTTCTCTCCTGTGTGATCATGCTCAAGGGTGACTGAGAGCTGAGACTATTCATGAGAATATATTGTGGAGGTGAGAAGGAGTTATATTTAAAGAGCTAACATCAGTATCATGTTAAAACATTTAATATGTATGTGAAAAAGAGCATGATAAATAACTATGTCCTATGAGCTCAGTTGGTAGATGCAGGGCTTCTCTGTCAGAACCCTCATAACAAACAAGAAAAGGATACATTTTAGCCTCCTCCTACAGCAACCAGTGAAGATGGGTCCATAAATATATAATTTATTTATATTATTATGTTATATTAAGGATATCTGTCAGAGCAAAGTCACAGATTGTATTAAGGCATTTGTAGGAACATTTAATGTATGTTACACTCTGTGGGTGGCTGGAGGAGATCAAGTATATTGTTTTGTACAATTGGCTGCAGTCTTCATTGCATATTTACATTATCACCAAGTGTGTCTTTTGTTAAATTATTCTGTCTTCTCACTTAAAAGAATTTCTAGGACATAATGAGTCCATTTTATTACAATGTTTTATTTCCAAATATTAGTGGAAACTGATAACCTTTGTCTGTATTCCTTAAACTGATTTTATAGTACAGTTACAAGTATGTAGAGTATGAAAAATCACATAAAGAGAGGTTAAAATTACACATAAAAAATCAATTCAGATCAGTATCAATATTAAATATCAATATCAGGCTCTGACGCCAGCTTGCTGTGTAAAAGTTCTAAAAACTAACAATTATACTCCCCCTATCGACAGATAATACTGAGCTCAGCATTTCACACATTTTCATTGTTACCACTGTTACGCTGGGATGGGCAGAGTCTTGTAATCCTTCATTGCCCCGGGAAACCATGACAATCCCACAAGAGATCACAGATCTCAGATCACAGATCTCCTGTGGAACTGAGGACTCAAGCTGGACACCTCTGTTTGGCCCTCCCCTTATGAGACTGGTTCCCGATCATCACATCAACTGATTCTCTATTTAATCCCAAAACACCACGATGGATCCTCTCTGACATTGAGCCCTCTTTGAGGACCGTCTCACTGCATGTCCATCTGACCACAGTCAGTGATCCTGACATTTTGCCTACTAGAGTCCGCTTCACCTCGATGTCCAGCCAAAGATTCTCTTCCTGCACTTCAGAGTATTTTCAGACATTAGCTGGCTTTTTTCCGCAGGCCTTAGAAGTCAAAGTTTTGCTTTTCTCCACTGTGCCTTTGGCTGCCTCTGGAAAGCTCTGGCTGAGCCTTCCCTTTAATTTCTGACATCACCCAAAGACCCACAGGTTCACGCACTTGGGTTCCGGCCACAAACCTTGAGCAGCTGCCTCAGCCGCACTACAGCCCCTGGTCTCTACGTTAAGCCTGTACTCCTCTGTGGTGCCTTTCTTTGTGGAAATGAAAATGCATTGAAATAAAGTAATAACCAGGTAGAAAAGGTGAAAACCAAACAAATAGTTATATACAGCAATTTAACATACATTGGTTATGACTTTAATACAGATATTTAGAGATCTGCAAGTTCTAGATCCCTGCATTTAAAGATGCAAAGAATGCAGAAATCACCTGTAACTAACGAACAAATATAATAAAGGCAAAGAGAGAACCTGTGTCTTATAAAATAAAAGATCCTACCTAGGATTAAATAAGTCTCTAGTGTTGTTGCTAAGATCTTCTATTTCAAACAATGTTAAAAGATAATACACTATTTTTAGCCTCATGGATACCACAAATAGGAAATCATGATTTCTCCAATAAGAAGACAGTTATTTCCTGTCATACTTTACTTGTTCCGGTGAAAAAGAGACAAGATACGATTTATTTTAAGTGCTCAGATTACCTGGCTGGCTTTTGGATGATTTGATTTGATTTGATTGTATGATTTAACAGCAATTAATTGATTACATACCTAACACCAAGACAAACAACAGCACCTTTATTTTTGGAAAGGATTTTGTATTTAGGAATTAATTATGTGTTCTAATTTGTCCTAAAAAACATCCCTCGCAATAATTGCTCTATAAATGACATTGTAATTGGTAAAAGAGGGCCATCTGTACAGTAAGTGGCTGATTTCCTGGAAAACTGACAATGTGCATTATTTAAAGCTTCAGTTTAAGTTCTCCAGCTGTTGAAAAGAGGGAGTTTGCATGGCAGGATAACAGATGATCTCACTAAAACAGGATGTTTCATGGCAAAATGTTGTTCATAAACTATATTGTGAGTGAGGTTTTATGATCACATACAGTACATAGTGTATTCAATATACAGTACATATTTACAGTTCTGACATATCCTTTTCATATCCGTTTTTAACTTGGTAACAAATGGTATTTTGATCACATTTGTGTATTTTGAGACTTCTCAACTCTAAATGCTTATGTCTAAATGATCTTGCTGAATGTTCCTGATATTGTAAACTCTCAATGCAGTAAGCTTATAGGTTTCCTATTTCTAAAGATTAGGGACATCTGCAAATTATAATGATGTCTACATTTCCTAATTTAACAATTCACCAGTTTAATGGATCATAACAAAACTGTTCCAAAATTTTTAGAAATTAGTGATTTCCTAATGAGATATACACTTTGCCAGACTGGGACTATGCAGGATGAAGGTCAGACACCTGTTCTAAAGCATTACACCATAGAGTAAGTAGTGTTGTACTAATTTTCTGAAACTACTCACCAGTACCTGATCATATCTGACAGAAAGCTCCATCTTAGGTAACAGTGATAATAAAGGCATTCTGTAATATGTCACTACATGCTTTTGTGAAACAAACCCAAGAGCAGGCAGAGAAACACCAAAAAAACAGGTGAGTAGCATTGTTATCTGATAACACGATGTTATCAGCTGGCAGTGGAGACAGATTGACACAATGAAGGCAAATACAGGCAAATATGGTACAGGGCTATAAGCAGGGATAAACAAAGTTCAAAGCCAAGAGACACAATACACATATCTAGAGGATAATTTAGAGAACAATGTCAGGGTGAAACTAGGGTCCAAACTCCAGGGGAACAAGCATTAGAAATGAACTAAAAACAAAGCTAGAAACCTAGCGAACTCTGTGACATAGTTCTCAAGTACTGCATAAGCCAGATAATGGCTTATGGAGTCTTAATCCACCATCTCTGCCTCAGGTGGTTAATCATCTCCAGGTGGAACAATACAAAATTGCTACAGTAACCGTCGCAAGCGCCTAATTAACCCTAACTTAGAGGTAACTAATTATCCCTAGCTTTCTACCATCAACTTACTTCCCATTTAAACCCTCACTTCACATCACACTGTGCCCAGTACTGGTCTCTCTCTCTCTGGAGATACCTCGCCTTCACTAATACCTTTCTGAACGGAAACCACGGCTTTGAACCTGACCTCGTCCTTAGACCACGACTTCAGTCTCACGGATCAGATTGTTATCGACTGAAGACATCTCTCATTTTCCTAGTTCTCCCTATACTCCGCACAGGGTCTAATTTATATAAAGGCCAGCCAGGCCTAACACTATCAAGTACATATTAAGGTAGTGTCCCAGTTCTCCCACTGCGACCTTCCTTCAAGTGCACAAGTATTCGAAGGTGCATCATTGTACAAAGGGAAATGGGACACCCTTGCATGACATCACTCGTTTGTTACATGGCTCATAGTCAAAATGCTAGCTGTTGTTAATGCTTCTATTCCTTTGGCTAAGTGCATGTCGGCAGATCATTTAAAAAAAAAATTCATTCTCCTCTCTCAGTTTGACAAAACTGAATGACATCTCGTCTATCCCTTCACAAAAGTAATGACACATACAGTAGTATTCATTCATGTTAAGCAGGCTCGACTCAAAACAGCCAAAGTAAACTAAGGAAATCTTTGCAATATCGCTCTCTCTTTATTCAAAGCTTTGTACTACTAAATACATTTAATCTCGTCTGTCCCAGTAATGCTTTCATTCACATTCGTTCAAAGTAAATGAATTAAGGTAAAGTTGGCAATACTTCAAAGCTTTGTACTATTAAATATTCTGTGTACAAAATACGTCGCAGGTAAAGGAATATTCATTAGTCAAAATAGGGTGATGAAATAAAAACTTTGTATGTCAAAACTTCGTACCTAGAATACATAAAGTATGAATCCAAAGTACTCTAGGGAAATTTTGATTTTACATAAAATATTATGAGTTTTAAAATTGTAAACAATTTCCTAACATGCGAATATTTTATTCTCCATGGCGATTTCTCTCCACTTTGATAAGCTAGAACATGAAATGTCACAATTCCGCAAGGGATTGGGGGTAATTCCCTTTAGCAAAAGTCTAATCAGATACGGACTTCAGAGAAGGGCACGTTGGGGGCGCTTGTGAGTATCCTTGGACACATAAATTTAGAAGTGTGACACCCTTTGCCCTTGCAGACTTGAGCAAGAATGCACAGATGAAAGGCACAAGACAGCAAGTGTGTATATTGGGATACGGCTTAACTCACCTCACTGCTCATCCGTGGTGATGATCATGCCCCATTCTGTTTTATTATAAAGACAGAAACTCTTTTCTTTATTTAGAGTATACAGTATTTGTTTTCAGGACTTTGTATTAAAAAAATGTAATCACCTATGAGTCATTAAAAGGTTCTTGACATCGAGAGATAAGCACTACATTGCAACATTGTAGTAGTATTAGGATATTCATCCATTTTCTAACCATTTCATACAATTCAGTGTTACTGTACAGGGGACCCAGAGCCTATCTTGACAAGCAACTGACACAAGGTGGGGTGCAATCTGAATGGAACACCAGTCCATCGCCATTCACACTATCACTTTTCTCAATTTTGGGTCAATTTTCCCATAAGCCAATTAGCCAAATGGTATGGTTTAGGACTGTAGAAGGGAACCAATGTGAAAACAAGGAAAACACATAAACTCCATAGAGATAGCACTCCAAGTCCAGAATTGAACTCACTGCCCCAGTTCTGCAAGACTGCAATGCTAACTGCTACACCACTGTGCCACCTGCATTAGGATATTTGTTTGCATATTTACAAGTCATTTGAAAATTGAAGTCCAGTATATTTAGCAATACTAACAAGAGAGAATAATACAGGTACAGGTTTTATGAAGAAGAATATGTATGTGCTCAGCAAAGAAAGAAAATACAATAAATCAGAACCTAACATTATATAAACACATAGATGATAATATCCAGTTACAGATAAGTGTCCACTAGTCACATTCAGCACAGCTAGAGTAACAAAACTATGGGGGTTTAGTGTAGGTTGCAACAGTGGATGTTAAGGGTTTAAGTGCAGTTCAAAGAGGAGATGATCACAGGTGCAGTGGGAAGAGTGAGGAAGCACTCAGAGTTGATCGTGCACTATGCAGTTCTGATCTCTGTAGGAAAGATGTCTTGATCTCTGAATTGGTAGCTTCAAAAACACTAGTAAATGTGCTCATGTGCATTGCTATCCAAGGCATTTAATTTCTACATTTAAAACTTGAAGAGGTCTGTAAAGCTGGAATATAAGTCAACGTGATCAATTTAGGGAGACTGTACTAGAAACTGTTAGGACAAAAAATGATGTTTTGAAGAAGTAGAGAAATTTGTAAGTTACAGTAGATGGAATCATCTAGTTTTCAGATTTCCACAATGAAAATAAGGACTGTTCATATTATTGTTACAGCTAGAGGGGTGGTGATTGGACCGAACCCAAGCTCAAGAAACTGGGGAGTGGCGGAAACACCCAAAGAGACATGATTGATTGGGGCTCAAAATCCAGGACAGAGAGAAAGAGAAGTGCAAATACTGTACAGTACAATAATAGATTAATGGCCAACAAGGCTTAATTAGCTGTAGTAAGTCAGTAATGAAGGAAAGAATGCAACATTCTGAAGAGAATCCGTCTGTCAGCATCTCAGGCAAAGTGAAAAGGAAAAGGCCCAGCATGGCAAAGCGCCAGCCTTGAAAGAAATTACCCACCTCAGCCTCATTATTGGAATCAGGGAACCTCGGTCTTGGGGTGTTGCTCTCTCGGCTTTGGAGTGAATTCCTACTGCTGAGCTGAGAAACAGGGATCCACATGGATCTGGTGGACAGTCCTTTTGAGTTGCATGGGGTATAGGCAGGTGGACTGGCAGACTGACATGGAGGAACATTTCAAAATATAAATAATAAAGAAACAATGCTCAGCAGAGCACTCGAGTCAGCAAGGAAAAGGAATAAGTGAGGTGCGAGGGACTGTGGAGAAACCAGCTCTTCCATGGCAGGAAAAGAGAAAGGCTGGCATGGATCAGCGTCAACCCTCATTCAAACTGCCCGCCCTAGCCAATCAACTAAAATCTGGGAGCTTCGGGTCTTGGTGTGATGCTCTCTCAGCTTTGCAGTGGATTCCTACTGCCAAGCACCTGAAAAGAAGGGGCCACATGGGTCTGAGAGGCAGCCCTCTTAAGTAGTCAGGGATGCAGGCCAGCAAGCTAGAAGATCGATGAGCTATACAGAAGCCTCCAAAGCTCACATCTGTGCTTCACCCCGAAGGCTACACTGAGAGGAGGGGTGAGTCTGGAAACTCCACACGGTGATCCAGACAGTTGGCCAGTGATCCAAGGCAAACATCCTAATGGGGGGGGTCTCCTCTGACATTAGGCCAAGTTCATCCAACTCCAACTCAGTCTCCCAGATTCATCACTCTGACATAGGCACCTGGATGCAATCAGAATCGGATACTCAGGTGCACTTTGGATCAACAGGGTCAGACATCTGTGAGGAACAGGTGACAAAGTGTCCCGTCCTCTAGTCGCATCTTATCTACTGGAGTCCTGGGTCAGCCCAGCCACTGGGGATGCCTGGAAACACAGGACCCCCCGGGAGCTTAGGCTAATGGGATGTTGCTCAATCAGTTTTGGAGTGGATTCCTAATGCATGGTTCCCTAGGAAGGAAAGGGATGTCTCTGCTGTGATGCTGGAGGGTGGATAGGAAGGGAAAAGAAATAGTGAGCAAGGTAGCACAAAAGAGAGAATTTTGTAGAGAAAGAAAGGGCCCTGAAGTGCTGGAAAACAAAGGTTGCTCTAATGAAAGGTGGAAAGGCAGCAGGGATGAGGGCAGCTGGAGAAAGGGGCCAAAATCCAAGTCCAGTTTTCAGTACAGCTTAGTCGGAGGAGTAAAAGAAGCACACAGAGAGGCCTGGTGTCCTGGACAAGGAATGTCGCCCCCGGAATGAAGTCAGGCTATCGACAGAAAAAAAGGTGGGTTAGCAGAATGAAGTCCAGGGACCCAGGATGAAGGCCAGGAGCTACCATGTGGAGAAAAGAAGACTGAAGTGTGGTACAGGGTGAAGACTTGATCGGAAGTTCTGCTGAGCTGAAGACTTGAGGGGAAGTGTTGTTAAGCTGATGAGTCGGAGAGAAGCGCTGAGCAGGCAGAGAATTCGAAGGAAAGCACTGTCAGGCTGAAGACTCGAAGGAAAGCACTGAGCAGGCTTCTGAGTCCAGAGAGTAGTGCTGGCTGCTTCAATGGCATGGGGTGAGGGTAATTGAGAGAAGCCCTGGTTACTGAACAGAAGCTACTACATGAACACTGTAGTGACTTGCCAAACTGCTGATAAGAGTTTGTTTATCTGCTGAGAGACCCTCGACGTTCAGCTGTAAAACTCGAAGAGCCGGTCCAATGGGTTGAAAGCCATTGTCCACCGGTGTATCGGGGCCATTTGTTGGTGGTGGCATGTAACCGTAATTCATTACTGGAATTCGGTCTGCTAGTTGGATCATTTGCAACACCTGAACAAGGCTGGAGACCGAGTCGGTGCTGACAGGGAGAGCGCAATGAGAACGATGATCCAATGCTCCCCAAGTTAACCACTCCCTCATGGCCGAGCCATCTGTCTGTCCTCCTGGCTTTGACCTACCGTGACAACTGTGGACAACGCTGAACCGATTTCAGACAGGTCAGGGTCGCTGTGCAGTCGACCATGTCAGATGAGGTCAGGCAAAATGCAGCTGTGGTGCACTACAGACTATGTCACACATTGTGAACGACTGCTCGCTGCCGTGCTTCAGTGGTGGACTGTCAGCGTTACACCTAGCTGATGATGATGCTGCTTGCTGGCTTGGCACACACTGTAAACACTAAAGAAGAATGAACTGGACAGAGGATGCTGCCACTTGAATAAAGTCAGGCAATCGATATGAAGGGGAAGCCAGCTGAGTATGGTCCAGGGACCAGGGCAGAGGAGCAATTTGGAAAAGCTGCTAAAGGATCAGCCTGAAGGAACAGAGTAAGGCGGACTGTATGAAGGCATTACTGTGAGGGAGGAGATGAAAGGGAAAATGGGATGATGGCAAAGCACCGCAATAGAGGTCCCTCGACATTATAAAGAAAAAGGGGGAATTTGAATTATTGGGATAATAATGAATAATTAGAATGGATCATCTGAACTGGGAAATTTAATGTCAGCCTGTACACTTATTTTTATGTCCAGCGTTTGTTGTGTATTCACAAAGATCAAATATAATACCTCACTCATCTCCAATTTTTAGTACTTAGTAAAGCACTTAGCTCTTGTCTTCCTATTGATTATCCTTGTACATGATTGTGTATTTTGGAGAAATATGAACCATCTTCTTTTCAAATTTTACAGAAACATTTATTTCCAATATGTTCCCTTTGAATGTTTTTTAAAGTTCAAAAATAGTTTCTCCATGAGTTCAATATACCTTATTATGAATATCAAATAATGTGAATTCATAGTCCAAAAAACATACAAGCTTCCAACTGGAAAAAAAGGGGGGAAAGTTACCACAGCTCAGTATTTACCATACCTTTTATTGCTCCATAGAAAATATCTAATCACAGCAAAGAAGGATATACAATAATTTGTTTCTTAAGACATCAAAACTCTAAGTGCAGAATGAACCCTAAATATTTTTTGTGAATATTTTAGAGTGAGAATCCCAAGCTCTCCAAGAATTAAAGGTTTGACCATTGCCTTTCTGAATGTGAGAAAACATGTTTTTTTATGGGAAGCCTGCCCATCTAATACAATTACAACAGAGTGAACAGTTCCTCCACAGCAGCAAACAAGGAATAAGAAGTGTTTTGACCTTAATCACCTTCCTTCATGCTGCTTCTCTGTGGAGCACTGTACTGTATCAAAAATTACTTCTCCCCAGCGGCCTGAGATGTCACTCTTATTTCTGGCATCTCATCAGAATCATCTGGGCACGCATCCCAGTAATATTGCCATGTTTCTAGTTTCCTGGTGGCCAAGCCTCACAGAAATTTAGACCTCTTCATTGTGAGGTAGAAAATCATGAAGGCAGTGGCATGTATTTGAAATGGGGTTTGAAATCTCCTAAAAGATTTCTGCAAAAGCAGGCAAGTACTTTTTTGGGTTTGTCAGTGACTCCGGCAAAATTCTTTCCCTGTACAGAACATCTATGCTGTGACATTAGAGACTGTTTTAATGAGGATCCCCTCATTCTTCCATTTTAGAGGACTCCATCCAATATTTACTTGTTTTTCTTCCAAATCTTTCATTGCTAAACAGCACCCAAAGACCAAGCACACATGCCTTACAGGCACAGCTGTTCCACGTAGTTGTGTATAAACAAATTATAGAATCATAATTTATGCAATCTTTGGAAATTACAAAGGAGAACACATAGTATCCAAATTACATTTTAAACTGCAGATTTGCTCTGCAAGCTGCTGTCTTTATTGCTTTATACAGTAATTGTCACATTCTTCCACAGGTTCCAAACACTGAAACCCAAGAACATTTCTTTAAAGTCATCTGTAAGTTACAGTCATTACAGCACAATTCTGAAATTATAGACTCCAGAATTCAATGAGGTTGTCAAATAGTTCCTACGACATTATGTTTCTTTTACAAGTTTAATTATGTCAACTCCCACGCTTGAAAGCCTACTAGATATCCAAAGACTATACTGCAAGATGTGTCAATGAATCTGCTAATCATTTTTCTGTTTTCAGCACAAGTTACTGTAAATGGATTGTGTTTGTAACAGACATGTATAATTTGCATGGAGAGTGCTGATGTACATTTTACCCTTCTGTTACTACATAATTAGTTTCATTTTATATTATATTTTTGTAAAAAGAACAATATAAATATATTATTTATTTCATTCTATGATGAAACATTTAGCAATTTAGGATGCAATATGTGTACAATATGGCAAAGAACAATACAATTTTATTCAGGTTTGAATATGAGGTCATAACCTCACTCTTACCCCCTACGTGCCTCTTGCAAATGCAAAGAATGAATCTTTGCTAGATCTCATTATGCAGAGCAGCAGATTCATTGTACCAGTGTCCAAGTAAAATGAAACCAATTTAGATTCACTGCAGGCAGAGGAATAACCCAGAACGTCTTGTGCTCTATAGCAGTTGTCTCTTTACGTTTCTTTAAGCCCCAGCTATCTGTGTAGTAATGCTTAATGATTTGATGCATAATGCTTAGACTTGAATTAAAATCCATGCACACTGAAATATACATTTAAAGCACTTATGGAAATAAGTTTCAGACATTTAACAACTCATTAAGCACTGTGAAAAAGCTTTGTTTTTTAATAGCATTGGAGTTTCCCTTACAGTATGATTCTGTTTTGATGTATGTTTTTATTTAGGAAAATGGCAGGAGCTGCATTGACGTTCAAGGAAATTATCCTGACCACTCCAAAGAGAACTGTGTAAAACCATCAAGTGTGTGAAACATGTTGTTGGTTAAGTGAGTTATCCAGGTCTTGTAATGGCCACATTACAATTCTTCTTCCCTTTCATAAGCATTTTTGGTATCACGGTATGCCTGCATTCTATATTGTGTTTCCTGATCTTTGGCAAGGAGTTTTAGATAGCAAATCATGGGATATGAACAAATATCCTATGAGATATGTTCATGCACCACTTTCTATAAATCTCTATAAAATTCTATGGACTAAATACCTTTAAAAATGTTTACATCTGTCAATTAACCTGTACCTAAATAAGGCTGCTACCTGTATTTCCTCTAAGCTGGGCATGTGTACAACAGAGCAATGACCTTGAAGGTCCCACACACAAAGTATTCTAGGCTGCGCAACAGTTTAAGCAGTAAGAGCTTCTTGAGCATGCTAACAAATAGAACTGTGCAGCTCATGATTGATTCATTTTGATTCACTAATCCCAAGATGATTCATTCAGTTGATTCACTAAGTCTTAAGGACTCGAGTATTGATCAAGTTTTGTTAGCCAACGCAGGAAAGATTTTGCTTTAATCACAGGACTAGGGGAACACAGGAATGAACAGGAAAATTTGAGTTGAATGTACCTTCAGGTCATGTGTCAAACACGTTCTGTAGCTCTCACATTAACAAGATGAGTGAATTTGAGGACTGTGTTTGAAGAATGTGTTGGAATAAAATAATTATATTCAAAAATATATATACTTGCACCTACTAAGAGAAGGAATGCATAATTATTTGTTTTTTGATGTTTCAGTAATTTTGACATTGTTGCATTCTCTTGCCTCACATTCTGCTATTTTAAAGCTTGCAGTCATTACTCTTTTAAGTTGTAATTAATATGTGTTATATACAAAAAACAACTCCACACATTCCAAGAAAAAAGTAAATAGATCAATGTGAAAGAAACATTGAAAAGTCACGATTGTTTAAGTATTCAAATCCTTTGTTGTAGCAAATCTAAATTAATTTTGGTGCACAAAATTACCTTAACAAGATACACAATTATTTGAGTGACCTTGGTCTTTGTGCAGTAACAGTGGTTTCACAAGTTTATAATATTAAAGCCTGTCTCCGTGAGACTCCTTAGTCAGGTCGAAGACTATGGAACTTTCAAAGCAAGTAGGGGATAAATAGAAAAGCAAATAATTGAAAAGCACAGGAGAAGGATACAAAAATATTGAAGTCTCTGAATCCCTCTGAATACAATTTAATGGAAAGTTCATCGTACCACCCAGCCACTGCCTAATTCAAGCCCCTGCAAACTTGGCATCTGGGCAAGGAGCAAAATGATGATACCACTCTGAGGCCAACAAGAGCTTTAAAAGAGCTATAGGTTGAATGGCTTAGTTAAGAGAAAACATCAACGAGTCAGTAATATCCAGAACACTTCATAAATCTAGCCTTCATGGCAGAGTGGCAAAATTTTGCGTTCTGAAAGCCTGTGTCAAGTGTTGGCAAAAGGTTTTGTCGTTTGAGAAGTTTTGGTTTTAGTTTGCATGTGGCAAAAGCTTTTGTGGTTTGAGTAGACAAAACTGGGACTTTGTATTTCATCTGGTGCAAACCCAATACACTGGAGTTGCCTAAGAATAAGAAAATCAATGCTCTTTAGTAGCCCAGTTAAAGTCCTGGCCTGAGTCTTATTGAGAACCTGTGGAAAGACAAAACTGCTGTCTGTTAGTGATCCTCACACAACCTGAGAGAGCTTGAGTAAATCTGCCCACAAGAATAGATAAACATTCCCCAAGTCAGTGTGCAAAGCTGGTAAAGACCTACCCAAAAAGACTTAATTTCTACCAATGTTGCTTCCACTTCAAATTGAGATCATGAGTCTGAATACTTAAGCAATCAACGTACAGTACAGTATTTTGTCTATTTAGTTTTGCTTACATTTACTGTAACTTATCTTACCCTTAGACGATTTCTATTTGAGTAATCAAATTTTGAATAAAATGTATAAAAATGTGTATGCAGTATAGGACATAGTAAGAAGAGTCTGAATATATTTGCAAGGCAGCCTGTCTTAAGCCAGAAATGCATATACTGTATGTAAATAATAAAATGCTGTGTTTTCTTGCTGTTGTATTACTTATCCATTGTCATTTCTTGATTAGCTGATTATTTTGATTTGATACATAATAAGAATTTAAAATTATCATGTTACTGTGTTTATTATATTTTGTTTCACCATACCTTTGATTAAGACTTTTGTTTATAACTCAAAAACATTATCATGTTGTTTTAATATCTATTCATCTAGTATAAAAGGTTTGTGATATTACAGTATAATAAAATGAGTATACTTTGGGAATATTTTTATTTACCAATGAAGTTATGCTGCTTTTTACCTTGCAAAGGTCAGTGGTACATGATTAACTGGCTATTCAATTGAAAAGTCTATACTGTATACAAAAATTCCTCTGCGATATTCACAAAAATATAATCTCGTATCTCAAAATACAGTAGCTATCTTCCATGTGGAAGAAGGAAATCTACCAAGAATATCAATTTTGTGTTATACAATATCTTCTTATTTTCTATTTAGCTCCATAAAATAAACAGAAATAAGGTGAGCCGTACTGAAAATTAATTTTCTCAATTAATTTTCTCAATTTTCTATTTAGCTCCATAAAATAACAAAAATAAGGTGAGCCGTACTGAAAATTAATTATTTTTCTAACTGGCCCAAACCTGTTATATCGGAACTATAGCAGTACAAAGTAATATGTTGTTCTACTAGCCCAATACATGAGAAATGTAGATTCCAAGCAAACCATACTGCATTAACTGAATTTGAATAGCTTGTTCCTAGTACCATTATCTGATGTGGAAGAATAAATGTTGTTATGCCATTGCAAATTAAATAAAAGTAGGCTACATGCAAATTAATCTCCCAGTAATGTTTTAGATACTTTGGGGGCATGCCCAAATTTAAAATGTTTACCTCTGCCTCAGGTTGCTCTCAGCCATGACATTTGAGGTCATGAGACAGTCTAGTTTGCTCAGTGTGTTGGTTGCCACCTGGAAGGATTCCAGCTAGGTAGGCTTTGGTTTCTACAAGACATCTTGTTCATTTTGGATGCCGACTTAGTTATGGATGGCACAGTGGCACAGTGTTTAATATAGCTGCCTTGCAGTGCAGCAGCCCTGGGTTCAATTCCTGGGGTGCTACCTGCATAGAGTTTGTGAGTTTGCATCTCTGTTCAGGTTTTCTCCCACAATCCAAAGACAAAATATACTGGGAAGTTAATTGGCTTCTGGGAAAACTGACCTTGCTGTGAGTGTATGCATATCTGTGTTTGTGTTTGTGTATGCTCTGCAATTGACTGGTATTTAACCAGGGTGTACTGTATCTTCCTTGCTCCCCTTGCTTGCTGGGATAGACACCAGCTCCACCATAACCCTGTATTGGATAAAGTGGTTAGAAAAAGGATGGATAGATTACTATGTTTTCAGAAAGATTCCATGTACTATGTTTCAATTATATGAGGAGGGAATTGGTTCCAGACTCCTGCAATCTTCTGCATATAGAAGTGCCTCTTCCCCTTGAGTTGACTTGATCAGTGTCTTTCAGAAGTCTGAATACCTGAAACAAGCATGATCATGATATAATATTGTCTGAGTTTGACTCTTTTCAGTCCTTGAATTATCAGTTTGCTTATAATGATACATGAAGAGAAATTGCATCATCCATTACATTGCATCTTCCATCCATTTTCTAACCACTTCTTCCTGTTCAAGGTTGTGGGTGAGCTGCACCTTTTTTGGGCAAGTCATAGGTACACGCCAGGGTACATCCTAAACAGGATGCCAGTCCATTACAGGACAGACACACAAGTACAAACACAGACACATTCACACCAGGGCCAATTTTCCCAGAAGCCAATTAACCTGCCGTAATATGTTTGGACTGTGGGAGGAAAGTCACACAAATGTGAGGAGAACATGTAATGCCTATTACTGTTTTTCGCTTAAAAATAAGTGTTATTTAAAATTTTAATAATCTTTATGGGTCTTGACCAAGGAGCCTGTCTGTCACAAAAATATTGTTAAGAAGCTCATCTAACGAAAAGATGACCAAGCAATCAAGGACCTGCAGGATGAAGGAACCCATTCCACCTGGTAACTTCTTGACCAATCACCAACTGTATTTTCCTCACTTAAAAAGCTCTTACTTTGCCTCTCTTCACTGAACCAACTTGGCTGACTGACAATAGAACCACGTGCCTGTCACACTTCTTGCCTAAAATTTTGGGACTTAAACTTTTTTTTCCTTGAAATTAGTTAGAGAGTAAGCCTGTATGTTAAGACAGAATTCTCCCTTGGGTCTAGCCTGCAGCAGAACCTTGTGACCGCCTAGCTACCATCATGCATCCACTTGGTCACTGGAGCAGTAAGACTGAATATAGTTTTTTGACTCACACCAACTAAGCAGCCACCAGACTTTATCCCAGTTCAGCTCAACGCTAACCCAGACAACTCAATTGAGAGAACTGACTGTCAGTGCTAGGCTACAGCAGGATCTTTCTCTCTTACCCTGATAACTTGAGCTGCCTAAAGACTGGAGTGGCATCAAGCCAGCGGACCAAGGATTGGACAGTGCTGCAATGGACTGTGCTGCAATCAGCTGTTCCTTTGTTCTTCTGCACAGGAGTTTTGAATTCAGGGTTGTGGATGAGTGTAATTCAATATCCATCATTATTACCTTTGAGAATTCAATTGTTATTTAAATAAATGTTGATATCAATGAAATTCATCTGAGTACTTATGAGCACCTGAATGTTAATTATATTAATGAAACTTAGGAAGTTGGTGTAATCAATGGTATATTAAATGTATATTCTTGTTTTTTATGTATCTCTTTTCTATACTCGCTATAGCTTGGTAATTCTCATGTGATGTGCTGCCATCTGTATGCAGGCAGATTCTCGAGTACTTGCCCTGAATGCTTTTATGTACATAATGCTTTATGTATCAATATACGTATTCCGTGTGTTATGAATCGTTGTGAAGATTCCTTGTTGTTTTCTCGATCGATTCCTAAAAGTTAAAAGTAAACCCACGCAATTTACTGTTACAACTAAACATTGTGCCAGTAAATTCACTCAACCCCCTCCATGCAGATAGCACCCCAGGTTGAACCCAATGCTAACCACTGTGCCACCCTGCCACCTGGATTACATTATATTTTGCTTTAGTTTTATATTTACAAGGTGACACACCAATATCCTACTTACTATACATATAATAAATAAGTGTATTATTGTCAGGATGCCTTCTGATGAATAGTGTCTGTGGGCGGCTAGCATGATAGTGTTTAAAGTGTTTAAAAACAATTTAGACACTCTTGCTAGCCAGTTAAAAAAGGATTTCAAACTCCATTCTTGGTATGCCACACAGTTTCTCAGTTTGATTTCGAAATTAAACCTTTCTTACATGCATTGACTATTACTTGTATTCAGGCAAATCATGTTTTTTTTCCAGGTCTTGACTAGTTAATGATAATGCTTAAAGCACATTTTCTACCCTATTTGGCAGCAGGGTCCTCTCTGGATCCACATGGATACTCAATTTTTATCAAAATAATAGAAAAATATTTTTGTCCCCTAAGTACTCTAACGTTTCTTCAAGATTACGTTTTGTGGATCTTGGCCATATTAAGACTGGACATTTGTAATCCTGATTTCAAACAGTGATAAACGCAAACTGAAACTGGAGGATTGATGTTGTATTCAAAGCTTGAAATGTAAACCTCCCCTCTCTCTTTTTTAATACATAGCCTTTAGCTTTGTTTTTTCCTTTAGGCCTCAAGAATAGACAGCAGTCTTCATGTATGAGAACGAAGGCAACTGTATTCCTAAATCCAAAATTAACCCTTTCAGCCCCAGGTGATATTCTAAACCCTCTAGCTCTAAACCAAAAATTAGTGATACAAGAGTTTATTAAAAATATAGATATCGTATAGAAAGAGCACAATAGCTTGTGGTCAAATTGAGCCCACTCAGGAGTACTATGAATTTTAAATATTTTATTAAATTGTAAGTAAATTTTATGAGGAACATAATCTAAAAGATAAATTTCTTCCAAACTGCTGCTTAAATACAATAAAAATAAGACATAGATTGCTTTATCTTTCTCCAGGTGATTTCAACAATAACTGCATTCATTGTGGTTTTTATTTATAGCTGCTGCATAATAATAACCAGCACTGAAGTACATAGTATAGATCAAAGTAACATAGACTGTTTTTAGGTGCTTTGTGTTTTGCTCATTAAGAAGAGAATGGCTTTATGTATGACCAAGTCTTGCATTAGGTGAAAAGGCTTCTGAGTGTAGAGTTAAGATGTAATACATTAGATCTTTGTGAGGGGTTCAGTAAAAGATGAAGATCACCTCCTAAAACATATATTTATACTACATACTCAACAGAATAATCCAAAAATAAATATCTTCATGTGAATAGGTATCTTTGTCTTTATTCTTTATTGCCACATAGCAATAGTTTCTGGAATTTGCTTTCAGTACAGCAAGAGAACACTGATGAAGCAGAAATACTCTACAACACATAAAATATTAAATAATAAATACAAATTAGAAATTAAAAAAAAGTAAAGAACAATCACATAGATGTGTATGTTTTCTGTTTGGTCAGGATGAGTAGGGCTCTGGGATGCCTTATTTGCATGACTTGTATGTTGTGTGTTTGTGTTGTGTGTTTATAGTCATTATTGATAAATATTTGTTTAACCTAGTGTGTTTGACTTACAGTATTACTCTTTTCTCTAAAGCTGTACCAGAGAACAAATAATTCAAGTACCTCTAATTAACAGTTGCTGGTGGCACTTCCTTGAGCAGCTATGGTTTCAACTAGATGTCCTGTATCTGCTAATCAGACTGCTGCACTGGCTTTTAGTACTTTTGTAACATGTTTCCTTATAGAACTGCATCAAGTCAATGATTTTCAAGGGCTTTCTTACATGAATACCTCATTTTACAGTAGGTTGTGCCGTAGCATGTCAATGTAATTTTGTTACTGACTTTGATTTGACCGTAACAAAATTGATTTTTTTCGTCAGCCATTCTGTTGTAGATCTGTATGTATGTTTAAGGTCATTGTCTTGCCTGATGTTCTTCTCTAGAATTTACCGATACCGTTCCGGGTTCCATTAATGAAGTCGACCAGATCCTGAGGCAGAAAAGCAGCCCAAAACCATTAAACTGGTATGGGTTGATTTCTGGATACTGATTTTAAGGTAGTGTTTGGTTTTCACCACATTTCTTATTGTGGCTAAAACATTGAACTTTTGACTTGTTCAGAGAAAATTCTTCCAGTAATTTCATAATCGTGCTGTTGCTCTTTGGTGAACCTAAGACTGGTGGCAATTTCTTTTTAGAAAGTTGTGGTTTCTTACCTGCTATCTTCCCATGAAAATGATTTGCATTCAGTCTCTTTCTGATGGGTAAGGCATGAATACACAGTGAGAGCTGTCTGGAAATCCTTAGATGTTATTCTGGGGTTATTTGGGACTTCCTGGTTGATTTTCCTGGTTTATCTTGGCAGGATAATCATTCCTGGATACAGTCAACAAATAGTTTTGTAAGTATCTCCAGATCAATGAACTTAAACTATTCTTTTTCTGAGGACCACTGAAATCTGTTTTGGTCATGGCATGACATGTTTCCACTAACTTATGAAGAACAAACAAAGTTTCTGTCCATTTACTCATTTATCCACAAGACTCCAATTACCCCATTCATTGTGCTAATTAACTAGGGGTTCATTTATTAATTCAGAAACACTGATTCTTAATTATTTGATATGTTTCTACTTTCACCATTGTGTTTTAAAACATTGAGTTGGTAAATAGAAATTGTAATTCCAATAACCAGTTAAACTGGTGAACCACAAACTCTGTCTTGGCACTGTACATTTTCATTTAAGATGAATGCATATGAACTGAGAACTTTGCAGTAAAGTTACATTTCATTGTTTTACATAAAATCATTACAAAACATTTTTACATGTTCCTTAAACATTGTGCAGCATATTATACTATGTCTTTCAGATAGTGTTCATAAACAGTGAATGACTGATGAGTAGTCTTCATATACCCTTTTCTTATTTGTCATATTTCAAATTATGTCAGAAAATACAATACTTACCAATAACCAATAACTACCAATAACTATACCAATAATTTTTTCACCATCTTCCACAGCCAATGTCAACAGGTCTTTTGAAAGAGCTTTCTAATTATACAAATATTTTTCAAATATTTACTTTATGTAATAGCTGTTTCATATAAGGTAACAATTAGTGCATAATTAGGTTATGTGTCATATTAAAAAAATAACTACTACATCATGTACATTACAAAAGATTATATAAATATTTTAATTTTCTTTCCTTGAATATGGCCTGGTTTTGATGTCACAGATTGTGATCTGCAGTAAGTGAACAATTGATTGTTACTGGGCTTGGGAAGGTGTGACATAGCCATGAATTGCTATACAATAGTGATGTCTGTGGCTTGCTTGGCATGAGTATATTCAGATAGTTTGCTGATGCGTATGTTATTCTTTCCAGTAACTTCTCATGCTGTAGCCCCTGCAGTCTGAAAATGACTATACAGATGGATAACATTACTGGAATGCTGTCACGATGTTTTACCTTCCAGGATATGACTCCCCCCTCACAGATCTGGTTTCCTGGTTTCTGTGGTCTAGTCTGCTGATAGTTAAAATAGAGCATCTAATTCTCCAGGCAAATTCTGTCATAGACACACAGATTGCTTTCAACCATCCAGACAGTTACCATACAATCTTCAATATTCAAGTAGGGCATAATTGTATTCTTGTATTAATTAAAATCATGTCTATTTGAATTTATGTTTATACTGATCAAATTCCCAGACAGCCAATTTTGACAATTTTAACTCAAATATCAAGATCCGGATACCATTTGTTTGATGAAATTACTGTTACCACACACAGCCCACCAGGAAGATTAAAGTGGGAATGGAGGTGTTATACCTCCAAGGCATCACAGTCCAGGGTTAAAGGCCAGTACACTGCAGAATAAACCCAGCTTCCTAGGGAAGGATGGGGAAGGAGGTTTAAGCATGGGAGGAGCAGGGCTGGTTGGTCTGCACTTGGAGACGGGCAGGATAGGACACACATCATCAGGGCAGTCTAAGGGGGACCAGGAACCTGGCTGAGCAGGACGTGCTTTTTCTTCTAGCGTCCTTACTGAGCACACTGTCTGGGTAAACTAGAGAGGCACGCGAGGGATTGAGCCATGCAATGCATCCACAGAGTTCCAAGAGTTCAATACTGTGTCTGGAAAGCACAGCAACTGACCAGGCTTCAAAGGCAGAGCGTGGGAGTGTTGGGAAACAGGGAAGCAGAAGAGCAGGAACATTGGGAAACACAAGGTGGTGTATAGAGAATGAATTAATGCCAGATGACTGAGGAGAAACTGAACAGGGTTTACATATCCTGGACCTTCTCACTACAGCCAGGAGCTCGACATATCCTACCTCCTCACCAATCAGTGCACAGTGTGGGTGTGGCCCGTGCCACACTGTTTCACAGCAGGGCAGACATAGCAACAACTACAACACTCCCAGCCACTTCACAGTGAAGCAGACATAATAATTACATGGTGTGAGCTATTTTGTTACCTGAAGGAACTTCTCAAAATATCAAGCTTCTTTGATCTCCATTTAAAATGTAGGTAATATAATTGCCAAATTAATTGTAAAACTTAAATGGCTAATGTAAAACTTAGACTGCTGTGCTGCTATAAAGAATTTGTATCATCTTAATCATTCATCTATAATCTAATAGTGGCTGTACGTAATTCTATCTATATATTTGTTCAATAAAACTACATAATTAACTCTGTAAATGGATACTACCTGTTTAGTGTGACTAAAACCAAACTTTGAAATACAGCACAGACATATCACTATGTGTCTCCTCATTTTGTATGCATAATATACAAGGCTGGATGTAGGTGGAATGGGATCCCTCATTATTTTGATGATAAAGGCCTTTAGAGAAATTGAATGAACAAGTTTGCAAAAATACTCAGGAACATGATAGAAGCTCTAAACTATGGGATGTCCATGCACGGCCAATCAGATATCAACTAATGTTAATCAGCATTGATTTCTATTTAATTACCATTTATTAAATTAAAGTTAGTGAATGGTCTTAAATGTGGGATCCATCCATCCATTTTCACTCCGCTTTTCCTGGTGAGGGTTGTGGTTGCAGCAAGCCAAGTACAGTAGATTAACCCAGACTTCCCTGTCCCCAGCAACAGATTCCAGCTCCTCCTGGGGGATCTCTGGATCTGGTTTTCTACTTTTCCAAATATTTCTTCCACAAACAATGCACTATATCTCTCTATCTTGATCTTTATATTATGTTATCTTCTGTTACGAATTCGACCAGTAAAACCGAAACTAAGAAATGAACCCACTTGCAGGAGCTGTAAAATAACTCTGAAAAAGATCTTTTCCGCAATACAAAAACCAAGTCAAAAGGGGGAGCCAGTAATCCTAACTCCAGAGAGCATGAATGAGGAGTCAAAGCCGCAATACAAAAAAACATAGTTCAAGGGAAAAAGCCAGTAGTCCGAAACCAGGGAGAGAGTTTTCCATAGCCAAGCCATAATCCAAAAGCCATAGCTCAAAGGAGAAAGCCAAGAGTCTGTAACCAGGGACAGTATTTTTGAAAGCCAAGCCGTAATCTGAAAACTGTAGTCAAAACAGAGAAAAGCAGTTCCAAACTGAAAAAGTAGGAAAGGAGAATGAGGTGTAGCGCAACAAAGTAGCTCACATGGAAAACCAATACTGAGCGAGGAGGTAGGGAAAAACTGTGCTTAAGTATAAAATGAGATGGAGGTGTGGTGGTGAATACGTGATCTGATAGGTTGTCTAATTCAACGTGGACTACGCCTTCTTCTGCTGACCGAACTCCCTTGCCGGGAAGCAGGGATCGTAACAATCTTCCATCCAACCATTTTCAAACTACTTGAGTTAGTTCAGGGTAATGTGGAAGCTGGAGTATACTGTATGTTGGCAAAGGGTGCAAGACGAAATACACACTGGACAGAATGCCAGATCGTTACACAGATTCACACTCACACCAGGGCCAATTTTCTAGCATATCTTTGGACTGTGGGAAGAAACCAGAGCAACCAGAGGAAACACACTTTGAACATGGGGAGAGCATACAAACTTACAAGCAGATATTACCCCAGGTCAGGAATTGAACTCCGGGCCCAAGCACTGTAAAGCAGCAGTGCTAACCAATAAGCTGTCATGCAGCCCATTAATTCATCTTAATTATACAAAAAATGGAATGAAGATAATGAAAGGATCATGGTCAAACATTTTCATTTTTAATTAGGGCAGGAGTTTTCTGTCACATTACAATTCAGCAGTTACATTTTTGAGAAATGTAATCAATGTCAGATTTTGTGTTTTTCATATCACCCATTTCTGGATGACAATATTCTGTGCTGATACAAACACATGGAATAGAGACTTCTAACTAGAGGCTAGTATTTATTTGTTCTTACAAGAAAGTAGTAAGAATAAAACTCCTACAGAATTTAATTTGCATTCATCAAAGTGCTTTGACTAGGCACTTTGACATAAAGACTATTGCAACAGTGGAAGGTTCCCCTTAGGCTAGTGGACAAACATCTTTATCACCTCCGTTCACTGCAGTACTAAGTATTGGACATGTCTTATTTACATGCTAGGAGAAATAACATTGCGAAGTCCAGGAACTCAATCTGAGTCAATGTACACTGCTACCCTTGTTTCAATGCATGAGAAATTCACATTTCAGATTAACAAATTAATTTATAAATACTGTTTTTTGGTTGTTGGCTCTAGGATATGCTATTGAAAAATACCTTATTAATGCATTTAAAAGTGCATATTTAAGCACATAAAAGCACATTAAAGCACAAGAGACGGAAATTGATAAACTGAAATGAGAATGAGAATTTATTTATAAATGAGAATTTCAGTTTATTTATTTGTAACAAAAACACTGCAAACTTAAAAATAACAATCAATTTAGAAGATGACCACAGGTATTAACTGTGGAGATGTTACAGTGGCCAACAAAAATGTGTTTTTTTCTAAATTTAATATTCTTTTTAAATTTAGATCAGGGCGATCATTGGGGACATAGCTGGACTATGCAGACAGCCCAAAATTCACCACCTCTGCAACAAACAAGGGTAATACACAGCTGCTTATTTCAGAAATCTCAGCTCCTGATGATGAATCACCAGGGCAGAAATCACTCTCTTTGATCACTTCACTTACTGACGAATGTTATTGGAGTTTATAATGAAAAGGAGAGGCAGAGTTCCCAGTAATCCCATACATAATTACAGGCCTCCGTTGCAGTATAAGAGTTTGTTCCTCCTCCAACTCCTTTACCACCACTAAAGCAGAAACTCCTTTTGTCATGGGATTTCAGACTGTCTTGTCCTCTTGACGAAACTGTCACTTCTGTAATCAAGTGAATGAAGCCAAAGACCTTTACTGATTATCTCTTAAATCATTCTGCATCAATCATAATAACATTATTATGGTTGTTTGTGTTCTTCTTATTATATTAGAGGTATTGGTTGTATCTGTTTCTCTTAGCATCTGTCTTCTCTTCTTAAACTTAATCTCCTTTTGCATACCCTGAATCTGACATTTTGTGTTAAAGTGATAGGTTGAATTCTTAAGCTTTGTACTCTGCATTAATCCATGTGGATCTCACTTGGTTATTTCTGCTTTGTCCCTTGCCCTGGCAGCCAACCTTCAAATGCCATTTTTATCTTATACTTATCAAAAAATATTCTGCTGCCTTCACATCAGAATTAGAATTTCACTATTACTGAAATTAGGTTGCCTTGTAGACTAAGAGTGGATCAGGATGGTTCTCAGGCCTTCTCACGCCTTTGTGAGGCTTATTTAAGTCATGAGGACACAAAGGCTTTGTGTTGGCCCAGCTGTACCCAGGGGCAGGCCTTTTACCTTCATCTTTAAACTGCTTCACTATACTGATACTGAGCTCACCCTTGAGACACAAATCTATTCACCAGCAGGGACTGTGGAGTTTCCAGCTGTACCTGACGCAGCTGAACGTCATTCTCAGAAGCCAATCCAAACCTTTTGACACAGCACACGAAGCAGAGAATTTAATCTCAAAGCTTCAGAAAGGCAATGTTTATATTATGGAGTTAACTCATTGCTTTACTGCCAGATACTGATGTTGGATTGTATTTTATTTCCTTGTTCCAGCCTGTGTTTTCACTTTGTTCATAATCCTTCTCTTGGAGTCTATTATTGAGTTTGTTTGACATGTAGAAGATATTACTAAGTGAAACAGAAAAAAAACATAGTTTTCTAGTTTATGAAGGGGGCAGTGGGTATTTCCTGAAGTGAATTATTTTGGGGTTGTCAATGTGTGTTTTGGATCTTGACAGAAACCACAGAAGATAATGTAGTTTTTTTTAGTCAATGAGCGTCATGGTACAGGTATGGGCTCCTGTTTCTTTCAGTTAGTTCTTTGGAAAAATAAAATGGTTTGTTTATATTCCTTGGATTGAATCTGAGCTTAGTGTTCATGCAATTGGGAGTTACAATAGTATGTGAGATTTAAATTTTTTCTTTTCATCTGACATGAACTGCATAATGTACTTATTCTTGCTCTTCTGTATGAAATTCTGTATTTTGATTTACACTCTCTCAGGGAGTGGGTTATCCTTCATCGGTGTGTTTCTAAATCTTTTTGAATGACTGTTTATAACATTATATACTGAAAAACGTGCAGCTTAAATTCACCTATCAAAAGATCTAAATGTTTTACACTCTTGAGGCATTCAAATCCTCTCTAATCTTGAGGCTTCTCTGATCTTCATAAATTTATAACATTATTTAATATAATAACATTATAAAGTCATTGATCATTCACATAAACTGTGCTTGTGAACAATTGTTGTACCTATTATTTTGGTCCAGTATTTTTGGACTACAGTATATAACATCAAAAATAAAATTCTGTAGTATGCACTTTTTATAAGTGCATAGCAATTTTATTCATAACTCACTTAAGGTGACATACCTTAAGAAGGCTCCAGAGACAAATTTTGGGTTGTTTTTTTTTCTTTTCAATGTGGAAGTAAGTTCTGCTGCTGTCTAGTCTAACCTCTTTTGCATCCAAAATTACCTAATTTGGGTGACATATTGCTCATACGTTATAACAGTTACCTGTAATGTATGGATAGGGAGTGTAGTTTCTTTGCTTTTCTGTAATTACATATTGAGACTACCATACCTAAAACCATTTTAAAACATGTATTTATTTAAAAAGGAGGGCCTTACTAGGTGTTATCAATTGAAGGGTAAGACAACAACCAATATAACGAATTGACAGTTTCATAAAAATGCTAATACAAGTCAAGAATGGAATGATCTTAGAGAAATAATGACAACACATCACGTGTATATTTAATCCTTTACCCTGTGTAGCTATTATCATTTTACTTTTATTACTCAAAGCATGGAGTACATTTTTTTTTCAAACCTGGTTTCCTCAAGCAATCTGCAGTCATGAAGTCTAATGATGAGGTGAAGATGAGATCTTAAAGTGTCTGCTATTTCTGTGTCATCTCATTGATTTAATGACTTTTAACAAAGCCATCTGGGTTTAGCTTTGATAAGATAATGTTCCATGATAAAGATCTTTGAATCCACTTCTGACTGTGTGGCTATGTTGATCATTCTGTTGGAGGGCCATCAAGACCTTTTTACAACCGCACATCAGTTTTTGCTTGCATATTGATGAGGTACTATTTTAATTAATCAATAAAATCAACACATAAGCAAGACCCTGCTGGCTCTAAAATCTGTGTATGCATCTGTTAAATCTGTCCCTATTTACCATAATGAGCTTTGATGTGTGCATTCCACTTGGGAACAAAAAAGGCTATTTAGTAAGTTATTACAACAAACACAGAAATGCTAAATGATGCTGTATAGTATCATATTGAAAGAATGGGAGAATTTAATTTCTATTCCATTAAATAATCCGGTGGTGCCATGTCCGGTTTTTAGTATATTACACCTTATTACTTAAAAGGTAAAGTGTGGTTGCACACATGCATTTGAATGAAGAGCAAAGCCTTCATTTTTAGCATGCCATATTCTTCATTCTTTCAAATGTGCATTTTAAACATTGTGATTGCATGTCATTTGATGTGGAAAATGAGGAAAGCTTCATAAGGCATAGCAATCTATCCATTTGGGAAGCCACATGCAGTATTGAGATCGCTGCCAGAGGGGACAAAAGTAATAGTGTGTTTCTCTGATGGGAAAACAGACTGCCTGAGCCATATTTCTCCAACAGCGGCAGGCTGTGCCATACCTTGAAATTGCTAAGGAGCTGGCTCAGGAATACAAAACGAATGCTTATAAAATATCCAAATATATTATAAGCAATATCACATTTTCATGCAAAATATGCAGAGGATGTGGCTTTTTATCTGTATAACATCTATTGTAGCTGAACAATTCTAGCACATTTCTGTAATTTTTCCAATATTCTGCTAGCTGATTTTATTTTAGAGGAGAAGGTTCAGAAGACTGCTGTGCTTTTGATATACTTAAAGTGTTTTTGATCCAAAACAATTAGAAACATAAAACTAAATAATGTTGTAGAGAAATATGTCTAGCAAATATAAAAGAAATGAAATGCTGCAAAATGCCTTGTTTAGATTTTTATGTTTTAAGCCATTATCTATACTGTATTAATATCAAATTTATTTTTAAAGACATTAATTCAGAGACTATATCATTTCATGTAGGTCCTTTTTGCCACTCAAAAAGTCTTTGTAATTTGAAAATGGTTTTGAAGATCTTAAAACAAATGCAACAAGTGAGACAATATCCATTAAACTGCCATTCGTCATCAGTGCAGATGTGAGGGAAATTCAAGTGTCGCAGGAGGAGTCAAGTGCAATATTTTTAATTTGTGAAAAGATTCCCCTCAAGAAACAACTCTCAGCACTTGAAACATTTCCTCTGTACAAGAAGCATCTTCTCTTTTGTACATGTTAATAGCTCACATCTCTCAGGCTTTAATGAGGTATATATTGTATTTTAACAATGAGATAAGTCGAGCAGTGAAATACAGATCTGCCATATGGTGACAAACAATTAAGATACTCACATAAAGAATTACAGAAAAAGACAAGCTTAGTTAAATATGAGAAAGAGTAAGTGTAGAAATTACTTTAAAAGTGAACTAATTTGTGTACAGTATATACAGTATATGTAGTACATTATTATACTGTATGTGTATAGGTTAATGTACACAATAGAACAAATGATCCCTTGTGTTTTCATAAAATATTAAAAGAAGTTAATAAAATAAAATGAAGGGGTCAGAAATGTACACATTCAGTACCTTATGGGATGACGTCTTCCTTGTCTTAGTTTTAATTAAATTAAACATATATACATGGAAGCATACACATGTTGGAATCTCTTCCATTGGTGAAATTCAAACTGCAGGAGACCAAAGCAACTGGAACATTGGTCTTCAGTAAGTTAATTTGAGTTTTTCTCAAGAAATGTTTGCGGTGTTAAACAAGCCAACAAATTTCTAAGGATAAGACCTATGGGAATATTTGCTTAAAGTAAATACTTCTTACTTCTTGGTTTATTGATTTTATGTGATGCTTTCCCCAAAGAGATTAAATAAACCAGATGCGGAAAGGTATTAATTATAATAAACAGTCTCTGAGTCATTGATTTTTCTTTTTCCTCATCAGCTGGGGATGCGTTAAAGAGAACGACTGGTGTCTAATAGCTTTTGTTGAGAACTGGTTATGCCTGCTGCCTGAAAAGAAAAAAAAAAGACTTTCAAGCTGCCAGATGAAGACACTTGGGAAAACCTGTTTTAAGTGCTACAGAAAGCTGAAATGTTCATTATTTTTGTTACATTGTATAAAAGGACTAACTTTATAACTGTTCGGAGAGACTGGCCAGTGCAGGCTGCTCTCCCATGTGTATACAAATTAAACGATTCTTCTTTGACAGACAGAAGGACTCTGTCATTTATACATGTCATTTGTCTGTCATTTATACATGATATTGACTTATCATTTTTTATAGATTTGTTATGGTTTATTGTGTACTGTAGGTACTTATTTTTTACTTAATATTTTCTGTATGCAAAGAACTTTGAGTTGTTCTGAGCACAAAGACAGTTTTACAGTTATGTAAAGCACAGTAGCTAGTCTTCACATGGACATAATTTTCAAACAGTATAAGTCAATTTCTGGCGCATAAAGGACTCTACTTGGAGGAATAATCATTTTAGAAATGTATACGGAGGCATTAAAATGCAACAAATGAGAATTGCAGCTAATTGCATTTATTGTGTTTTTAATGTTTCTAAGCATGTAATAAAAATGTAACATAAAACAGTCACCAAAACTTAAAATGATGTTGTGACAGGCAGTCAACTTATCACCATCTCAGAGGATTTGGCTATCGTTGTTACTGCTGTGCATTCTGACAACTGCTATCCTCTCTGTAAAAACATGCTCCCTTTCAGTAGGTGTGTGAGGCAGACAGGAAAATCTGGAGACAACACACACCAGGACTCTAGAGGTTAGCCCAGCCCAGTCCATCAGCAAAAGAAGGGCCAAAGCTAAGAGATGGATGAACCTGAAAGATAACAGCTTTGTGATCCAGTCTGGAGAGTGACAGTTGTACACAGAAGGAAGAGATGAATGAGCCTGAAGACAGAGCTAAATTTCAAGGAAGTTTGGATGACCTCAGACTGACAGAGAAAATTTGGATTGTGTTTTATTTCAGGAAAGAAAAATAAAAGAGTATTACAACCCTTGTGTCATTTAAAACCTGACCCTGGTACTGTTATTTTTAGTCTGCCCGTAACATTATAGCCTGTTAAGGCAAAAGCTTAATATTTTCTAGCGTGATACCTCATACAGTGGTGTGAAAAAGTGTTTTCCCCCTTCCTGATTTCTTATTTTTTTGCATGTTTGTCACACTGAAATGTTTCAGATCATCAAACAAATTGAAATATTAGACAAAGATAACACAAGTAAACACAAAATGCAGTTTTTAAATGAAGGTTTTTATTATTAAGGGAAAAAAAAAATCCAAACCTACATGGCCCTGTGTGAAAAAGTGATTGCCCCCCCTGTTAAAACATAAATCAACTGTGGTTTATCACATCTTTGGAAAGCTGAGTTCAATTTCTCTAGCCACACCCAGGCCTGATTACTGCCACACCTGTTCTCAATCAAGAAATCACTTAAATAGGACCTGCCTGACAAAGTGAAGTAGACCAAAAGATCCTCAAAAGATAGACATCATGCCGCGATCCAAAGAAATTCAGGAACAAATGAGAAACAGAGTAATTGAGATTTATCAGTCTGGAAAAGGTTATAAAGCCATTTCTAAAGCTTTGGGACTCCAGCGAACCACAGTGAGAGCCGTTATCCACAAATGGCGAAAACATGGTACAGTGGTGAACCTTCCCAGGAGTGGCCGGCCGACCAAAATTACCCCAAGAGCGCAGCGACGACTCATCCAAGAGGTCACAAAAAACCCCACAAAAACATCCAAAGAACTGCAGGCTTCACTTGCCTCAGTTAAGGTCAGTGTTCATGACTCCACCATAAGAAAGAGACTGGGCAAAAATGGCCTGCATGGCAGAGTTCCAAGACGAAAACCACTGCTGAGCAAAAAGAACATAAAGGCTCGTCTCAGTTTAGCCAGAAAACATCTTAATGATCCCCAAGACTTTTGGGAAAATACTCTGTGGACTGACGAGACAAAAGTTGAACTTTTTGGAAGGTGTGTGTCCCATTACATCTGGCGTAAAAGTAACACAGCATTTCAGAAAAGGAACATCATACCAACAGTAATATGGTGGTGGTAGTGTGATGGTCTGGGGCTGTTTTGCTGCTTCAGGACCTGGAAGACTTGATGTGGTAAATGGAACCATGAATTCTGCTGTTTACCAAAAAATCCTGAAGGAGAATGTCCGGCCATCTGTTCGTGACCTCA
The DNA here is from genome assembly GCF_055471065.1 of Atractosteus spatula. Classification (NCBI taxonomy): domain Eukaryota; kingdom Metazoa; phylum Chordata; class Actinopteri; order Semionotiformes; family Lepisosteidae; genus Atractosteus; species Atractosteus spatula. The sequence goes on from NC_142714.1 coordinate 38,074,766, forward strand.
AGTTGAAGTGCACTTGGGTTCTGCAGCAGGACAATGATCCAAAACACACCAGCAAGTCCACCTCTGAATGGCTTAAGAAAAACAAAATGAAGACTTTGGAGTGGCCTTGTCAAAGTCCTGACCTGAATCCAATTGAGATGTTGTGGCATGACCTTAAAAAAGCGGTTAAGGCTCGAAAACCCTCCAATGTGGCTGAATTACAACAATTCTGCAAAGATGAGTGGGCCAAAATTCCTCCACAGCGCTGTAAAAGACTCATTGCCAGTTATCGCAAACGCTTGATTGCAGTTGTTGCTGCTAAGGGTGGCCCAACCAGTTATTAGGTTTAGGGGGCAATCACTTTTTCACACAGGGCCATGTAGGTTTGGATTTTTTTTTTCCCTTAATAATAAAAACCTTCATTTAAAAACTGCATTTTGTGTTTACTTGTGTTATCTTTGTCTAATATTTCAATTTGTTTGATGATCTGAAACATTTCAGTGTGACAAACATTCAAAAAAATAAGAAATCAGGAAGGGGGCAAACACTTTTTCACACCACTGTATATTAGGTGACAGTTCTCATTTGAGAGATTTGCTCTATTACATTATCTAACACTATGAGTCTCCTTAGGACAAAGGATATTATCACATTCCCACACGTAACATTGTTACAACAGTATTATTCATTATTCATAGACTCTATAATAAGTCCATAACCCTTTTAATATTACATCTTACAAAAAACAGATTTAAACTTAACACTATAATAATCATTGCACAAGAAGGTAATTGCAAATCTTGTTTTCTTAAGCGAATGTATCTAGCAACAAGAAGAATAAAGTTTAAAGTTGAATTAAAACACAATACTCTTTACCTCTAAAAGGATTTGGATTATTCAATATATGTGTTATCCAGTTACCCTAGGATTCCATCCCAGACTTGAACACATCCCAACATATGTTTTAACTCAGGCAAAATCTGCACTAAAATTCTGGAAACTTTTGAGAAAAGATAGGACTCTATTGAACTGCGAATGTTCTGTGCATCTCTGACAAGCCTACTTTTTTATGGATAACACTGATCTAAATAACACTTCCTTTTCCTTGCATTTACCTTCTGCAAAACCTATAAAACGTTGCAGATTATTACCATTAATGTGCAATCATCATGAATTACCAGCCTCTTCTGATTCCAATTCTCGAGATTTTTAGTAAATGGCTATGCAGAGGCAGACTTAAGTGTTCTCAGTTGGCTACATTATTTTACAATGGCTTCCTGACCTGCTTGAGTGCTGCTTTATATTCCGGAAACCAGTGTTTTACAAAATGAGAGATCTCTCAGGAAAAGTGGTTTTCAACTGCACTAGGTTTATAGTCCACTTCCTAAACTCCAAAATATTTGCAGATTACTGTGGACTTCAGAATCCTAGAGAAACAGTAGGAAAAGCCAAATAATTTTGCTAACATACAGTATATCATTAAACAGATTTATGAAATAAAACAAACTTTGAGAAAATATAATATTTTGTTAAAAAAGTATTCCTTGATTAAATGAAGCAAGTTTTAAGATAATTAAGTTAATACTGCAAAGCAAACCATAGTACTGTATGACCAAAGTTCCCTAATGATTCCCTCTCCCCTGTTTCCCTTACTGTTGATTGATTTCCCAAATCTTGATCGTTGAAAAAGTCTAGATCAATACAGGCATTCCCTCCAGTATGTGCTCTGACTTTTTATACTTCAGTGCTAAAGGCAAAATCCTCAAACTGGCTTACTGTGAAGGACGACATTAGATGTGACCTATCTCACAATGCCAAGAATAAAACTGTCAGAGAAACAACATCATCCATCCCACTGATTTTTTACTTCTACTGTGAATAACTGGTACTAAGTACAGTATAAATCTAACTTCTACTTAACACTATTTAAAAAATGACCTTTCTAGAATACTAATAATGTATTTTAATCCTTTAAACCTGTTAACAAATAATTTAAAATCTATGGTGTATACTGTAAATTAATTATATGAAAAAATATTACATTTCCAGTGAATCACACTTAGAGGCTTGCTGTGTGAAAGCACTCCACATAATACAAAATGTATGATAATCACTCGCTTAATATATTGCTGATAAAGCTTTCTCCTATAACGTTTCAAGTTTGTGTGCCCATTTTAAACACACCAGATGATGAAATAATCAATTAAACAGTCAAACTAGCATGACTGAAATGGACAATCGTCTCTTTTAATTTATGTTTTACAATATTCACTGAATTCAGCAGCTCAGGACAAATGTTAAACAGGGATATCAAAGTCATGCATTTTGTACTCCTAGACATTCCATTTATAAATTTAGTAGACATAATTTGATCAGGCGGTGGCGTGGTGGTGCAGTGGTTAGCATTAATGTCTCACAGCACTGAGGCTCTGGGTTCACTTTCTGATCTGGGGAGCTATGTGCATGAAGTTTTTATGTTCTCCCTGTGTTCAAGTGGATTATCTCCCACAGTGCAAAGACATGTTGGCTGACTTCTGAGAATATTGACCTGGTGTGACTGTGTGCATGTTTTGTCTGTGTGTGCCCTGCGATGAGCTGGTGTCCTATCCAGGTGTATCCTGCCTTGCGGCTGTTGCTTGCCTGGATGGGTTCCGGCTTCCCTACGACTCTGTATTGGATAAAGCCGTTAGAAACCTAAAAGGTGGGTTATTTGATCAGCTTTTCATGTTAAAAAAAGCTGTGTGAAAGCAAACACATCCTTGTGTGACTGTAATACAAAGGTACACAAATTTAACATTTCAACAATCAAATATGAAATATAATGTAAAATGCAAGCACCATTGGATTTAAATCTGGAGATTTACTTTGACCAGTCTGAGATTTTCCACTTTTTTTCTTGATGAGCTCCTTGGTTGCACTGGCTGTTTGTGTCGGATCATTCTTTAATAATAAATCAGTCAGCCCCTTTAAAAGGGTGGGTTGTCTGGTTGCCAGAGGCCTTGTGGGGTGGTTGAAATTGTGAAGATACTTTTTTGTATATGTTTTTTAAAGATTTTTAATGTTAAATGATCATTTTCTTACTGTACTTTGTGGTTCATCCACCCTGTCTAGTATTTGTTTTTATTTCAACTTTTATCAACTGACCCAATACAGAAACAGCAAATTGCTCAGGATTCTCAAGGAATAAACACCTGGAAGATGTGCCGTTTTACATATTTTGTTGGCATTTGCTATCTGGTTGAAGAAAAAGACAATTTGCTTGTTTTGAACTTCTTTTGATATCAAGAGGAAACATACTGGAAAAAATGAAAATTTTCTACAAATTTTTACAAAGCTGGAAAAAGAATAAGGTGCACTTACGTGTGTATAAAAATAACCAGTGTGTACTGAAACAAATCTATATACAATCTTTTAAGATGATGATTGCTTTCTTTAAATTTGTAGTTCTTTTGTTATCTTTGTATCCTTTCCTTGTCTTTATCTCTTCCAATCACAAGACTTACAATACAGTTGTAATTTTACAGGCTTTCTCCTGTAATTCTTGCATATCCTTTATTTTACTGAAATCTGGGTAGTAGTTATCATGTCTGATCATTACAACATAAGGCACAAAATGCTTCTGTAAATCTCAGAATGCATTCTGCTGCTGCCATTATTAGTTAAATAATTAGTACAGACAAATTAGCCCATTTGCAGAGTTCAGCATGCCCAGGCCATAACTTCCAAGCTTCACAGATGAGGTGATATTCCTTGACCTTTCCATCACCTTGGGTAAAGGTTTATCTTGTTCTAATCTGACCATAAAACTACAAAAAAGTCAAAACTGTTCCGGCTAATTAGTTTACTTCCAAGCAAATTATATTCTGGATTTTCTGTTCTTTTTGCTAATGAAAGGTTTATATCTTTTGATGTAGTGTTTCCAATTCTGCTATAAACAGAAGAGTCTGAGTCTTCGGCAAACTGAAATTTATACTCTCACCCCTGCACTCTAGCATGTGTTAGTTAATTCACTCTTGTTGTTGCAGAGGTTTCATTGACAGCTATGTTTTTGTCATCAAATGCAGATGCTTTTCTTGGCCATCCCTGTCTCGACTAATTGGTTAATATATTCCTAGTTTCTTGTTTTCCTCAGTATATTCCAAATTGTTGATTTTGTATGCCTGATTTCTGTGGTCTGGTTTTGATTGAGATTTTCTTTAGCTTTACAGTTGCCTGCTTTTTAAAGAGAAAATTCTTTGATTTTCTTTTTGACTTTAGACTACGGACTCCAAATGCTGAAAATAATATGAGGCAGGTTGATAGTTCACAGGTCTTTTAGGAGCCCAATTACCCGACAGCAAACACCTGAGCAAAAAAAGACCTCTGTCAATTTTCACAGTGCTTTTGTTCCTTTGCAATACCGCAATTTAACTATCGGTTTGATTGACTACTGGGTAGAACTGAATTTACCTTATTTTATTTTTAATACTTGTTTAGTTGTACAGTCATGACTTTTTTTCCATAAAAATATTATTACTGCACCTAATGAAAATCCCTGAAATGTCACCATCCTAATACTTTTGGAGGACGCTGTACAGGACTTTTCTTATGACACATTAAGATATACTGTATATTCCTGTAGTTCACATCCAGTAAAAGCAAAGCATGTTACAAGCTGTCTGAGACACCATATGTTTTTCATTATTGGTCAATGTCTACATTGTAAGAGATGAAATTGGAACATCAAAATTAAATTCCTCCTTATAAAAGGGAAGGCATAAAGTGATGTTGTTAAATTATTTACTATCCAATTATGAAAATCCTACATAGTTTCATAGTAAGTGAAGTTTGTTATAATAAGTGAACACAGAATTTTTTTAGGGTGATTTTGTTTTTCCCAGCCTCATGAACACTATTCTCCTGAAATGTATCCATCTATCCATTTTCTAACCATTTGATCCAATACAACCTCGTGGGGGAGTTGAAGTCTGTCTCAGCAAGCAAGGTGCAAGGAGGGATAAACGCTGGGCGGGACACCACGCTATCATAGGTTACACACAGACACAAACACAGACAGGCACACACTCACACTAGGTTGGGTATCCCAGAAGTAAATTAACCAGACAGTATGTCTTTGGCCTGTTGGATGAAGCTGGAGTAACTAGAGAACATTGCATATGAAAACAGGGAAAACAATACAAACTTCACACACATAACACCCCAGGAATTGAACACATGGCACTAGCACTGTGAGGCAGCAATGTACCTGTACAATGTACCAATCTGTACAGCCCTCCTGAAATTTAGAAAACAGTAAATTTATTGTCACAATAGATCATTTAATAAATATCTACTGTTGTGTTGAATGTTCAGTAATAAGGAAATACCACCTTTGGCTCTTAACTGGGGTCATTGTAGTTATTTTAAAGTAACACACAAATCATATAATAAAAAAGTAATACACAAATATTTAAAGTAGTGGTCAAATCATAACCATTTGTCTGTGTCTGCAACAGCTTTAACCTACAGAAGTAAGCAGAGAGGACTTGGTTTTAAAAGCTAACTACTCTAGTGTTACTTTTGGAAGAATTGATATGGAGACTTGAAAATGAGCTGCTGGAAGACATGCTTAGGGGCTAACCTGCTGTTCTTTGATCTTGAAAACACTACTGATATTTCACTCAAATATCTTAAACTTCTTAATAAGGCACAGTACTCATTTTTATTGAACAGTTGGAATAATTGAGCAGAATAATTTACCATGAAAATGCTCAGAGAAATGGCTTTTAAAAATGTTTAACAACATTTAATATTTTAAGAAACTGTTAAAACTACTAACAAATGAATTAAGGACCATTGTTTGAGATGGCTTCTGGTAACCTATACAATATGTAGAAAACCACGTGTCCTAATGTTTATCCTTCTCAATAACAGCAGTGTAACCTTAAGCCACCAAGAATTTGTTTCAGTGCCAGTTTACATCAAACCGCTGTTCTAGTTTATCTGCCCCCTTGCATAGATGACACTTAGAACATAAGAAATGTTGCAAATGAATAGAGGCCATTCAGCCCATCTAGCATGATTGCTTGATAGTAGGTGACTGATCTAAAGGATTCATCCAATTGTTCTTTTCTTGAAAGGACCCAGGGTATCAGCTTTACAACTCCCAACCTTTTGTGTAATGAAATACACCGTGTTCTTAAAATATCAAGCTTTGAACATTTATTGCTAGTCATTTTCAGTGATAGTCTGTCTCTCATGTTCATTATTTTGTTAATCTACAAATGATCTTGTAGCTTAGCTGTAGTTATAGTATAATATTATAAATATGTAACAAAAGTAAGATTTATGTTCTGCTGTATAGCTGCTTGATTCAGTTTTCTCACATTTTAGGAACATTAAAACACTAGTAGTCTAGGTATAATGGGTATTGTCCCCTTTTTGAGGGAGCTGTGGTAGCTCAGACGGCAAAGGTCCTGGGTTCAATTCCAGGTAGGGGCAAGTGATGTAGCTTGCTCTGATTCCTTCCAGACAGCTCCCAGGTCCACTCAGCCTGCTTTCCAAATGAGTACTGAGGTAATAGGCTGGCCAGAGTGTGATGCTGACCACATCACCTCCATTTCCAGTGTTGGATGGTTGAGGAAAAATGGTGGTCCTTGTCCCCTGTTCCCCCATGGACCTTTATGGCCTGAAAAGGGGACCTTATCTATCTACCCTTTTTTGAGGGACATTTGAAAGAGTTTTGTTAATGGTCTATAAATAGTTATCTTTATTTTCTGTACTAGAACTTATATAATACTATTTATAGGCACTAATGATTATTATTTTAAGTGCTCCTAGTTACTGTAAAACATGCTACTCTTCTATACTAGTCATATTTAATATATAATAGGACTTTTTTTTTTACTTTGCCTGAGGCAGATTTGCAATTTTCTTTCTTAATAAATGCCAGAATGGAATATTAAGGGACTGCCTGAGGGCAGGGGAATCGGGGAGAGCACATTGCAACGTGGATTGGGAATGAGAGGCGCAGATGAGGCAAGCATGGGTGTCCAAACCATCACACAGATGGCAGGACCACTCTGTATCGAAGGCTCCCCAGTAGACATGATGACTGTGTTGCTGCCTGCAAGGTGGCTGACTGAGCCTTGAACTGTCTGTGGTACTCCTAGGATGTTGAGTCACCAAAGCAGACAGTGAGATCAAGACTTAAGTATAAAGTGAATGACTACAAATACCTATTCTCTGGGAACGGAGAGCATATGACAACACATTCCCATGAAAACCGAGGTAATATTCTGATAATGTAAGAGAACTACTATCTTTAGAATTTAGTGTAATTGCTATGGAGATGCAATTTATGGTTCAGAAAATCTCAATTTAATATCTGCCCTTTTTGTTTGGCAGACAGAGAGGGATATGAGGGGCAGGAGGTGAAGATGAGGCAACAGTCTTTAGAGGAGAGTGGAAGAAGAGGTAGGATAGATGGAGCAGAACTGGGTCCTGCCAGAGGAGCTGCTGAAGGGAAGCAAGAATCTGGACAAGATATTCTGAGTCTTGGGTACAGGGACTACTGGAGTTGAAATTGGAACAATTTGGAAGAGAAAGTTGAGGGCACTAAGGGACCACTGATCTCACTTGTTGATCTCACAACAGATCCACAGATGACGCAATCTCCATTGCCATACACACTGCCCTATCCTATCTGGATAAAAAGAACACATATGCAAGACTACTATTCATTGACTTCAGCTCAGCTTTTAACACTATCATTCCAGAGAAACTAGTCAAGAAACTCAGTGCACTGGGTCTCAACACCACCCTCTGCAACTGGATTCGGGACTTTCTGGCAGGCAGACCTCAGGCTGTCAGGCTTGGAAACCACACCTCTGGCACACTAACTCTGAACACTGGAGTCCCCCAGGGTTGTGTGCTTAGTCCATTGCTCTACTTCCTCTACACCCACGACTGTAAGGCCAAACATAACAGCAACTCCATCATCAAGTTTGCCGATGACACTACAGTTGTAGGTCTGATCACAGACAATGATGAGAGGGCCTACAGAGAGGAGGTCAATCTCCTTACAACGTGGTGTGAAGACAACAACCTCACCCTCAATGTCAGCAAAACCAAGGAGCTGATCATTGATTTCAGAAAACTGCAAAACGGACATGCCCCTATCCACATCAACGGGACTGAAGTGGAAAGGGTCAGTCCATATCACAGAGGACCTCACATGGTCTCTCAATGCCACCTGTCTGATCAAGAAAGCGCAACAGCGCCTGTACTTCCTAAGAAGGTTGAAGAAGGCTAAGATATGTCCCCAGATCATCACTAACTTTTACAGATGCACTACAGAAAGCACACTAACAGGTTACATCACAGTGCGGTATGGCAACTGCAGTATTGCTGACCGCAAAGCCCTACAGCGGGTGGTGAAAACTGCCCAATCCATCACTGGGGTTGCCCTCCCATCCATACAGGATATTTATGACAGACACTTATAACAACAGTATTCAGATATGATTTTGCCACTTCAGAGTGAATATTGATGAAACACCTGAATATATCCTGTTAGATGTTGCTGAACTGTAATGTGATGAAATTCTCCCAATCCACCATGTTGTGTAGGGTCATGACTGAATTCTTCACATAGAGAAATTACAGACTATACACTTTTGTTAGTTCATCACATGCCTATCTCTGCAACACTCTGTGTCTCACAACCACAAATCTACAACTTAACACCCAGAGACTGATGTCCAATACTAAATACCTCACCTTAAATGTTGCAGCCAACTCTTCATTGTGAATAATAATGTGCAAATTTTTCAATAAGTGTTAATAAGGGTTACGTTCTGTACAGTGCTTCTTAATGTGATATAGGCTGTTTCTATGTATCACCCTTCTTTTATTACCTTTTAATGTAACCCTTGCAGCAAAATGCATGAATATAACCTGCCGCATTAACATTTTCATCCACTAAAGCATTCAGATTTTAACTATATTGTTCTTTTGCTGTTGCAGTACTGAAAACCATTTTATTATTTTAGTCTCCAATGCAATATTCTTCTCAAGTTAATAACCGCTTTACTTGTGCTACAATTAATTGTACTCATTTTTGTAAGCTGAAGCTGAACGCTCTTTTTTGATCTTTCTATAAAGTGTGTAAATGATTATTGCAAATAGTAGAGTGGGCAGGGACTCTTTCACAGATTTGCTTGTATCCAAGGATGGCTTTTCCTCTAACAAATTGCTCATTATTATATTTTATCTAATCATTTAGCTGATACTTTTATTCAATAGAGGTCAAATACTATTCAGCGTACAGTACATTTGTGCAACTTTGGGAGCAGCAATGTTAAAGTTATGAAAATACTTTCCTGAATTAAGATGCCAACAATGTATTACATTGACTTTTAAAGAAATAATTATGAATGCAAAACAACAATAGCTTGTCAGAATGTATCTCCCCATTAAAATGAAAGATTAGTGCTCAGAAAATTATAATAGGCTAAATGATCAGTAGCTTTTCCTGGTGATTGTTGACAAGGTCCTGAAATTAATAGTAAAACACAATAGCAAATCAGTTAACAATCCCACCATCTCTGAGAGAAAGACATTTCCAACAAGATTCTTATTTGATAACTTTAGTCTTCATTGAATGTGATTCTGTTTCTGTTCTTTTACTCTGTTCACTCTTTTACTAAACACTTTCAGTTTCCAAATCCCTTTACTACTGACACATCTATAATACATTGCCTTACTAAAATATTCACCTCTTCGTAATGATATCCTATTAGGCGAATTACAACTAATGTACAGTACATTCAGTTTTTTAAATTAATATTTTTAAACAACACTGAATTTTCAAAATGAATAATTTTATGGGTAAAAACAATGTCAGCAAAATTAAATGTCATAAAAAAAAGCAAAGTCAAAAAATAGGCTGATTGTGATTGTATAAATATTCACTCCTCTGTCACAGAGGACCGGACTTCAGAGGATTGGGATCCTATGCGAGGCTCTTCAGAAAGGATGGTTTGGTGTAGAGATGGGATGCGAAGACGTGGTCGAGTAGAAAAGCAGGGTCCAAAATCTGGGAAGGCGTCTAGGGTGTGTCGGTACCAAATCGGGAGGCGAAGGCGTAGTCGAAGAGCAGTAGCTGGGTCCAAAATCCGGGAACGCGTCAAGGGTTCGGAGGTACCAATTCAAGAGGCGAAGACATAGTTGAGAGCAAAAGCAGGGTCCAAAATCCGGGAAGGCGTCTAGGGAGCATCTGACCAAGTCAGGAGGTGAAGGCGTAGTTGTAGGGAAGCGTAGAGTTGAATTTCCGGGAGTCTAATACTAGTATTTGCGATTTGGGAACGTACAAGTACGGAGCACAGGGAGGAGACCTCAATCGTGAGCAAGGAAAGGAAGATCAGTGAGGGTTTAAATAGTGCTGAGAAGATTGGTGCATGAACGTTTGGGGAAAGAAGAGCTCGTGGGAATGCGGGAGCGCTTACATGCTTGAATAAGATTCGTGACACCTCTTAGTCAAAATTTGGTGGGATCACCCTTGGAAGCGGTGCGAGAAATGAGTCTTGGATAGGTACTGTATCTACCAACTCTTCATTCAGGGATAGTACACTGTTCTTCTTTTCCAACTTGTTCAAGCTCTGTCAGGCTATTTAATATTTTCTAAAGCTACATCATTGTGTATAGTTGATTTAACGCCTGCTGTAAGTGATCTTGTATTATTAATGGAAGATTCTATACTGTAGCCAAGTTGTATTTAGCTTGTCCTGATAGCTGGGTTTTGTATGAGAGATTTAGACTGAAAAAAGGTACACAATTTTAGAAATTTAGAGGAAAAACTCTGTGATCAGCCATTTGCTAGCATGGAGAGGTGTCAATTGCCCTATGTCACCCAGGTCAGTCCTGTACTTGAGCTGCAAAAAAAACATAAAACCAATATTGATGCCCTTTAAACTATCTGGTATATTCTTCAATGATCCCTTGCTAATTTAAACGTTGTTCAGCTAACAGATATTATATCTAGTAACCATGGTTTCAATGTCTGAAGTCAAAGTTGACCATCAAAAGTAGTTTTGTGGTAACAGCTTCATTTTTACCATCCTTGTGTGCTCATCATGGAAGTTATTTAAGAACCATAGCTCCCATAGATAACTCTGATACTGCAAAGAAAACATCCATCTTCAGTAGAAAGCTCCAGTTTTCTGTTAAAGTAAGGTCTTAAAATGACATCAGTTACTAACTTAGGTCAACTATATGTTGTGAATTCTAGCACTATTGAGAGTAAGGAGTGCCTTCTACAACTTTTGAAATGTGCTTAGCAATGACTGGCTAGTCTTCAGCAAAAGACATCTAAAGATGACTCAATAACATGAACATCAGTATTAGATAATGGTTAGCTTTTGCTAAAAGTTTGCATTATACTATATCCCATATTGACAGATAGATCAGTTAACACCCATCTTTGAAATCTAGAAAATGCTAGGCAAGATGATATAAAAAGAGGTAAGGAATGAATTTTGTCACACAACAAAAAACAATCTTAAATCCTAAAGCTTTACTTATTGGATAGTAATTTTACTTGGCATTTGTTAGCATCCAAAAAGAAAAAGCTATAGGTCTCACAGACCCATCTAATTATAGAACTACAGTACACTAACTACCTGCTGTTTTGTCTTCTCGGATACCTCCTGACATTTGCTGACCAGTACCCGCCTTTTCCTGTTACCAGCAATTCATCAGTTGAATTAATGTAATTTTGTGAACTTCCTTTGTATCTATATTTTGTGCTGGGCAATTCACTTTATTCTGAAACAAATATTGCTTTTATCACTCCTAACCTGTAATTGTATAACCTCTGTAACACTAACTCAATATAACCTGATTACAATAACATCAAGATAAGATTCAACTGACTAGCTTTTGAAAAACCTGTTCCATAGTTTTCTGATATTCTACAGGCACAGGCAAAACCATAAGGTATCATTTGTATTGAAACCAACCTTTGTGAGGACTAATAGTTAAAAGTTGTATTATTTGAGACAGAGCTAATTGCTGCTAGGGCTGTCTTATATGCAACTGTGTGAATTTTCTATTATGAGCAAGTTTTGTGAATATATCTTGTGGTTTAGGAACTGTATATTAATCTATTTCTAAACAACGATTTTAGAAATGGTTACTTTATTCAGTACTCAAAGGATTATAGATGATAGAGATTATAGGTGAAGCCCATTTTTGTATTCTTCTCAGCAATTCTTAGTACATTAAACAATGGTCTGGTTTAAAAAAAACATAGTTAAACATTGCCAGTTTTACCTTTATCCCAGCCATTAACTGGTAAGATTGGTATTATCCCTTGTTTCAAAACACTGCTGATGTTTTATACACATTGGTCACATAATTGTCTATTTACCAGTTCTTAAGACATGAAATACAATGTATGGTTACTGACAGCAGTTTGAGAATTAATTATGATGAACTTTAATCAAAAATCTTAAAAAAATCTAAATATATCTTTGCTTATGCTCTGGTTATATGTTTTACTGCTTTTGCTTTTTCAAAGAACTTCAAAAATGTAACATGTAACAGAATTTGAACATATTGGTCTAAAATTACTTGACCTGGTTTTGTCACTCTTTTATTGATAGAAGCTACATTTGCAATTTTCCAGTCAATGGTACCACTGTCATGAGGCTGCCATGGAAGAGTTTTGGGTTATGAATAACATTGTGATTCCTTAAAAAATGTCAGAATACCTAAAAACCCTAGAGATTTATCTTAAACTCTTCTAGTAACTGTAGAATATATGCCTCTCTTATTCAAAGTCCTCTTTAAATATTGTCTTTGGTAAGCCATTGGCATGTTGTTCATTTTTTATATGGCTGATGTGTGGAGTTTTAAAATTCTCTTCACCCGTTTGTCATCTAAACAATATCCATTACCATCTCCGAGACTCTTTAATTCATTTGCTTCAGTTTTAAAACTGAAAAAAATATATATATATTTGAGCCTGCTGCAGTATTATTACTTTTTAGTTCTTTAAAATATACTTAAAACATATTATGATCACAGTTCATTATAACAGTTCTCTCACCACTTATTTCCTTTCTCTGTCTTGATGTCTTGAAAGGATTAGCACTATATAGTCATTCTCTTTAGTAGGTGATGTGTGTGAGAAAGCATGTCTACAATTTCAGTGCTGGCCGTTGTTCTTCCCAATCTAAAATGAGAAAAATGAATATCTTCCATTATCACCACTTCTTCCTTTACACATCGCTGATTCCATTAAAATTCATGTCTGTAGCACACCCTTAATATTATGCCTTTTGAATGTTTAAGTGTGACTTATTTTTTCGAAGGCCTTTGAATGCTCTAGTTTAAGCATTTTAATATGTATTGGTACAGTATATGTCCCTCTCTTTTCCTGCATATCTAAAATGCTGTGTATCCATTACCGTAAATGATCAGCATTTTCTTGTAATTCAAATGATGTGGGAATCGCATGCAAATGCAAAAGCCTTTCTTAATTGCATTTTGTTTCTAATTTTCCTATAATTTAGATATAAGTTTTCATTTAATTGGTCCTTTGATGCTTTGTTTTTCCTATTTATCTCCCTTGCCCATTTTCTTTAAACCCCTTGCCTATTTTCTTCAGATGTAATCTGTTTGTACAGCTAGCCATTTCCATAGAAAGGTTTCCAGAGACCAAGCCTCAGTAGAACACATCTTTTGTCACGTCTTTTTGTAGATTTACATTTGAAGTTGTCTATCTTTTGCATGGATTTCTAAGAAAACCATTGATTTGATTCCACTCTTCAGCGTCTTTCCAAGGTCTGTTTATGTTTTGGGTTATGTTAGTCACTTTTGCTCCAGGGAGATGGCAACAGTTGTTGAGCCGCACTTGTCTGGGTATAGTGTCTCTTAACAACTTCTGCTACTCTGTTTTCTGTGATTTTGGTGTTACTGCCACCAAGCTTGACTAGAGTCTAGACTTTGACATATGTGAAATCTTCCACAGAAGGCAGACATTCAAGTCTGTAAACTTTATCACTAATCCTATATTGGTAATCTGAAGATTATAGATTACTATAAAAATAGAGATATGAACTTTCTATAGAAACTTGGAGGGTATTTTCATAAGGTACCAACATTATCTTATATTAGCTCTATATAAAGTAGCATGCCAAGCACAATTAACACATCTGGTACAGTCTGGTCCTAAACTATAAAGATCACATCTGGTAATGTTGTAATGTTGTACTATGGTATTCTATAGTCAAAACATATGGTATAACTAAAACCAGTTTGTCAAATATAACACTGGCAGGGTCAGGCAAGATAGTGGCCATTATCTCCCTTAACACCCAGGAGTGTTGCACACAGAAAAACAGAAATGTGCAAAACCAGTCTTGTTGCTTCGCTAGAAATTCTGGCTCAGTAGCTGACATTCCCTCCTGAGCTGCACTGGACTTTGTGGGACCGCAAGGATTTCTGGGAAAAGTTGACCATGGTACATACAGTACATAAACCATGGCAGATGTGGGGGCTAAGCCGTCCTAATAACCAGAGTGGTTTGGCCAATGTACAGCCTGCTTGAGCTGCCAGATTAATTGATTGACATGAGAATGCAGCTACATGCCTTGGTCTAATTGCACTATCACTCAGGTAATAATCAGAGTCATTAGGCTTCATTTTGAGCCTCTCTCCTTGTTTTTGTTAGTGTGTCATTACTCAATGGGAAACTAAGCATCTCTATTTTATTGTAAAGATTTTTATGATGCCCCTCAAGGAGCATCTGCTGTTTTTCAGACCACCTCCATTCCTCCCCAGCAAAAAGAATTAAAACATTTTTTTGCAGTGGAGTCACTGGTCACACATTTGACCTTTGCCTCAAAGACACATGGTTTGTAATGAATATATGTTGTGTCACACAATAATGAAAACAGCCTTCTCTCAAGTTCAAGTGCTTCTTTATGTCCTTTTCAAGTGGTGGCAGAGAAAGGTCAAGTGTTCTGCGAATCACCCTCTAAGTGGCATTTGCATAATTCTCTTTGGGTGTTGATTGTGAGAATACAGTATATTCCTTTCGAACTTAAAATTACCATAAAATCAGACTGAAGGGGTCTTCCTTAATTATTGGCACCTACAAAACTGAAGAGGTCTTATTGTAGGAAGAATTGCTCGTGGATCTAACCTTCTGTATCCATGAATATAACAAGCATCTATTCCCATTATCCGTCACACATACAGTATCTTGTTCACAAAACACATTGGTGTCAGCAAGAAGTGGTAGTTGTCTCATTTTCAGGTTTGTTTTTGTGAACATTTCTGTAAAAAAAAACCCAAAACTCAATGGCTTGGACAAACAAAATAACTGTTTGAATCTCCCCATTGAGCTTTATTTGATAGATAAATGACTCTCCAATGAGAAAATTATGCCCTACCTTATTAAAAGAATAGATGCCTCAGAAACAAATTCACATACACAAAGAATAAAGACAGGAAAAAGTTATTTCAAGTTTTACTCGTGGGAAATAGCTCAGCATTTCTGAACTGAAGTTAGGCTTGCTCAGCCAATGTCAGAAAGATGCTGAGTTGTTTATTCCTCAGAACTGTTCCTAATGGCCTATTTTATTAGCGCTTTATTTTTGTAAATCAAATTCTATGTGTCGGATTAGTTTTTTAAGTGTATAGTAAACCAGAAAATAACTTTTGAAGACTAAACCTGTAATTCAACAGGAAGGGATTGCTATCTTTTCTAGTATTTAGACTTTATTTTTAGCAGATGTCATAATCCAGAATACTTAACAGTGGTAGAGAAAAATACAATATCAATATGTGTAAAAATACAATCATGCAATTCAAATGCAATACAGCCCTGTAGTATTATATCAGAACAAATAAAATAACATAAAAATATAAACCATCAGTCAGGTTTAGTCAGGTAAGAGACGCCTGAGAGACATGAGACTTGGCAAGTCTAGAAAAGCCTTCTCAAGACTTGAAAGTTGCCTTCTACTTCACAAAACTTGCTAGCAATCCATTCCATTCACTGATAATTTCTGATATAAAATGTATTTATAGGTTTGTCCCCTTGTTCTGTTGAGTAGGCTTGACCTGAAATAAGTATGGTGAGCACCTGTATTGATTCTCTCTAAACTGATAAATATCTCAATCCTCAATATCTCCTCTGAGACATCTTTTAATGATATTAAAACAATAAGGCTCCTTCATCCTTTCCTCCCTTTAAGTCCTGGAATGAATCTTGTTGCTTTTCTTTAGACTTTTAAGTATTCAAGTTTAATTAGACAAACCTGTTACTTGCTGTAGTGCAATGGAACAAATTATTTTAATATGATCTCTGCAGTAAACTAAGGCTTGCTCTTTCTTGGCATTTAATTTTACAAATACACAATTTACAATAACAAAACCCTGAACTTTGAATATATTATTTTTGTGTAAACTCGCATGCTGTTTATTTGTGGGTAATTCTTGATTGAACAGCAAGAAGTTTATTCTTTAAAAGTGATAATTTTCTATTAATTGCTTGTTTATTCTGTCTGTGCTAATGCTTTTGAACTAAAGGCTATGGCTCTCTGAAATTAAATTACAACTAGGCATCATATAATTAAATGCCTCCGTTTTCTGATTGTTTTGCAAGATTTTTAATGCATCTTTCTATAGTGCAGACAATTAGCCTTTGCAAGTAAAAAAATAAATTAATTATTCAGAAGTATTGTATAGTCAAGTGGATGTTTTGTGGATGGGTTAACCTCATGGCCATAGGACAAGGAGGCTAAGACCCCCAAGCAGAGGGAGTAGTGCTCAATTGGCAGCTACAGAGGTGGAGATGGGGTAGAGGTGGGACACAAAAAGATGCAAAGGAAAGAAGGGGATCACATACAGTACAGTATTTAAAATGGTTTTGGGTAAAGAAATGATGTCCAGAGTGATTGTGAATTACAAACAGCTGTTTCAGATTGAATTTGGACTTTGTCACCCCTTCATTATAAACTCCATCACAAATCCTGAAAAAGTTTGATTAATTGTATGTCATACATAATGATGTCAGTGTGTGTAGATATATACTGTGCATTATACAAACCACCTAAAAAATTTGTATGGAAAGGGATATGTTTATTCTGCATGTGTACAGTATATTTTATAGTTAATGTTAGCTTACCAATCTTTATACATTGAGCTTTAAACTTTCGTGTTGATTTTCAATATTTTTTAATTTGTTATAGAAAACAACACTACATTTCTTATGAAAATTTGTAAATAAAACCAGTGGTATTCATTTCAAATTTAATTGTGTACTTCTGATCAGCTTTTGCAGATTTCAGGAGTTCAAGTAAGACTAAACTATCAGTGCTCTAGATTTGATTTTTACTGATTTGTAGGATCAAATATTGCAGTTTAGCCTTTACCAAATTCACACACCTACTTCTTTGAATGGATTACCAGATCATGTTCATGCAGGCATTCGAGCAAGGAGTACAAACAAAATGGTTTTTAAAGAGTGTTTCATATTGCCCTCAGGATCAGGCCTTGTTTTATCATATGCAAAACCAATACTTCACTGACAGGGAACACTGTGCACTCTATCTGTTAAAGGTCAACACATTCAAAAGTCTCTCTAAAGTTCTTATTTTCTTTGCTGAAGCTGAGAAGTGCTTAAAAATTTTAATGATCCACATATTGCATTAATGTATAAGGTGCCATTGGAAACTATGATTTTTCATAGTCTCACTGAAGTCTGTGGAGTCTCCAGGGAGTTTATGTGCAGGATGGTAATCCACATTCAAGTTGATTTGGTGTTTGGTTTGTCCATTCTCTGAGACAATACCTTCAACTACAACCAAATTGCCAGTGCCGGTGTCTACAAAAACTCCAGTATAGCACACCTTGGCCATTACTTCTTTACACAGCTGGGGGCAAAGTTTCTCCCCAGTGGAACAAGAGGCTGTCTTCCAGTTTGACACTATCAAGGGATGTGCTACACTCTGTAAGCATGCTGTTGACTCCTGTTGAATTATTGTAGAAGACTTGGTGGTGTGTGGTGGTGTTATATGGTCTACACTGGCCACATACAAGTTCTGAGAACAACATGGCACCCTTACCACAAAGAAGGCACCGAATGAGTAATCAGTAATGTCCCACCCCATGCATAAGAAGGCAGGAGCAGGGGATTCCAGCATGGAGCAGTCAGATGGGGAGATGTAGTCATCCCTGTTAACAAGTTTTAGGAGATACTGTAATATATTTGTTTGTAAATCCTTCAAAAGAAATAAGCAATTATTTTTTACCAGTTACACTTCATTCTTCTGCTGACCTCTGTTAACATTCCACCCCCCTTTCCATTTCAGAATGGGCTGCCTGCTATCAAGTGATAAAACATTTTCTATGCTGTGCCAGATTATCCTGGGAAAATAATCTTTTTCATAGATGGAGATACCATTGCATATACTGCAAAAGCAAATGCCACTGAAATACTAATATTTCAGTGGCATTTTTTTTACTTATTGAAAATGAATAGAGAAAGAAATGAAAATCTTCTTTAAACAAATTGCCTCTAAGGGTGGTGATTTTCAGTGTTTGAGAAGATTTGTAATGAAGATTAGAAACATATGTTGCATCTCATATAGAATAAGAAATTCCTTTGTCAGAAAAGGATGGTATTTGGACATATGAGAATTGATAATTTTTTTAAAGCTTTCGTTAGGATCCTCAAACAATAAATAAGTACGCCATATTCAATGCCATTAAAATAAACAATATAATGTATTCCTTTTGTTTTACTAGTATTAATGACTAAGTGTCCAGTGTAGCTGTGTCATGCTAAACTACTGGGAATATGCTTCACTTTTCTACCTTTCATGTGTGTTTACATTATGCTAGCTTTGTAATCCATTTATACATTTCTGGCATGACGCCTCGGGCTCATTTTCACATTCTACAATGCACCAGTTGAGGTTTCCCTTAGCAATAAGCATATTATCACAGCTGCTTTATTTGAATGTTAACTGCGCAAATGCAGTTTTTGCTTTGTATAATTGCCCCTACAGCTTGTCTTATCACTTGGTTTAAACTAAAGAATCCCCCCCTTTGACATTTATTACACATTAAAGCCAGCCACTGCCCTAAAGTCAGAAAGCATCAGAAAATAATGTGAAATGTGTTTTACTGTATGTAATGGAGGTAGGTATGTGTATGTTCATACCCAAAAATGTGGAATGGATTATAACCAGGCTGAAAACACCTGTTTTTTCATGTTTAATATATACAGTAATTTCACTGATTGCAATCTGATTGCAATTACTTAAATGTGGCTAAGAAAATGTCAGAGATTTAACTGCTGTTACTGATGCTCGAAGGCTATTGCGAGTGTATATTTTTATTTATAAAAAAAGTAAAATAGCTCATTCATTAGTGGCATTTGTTTAGTACAGGTGAGCTTTATGATCCATACTTTGCCTTTCTAAGTCTGGTTTATGATATTATCCAGCTTAGATTCTGCAAGCTCTGGAAGGACTGGGCAGTCCTGCGTCTTTCACAACCAATGAGAGCTGCCACATCTAAATGATGCTTCTCCTTCTGAATGGCCAGTGTGAGACCTGTGGCTCTGTCAAGTGCAAGCTTCGGGCAGATAAAAACCCACATTTATTAGCAAGGTGAATATAAAGTTTCTTCATCTATTCTTTATAACCTCAACACCTCAATGCATTTATTGCTAGTATAAAGTATGTGTATTTTTCCATCTGTGGGAAGGGATCCAGCTTTCATAATGTCCAAAATGTGTTTTCTATATGTACAGTATACTTCTAGAAGTGTTCCTGTTGACCCAGGAAAGCAGTTGAATATTAATTATACAGACTGGCATGAACAACTTCAATAACAGCTTTGTGATAAGATGAAGACTACTTCTAATCCAACTGTCCAATGAGCACATACAGTATGTTTCCATTATCATATTTGAGAAGATTCATAACCATTTGTTGAAAAGACCCTTCACAATCAGTAGATTTTCACACCATTGCTTCATCTTAAAAACAATGTTGAACACAGCATTCATACAACTCCCACAATTTACTGTATTTGACACATAAAGTTTTTGACTAGCAGTAACTATTGTGAATAGTTACTGTGATGGGTTAAATTGGATCAGTAAAACATCATTCTTTGTAAACTGTTTAATATAACATCTACAAATTCACTTTTAAATAGTATTTTTTAATTTAGCTGAAGCTTTTTTTAGTTCAATGTCCAGTGCCAAATTTAGAAGACTCTGCAAATAGTTTTCTCATGGCTCAGTGTGCAAACATTTAATTCTGCAAATAAATGCAATAGTTTTATATTTTAGGTTGGTGGAATGCACAAATTAACTACTGTCACCTTGATTTACATAATTTACTATACATACAGAGATGTGTGTGAACAGTTTGCAAATAATTTGACAATGCTAAAATTCTGGCACGTAATTTTTGTTCCCACAGTCTCTTCAGTGCAGAGTGTAATTAAAATGCCAATCAACTCATACAAGCAAAACCAGTTTTCAGAAATATGTTATTGTTTGCACACCTGTAAATAATTTACAGGTTTTATTATTTCTGGAGGATGTTCAGGTGTGGATAGATTTTTTGTGTAGACCACTGGGACAGTACTGTAGGTGTATTTCTGGATTTATATTCCAGTATATATATCCAGGACTGTACCCCAGAAGGTCTTATATGTTTGTTTAGATTTTAAGCTCTGAAATATTTTAAATTTCTCCTGTTATGATAATTAGATCAATTAGTGGGCTAAAAAATTGGATAGAATGAAAGTCTGTAAAAAGTAATGTGTTGCACAAACATGTTTTTATATATTTGGATACTGCTGCAATATGAGCTGTTTAATTTGCAGGAATATAAATAAAACAATCTTTGAAAAAGACCAGAGAACAAAAAGAGTTAATTCATACAACACTAAGAGCATTACAATAAGCTTTTTTTAAAGAAACCGTCACTCTGTGTTCAGCAAAGCATGCAACTTTGTCTGCAACTCTAACCTCAAATTACATAAACCATAGATGTATTTATTTTCAAACAAAGAACATGCCTAAATAACCTTGGTAGTAGTTAGAGGTGCAGAAATGTGGGAGATCATTTGTGGGACAATTTGTGGCGTTCTTGAAACACTGACTTTTCTGTCATGTCAATCTCAATTAAAACCTGCAGCCCTGGGGAAAATGAATAACATGTTGCCAGTCCCTAGTGGGGGTTTTTATGTTTGCCACTCGAGAAATTCAATTTCACAATCCACTGCACTGCACTTCAGTTGAAAAAAAGTGTTCTTACGAAAGTGCAGTATCAGTAGAAACAATAGTAGATAAAAGCATTGATGAAATATACCAGCAACAGGGGATTAAGTACATAAAAGATCTAATATTACCATGAACATTTTAGGTTATATGACTTATCTGCCCGAAGGAATAGCATTTTGTCTTTTTGGGTTCCATTAGAGGCTTTAGAGCAGAGAATGGGGAAAATCCAGACATCAACAAGGCAATATTTAGACTGAAATTCAGCCAGAGGTTAATAAATGCAAAGCCATTAATGTTGCATATTACTTTAGGTTGAACCTCATTTACAATTACACTAACAAATACTATATTGTATCAGTATAAACTTTTGCTTTTATACATTTGTGCTTTTTAACTTCCTGTGGCTTGTTTAAATACATGTATTTTGCTTTTATCTTAAAGTAAAATGCATTGGATTTTGGTGCAGTATTTTGCTTCTGCAACACAAACAGTTGATGCTAGTCTGCAGTACAATCTGATGACTAGAGGTGTGTTTGGTCAGCAGAAAGCTTTGCCATTAAACTACAAGGTAGATGTTAGCTCTTACTGAATGGTTTAAGGACAGAGTGCATTCTGAGTCGTCAAATGAAACAGCCAAGCTTAATCCTGCACTCTTTTTTCCTAACCCCTACAATTAGTCATCAACGCTGCACAGCCCGATATCTACTTCAGAAACAAAATATTTCCTTTACTGTGAATTGTAATGTCATTATAATGACTATAAATTTTGTTTTTTGTGAGGTTTAATCATCTTGCTGGTTCTCTATTGTACTACTTTTTATCTACTTTCAATATGTTATAAATCTAATGTTTATGGTTCATAGTGCAATATAAGCTTTATTATGTCCATATAACTTCTTATGTTATGTAACTTATTTACAATTGGTTTTGAATTTGCTATCCTTTATTTTGATAAGTCTATTTTATGTAAATCGCCTTAGAAAGTATTTGATAAACAACTGACAATTGATTTTATATGTATTTTATTCATCATACAGTACTTTGGGATGGTTGCACTTTATTAAGAGATGGATTGATTGCCCTATTGAAACAAGCTTATTATTTGATAAATAGATTTAGTGAAAGCACTGGAAGTGACATGTTATTTCTTCTAGTACTTTTTTTCTTCTTGCTGTACACTGCAGTATTTGTTTTGTGTGATTATCAGTTGCTGTTCCTGCTTAGATTGCTATTGCCATACTAGCTAAGGCCCAGGTTAAATCAGAACTTCAACTGATCCACCAATCACAATTTCCAAAAATACTTGTGGGGATCTGAATTGGGCAGATACAATAACCAAGCAAACAGAAAGCCATTATCAAGTGACACTTTTAGTATTTGCTACAGGTGGATTGAAGTTTTGATTTAATACAAACCTAGATATTGCAGCATATAATATCTAGCTTCTTCTGAAAAATCTTCTCAGGATGATGTGTGGAAGTAGATCATTTTTGCAATACAATGTTTAATATATATTACATATATAAAGACAAACAGTCATACAGATCCAGCCATTCTGAATGCATGCCGGATAGTGCATCATTTTGCAGCGTGCATGTCTTAATGCGACATAATGCACCCTGATTTCTTTTTTAAAATCTGTTTTTTGAGTGCATTAATCAAGAAAAACTGCCAGGTGGAGCATTGAAAATTTAATTTGGCATGTGGAGCATTTGGGCTGTCGACAGAAAAGGCCTGGTTTTGAATCCCGGTCAATGCTGAGGGACAATCTTTTTCAAGTTGTATATTGTTTTAACTTTTTATATTATGTAAAATATTAAATTAATATTGTTTTTTTTTACAAAAACAAAATGACTCCGTTTGATATATATAAAAGTTTATTATTATACTGTGACTTGTTGTGAACACAATGTGCTTCCTTCAGGTTACTTCCATATTTAGATAATTCAGATTCGGTCTTAATGCAAATTTCAGCAACGTGTACATTTTGATTATAAAAATATGTTTCACATATTGTATTGCAGTAGCTTTAAAACCATACAGTATCATATTGTATACACAGTATAGTCATATGGTATAGATCACACTACAGTTCATTGACCTGTCTATGCTAGTCTTTCAGTATACTGTATCCGTGGAAATGACTTCATGTGGACATGTCTCCACGTGAGTGGCACGTCGGGAGACGACAAAACCCTGCTTAAAAAATCCTGATTGGGAGAAAAAAAGTGTATAATTTTTTTTCTCATTGTAGTATATAGCCTAATGTTGTGATTTAACAATACATAATACAAACTATTCCACAAATAAATAAAAAGTTTTTGCTCAATTTATTATAACCCCAAAAACCACAACACATAATACAGATGTATAATAACCACAATTCTAGAAAGTACTGTAATGTTAGTAAAGTAATGTTTTTTTCACTGCAATAGTGACAGCAAGTATTCATGCTGAAAAGGTTAAAACATTATAGTGTAACGCTTACGGCCGACAGGCACTGTGTAAGAGCCGGCGTACCAGAGCAGGTGACGTCACCGCCCTTCCCTGTGATAGCAGGACTACAGCTACTGGGCTGTAGAGAGATCTCTCTTTGGCTCACCGGGGTGGGTCACTGCTGAGCGACGCGGGAGTCCCGGGTTTGAGCCGACCTGATGCGGCAAGGGCGCCCGCCTGAGCCCCCGTTGCGTTGCTTTTTATAAAGTATATAAACTTAATATAGTCAGACCGAGCACGTCAAAACGTTTCCAAAATAAGCACAGTAAGTGACCGAGTTAAAGACTATGATTCATAAAACATTTATGAAGAAAGTGGAATATTGTTGTGTATTTTTTTTAATTTGGTGATGAACAGTAGAACCTCAGTTAAATTTGCCATTGCATTAACAGTTACAACACATACAAATCTTAACACAAATCCAAAAACTCTACTTCGTCCGTGGGGGGCGTCGCTTACTGTACTGAGGAGTACTGTACATACTCCTCAGTACAGTAAGCTTAAGTGATTGCAAATGTCAAGTAAATATACTGCGATATATAAAATTATTAAAAACATCAATGTAAACGTCATATTTGCAATTAACAACATCATTTTATTTACAATTGGCTAAAATTGTCATTACACTTCAAACTTGCATCACAAAGAAAATAAAAATGTGTGTAAAGTGCCCCAAGGCCTTCTCAGTCAAGAACCGAGAGATCAAGTAGGTTCTGTAGCTGCGTCTGCATGCATAGGCTGCAAAGCACCAAATAAAGGTTTATTCCATGTTGAAAAGGGAAGATAAGGAACACAATGTTTTGGCTGTGAATGTTTCTTTCAGGTGTGAAGAACAGAGAGTGCCAATTCAACTGCAGCCTAAACCTTCCCCCACACAGTCTCCCCCCACTGTGATTAGGAAATACACAAAGAAAGCACTTGAAAAAAACTGAAAGCACTCCAAGGGACAATCTCTTAAAAGTATAACTTGCATTTGGCTGCGATTAAAAGCAGACCATTTCACATGCTTCAATACATGTTTCAGTGGCCTTTTTAATACCACTTTGTTATTCTAGATTATTATTTCAAATGCATATACGATTTTGTTTTAGGGCTTGTCTTTACCCCTACCATTGATGGTATCCACATGTTTCTCAAGTTTAAGGAGAGGCTGAACTCAATGAGTTTGTCTAATTCTGCTTTATATGGTCTGGTGTTTCACATTCAGTACATACGAATAGTAATTATCACATTACTGTATGAACTTGCTTACACCTGGGATCCACTTCATTCAAAATATGGTTACTGAAAATGGAACCAGGAACTAGATGCTGATAATACAAAACTTGCAAAAATTTTCATGCGTTATGATCTTTAAAATACCTGTGGTGTGAAGGCTCTGTGTCATTTGTTTGCAAAGCTATTGACATCTAAAGCATCGTGTCTCAAAAACAGGCATTTTAATAAGAAAGCGATAGTTGTAAAACCAGTGACAAATGAACCTGATCAAATTACGAGCAGTTTGAAAATGTTATTTATTATTAATAAATGAATATTGTTATTGGTGATCAGATACGTTATTATAGTTCTGTTTCATTGGTGTTTTTAATATCACTTTGTTACTCTCAATTATAATTATAATATATACTTTTTTGGTTTAAGGCTATTGGTTGGTTGTAAAGACTTGTCTTGAATTACCCCATTGGGATGCAGTATTTCGAATTGAATTGAATTAAACCGGTTGAACTGGTTTTTCACATTTGCTTATTCTTATTTTGAATTTATTTATGGAACATGTTGTGATATATAAAAATAATAAAATGTCAATATAAGTGTACATAATATTTACTATTTTATTTTTTTAAATAAGTCTTTATTTTTTAAAAGAAAAAACACATGCCTTGACAGGAAATTGAACACTAACCTCTAGGTTGATAAACAAACAGCCAATCCATTGTACCAAAGCATCACTGAGGAAAATTACTGAAACAGACAGGTTAAAATATTTCCAATGTAATCACGCGTGAATGAGTTAAAGAAATGGATGCAGATGTTTATAAATAAATTGGAATACGGTAATACGTTGAGCCATGTAAATATATTATATTTAGATGCTTAAATGAATAAAATTATTAATTTATTTAGATCAGCAAATCCATATTATATTCTCTATTAAGCAGATTCTAAAAAGTTTACTTTTTTTACTGCAATAACAAGCACAAGTATTCATAGAAAAGGTTAAAACATTATAGCTCATTATAAAGTACATAAACTTTATATAGTCAAAATGAGCATGCCAAAACTTTTCCAAAATAGTTAAAAACTTTTATGCATAAAATGTTTATGAAGAAAGTGGAATACTTTTGTGTATTTTTTATTTAAGCTACCATATACAATATGTAAAATATATTTATATTCCTAAATTAATATCATTTATGATGTTCAGAGACATTAGCCAATAACCTTTGCCAGCTAATCACATGCAGCCCCATTCCCACATTATGGGGTTTTACCACAAATTTTGAATGGCTGCATCCGTAATACTAATTTCCTTCCCCTGTTCACTTTTTAGCAATGAACTTTCAAACCACTGGCTGAAACTTTTTTTTTAGCTGTTACAGTTACCATGCATAGCCATTACCTAGTCTCCTGTCTGGTTCTATGTAGGCTTGTCCCTCTGACATTGCATCAGAAAATGTTCCATCAAGAGCCCATTAAAAGTAACTATCCTGTTACTCCTAATCTTTTATTCAGTAGTTTGGTCAAATTCTAATAATGATAAAACAAGCCAATGAAAATACTGTACAGGGAAGCATACATTTTATTTTGGTTTAAACTTGGCTTGCTGAGGAAATGACAGCAGGTGTCCAAAAATCAGTTGGTGCCAGGGACAGCGTGCTTTGTGAACAAGGTGGCCCGGATCTGGTGCAAACAGTCACCATGCACTCGAACGCACTCGAAGAGTGGAGTGCGAATCAGCAAACAAAGGATTTTTGCAGAGACAAAACAAGGATTGTGGAAAAGGGATTAAACAAAACAACAAAATATAGGCTGGCACTATTGCGACAGTGGTTTGGACACATTAAATGAGAAGAAATAAGATCCCTTTATTAGTCATATACAATTTCTTGCATTAGAAACTTGTCTTTTGTGCATACCCCAGCTTGCTTTCCATGAAACACACAGGCACACAGATGGGGAGAGAGAATCTTGAGGTCAGATCACAGGGTCAGCTATTTATATGGCACCCCTGCCACAGCTGGGGTTACGGGCCTTGCTCAGGGGCCCAACAGAGTAGGATTTCTCTGCTGGCCACAGGATTTGAACTAGTAACCTTCCAGCCACAGGCACAGAGCCTTAGCCACAGTGCCACTGCTCCACCCGTGTGAGGAAGGAGGGAATGTAGAATGAGCAGGAAGAAAGAGAAGAAAAACGGGAGGTGGAGTTAGACCCACGGTTTGTTCCATGAGGCACAGACTCTGGTGTTACACAGTCATGTGCTTTAGGCTGTGTAATGCACCATATTCCAATAGCTAATGGGTAGATTGAAAGGTGCTGTGTCCAGGAAGAAGTGTGTTGTATGGCCAGATCGTATGATTGTGCACATTCCGGCCTTCTCTGGGGCCATTGATGTTATCCAAAAAGCCAAACACTGCAAAGGGTGTCTAATGGTTCTTCTTTCGAATTGGTAGTGATATCCCCTGCACTGACCTCATGGAAGCAGTAGCCAGGCAAAGAGAGAGTGAATCCAGGAGCAGGCTCTGCTGGAAGCAGGTAGGCAGGCAAACATGAAACTAAAAGTTTCAGACACAATCCAGAGAAGCAGTCAGACTGGCCAACAGAAATGGATTAAAGTACAAGAGAGAATCCATAGGAGAGACACATAACAAGCAGGGTTCAAAGCACAAGGGTCAGTCCTGGATGAGGTCAAACAAGTAGTGCCAAAGCACAGAGAAAGTGGGCAAAACACTAGGGAAATCCAAAGTCATGGTCAAAACAAATATAATTCAAAGCCAAGGGATTCACAAGAAGAGACCACGAAGCAGGAAAGGTGAGACTCGAGAGAAAAATCCAATGCCTCAGTGAAGAGAACTGTCAATTTGGACCCGCTAAATACCAGCTATTGTAAATTGCGCACTGGTGGTATCAATAAATAGAGATATACTTTATTGACCCCGTGAGGGAAATTACAGATTCATCCTGATCTCAACTTCACGGCAAATGGTGAATTGGCAAACCAAGAGGAGACTTGGCCATTTGCCATATTGATTTGGGTGCCTGTGGCAGTGTTCGCATGGGTATGATATTTATCTGGAAAAGGTCTTAGCCAGTCACACAGTGAAGGATGTCCAGTATGTCTCTAGCTTAGTGGACATCGCTGTATCTCTCTTCTGTCCCATCAGTAAGGAATCCTAAAGGCTAAGTGCTCTGAGGGCTGACACAACCTCCCTAGGCATATTGTTGATGATGACTGGAATATTTAAATAAGATCCACATTTGATGTGATCTCTGGCTTATTAAGTTACTATCATAAATGCAAAGATAACACTGGACAAATCATCTCTTCTTATTTGTAAAAGTTCTTTTATTATTATAGTAGTGGCTTCATTCACAATTTGTAACGACAGTCTTCTGTCACTATATAACATATAATATAATGCATAATTCAGTTGAAAACACAGTTTTTCATTTGAAACACATGATAAAAACATTAGTGTAAACAAAATGAATGAAATTAATGTTTTTTGTTCAAAAATAAAACTATAATCATTTAATGCTTCAATTAAAAAAAAACTAATCTGTTTTAATTTTATAACAAGACACCATAAAATGATGACTATAATATTAAATAGTTGTTGCATCCTTACTCCATAATTAATTAGCAGAATTGATTGAAAACTCCCATTAGAAGTAAACAGTCACAAAAATATCCTGTGCCCTTTTATTGCTAACAGGCTTTATTGGATTATCAATCAGTTATTAATGGACTTCACCTTTTAGAATATTCAAGCCTGATGCATGTTTCAGTAGCTGAGTCACAATTGTGTGCTAAATGTATTTTTAATGGTAGTTGTAAAAATATAAATATCAGTAGCAATAAGATTTTGTGAACTTTTAACTGTACTGTTATTTATTGTTTTATTTTGAAATATTTTAAAAGATGTAATGAATTTTGTGGCTATAAATATGGCATACAGTATGTTGCATGCACAATGAATTTTTTTACATATACAGTATAAGTCTATGAGTTGAAAGTAGAAATACTGTAGTTTTTGTATATCTATGGAAACATATCAAGGTTTTTCATTGGTGGGCCTCAGGGTAATCAGAAAAGCTTCTTTTTGAGCTCAAACTAAACATCTTAGAGCGTCCTTTTCCTTTATAGTATAAACAATTGGGCAGTTAAGCTGCTTACAGGCATCCAAATGCCAGTCTATCTCTGAAACACTTTAAACTGGCCATTCTTGTCCTCCATGGTCAGTCAGACCAGTCAGCGCTTCTTTTCCTTATCCTTCTGATGTACTGTAGCACAGTCCAGTGTCCCTTGGATCAGATGTCAGAAATCAAACATACATGGACCACCTACTTTCTTCAAAATTGTCTTCCACAAATTGGTCAGATGACTAGGGACAGGATGACATTCTCTAATGCATTCTATGTCTCTTGGATTGGGTCTTGATGAGGATTATTAGCTTTTACCCACCATTTTTCATGTCTGGCTGGAAGTGGTTGTTGTACTCTAGCTCAGGCACCTCCTCAACTCTTTGTTCACTTCATCCAACCACTTTCATCATGAGCATTTGCTTTCTGAATGACTGCACTGCAGCTGGAACAATAAAAACAAGCTTGCATCCCAGTTTGTTTAACAAAGCATTTTACTTGTTCTTCATGTGTCTAGTGGTCCAAACAATAGTCTGGGAATCTGATTCGACCTATCATCTTTAGCATCACTGATAAGGTGCTCATTTCCATTCACCTACCCCTCTCATGACGGTAGCTTTTTGGATGTTCCACACTTCCTTAAGGACCCAAGGACTTTTTTCCTCTTCCTCACACTCTAAACTGCAGGGCAAAACCTTTCCCTACATAGACCCTGGGGTGGTCTGTCTTGTGGTCTTTCTTTTGCATTGGGGTTCAGTCATTGCCGTCATCAGGTCTGTGCCCATGTGCTGCAGCTGTCTCTTTAACAACACCTTATTTTGCTTCTGTTTGCGTCAAGGCTTTGTGTTGTACATGATGTGCTGGCACAGGGTTGAACTGGATCAACTTTTTGATCAGATCCTGCGTAATGTATATTTTTGTATTCTAAAAAAAACTTCCCTTGCACTACCACCAGATGACCACAAGGCACCCATCTGCTCCCAAAAACCACAACCCCATGCCTGTATCCTCCAACATATGTAGTAGAGAGGGGGGCATGTTGTTAAAAAGATCTTTTATAGACATGTCTTGAGGAAAGCAAACAAAAATGAAGCTATAAGATAGTAAGTGCGTTTTAGGAAACTGACACAAACCCATCATAGTGCACCACTCAGTCAATACTCATCCTACTGACAAGTGTGGGGTGATAGCATTATGTCACAGTTTTGCTTCTCACCAGAAAGAACAGGGAAGCTTGTCACCACTGATGTAGACATAGAAGGAGCAAAATTCAGGCAAATCTTAGAATAAATCCTGCTTCAGACCTAAACCCAGTTCACCTTTCTGCTTGATAATGATCCAAAGCACAAAGCCAAAGCTGCACTGGAGTAATGTAAGAATAAGAAAGTGGAAAGCCTTGAAAGCCCCAACATTTAAAGGTATGATTTCAGTGTCCGTGATAATCTTGTGTAAACTGTGGTCCAAAGCAAAGTGCATCAACCTGGTGTATTAAGTTTGTAGACTTACCCAAAAAGAGTAAATGCCTGAGTAAATGCCTGCACTTGCTGGCAAAAATGCTCCCACCAAATATTGAGTTCATGGGTCTGAACATACAGTATACCATTTTTTGTCTTCAGTTTTTGTCAAAAGACAGTGTAACATATCTTATTAGTAGAAGGCATCAATCTGAGCATTCATGTTTTAAATAAAATATTAAATTAAAAAACGTACTGTATACATCATTTTGCAATTTCACGAAATGGGACACTATAGGAAGGATCTAAATACTTTTGCAAGGCAATGTATAATAACTCTGGATCAAACCTCCATAAATTCCAATATCTGTTAGAATTTTTTATGAATAATATTCCTTAAAATCTGAATCATTTTCATATTTCAATGTCATTCAACTTTTAAATATTTATTTTTATTGTGTGTGAGAAAGTTACTTGCTTAAAAAATGCAATCTCCTGTACATACCAATTTCATTTATCAGTATCTTTAGATAGCTCCTTGTCAGTGTTCTGAATAGCTTTAAAAAATCTAAATGGAATTTCTGAAACTAATGGTCAAGCCACACTTGAAAAGAAGATTCCTTCATTCTGAAGTTATCTAGCTTCTTTATACTGTGAATTCCACTGCCAGTCTTGAAACTCATAAGGCTGTAAAGTAAAATCTCTAAAATGTTGTGGGAAATCTTTCAATGAAGTTTTTTCCTTTTAATATACAGTAGGTATTTAAATTTAACTGGATACAGGAGTTCACTCATTTGATCTTTTTTTTTGATACACAATAAAACAAGAAGAATAAGACGACGATTAAAATCTACTAAAGGGGAATTGCAACACTATTTTCAGATTTTGGGGTTAGAAAGAATCAACATTAATGAGTGCATTTCAAACTACAATAACAGTAAAATGCACACAGTAACTTGTAAAACCTCCAATTTACATCACAAAATCGACTAAGTTTCTAGGCATGCTCAACGCCATATTCTGCAATTCAGAATGGGGCAACAAGACTTCTGGTGACGTCTTATGACATTGTAAACAATGTAAACAAGAAGGCATACATCTCTTTTAATCCAAGAGATTGCTTTTAATTCTAAGATGGTTTTGCTGAAAAATACTATTTACTTCTGAACTTTGCATGCAGATCACATTGGAGCAGTTTTGGTGCTAAATGTCTGCTGCACAACCTGTATTTATACTCTCGTACATCACAGTACATTAGTCATTAGTGAGCAGGAAGGGCTGCATCACATGTCAATTTGTGGAAACATGAATGAAAGTTGTGTCAACATGGTGACTTACAGCACTTTTGCAAAGTTCATGATTTTGTGCTTCATTGAAAATTTGTCATTTTTTTCTATAATGAACTCTATATAACGTTAATAATTCTAGGTGGGTAGCTGCATCAGTGAATAAGTCTCCACACACCTGAAGAAGACTCCACGGCCGAAACGTTGTGTTTTCTTTCTTCTTTTTTTCAGCATGGAATAAACCTATTACTTGTCAATAAATTTATTTTGTTACCGAGATTTAATAGCCAGTCTGAGAAACATGGACTGCAGTTCCCCTTTAAATAATGAAATAAAAGTATTTTAAGACAAAAACAGATGATTTTTGCATCGTGTATTCCAATACTGATTCACACAACTCATTCACTGTATAGTAAATAATCTTTTAAGATTTTGTGAAGTCTTTGTCATTGTTAGACACGATCAAATAATCTTAGATTTCATCACAAAGATGTTTGTTTTGTTTCTTGCCACAATTGGGTTATATCTGTTATGTACCCAGAACCATTGAGGAAATGTATGTCAAAGAATCATATTGAGATTTAATAGGTCCTTTAGCATCAAGCTATGGAATGGGGATTTTATCTGGATTAACAACCTAGAAATCTGAACCACTATAAATGTATTTAATTTATATGTCACTTTATCCCCCGAGTCAGATTAACTTAATCCAAACTGCAGTGTACCAAACAAACCTGCTGCTTCAGTATTAAACATGTCTGAACCAGACAAATAACTTTAAGTACGAGATGTAATTTACAATATATATAAAACAGCACTTTCACACTATCTTAGGGAAAAAAAACAGTTTTTAAAGAAGCAGGTTCAGTGTTATGCCATAATTTCTGAAATTTAGTGTTTTCATAGATTTAAAAAACAGCAGCTAAACACTTGTTCAGCAATTTTTCAGTGTAATTTTGTAAGTTACTGTATGTTAACTCTTTCTAACCATATTTTCCTTTTACACTGCATTTGTTTTCATTGCATATGTATTCCAGCAGTAATATAGGACTGAGCAAGTAGCTCAGTTTGTGGTCAGCAGTTCAATAGTGGCATACAGATGGACTCTACACAGTGATTTCCTCTTGAGTAGGAATGGCAATGGCATCTACAGTATATGCAGAAAATTGTTGTAGTGGGCGTTGTGGGACAGTCGTGTTATTGAAGACAGTACCCTGGCTTCCTTTAGGATACAGCTGGATGATTTCCTTGGATCAAAAGGATACTAAGTAGTAAACAAGCAGGATGGGCTGAATGGGCTCTTCTTCTTTGTAACCAATCTTAGGTTCTTACTTTTCCACTGGTATAGAACAGAGAGGTCAGAATCAGCCCGCAGTTTCTTTGTTAGGATTTGTGAACCTATATTTCCTGTAGGAATTAGTCATGTTTCCCCTTCATGATGGATATAGTGAGGGTCTCATCTGTCCTTGCTCTCTGCATGTTGCCTTTGGCAGGAAACCGGCAGGTAGTTTTCCGAGGATCCTGTGCATTGCCATGAATTCCGCGGGATGTAGAGGCAAACAATCCAAAATCGTAATCCAGAGGCAAGGTCGACAGGAGAAGCTAGAGATCAGTTAACCAGAAAGAGGCGAGACAAACCGAGAAGACAATCCAAAAGGCGAAAGCCAAAAGTCCAAAAACTGGGAAATCCAACAAGACAAAACCGCGCACTAGAAAACTCTAAAGGAGGCTTTTCAATAGTGAGCAAGGTTTGGTGTGTTTGGTGAGGGAACTTTAAAAAGTGAAGGGAGAGGGATGTGGTTGGATAATTGGTACAGGAGTGAGAATCTGGTGCCTGTAAGAATGTGATGGGTTCAGTTAGGAATGAGATCGTGAAACAGTGGGTTTGGGAACGTAATGGCGTTTGCGAGGGCAAGTCCGGGGCGTGAAAGCCGTGGCATGGTAGTTTTTCCCAGCTTCCTAGCAATCAGCTGTCATCATCTTGGTTTACCTGTGACAGGACATTCACATCAGTGTAGTGTGTCAAACATGTGCTCAATTACAAAGTTAGGCTAACTACTGTAGGTTCCTCCGACCAGCATGAAGACATGTTGAAGGAAGGGTTCCAGTGCTATTCATCTGTGATCAGGAAATGTAAACTGCTGTCTCTGTGGTGGATAGAAAGAGCTGCTGGTACAGTATGTGCCTTATCATATGATCTGTACTGCAGCGTTGTACATCTTCAAGTTCTTGCCCTTGACTAATATTTTTGATCACATTGTTGTTAAACCAGGGGTGAATGCATATTTCCTTTGTTCTTGTTTGGGAGATTACCATAGGAATGTGCATACACAATTCTAAATATGTTTTGTTCCAGGCTTCACAGTCAATGTTTTTGACTAATAGTTGATTTAGTTGACTTCCTTTAGCAATCAATTAAAATAAAATCATAACAGTTAATGATCTTAAAAAGAAAGTGTCTCTCCATGGCAGTCACTGACAAACAGAAATAGCAGGAGTTATTTATTTTAGAAATTAACACTGTACATTTGTAATTATAAAATATCTGCCCTAGAAAAATACATCAAATCCCCAGTACATTATTTGCTTTTAATTTGACTTCTGATAGTAACAAACACCAACCTTCCAATGAGGGTTATTATTGATGGTGAAGAAGCCAAGAGTAAAATCTCTCATCTCCGTAATTATAATAAAAAGGCTTTTTTTTTCTAAAAAGAACGATGCAAAATGTAGGGGCTTTATAATAATGTTTTCTACAAAATTGTAATTTGTATTTACTGAGAATGGATCTGACGGATGGACTTGAGCGATAGGTTTCCAAAGCATGTACAATCAAAGCTTCTGACAAAACTACACATACTGTAAAAGGTGTGCATAATAAGTTCAGCCATGCATTTCAGTGCTCAGAATTTATCGGCATTCTTTTTCACTGGATTTTGAAGACCTTAGCAGGAGCACAACAAAAATGCTGGAATTTCCAATGTTGTATTGTTTGGTAGATTTGCAACTCCTATAGGCGTGTCATTCCACTAACAGTCTATATTCAGTTTATGTTTCTTTTCACTATTCTATTAACAGTATTTTAAATAACTTAACCATCTGTTCTAGTTACAGTACAAATCACCGGGCACTACAATTCCTGATCTTAGAAAGGCCTGGTTATTTTTGTTCTTTCAGACAATATAGCACATTTACTAGAGCCAATGCTATAGCACAGCACAGAAAAGCAAGAGAATACACCAGAAATCCTGTGAGTTAACAACTAGCAAATGCAAGTAATCACAATTTCCCTCCCAGTAAGAAGTTTACAGCATCTGTATAATATTAAATATTTTGTAAATTCAGGAGTGCATGGAAAACTATAGTTGGAAATAAGATGACACCTTATTGCAGATTGAAACATTTTAATGTATAGCAGATGAAAAAAATTAGGAATATATTGAGTTCATTTCCAAAATGCAGATTTCATTGTTGATTATAGAAATAATGGCAACAAATACATGCAGTTATTATATTCATACAAACACCTGAAACATGTGAACCCTGAGTTTCTAATAGTCACATCCAATTCCATGGTAAACATGCTTCCTTGTTATAGCAGGCCTTGGTTTATTAAAGCTCATGTACTGTTACTTCAAAAGGAAGATGATTATTAGACATTGGGAATATTCTCTGTCACTAGTCATTTTACCTAAGATCACAAGGTTTTTATATGGAAATTGATTAGCTGCCAGAGATGGAGATATCATCAACCATTTTTATTTTGCCATGCCCTGAAGACCAGTTATCTTCATCTGATCCCCAGAAAATAGTTCCAATTAACCCATCTCCAAGATCTATCTCATGAAGATATAATGATCACCACAAAAAAGAAAAACAACATGCAAACATTTTGCTATCTTATAAGAGGAAAACAAAATTGCACCATAAAAAAATTTGGCACCCAGAGTTTGATTGACTGTTTCGTACTTTGGATCCACTGTTTTTCTTAGGAGGAAATTAAAAGTGAATGAAAAGAAATTATTCAACAACTGAAAAAAGGAGTTAAATGTATGAAGGTATAGCTGTAGCAATGATCAGGAATAACTGTTTTATATGTATTTTATTGTGTTTTCTTTCTTCTCTTTTCAGCATGGAATAAACCTATTACTTGTTCCTTAACTATTTTATATGTCAGATACAGTATATGAATATCAGCCTCACCTTAACCTCACAGTGTGATCACAGTTTATAATATTACATTCAGTTAATCTACAGTATACTTCAATGTTACAATTTCCCCTATAATAGAATTCTTGATTTGCTACTTTCATCACTTGTCAACAGTAGTTTTCAAGGAATAACCAACATATAATCCTATAATAATTATGAGTTTTGGGTATAGAACTTCTTTGGCAGTGAAAATGCTGGTTCCTTTTACTGTATTAATTCAGTCTTCACTTCTGTCAGTGGTTAACCCATTTCTCACTAACCACATGAGACATATACTTTTGAGGATCAAGGATCATACTTTAAAGTGTTGAAGCAGACATTTTTGACATGCCAAGACAATGGTTTCGCATGGTAAGTTCGATTTGAAGAGCTTTTTGCCGTCAGAGACGTTGCCCGGAGGTCACTACGAGGAAGTAGCTCTTCTTGACCTCTTTATCCAAGAACTAATCTCTAACAGATCATTTACCTTAACACTGGGCAACGATACCTCCAGGAAATTTTACCTTAAGAATGGCGTCCCGCAAGGTTCGGTGCTGGCGCCAATGCTATTTAACATCTACACAGCTGACCTGCCATGTACAACTGCCAAAAAGTACATATACGCAGATGACATTGCTATTATGCATTGCTCCACAGACATCAAAGCAATAGAAACTACACTATTGAATGACCTGAACAAGCTGAACTGCTACTTCAAAGACTGGAGGTTAAAACTTAGCATCACCAAGAAAGTGAGCAGCATTTTCCACCTCGCCAATCGCCTTGCTAACATAACAATCAACGTCAAGTCCGAAGACAAAACTATTCCATTTGAGAAAAGCCTGAAATATCTAGGAGTTGTCCTTGACCGCTCACTGACCTTCAAACAACATCTCGAACAAACAGCAGCAAAAATCCAAGCAAGGAACAACCTCCTGCGAAGACTAGCTGGCACTAGCTGGGGTGCAAATTTCACCGTCTTACGCACCTCTGTGCTTTCTCTAGCCTTCTCGGTAGCTGAGTACTGCTCTCCTGCCTGGCACAACAGCAGCCACACGAAGAAGGTAGACATAGCCCTGAACAACAGCATGCGCATTATAACCGGGTGCATTAGATCTACGCCCACTGAATTGCTACCGATTCTCAGCAGCATCTCTCCACCTAACCTTCGCAGAGAAGCAAGTTGCATGAACCTTGCACTGAAAGCCTCGGATGACTCCAACCACCTGCTGCATGATGCCATCTGCAACCAGAACACGACAATCCTCCGATTAGAAAACCGGCACTCACCTTCTAACACAATGATGCGCCTTATGAAAGAAGCAAACAACGACAATGGCACTAATTGGGCTAACAAAAAGTGGCAAGACGCATGGAATAATAACAACCACAGACTGAAACAATTTATTGACAAAGTATCCAACAAACCCGCTGGAAATGACCTACCCAGACAAGCCTGGGTCAAGCTGAACCGACTAAGAACCGGACATGGCCGTTTCCGGGCCACCCTACACAAGTGGGATCTCACTGATGACCCAACTTGCGAATGCGGCGATGGCAAGGAGCAGACGGCCGACCACATCCTATACTCCTGCCCTCGCTTCAGATGCCCCGGCAACTTTATCGATTTGGATGATGCCAGCCGCGACTGGCAGAGGCACCTGACCTTGACAATATAACTATGTAACCTCTGCATGTTAAGCTCATACGAATATATATATACAATGGTTTCCATGCTCAAAAAAAAATATATTCCATAATTTTGTACATTTGGCAGCTTAGTTAAGCAGTTAGACATTTTCCTACTGTGTTAAGCTTTGTTTGTTTCTAGACTGGTGAGTTGCAAAGGCTGTACAGTTCTTCTTCACAAGACTCTCTGTCCTGTTTTAACTCCTTTCCCCATCACGTCACTGTGGAATGAGGGAGGGCTAGCTTCCCTGACACCACAGCCATATGCTCATGGATCTGCTTGTGCCTCCCGAGCATCCATTCATGCACCAAAAATATAATTTCTCAACTTTTTTCAAGATCTGAGAAGTTAATCAGCATTTTTCCTCAGCGCATGGAGATGTAATTGTGAAATTAGGCTCAAGTTTTTAGTTTGCATGCGGCTTTCAGTATCCATAAGCTACACGGAAGTGACTTGTTTTTTTTTTCTGGTTTAGAAAAGAAATAAGTTGAAGAGGAGTCAAATGTCAAACAAATCATTTATATTTTATGAATTATTGTGAATGACTGTATTACAAAGTAAAGCTTTCGGTTTCCACGTAGGCTTATTTAGTAAGTAGAAAAGCGAATGACCACATTTCAATGATTACGTTCTGAAATGCAGAACATTTTGCTAGAAAGACCAAAAAAAAAAACTGCGTTCCTTTTCACACCGTGTATCTTTTAGTAACAGGGACCTGCTCATTAAAGTCCTTCTTATCTGAGGATCGTTTGATATATAAAACACAATAATTTAAGAAAAAATTGAATTAATGTATCACAGTATGTGTCTCTCTGGCTCTGCCTCTAAGGTGAGATCGGTACTGGTTCGCGGGCGAGGGGGTGAAAATCATGGCTTTAGAAGGTAAAACTCAGATCAAATTTTACTAATGGATTTAGACTTTATTTTGCGCCGTCGTATAATTCTTTAAATAAATCGTAACAAATGTCTTCTATTTCATTAATAAAAAGATTCAAAGAGAAAGTGCATACAAAGCATCTCCTAAGGAGTTTACAATATCAGTTAATTTATAGATGACAACATATACAATATATTTTATTTAAAATACTAGTGATACCATGCTAACGTAAGTCTGTAGTACTCAATACTTGTAGTATCACGGATTTATAATACCTATGAGGGACAATTTAAAGTAGCCAATCCCTTGAATTCTGAATGAGTTCAGCCTACGTTTAGATTTACTGCCAAAACATGTCTCGCAGCAAACCAAGCATGCAGTCATTCCAGCATTGCTATTTCAACAGCTGCTGTGACTAATACTACAGCAACTACAAAAACTAATACTAAGGACATTGTGCTCCGGGCCGCCTGTGAATCTGAGACTTGTGCGTTGTTTCCTTGATATTAAAAAAAGAATGCCGTGTTAAAATGGGTGTGCTGTAGCTCCACAATAACTTACTGTAAGTCTCGTCTGCAGGGAAGTCGAGCTGCAATGTTTTAACATCTTGTTTCCCGCAGACCTTCTCGGTCCATCTTTATCCCTAAACCTACTGACTGATTGGCATGCCGATGGCGAGGATGCTCTCTCTCTCATCGGTCCCTAGCTCCTACTTCAACAAGCTTAATGCGTCTTCGTTCCCTGAAGCGTGGATGAATGAAGTAGTCTGCCTCAGTGTCGGAATTAAAGTATAATAGCAGACCGCAAAGGACCTGCCATTTTCAGCGATTTACAAAAAGAGGGAAGTTTTAACTGTCCGGGAGCTGCGCGGAATTAAACACCTTTTGCAGGTACGTCGCAGATTGTTTTCAATTCATATTATCACCATGAAGTAAGTTTTTAATTCAGTATTGTTTGCATAAACATCTATTACGAAAATGCTATATGGAACCGATCTAATCTAGTTGCTTTACTATTCAAAATTGTTCGGCAAAGTTTATTTTTGAACCTGCTGTACATTAATCAACCTTTGTTTTTGCTCATCACATATTCAATTTGCATGTTCGAGCTTTTGTTAACAGTGGGCATTGCGATGAATGGTTATTTTATCTTTCAGCGTGTACATTTGTCCAATACACAGGTTATAAAAATAAGAAATCAGACATTCGAACCATATATACCCGCGTAAGCAGTGTACCTACTGTACGTGGAAAAGATAATTGAGAAAAGCGTATCTACAATAAATGAAACGATAAGAAGGAAATATAATTCTGTGTAGAAGTTTTAAGTTGTTTACAATCAGAACAAGAAACGCAGGTAGCTTTTGCCAAGTTCAAAGTCAGTTGTAATTGAACATTTAAAGTAGAGGCGACCTTAATGACCAAATGAAACATTGTAGCTTTTAAACATCAACACACTGACTCATCAAATGGTTATATTAAAGATGATATACCTACTTTTAATAATGCATAATCATGCAGATGTTGCAAAAAAATGTCATTATGTTCAATCGCTTTGTGTGGTTAACTGCAGATCTTGTAAAGAGAAAGGAAATCTTACATTTTGTTTTCTCCTCCTCAGTGTTAAGTGTGGGAGGATTGAGGTCAAAGATAGCATTTTATTTTGTATTTTTTTTAAATCAAATGGGGTTTAATGAATACACCACATTAAAGAAGACCAAAAAGAAATGGAGGTATTCAATATCCATATCTACCTAAAGACGACCTAAAGTTATAATATAAATTATTTCATTATGATTTCATCTTTTTTTAAACGCATGATCAAATGCTTTAAGAGATTATGAATACTTTTTCTGTATTTTATTTAGAAATGTGTCTGTTCGCAAATGTGTAAATATGACAAATCAGAGCAACGATTTGACTGCGTGTATCAATTAAGGTATTTTCGAATACTGTATCGTACGTGGCACGAATTGTACTTTGTAATTGACTTAAAATCTGAGGTAAAATTGTTTCCATCTGAGTAACAATTTTCAGTGTTAACCATCAGTGCTAGGAGAGTCATATAGACCATTCAGCATGTTTAACAGCCTAAGTAACAAATCCGGTTTAACTGTATTTCTGTTTACTTTTTTGTATTTCAATTCATCTTAGTAAATCTTGAAATATTTTAAATTTTTAAGTTGTCAAATCTTTCTTTATATTTATTAGTTATTTTCTCATTACATAATTTGGTATTTGAAGAGCACAGTCCATTACATTTTTTCTTGGTGCATTTGTTTAACTTGAATTTTGTTATTGAAATCAACACTGTATTTATGACTTTACACGATTGAGATGATAAAATAGGGGATTTACACATGCAGACTATTCTGTAGCTCAAACTTCAATCTGCATTAGGACTAGGAAAGATTATAATTTCTTGATGGATGTTGCAGGAAATGTGTCTTTACATCCTACTCAGATGGGACCCAACAATAAATGTGAGCTACCTTGTTATAAGGTCATTGTTTTCTGTTACCTTTATTAACAGAAATACCTCTAAAACGTTTTTCATACAATATGTGTCCCTCTTTGGGAACTTACATCTCATAATGAACTACCTCAGCAGTGTAATGTTTGTCTTAAAAAATCATTATTTTATGAATTTACAATAGACAGGCATTTCACCTTCAGAGCTGAAGAATAGCTGTTATCTGGATCTGATCCTTTATTTCATAAGCCTGGCTTGGTATTCACCTCAGCCCCTTGTGGACAGTTTTCTATCTGCAGCATAAGTCTGCAATATTGTGTGGTCGTTCCACTGTGTATTTCATACAATGGTGTGTCTGTTACTACTTTGGGGATTAAATTAAAACAAGGATTCCCCAAGTAGCCATCATTACAGGAGGTGATGTGAATGCTTTGACATGGACTTTTAAAAGCAGGTTTTGAAAAGACCACAAGAATCTTTCTGTACAAGTCAGAATTGCAAACCTCTGTAGATACCTTAGAGTTAATGATTTGCTCTGAGATCTGCACACCTGAATCAGCCATATACTGTAATATACTGAACAACCTTTCAGTGGACCATTGTTCACTAATTATTACAGTATGTGTTCTTCTTATTAGAATACACATAACATTTTCAGCTTAGTTTATACTATTTTTGTTTCATAATTACTGCTGCACAAATGAACAACTGAGGTTAGTCATTTTGAATGTACAGTAGCTAAGGAGAGGTACAGTAAGACAGTGTTGGTAAGGGGAAATTCCAGTTTTCAGATGTACTCCTCCTAAAAATAGTTTCTTCTGTTCAAGGTTACCGTCTGCCTGGAGAATTTTCTATATATTTTAGTGAAAGCATGAGAATTTTAATGAAACAGCACGGTAAATGTTATTCCAATTATATGCTCAACTGAAGTGTAGGTGTATTTAAATTAGAAATATTATGGTTGAAAAATCAAACAAACAAGCAAAATCTCACAACAGGGTTTCGGATCAAGAAAAGACAGTTTTATTGTTTTATTTCACAGTAGATGTTGGGGTATTTCCACCAGAAAAGATAAGTATCAATTCAACCAGGTCATCTTTAATTTAAAATCACTTTATCATCTCACATTATTTATTCTATCAAAAGACCCAAATTTGACTTACTACTTTTACTGTCTGGGACTGAATGCCCACTACGATCACAACCTACTGTACTATTCACAGTAGAAGAACAGATGGATTTATAAACCTTCTCTCAACTGATGTCATCTTTCTCTTTACTTATGTAACTACATCCATGAATGCAGTAAAGGTCTAAAATTACTCTCAAGGTGCATGATAAAAGAGATGAATCACCCCTCACACTGTGGGGTCTTATCTTTGGACCTATGGAATGCATGGTGCTGTACAGTACATCCTTGGTAGTGTGATTCAATGAGAGCAAATTAAGCTCCCATTCTTTTGAACAGTTTAAGTCACCAATGGTTTATTGTAAGCATGCTTACAAATTGGATTATTAATTGAGAAGAACAATTTATTCCATGTTATTTTAACAATGCAACTATTCTAAATATGCTGATCTATGGAAATTTACTCAGAATAGCAGTACAGACTTGATGTATAAATCCCCAGTTTTGAGACAGACATGAGCCTACAGCTCACGAAAATTTGAAATGGATCAAACTGAAAACAAGTCATATTTTACGCTCTTCTTTGTAAGTTTGTTACAAATGTATTATTTAAATTGATTCTCAATTTGCAACCCTTCCCATCCATTGTATCACAAAAGACAAATGAAAAGGCTCAAGTTGTGTCACCAACTCTGTTTGTGGAAGATTTTATATATCAAGTGAGAGGAACACCAATATCAGTGTTCTATATGAAGCAGGATCCATAAGTGTTTGAAGCGTATATAATGTAAGAATATAATGTTTGGTTTGTCATGTCATCTGCATGT
This sequence comes from Atractosteus spatula, assembly GCF_055471065.1. Taxonomy (NCBI): domain Eukaryota; kingdom Metazoa; phylum Chordata; class Actinopteri; order Semionotiformes; family Lepisosteidae; genus Atractosteus; species Atractosteus spatula. The sequence goes on from NC_142714.1 coordinate 38,117,829, forward strand.
CAAACTTCAATCTTAGACAGAGCAATCACACCAAAAGGGGGACAAATGTTTTTACAAAGACATAGTTAAAGAAAACACAGAGAAATCTAACAATGATATCAGCTCCTGGGAGATAACAGACCTTGACTGATCAAGATGGAGGAAGAATAGCCAAGCACTTTTGAGAACCAATGTTGTAAGTATGAGGAGACAGTGAATGTATTGAATAAAGAGTTGATTATGCAGATCTCAAGATGTCCCAAGACAGCTTCTGCTCAACCTGTTTATAATGTGAAATGCCATAATTAGGTTGTGTATTTATTCATCTCAGGGTAGCAGTGGAAAATGTTGGCCTTGATCTGTATATATTTAAAGCAATTTGGTTTCAACTGAAATCCCTGCTGTACATTTTAGGATACATGTTGTGGTGAATTATTGTGGTGTGCTCCTCAATAATTATTAAAAACAGCATGTGTTATGTATTTGTGATGTGTCAGGAATAACGTGTCAGCTAATTAACTTTAGTTCTTTTTTATAAGGGTATCTTAATGTTTTAGCATTTTGTTCTTATTGTTTCCAATTATTATTTTTGTTTCTTAACTGGATTGTTTCATACTATTTCTTTTATGTAAAGTTATGAATGCTTATATGGTCATATGTGGAAAGATAACATTCTCTACATTTAATTAAATGCATGCAAATTTAGTGTTATACAGTATGTGCAACATAAATCATGTGTAATATCATGGAGTATATATAAACCTATAGTACAGTATATGCAGTATATTATGCCTAGATTTACAGTAGGATACAAGTGGTTCTCATTTTGCACATTAACTATGCTGTGCCCATTAATTCTACATCATAACTAGTTTATAATTAAAGCAAATTATTTGTCAAATTATTGTAGGTTGTAATTGGTTTATCATTTTAAAGGGTGTAATTGTTGTTTTTTATGTGTTATACTGTACAGTATATTAACCAAACTACAAGTTTTATTAGAAACATATATACTGTATAATAACATAGTACAGTATATGTTAAATATTGTGACCTAAATTATGGATTTCAAAAGAATACAACCCAGTTTGTTCTAGAAATATTATTTTCATTATTTCGGTGTGCTTTTGATATTTCTTAGACAGAAATTCATGGTCTTATCAGGACAACACCTTATTATATTGAATTTTATTGATGAAGTGTCACAGGTGTAATCACAAATCACTCAATATATTTCTGTCAGTCATCTTACTGCAAATTGACAACTCTCATATAAATTTTGTAAATATTTAAGTTGAAATTGTTTGTATATATATATATGTTTTGAATCTGCTTGTGGAATATAGGTGAAAACCAGGGTTGAACGTCTGTCCCATTAGTTTTTCCAGTGCAAAAACTTAGTTTTTAGGGTAGCTTGTCAGCAGCCAGATATTACTGCACCTTTAGAGTACCTGTGTCCTGTTATCTGGCATTGTGTGGAGTTTGCATGTTCTTCCTGTTTGCATGAACTTTCGGTGATCAATGCAGTTTCATTCCACACTCCTAAAGACATATTGGCTAGGTAAAATCAGCTATTTTAAATAGTTCCTTTCCCCATATAGCCACAGTGAACTGATATTCTGTCATAGGGAGGCCAGTGATGTACTGTACTTTTACTCATGCCTTGTGCCTTATTCTTACAGGACAGGCTCTGGCTTGGCACTACCTACACCAGCATAAGTAGCTCAGTTGTAATTGATTGATGACTGGTAACTATGGTTTCTAACAGGAAATGTCAAGAAGATAATTAAGTTCTGTTTCTCTCATTGTAACACATTGACAAACACGCTGACTTACTTATTGGGACCTTTAGCGTAGAAAATTACACTGTTTCAAAACTTACAAGGAAATGTTCTATATGTTTTTAGTTTAATGCCATCATTAAAATCCCATCTTTGAAATCCATTAATAATGATTTCTAAAATTCATAGTACGATAACTGCGATATCCAAACCTATCCAAACCCTGAACAACTGCAGCACATATAATATTATTTGCAAACCTCACAATTCTTATTGTGTTGAATTTCCTGGAAACTGCAGCTTCTTTTAGGAAAAAAAACATTAGTATGATCTTATCTTTTCTACTAAATTAGAATAATATGTCTGGAAAGTAGCATTAGATAAGATAAGATCACTTTATTAGCCATATATAATTTCTTGGATTAGGAACTCATTTTTTCACATACCCCAGCTTGCTCTCCATAAAACACAGATTGGGAGAGAAGCTTTGGGTCGGAATGCAGAGTTAACCATTGTACAGCACCCCTGGAGCAGTTGGGATTAAGGGCGTTGCTCAGGAGCCCAACAGAGTAGGATTCATCTGCCAGCTGTGGGATTTGAACTGGCACCCTTCCAGCTGCAGGTGCAGATCTTTAGCCACCGCTCCACCCCTATTAGAGTAGTATTAGGGTTATCATTTGGGAGAAAAATAATGATTCCAGATGTCTTTCCGGATCCTGATGCCTATTTCTATTTCAGTGTTATTGTATTTATGAGTGGAACATTAAAAACAATTGCTTTCATTTTTCTTTGGACAGAAAAAATGTCCCCATGTTAATAGTTAATTCTGTATTGATTGTCACCATTTTTTATCAATTATTTTTTTCTATGACTTAGATAACTAGACTGATCACTGATTATTATGATTATATGCAACCCGTGAGCTAATGTTATCTGCTTTCCTGATAAAAGCACATTGATACCAAAATGGACTAATCTAAAGTATTTTGTGTGTTTCTACATTGTAAAATACGTTAAAGAAATTTTAATGGGATTTATTTTGGCAGCATATTTTTTTTCTATTCCTGAAGCATGGAAGAAATTGCATTTCTTCCAAGTGGCAGCATCTTCCATATAGGAAAGCACACAAGATCTGATACTGCAGGTTCATCATACTGTACCTGTGAGATGTTCACCAAATGGGCCTGAATAAATGTATTCGGGTGCATGTAAAAAACATTAGAGAAATGATTAATGATATTAGAACATTTGATTAAAGAAACTGTGCAAGGATTAAAGTGGTTTGAACGCAGGGCTAGACCATGACATATTCCTTTAATCTTTACTTTGGAGTGGATTCAATTAAAATTGCTCATTAGTAATATCTCCATGCCCGGAAATCGCTTGCAATTTGTATAGTAATATCAACAATACATTTAAGCTGCTGGTACCTTGAAAGAAAAGTGAATCTCAATAGAGCTTATGTGCATGTTGTTACACCACAATACTCACTTCACACTTCTTTTTCATTCTGCCTGCTTGTGTGAGAAAGAAAATTCTAAACCTGAAGTGCTTAGTAACATAATGATCCACAGACATGGTGTTATGTAGATTGTATATACAGAGAGAGAAACTCATCTGATGACTAGACAGATGGTAGAAGTCAAACATCAATTGGATTCACTTGTGTTTTTTTTTGCAACATACAAAAGTGGAGGCCCATAACAGTACTGCCTGGAGTGTTTTCTATCCTACAGATATGTGCTGATACTGCAGATTAAGGGATGAGACTTAAGTGCGTGAGCTGGACTGCCATTCCATTCCCACACTTGCCAACTTGATGGATCTTCACATAGATTAGATTAATTGCTGCCTGATATCTTGTGCCTGTTGTCGTTGTGTCACACTGAAGCCCTTTTCAGTCTTCTGTCCCTCAGTGGGATTTAACACAGTTGTCTGATAGGAGCCAGGTGTTTTTTTTATTTTTCATTCCTATATTTCCCAAGCCTCTAATTGCTCTTCGAAACCACCTGCTTACTTTAAAATTGTAGTTGTTTTGAATAGCCCTTAACTGCTACTACCGGAGTATTAAACACCATACACACACTGCTTGTTTGTTGATTATTTACCCAAGAAAATAAACCTACCCCATCCATCCACCCATCCAGTTTCTAACCATTTTATCATGTGCAAGGTCGCAGGGGACAGCAGATCTTAACCTGGCATGTAACGGATGCAAGGAGAAACACCAGTCCATCGCAGAACACACACAGACAAACACGCACACTCATATGAGGGTCATTTTTCCCAGAAACCAATTAACCTACAGTACCTATTTGTCTTAGGACTGTGGGATGAAACTCAAGAACCCAGAGGAACCCCACACAATTCACGGGGAGAACATAAAAAATCCACACAGATACAGTAGCACCCCAGGAATTGAACATGGGGCCCCAGCACTGCAAGACAAAAATGGTAACCACCATGACAGTGTGCCTCCTATAACCCACTCCTCCTGGATAATATAGAAAATTATATGAGAAATGAAATTACTGAACTTTACAGAGCCTTTGTTCAAAACACTGAAATTTAGAATCGTAAGTTCCCATAATGCCGGCGTCACACTACACAACTTTTCCTAGGATTTTCAGTCGTAGCCTTCATTTGCATAATCGTAAGAAAATCACAGCGAATTGAAGAGAGTTGCAGCGCGCGCCCGTTACCATCAGTTGTGTAGTGTGACACCCCAGCAACTCAGTCATAGCGCTCTGAACAGCCCCTACAACTCTCTGCGACTCTCTACTATAAAATCAAACAGGTAGCTAGTCACAATTCATAAAGATGGGCTCTTATGACAGTCAACAGGCAATGAGCTCTGAACCGGAAGTACAATGCATACAATGTGGCTGCAAGGAAAGAAGGAAAGCTAGTGTTTTGGACTGTGTAAATGGAGGAGAGGCTCATCAAACGTTGGAGCCAGCACAGATGTGTTGGTTGTTAGTTTACTTTCAGGTGTTGCTCCTACCCTTATTCCGGTGTGCTCCATGTTAATTGGCTGCCGAAATAAGGCTACCTTGCGGTACTTTCGTGGCGCATAATGAGATTTGGAACCATGATGAAAAGTCGTGAGGGAATCATGTAGTCACCCCCTGCAATTCCTAGTCGTATAATTTGACACCCTCTAGGACAGAAAAGGCAGAGAGATTCAGAAACTGCAGTTGTTAAATTTGACATGATCTCCGACTAGAAGTTGTGTCGAGTCCTGTAGTGTGACAAAGGCTTAAGAAAATAGTGATAACTAATCTTTACTTATTGTTTGATTACTTTAGCTTTTTAAAGAAAAAAGACTCTTACTCTATTACTGTAGTGAGGTGTTTAAAAAATTCTAATGTTTGTAGTACTTCAACTGAGATTGTTTTCCTGGTGATTGATTTTTACATTATATGAAGTAATCTGCATAAAAAATGGCATGTGGAAAATGGTGTAGCACTGCTGGTGTAGATTGTGTGTATAAAGATGATGGCGCCAGGATGCAGTCTGATTTCCCTGCTTTGAGTCAGGCCTCACTGCTCACAGGAAGTGATCTAGTTGTAGCATTTTATAACCAAACACTGTTGCACATCACCAAAGAGAAAAAGCACTAGTGCTCACATCTGTGTGTCGGGATTCATAGAGAGACAAGGCAATAAATATGTAGACCAGAAATGCAAAAGTGTTAGGATTTCTTGGCTATAACATCAAGAGGCATTTAGCACCAATATATCATTTTGTAAAGATTTTTTTAGCTCCATGAGCACTAATCATAAAAACACTCTTGAGAGCTCTCAGAGGATACCTCTTACAACTTTAGACACCTCTTACACTATACCTCTTAAGACAGTCTCTCATCATAAAATTTAACTTTTTTTTTTCTCTGGGCTTGAGGTAAAAATTTTGCTTTATTCTAAACCTCACAAACCATGAAAAATTGTGCAAATATCATCCTGTTTTGTTTACGTTTGTAATCAAAATATATAATAATATGTAATAGTGGAATACAGTAAAATATTTAAGACCAGTGTGAAGAAGATGTCACAAAACACAGCTAAAATGCATTTTAGTATTGTATTTTGAGCAAGAAAGAATCCCCTTGGATGTGTGTTTATAAACAAAAAAACTTAATTCTTCACTGAAGCAAGCTACTGTGGATCTACGAACTACTGTGAAGTCTTTCACCAGGCATTTTCAGACCATCTCTATCCAAGTCACAGCAGCATAGAAACACCTAAGGCCCTGGGAATTGAAGTGCTCCAGTAAACATAATGTAGCCAAGAATGTATACAGTCTGCCTCTGTTACACTCAACATCCATCTTTTTTTTTCTTTATCTTGAAGCTTCTATTCCTTTTTCTCATTAAAGTCCAAATAGTTAATTTGTTAGTCAAGAGTAGCAGTGCTGCTTCTGTCTTTGCCAATCCACTCAGACCTCACTGACGGTTTGCCAGCTGTGTGCTGTAATCTAAATCAATAATACACCATAGAAAGTGCTTCTCTTTAGAAATGGATATGTACGTAGAGGCTTTTTAGTGTTGGCAAATGTGACCTGAAGAAAATAATAACAACCACAATCTTGTTGATCTTTTTACTTTTCAAACTGATCAGATTTTGGTCTTGAAAGTTTTAGTTTTTAATTCCACAAAAAAATCATGCAAAAAGTCGTGCATCATTTTCTCTCCATTTATTGCTTCAGTTCGATAAGGCAAGAGCACTCTGATCTTCCATTATCCCAATTACTTATAATAACAGTAATGATAATATGGATTAGATTGTGAAAGACCATTCTGTTCACTTTTCTTGTTTGTCTTTTAGTAGTTCAATGGTCCTAGAATCACATGTTTTTTTTTCTAAGAGGATCCCACAGAGTCATCTTCAGTCACGTGGCAAAGAGTGCTAGTTTCAGTCTCCTCTTGTCCTTTTGTCTTGTCTTGTCTTGTCTTGTCTTGTTTTTGTCCCAAATGATTCTAATTTTGAATTCAATAAGTGTCCCTTGACCCTTATGTTGTTGTTGATCTTAATACCTGAATCAGGTTCCCACAAAATCTTTCTTGTTCCATGGTAAAACTATTAAATAAGAAAGGCCGAATTGTGACTTAATACATGACAATCAATTCTGACAATTTCAAGTTGAGTAATGCAGTCAGGCATGTACTCACTTGCTCTGTGTTTAGTCACTGTATTGCAGCAGAATAAGTTAGAGATTTTCCTGTATGCAGAATCACCAGAGAACAAGTCTGGTAATTCAATAAAGCAATCCCCTGTGCCATAATCTCATTTTGTATGACGTGCGCACAGCAGTACTTTGATGTGCGCTTGAATGTGTCCAGGTATTAACTTGTCAATGAAATCGTGAATCAAGAGAACAAATAGCCTAGGGATGACTGCAGTAATGCCTGTGTCTTCCTGTTGGTCAGAATTCAAAATGTTAAATAAGGGCATAACAAACGGCAAGTTGAATATTTAAATGTGTTTTCATATTATATTTTATTTTTGTTTAAATCAGTTTTCATATTATACTTTCATGGATATAATTTATAATACCCATGTAAAGACTCACAATTACTTGCCCACTCATGTTTTTAATCTTTGGGGTTCAGTGATTTAAGAATGATGTTTTAAGTGAGCTATCTAACTGAGTTATTGAGGTATGCAATAATTTCCCAAATTTGGAATGGTTTGGATTTTAATTTTTTTGCAAAAAAAAACAAGGATGCTGATTTCAATACATTAACCCTGTGTGCTGTTGCTCAGGAGTCCTGTTTACAGTCAAATAATAACATAGCCCAACGTTGAAATGGGGATGTATATTCCTTAAGATGACAGTAGAACTCAAAGTGTGCTACAGGCAAGCTCAAAAATTCCAAAATAGATATCTGCTGTCTGATCTTTGTTCTGATTCATAAGTAAGGGACTATGTAAGGTGTGAACTAAATAAATAATGTATTCTTGAGTTAAATTTTATGTGATGCATAAGACATTAGTGGAAAAGGCCCTATATATTTCAATAAATATACTGCTGTATGGTCTTGTTTAATATTGCACACAAGAGTCACCTACACTTGAGTTGTCTGCAACTGCAAATTTAAGACAATCATTCTCGAAATATATACAGTATAAACTCTCATAAGAAGATTCTGATCATAGCTGAATGCTTTTTTTTCCAAAGACGAACACACTGAAAATAAGCAACATAAATAAACACAAATTACTATGTACTGTATCTGCTGGATGTCTCTGAAAAATGGGTAGTGACTAGACTACTGCAGAATGCGACTTCTTAACCGGATAACAAGAAATCAGAACAGTTTGAGAATTTAGTCACACCTGTTATAGGCCTGACCATTTATTTTGCAGTTCTGCAGGAGAATTCACAAAAAGTCTCAGGCCATATCTTTGCTGGCTGGGTATAGGCTAGAGATGATTTATAGGGCAAGAATGTGATACTGTATATAGGCTAAGAAAGACTTGGCACACAGGCTGTAAAATGGTGGCAAATTTAAACTCACAGGAAAGTATTATTTTTTGCCATTCGTTTCTATTGTTTGATGTAAAATACCTTTAATATTTTATTCAGAATTGGAATCACAAATTATGTTTCTTTCTATATACCTATGATTGGTTCATCATCTTTGGCCAAGGCTGTGAGAGGTATACTATAAGTACCTTAGACACAAACTGTTGTCAGATTCATTTTTAAAACAGCAAAGTCCCACAGTGCCTAAGGAGAGATAGCATCAGTTGAAAGAATAATGCAGTGACAATATCCACAGCCAAAACTCAGAGGTCCCTGTTCCACAGTAAACTAAGGATATCCTGATTACCTCAGGCCCACCCAAATTGCGCAGAATCCCAGCTGGCTAATAACTAAATGCAGATTTCTTGTCTCAGCCTGAACCCTGAGCAATCACCCTACCATTTTTGTCTTTTTTTCTGCTGGAATTCTCGCTCAAATTACATTTTTGTGGATGTTAAAGGGATGTTAAAGGGAACAAAGAAATGTTTTATTATTGCACCACTTTAAGGAAAGACATGTCTTACATCCTGTTTGTAACACTTTTGATAAGAATAATAGATAATAATTGATAAGAGTAATCTTTTATTTCCCATCATTTAAAACTTTTCCACATTATTATATTAAAAAAACAGTGAATGTACATTTTATAGTAGGACCTAGTAACATTAAACATTATATATCTTCAGAAGCTAAAGTCATACACTTTCTTCACAACTGCTTAGTTTAATCTACTTTATTAATCATTTGTGAGTTTATCTTTTAATAAAACACCAAAATGATGAGCCATTTTTAGAGCTGCATGATCCATCAAAGGATTCCAGTGTTATTTGTATTAATCTATTGCATTGATTTTATTTACTTCATGAAGGCTTAATGTAAATAATGTCTTAATACTTAGTGCTGTATTGTCACTTCTTTTAGGAAAATGATTGTCTCTAGGATGTACAGTAAATGCTTTAAACTTTTCATGAATAGAAATTAAAGTATTTCAGATTTTCAAACCAGATTTAGGGGTTGCAGCCTCATGTCTTGTAATTATGACATGCATTAAATCTGTGCATTTTGAATATTGCAGTATATTCTGGAACATCCCAGATTATTTTTGGAATATTCTAGGTTAGTTTGGAATATACAGTATATAGTGTTCAGCATGTTCAGGAAAATAAACCATTCAATATTCTCCATGACACAGCAGTGAGGATGATTTTCACTTGTTGGGAGTTCCTTGAACTTACCATAACCTCTGCATCTTTAGGGATCAATGCAAGATCACTGGCCTTGAGGAAAGAAGACTCCTTAATCTCTGCATCTGTTGCTTGAGTCTTACCTGAATCTCATAGTACCTAATGGCATTTCTGCTTCTCACATTGACCTTAACCTCCTCTAATGTATTTGTACAAATACAAAAGTGAGTTCTACCTAGTTATTTTGATGAGGCAATTTCAGTGAAGCACCTTCATCAGCTAGCTTGTACCTTGTACATTTGGTAGAACACTCTCTCAACTCTTTCCAGTTGCAAGTTAAAGCTGCAGACACTCCTCCACATGGTAGAGACTTTAATGAGATGGAAACAACAGATGACCCTAGACATCTCATTCAAGCTGAATTTTAGGATGGCTCAAAACATGTAATTTTAAGATTTTGTCACAAAGTACACAATAGACTTCTTCATTTGCTTTGAAATTGCATTTGATATTCTTTCATGGTGCTGTTAAAGTCTTTATTTTTTTGTCAGTTTGAAATTGACAGCTGCTTAAAATTTACTACGTTTACTTCCTATAGTAACAATACAAAACTGAAATTTATCATGGGCTGAAGCACTGCAGTAATCAATTGTTATATTGTTTTCAGTCATGTTTGTATCTATTAAGAAAGTGGGCAATGGATTTAGGCATCCAGTTCGTCATCATGGTGTGTTACAAGAAAGAGGATACACATTTACCTGTATTTCTTGAGACAGATGTAGCCAATAATTGAAACCATGGGCTTCCTGCAATTCAAAACTTTATTTAAATAATAGTTCCAGGACTTTGATCCTTGAATGGTGTTTATAAATTGAATGTTCGTGGAAAACAGTGGCAGAATCTGCAGTGAGGATCACTATAATAATAAAAGGAACTCAGACTTCATACGTGATGGGTGATTACTTGGTACAAATGCATCTAAAACATTAGGAAAAGTAACAATTAGTCACATGGGATCCTTTTTCCAAAAATGTACTCCAGAGTGCTACTTTTACTGACATAGTTTTCTGCTTAACTCATTGTATAGTCCTATGGAATCAAGACTCATACAAAGCAACAGATGTCATACACAGTTCAGAAAGAAAAGAGTAATAACTACCAGAAGCAGTAACAGGTGGAGTCGACCTCACACATACCTGACATCCAGCCAAAAGACATTAGTCTTATGAGAACATTGAAAACTGTTTCTGCTACTTCAGATATTTTCATTTACACTGAGCAGATGTGGAGTAACCTTAGTGAAAATAAATATATCATGAAAGAGCATTTCAAATATTTATTGTGAGATTTAAAAAAAAGTTTAGAAAAAATGTATTTGAAATTAAAATACATTTTAAAAAATGATTCAGTTCCCTCCAGATTCAGATAACACCAATGAAATAGTAATAGAAAATATAACTGAAAGATTTACACGGTGCAGTGCTACTTTGTTTCCAATATATCCACAAATCACTCTCTTATATGATGGTTTTATATACTATGATATATTATAAAATAGCTTTATACAACTGTGTACTGTGTCTTTTTATGTATGAATGTATGGTTTGGTCTTGATATACATTATGAATACAGTATCTGAGTGTTATTTAATGTGAGACTCTCACTACAGTATATCACACTCATTCATACATTATGTATATCAACTTGGCTCGAAGCGCAGACCCAGTGTGGCTTTGAGCCAAGATGGCTGCCTTGTAATTTTGGAAATGCTGCAAAATTAGGCATGGCTGGTCTGAATGAGTCTTTGGCACTCAGAGGGAGTAGACCTTTGAAAAGAGCTGACAGAATATCTAACAGGATAGCCACTCCTTTGTTCAAATTAAGAAGCTCATAAAACCAGTTCGGCAGAAATATGTTTCAATCTATATCAGGTGTTCAGTGTGGAAGGAAAAGGAATGCGAGCTCCAATGGGGGAGTTCTCAATAATGACAAATTAGGCTAATTTACAGTATAAGCCTATGGAACACAGCGAGCTACTGTTGGAAAGTTGAAAAGATACAGGGTAGATTGTAGGTGTCATAGGTTGTGGACAAGTGGCAGTTTGTTTGCCAGGCTTAGTGGGAATTAATTGTGCTGTTGAGGAGCAGGGTTGGCCTTCTATTGGCCAGGGCCGATTGGAGGCATTGATTCTTGATGAGAGCAAGTATTACTTTCTATGTTTGTGACATACAGTATCTTCTCCCCATATCTGAGAGAAGGCAGTCTAATGGTGAAGGCTGAGTCCTGAGTATTCCTAGCGCTTTAACAACACTAGATAGACAGGCAGTCTCAGAAATTGAGATAAGAGCAAGGAAAGGTAACCACAAATCAGGCTGTTGCAGTTTCAGGGACTCAATTGTTTGTTATAGAGAAGCATCCCTGACTAAACAGGATCAGCAGGAGGAAAAGTAGAAGTGGTGGTTAATGAGGAAAGGAGTATGTTATGGTGAAGTCTTCAAAGCCTAGTGAGTGTTGAGACAGTGCTAGTGAAAAGTTGAAGAGAAAACCAAGTGTCACTAAGTAAATTGCTTTGAAAACTCTAGAGCTTAGTGATTAGCAAATACTGTATAGAGAGAGTTGATTAAATATGCAGAAATCAAGTCAGGAATGAATGCTCCAGTGCCTGGTGATTGGTGAGGATTTCCTTTGTCATGGTGGAGTATAAACCATGGTGGAACATACAGTTCCAGAGACCACATCTACCACACAGCTATTGTCAAATGAGGGAACAAAAATAACTCAAACCTAGGCCTTATCACGACCCAGACTGTGGGTTTATGTAGTTTATATAGTTGAGGTTTCATACATGGATCTGTAGAGCCTGCACATACTGTTTCTAAATGTCTAAAATAAACATGGATAGGTTTTCAGCTTCATTATGTGAGATGATCTGGTATTTTGGAAATGTATTTTAGGTTTAAGAATCCATTTCATGTCTTTAATATCAGAACTTTTTTTAGGACCAGTGATATTGAGCAGGGAGATTGGTTTTATTGACAATGTTTTCGAACACATGGCTTTTGAGAGTCTTACATAAACTGGTGTATTGTGCCTGAATATGCAAAGTGAATCTGCTACTGTCATTGTTCACATATGGAAGCATATCACTCTTCACTTTAGGGAGCTCCTTCTGTTTTATACACAGCTCAAGGCTGACTGTTGGATGTTGTTTCTAAACACAAGAACTTGAAAGACTGTCAATGTAAGTAGTCCTGCCTCTCCGGGAGCTGTCTGTACCAGTGATGTGATGTGTCTGGAGTGAATATGCCTAGGAGAATTACTGGCCACAATTTTATTTTTCTGTCAGCTGCTGATAGGAGTGTTCCACTTCTCAGACTTCGAACTGGGAAAAGACAGTCGTATTTCTATTTGAAAGCCCAGGTACCTGTATCTACCACATAGATTACATGTTTTTGTAATTAAGGATCTGTTTTTGAGAAATTGTTAGAGTGAATTATGAAATCATATGTGCTCCCAATCTTCTAGGTCTTAAGCAACAAATCTAATAAGACGCAACCCAGAAGTGAAAACAATAAAATTATTTTTAAATAAAATGGTATACATGTAAGTATAATAAGCTCCTGCAACTCCTGTTTGATACAGAAAGGTTAAGGATGACCTGTCACACCCAGCTCTCACAGCCCCTTGTCTAATAATAATAATAATAATAATAATAATAATAATAATAATAAATCTGTCCAGGATGCCAGGGTAACACCCATACGCTTTTCGCAAAAGGCACTAGGCTTCTTTTAATGACCATAAAGAGTCAGGATGTAATCCTGTGTCACCCAAAGGACACCACCTTTTTACAGTACAGTGTCCCTATCAAGATAGCTATCTCATTTGTGTTATGCTTTGGTTTCTGAGGCCATTTTTATTTTTGAACAATTTTATAAAAGGCTTTCAAGATTTGACTTTTGGAAGCTGCTTAACCGTGTATAGATGGATTCAGCCTTTTCACTTCAATTTCCTCTTCACTCTGCTGTACATCGTAACAATGAAGCAGTTTTCAGTTGCTCATTTGACTTCTAATATGGATTGTGATGATGAATGACAAAATAATGCATTGAATTGAACTAGCACAGTGCTACAACAGAGGTGTACCTTATTTATTTATAACCTTGATGTACCTTGATAACTTTAATATCATGAAAATACATTGTAAATTGTGTTTTCTAATAAAAAAAACAAAATCTAAACATACCATTCTATTTTTCATTTATGAATTGATCTGTTGTCATAAACAGTTACAGTACATCTATTTCTAGCATATTCAGTTTTATACAGTTCAAATTTACATACAATACATACTGTATCATTTGTGTAAGAAAAGTATTCTTTGAACCCTCCTTTGGCCTTGAAAACCTTGAAGAACCTTTTCCTTTTAACAGGTTCATAAACTACTGCATGGAGAAGCAGTGAAATATGTCTCATGAGAACATTTCCAGCTCACTAGGTTGTGTGACCTGTTTTCTTGATCTGCCTTTTTATCTCATATCTGCTTTTATCTAGTTTGCCTAGCAAACAATTAGGAGCATTGGTTTTTATGCCCTATAATTTCCCTACTGTATATGCCCATCACCAAAAAAGTTAATACACTCTCAGCTGTTGCCTTGTAAAAATAAATTATGGCTTCCTAACACACACCAAACTGAGCAGCCTGAGAAACTAGTGGGCTTTCTTCACTATCTGGTGTACATTGGTCTCCTTTTTCAAGGTGGAGGAGACTGTTAAAAAGTCTTAAAAGTTTCTACCCTCTCTACTATCTAACCATCAGTCACAAGAGGTTGGAGTTCATTCCTGTCACATCTAAATTTTTTTAGTTTAAATATACAAAATTTAAATTAAACATATTTTAGGTTATGAATACATTTTAGCATTGTGTATTTAGAAATATAAGTATTTTTTGCAGATACTCTGTTGACATTCTGAACACCTTTTTGTATATTTTTCCAGTCACAGATCATCAAAGATTTGAATAACTGTGAAGGTTGTGGCATTTGTCTTCAAACTTGATGTGCATATTTATTTTTGTCATGTACTGTAGAAATATGTTAATCAACAAGGCAAGTAATGTGTTGTCCAATCTAACAAAATGGCTGTTTCACATTGTGGTTTTCAGCACTGCCTTTTGTAAGAAAATACCCCGTGTTTAAGGGAAAAGTAATTAGCATTGAATAGAGTGTCAAGTAAATGCAAAACTAATACTAGGCAAATCAAGTACATAGGGTTGTTGATTTTACAGAACAGATAAAATTAAATAGAATTACTCATGCATTCTGCTGAGACAAATGTAGGAATTTATTTTGCCAGTTAGGAAGTAACATTTCTAGTATTTTATGAATAAAGATATATATATATTTAAAATATATTTGTAATCCCAAATTCATATGGCTATTTCTTCTTATTACTACAGCTGAGTTACATGTATGTTCATAGTTGCGCTAAACTGTGTGACATAATCTGTGTGTCAATATTTGAAGAGCGATGCTTGTTATGTACTGTAGGATAAAATAAGTTGCATTTATTTCTTGATTCAGCACATCTTGTGTAAAGCTAGACAAAGTAAAATGTACAGGTTGATAAATTAATAGACAGTTAAGTAAATACTGGAAAACTAAGTATTTCTGAAGACCTCCAAAGCAAGTTCCAATGTCATGAAATATTTTAGCATCAGAATCATTAGTGACACTTAATTTAGCAGAACTAAATTGGCAGTAACTGGCAGTAAGGTCTTAATATCATTGGTAAAGTTGATTAGCAAGTTCTGATCAGTTACTGTTTGACCAGTAACTGTTACATGAGCAATCTGCATTTTCAGAATATACTAATTTAAATGAACAACGTCAGGCAGATATGCTGTAAAATACTTAAGAAACCTACAGTGTAATATTGTAAATATATCTTCCTCACAATGATGCATTTAAGTTTGGTTTTAACCGGTTTAACAGGTTTTGACAATAGGAGTTTGCAGTGCAGGTCACATTGACAACTGGAAAAAAGGGCAGTCAGGTGACCATTTTGGTTTGTACAGGAACATCGACTTGGCACACTGCAGTTGTTTTGACACCTGAGTAACAACTACCGTGTTTAGACTAAGCTGGCAAAACTATTTTTGTATAGCACCTATTTGCATTATGGGTTGCATTTAACAGAGTGTTACGACTTCTCAACCAGGCACTTGTCATGATTTACACAAGAACCCCAAAAATGCCATATTTTAATTACTTACTTATCACTAGAATAGTACCTTCAAAGTCTGGAGTTAATGGGCAAAATTATTGTTATGCAGAAACGTTATGCAGTATGAGGAGTGAATTGACAGGAGAACAAAATGGTCCTCAGGCCTCAGGCGGTAAATACTGGAGTCCTGTTCTACTAAATTGTCATTGCATTGACACTACAATGATTGGCCAAATGGTTTTTCAGGAGTTAGAGCTACAGTTAGCAATTCAATTCAAATTCAGCAATTTCCAAGACAGTGGTAGTTTGAGTTTTAAGAACAAAGGTACTGTCAGTCTGGTTCAGAAAGGAACCCCCTTTTCACTATCATATGTGAATGTATTTTAGTTGGAAAGACAGCAAAGTTTGAAAGTAATCGAGTAAACAGTTTACAGTATGTACAGGAGGAGATGGATTTATGGGCCAAATATTGACGTCAAACAATATTGAATGTTGATTGAAGCTGTTGTTTTGCATTCATCTTCAGAAGGTTGCCTTGACCACCCAAACCCATCCATGAAGCATTATATGCAAGGGATTACATCTTGTACAACATGCCTGTCCATAAAAGGGAACACACATAGGTACATATTAGAGACACAGTTACAGTATATTTGTCCAAAATGTCTTTGTAACATGAGAGCAAACTGGAGCACTTAGTGAAAACCCATACTGACAAGAGGAGTACATGTAAACTTCACAAAGAATGTGCCCCAGGCTGGAAAAGTCTGGACTGTGATGCAGTAGTGTAAACCACCATGTCATTGTGCTGCTCTGCTATTGTGCATATTTCATACCAAGGACAGCTAGAGTACTGAAGTAATCAGCATTATTAATAGCAGGCTGCTTTTATCCTTTTCCCTACCCTTCAACTTTTTACAGAGGTGTAGCTCAGCAGCTGATCATCATTACATTTTACAGATTTAATTTTCTAGGCTAAAATATTTAGGTTTTGTTTATATACTTATGTCCCTGCAAACTATGAATTATAAAAAATGAATACATAATTTTCATACATTATGCCACGTACTGTCTGAGGTCATTATACAGTCTTAACAGCAAAAGGAAAACATATGAAAAATATGAAAATGGATCAATGCAATATTTTAGAACTGTAGCCTCATTTGCTCAGATATGCGCTAGCTCCAGTATATTTGTGGTTCATACAAAGTGACTTCAGTGTGATTGATATGGGTGACCTTCAATGAAAACTTCATTGCTGCTATGGGTTTGATTGAACAGTAAGGGAACACGCGTCCTTCTGTCACAGAATTGCCAAAACAGTGGCCCACAGTGGTGACTAAGGACACTTAGTGCTATTTGTGCTATAGGAAATTATTTTTGGAGTAGCTTTTAAACTGAGGTCTTAAATATTTGGTCATTAGAGATCTTGTGGCACTGTTTGATGCAATACAGATGATAACCCTAGTTTCCCGGCTAAATTCCATTCTGAGCTGGTACAGTCTGTCTTTCCCAAACTCTGCCATTAGTTCAATTGGTGAAACATCTTTTCTCAGTTTTCATATGACCAAAAGTAAGGTTACAAACAAGAGTAGGCCATTTGGCCCACCTTGCCCATTTAGTACTGTAGTTGGTGTCTCATTGATCCAAGAATGTCATCCACCCATCTACTCATTTCTTGAAGGATTGAGTATTTCAACTTCACAACATGACTCAGTGGCTTCTTTGATATTCTTAAACCTTGATCTGCTGCATAATGATTGCTGTACCACACTTCTGGATGGAGTAGGTTATTTCCTCTATGTTAAGCACACTAAGGTACTCTGGGATGAAAAGTGCTACATAAATGCAAGGAATTATTATTATAGACCAAAGGATTGTGAACATAAACGAGTTAGAAAATATATAATTTGTAATAATGGGACTTGTTTTGGTTCCCTCATCATCTTTGAATCTCATGTGCAGATTATTATACTGTGTTTTTTCCATCTTAGCAATATTGCCAGGCTGTGTGTGTCTTTTCTATAGCTGCAAAAAAGAATCATGAATTTATTTTTTCTAGGATTGCTTAGAAATGCTGACTCCCTTGAGTCTCTAAAATTAAGCTTTGACATGAACAATATGATTAGAATTTAGCCGCTGGAATTCTGCACAAAACTCATCATATCACTAAACTACTTTTCAGCTAAGCAGCATAATTGATCTTCTTGATAGGGAAATGTTTATACATGATAATGCAGTGTCCTGCATGGTGGAAAGTAACAGTAAAGCTGTAATAATATGTAAATATTCTTACTTATTCTCATTAAACTGTAGCTGACCCTGTGCCACTGAAGATATGCAAAGTGGGTATAAAATATATTGATTTATTTTTTCAACACTTTTGGGGGTAAATTAAAATAGTATAGTGTTTTTGTCTTTCTTGTAAAATATCTAAAATACAACTTAGGCATATTTTAATTATAAAGGAAGTATATTACATAATATGTCAGTCAATGTTGTATACACACAAACAGTACTTACTAAACACCAAAATATGGATACACCTTTACAAAAGCACCTGAAACCCTCACCTACAGATAAAGTAATTCAAATTGCAAGTTAAAACCCCATAATGTGCTACAGAGGCTGCGATTTACCGCAGTATCTAATTAACTGGCCGAAGATGATAGATAGGTGGCACTTGCAGTAGATGTTAGTGAAACAGTTGCGTCATTTAATCTCTCTGCTGTGTATGTTTAAATCCACTTACTAAGGAATTTTACAACTAAAGAGAAATTCTGGTAGCTGAGCATAAAAATAACAGGAGCATAATGTCTCTGAACATCATAAAAGATATTAATTTAGGAATATAAATATATTATACATACTGTATATGGCTTCTAGTGGAAGCTAAAATAAAAAAAAATACAGAACAGTATTCCACTTTCTTCATTAAGATGTTATGTATACATATGCACTATGTTGAGTTTGTGTCAAATGTATTTAGACCACAATGTTCCAGTTTTGTGTTGTTTGACCATAAAATGTTTTGCCACATGTTTGTAGTATCACTCAAACAGTTGCAAACTCTGTGTGGGATGTAAGACTGGAATATTGTTGAGTCATTCTCATTTTCCCCTATCTCAGCCATTCAATTTAGCCCTATCAAAGTTACTGTTAGCCTCACAGTTGCCTCTTTGCCTGGCTACTTATTTAAAATGTACTGTTAGATCTCGGCAGTGTCTGAACTTCATAGTAGTCAAAGGGATATTCCGTGCTTTTTAAATTCTTTGTACATTTCTACTGATCTGTGCTCTTCAACAACTTAATCTCTGTGCTCTTCCAAAAGCTCCTTACATGACTTCATTATAAATGCACCTATTATTCCACAAAGACGGGGGCTACTCAATTTCAGTTTGTTAAAGTAACTGTGTGCACCTAAGTTCATTTAGGTTTACTACAACAAATTATGCAATTTCTTACACAACCATTTCTGTTCCAATTTTCTAACATGTTTACTATTAAATTCTTTTTTTTTCTTTTGAATGTGTGGAGTATACTTTGTATATAACATTAATTGCTACCTCAAAGTGTCATGTCAATTTTTGAGGAACAAAATGTGAAAACTGTGCAAGTCTTTGAATATTTTGCAAGGTGTATTATTATGTGTATATATATAATGTATATGCTATTATATATAGGGTGTACGCATGTTCCTACTTGTGGTATGGATTACTATATACGTACCACTGCTGAATCTCATTTATTGAAATTTCATTTAATTTGCCTCATGTCTGTCCACTTCAAGATTTTGTCTGTGTCTCATTGTAATGTACTTGTCACTCTGTGTTTGACACTCAACCTATTTATGCCTCAGCTACAGATCTAACTTATTTGATAGCTATACCATAAATTGCTGATACACAGCAGGCCAGGAAGATCAATTAGTCTAAATCCCATCCCTACAACACCATGACTGACATCTGGATGGAAGTTTTGCCCCTTAAAGCTGTTTCATTTCTGTTAACAAGTTCTTAACCCTTAATTCTTAACCTATTGCTTTTAATTTGAGAATCCACATTTTATAAGAGACCTTCTCAAAAGCTTTGTGAAAATCTAAATAAATAATGTTTTAGTGTTATCTAATGTCCTTGTTGCTTTTTCAAAATATTCCAGCAAGTTATAAAGACATCGACTCCCAGTAAATATGGGAGAATCCTCAAAGAACCCTGACATCATCAGGATATACATCTGGCAAACAGCGAACAGAAAATCCATTCTGACACCTCTTAGTTTATCTTCTCTTTTCTTTACAAGTCACTGATAAATGCTACCTTGCTTGCAATTCTCTCTGGCTGACCTACACAAAAAATGAGACCCACTGTCCATCTGAATCTTTGTTTGCAAAAAAGGTTCCAGTTATCATGTATAAAGTTTAAAGTTTAAAGTCTGTCTCCTCTAGAGGAAAATTCAGATTTCTATTTATGAATTTTTCCAATCCAGCACATAATTGTGGAAGCAATCTCACACTTAATTTGTCATCCACTATGTCCAAAGATACTTTTCTCTAAATTAATTGGAGTAATAAACTTTGTTTCCTAAACTACACTTAACAATGTAGCAATAACAATGCTCAATCATCCTAGCAATTGTAATTATGATTTTAAGTCAATTTTAAGAAGGAGTCAATTACTGACAATTCTATTGTAATGTCAATTACTGTAAAACTACAATGTTATAAATGTCTATAAACATACAGTATCTACAATGCTATGAATGTCTCTAAATATATAGAATTAAACACTTTACAATTTAAACAACTCCACCCATACAGTATATTCCATGTCTCCACCCTTGGGCATTACTAAATGTCATCGCCACAATAGTATATAAGGAAATTTCTATAAACTCCTAAATATCACAACTAGACAGTTGAGGGCTTTGCTGATGTCCATAGTCTAAATGGCTCCTGTGTTTCTTCTATTTGATGTATTCCCCCTTAAAGAAATGACAACCTCAACTCTCTGTGTCTTCCCAAATATAAAGTTTGTCTGTTGGACTGGAAATGAAAATGAGAGCAAACCCTTGTCTGAGAACCTCCAGTCCATTGCACACCATGCATAATCAGTATCTAGAGATTGTTATGGTGAATATTACCATGGATGATGGATTGCAGTGCTTACATTATGTGAATTGTCTGGGACATAAAATCATTCCTCTAATAAAAATCACTCTGGAAGAGATCTATTCAAGTGTTCAATAGATTTCTGTAGTTCAAATTCCTTTTCTGATTATAAATAAATGTGACATTTTAAGTTAATGTACTCTTAAAATCTCATGTATATACAGTCACCACAGCACTGATGTCTTATTAATAAAGGTCAAACATATTATAATACGTTTGGTAGTACTGGACAGGATCTATATCTTTTTAGCCATTAATGCAATAAGAATACAGTAAGTCTTTTATAGTGTGCCAGCTCTGTTAAGGTCTGGATTGCAATGTTTCAGAATGTTTTCGGCCTTCTTGGTTTCTTTCGTTTTCCTGGATACTTGAGGCCAGACAGTGCATCGCTCTGTTTCAGGGATTAAACTACAGTATGTATTCCAGGTACATGTAGAACACATAAGGAAGTAAGCATCATTGGTATGCTGTTTTGCCCACAAAGTGTCCTACTTAGATAAATATTAATTATTTCTGTGTAAAGACTTCCTTATGAACACTTCATGAACATAAATTGTCTTAAGAATATATGATAATAATATTGGTTTATTCCATGCTCAAAAGAGAAGAAAAGAAACACAGCATTTCAGCTGTGGAGCCTTCTTCAGTCGTGTTTCTTTTCTTCTCTTTAACATGGAATAAACATTGTTGCTTTGCCACCTATGCATGCTGACACAGCTACCTACTTGATAATAATATAGTTGTTAAGTAATCAGAGTTAAATTACACAGGAAGCACACTTAATTTTTCCTTAAGGAATGACTGACAGTCCATTTAAGAGTATTTGACATAAACAAAAAGGGGTGTATTCATGTAATTGTCACAACCTCTGCAGCCAGAGGACACTCCTTCTCTGTCCTGTCCCTAGTTTCCTGCCTGCTGTCCTTCCGGTCCCTCTCTTTCCCTTGGGCTATATATTTCTGGGTCTTGCACTCTGCCCTCGCTCAGCATTGACGTTCGGATGTCCTGAGACCCGCCTAGCACCAGGTCGCCCCACGTCCGCTACCTGAGGGCATAGGTTTCTATACGGCACTCCTGAACTCTTTGCACTAACGAGCCCGGGCCTTTTTCCCGTCTCGCCGCTACGCATTTGGGTCTTTTTCCGCTCTCCTGCTCTCCACGGTTAGTCCCTTTGGACGTCCGTGACAGAATGCTGAGCCACTTTCTGACCCCGCGAGCGGCGCTTTTTGTCTTGCCGCAGTTTTTTTTTCTCTTGCTCTGGGCTATTTTTTTTTTTGTTTATTATTAGTCGGTTCCTCTATTCTAATCGCTGGATATCACCCTGATCTTCCGTGCCTGTGAGCGGGTCCTGCACCTGGCTTTCCTTGGGTAGATCACTCCGATATCAGTGATTGAATATTGAGCTGGCTCTCCCATTCTGATTGCTGGATATCACTCCAGGCATCCATGTCTGTGAGCGGACTGCGGTCTGGCTTTCCTCGGGTTGTCCACTCCGATATCAGCGTCAGCTTGGTGAGTTCTGCCGTTCCTCCATTCTTTTCGCTGGATATCACTCAGGGCATCTGTGTCTGTGAGCGGACTACGGTCTGGCTTTCCTCAGGTTGTCCACTCCGATATCAGCGTTAGAATGTGAACGTGCCCATTGCCCTGTCTGCGGTATTTTTCCCCGGGGTTTTTTGTTGTTTTTTTCTTGTTTTTTGCCTTTTGTTTTGATTTTTTCTTTCTGGTTTCCCCTCCTCTTTGGTCCCCCCTGCTCCCTGTGTCCCGGAACTGTTTTTGGTTCCTATCTGTTTTTTGTGGTTTGTCTCCCTGGTCTTTCCCAGGTTTTTGTCTGTTGTGTTTGTGCTTGTGTACTTTTTTGTTTTAAGTCTTCGGAGCTCTACTCGACCCCCCCTTCCTCCACCCAATAAAGGTTTTTACCCCGGAGGAGGTGGTAGCTCTCAGCCGTGGACTCCCGGAGGTTTCCTTTCAGTTAAATGAGGTTTTTCCTCCCCCCAGTGCTGTGCAGCTTATTTATTTGTATGGGCGTCAGGAGCCGCCCATGAAGGGGGGGGTACTGTCACGCCCTCTGCAGCCACAGGGCGCTCCTTCTCTGTCCTGTCCCTAGTTTCCTGCCTGCTGTCCTTCCGGTCCCTCTCTTTCCCTTGGGCTATATATTTCCGGGTCTTGCACTCTGCCCTTGCTCAGCATTGACGTTTGGATGTCCTGAGACCCGCCTAGCACCAGGTCGCCCCACATCCGCTACCTGAGGGCATAGGTTTCTATACGGCACTCCTGAACTCTTTGCACTAACGAGCCCGGGCCTTTTTCCCGTCTCGCCGCTACGCATTTGGGTCTTTTTCCGCTCTCCTGCTCTCCACGGTTAGTCCCTTTGGACGTCCGTGACAGAAATAAGCCATGAGGCACCTTCCTAAAAAACAAGGGCATTTTTCTTATACGTAAGCCTCTGAGAAAAAAGTGTAAATTCCATACATTCAAGACGTGTTATAGATAAAAAAGGGAACTGATCAGTATTTCCTTGGCACAACCAGATCTTTTATCTCTGTAAAGAGGAAAAAAATACCAGTGTCTCAGCTTAGTGTAGTACCTTTAGATTAATGAAATATTCAATACTGGGCCTTAAAACACCGTTCATGAAAAATGTATTAATCTAAAAAATTATATTTCGGAATTTAAAATGATCATGTAATATCAGATATGGCCACATCCCAGTAAAATACAATTAAGGCAATGGGAGGCAAAAAAAATACTGAATGTGGGCTGAATAAAATATGAATGTAGATTAACAGAGCACATCTCTTCTTCTGTATAAAGTAAGTAATTTAAAATAATTAACTGGTTGGTGAAATCACAAATTTACTCTTCAGCTCTTGGGGTTTACGTAGTTTAGATGTAGTCCTGAAATCCCTTTGTAGCTGGAGAATGCTGACACTAAACTAAAACTCTTAACACATGCACCATTTCCCTAACTCGTAAAAAACAGTGGCTCTCTTGTCAAAAGCCCCAGAGCCTTAAGCAAAACTTTATACAGTATCTGCAAGATATTACCAGTTCCAACAATGAAAAAACACTTTTGACACAACTTTCACAAAGCAATGGTATTGCTCAGATTGGAAAGCTAACTGTGACATGTTCTGTTTTTCCCAGGACATGGAAATGACTCAGAATAGCAACTGTAAACATGAAATGAAAAGATAATGAAAAAACTGTCAGAACATTACAATACTGTGAACACATAAGGCTATTTTTGTGGTGATTTATGTGGTGAGCTATTCCATTACATTATTTGTATCTGTGTCCCTACCTATTTCAATTTTGCACAGAGAATGTTCTACTAAAATCTCTGTGTGTGGCTGTTGCATTTTATCTCCATGTCTTTAAATAACTCATTGAAGTCTTCAGAAGCTGAATGTTCCATGTCCTGAATACAGAATTTCTCTGTTGTCTGAGAAATATCTACTCCTTTAAGTTGATGGAATATAACTCAGGCTTCCAAAGGTACAGTAACACAAGGTGGAGAGAATGTTTTCGCTGAACACCACACTTTATGTATGCATTTGTCTACATTAAACATCATATGCTAGGTATTTGCCCACTCTAAAATTTTATCCAAAGCTTTTTAAATTTTATTTGCAGCTTCTACAGTTTTAGCCAATTTGGTACCATTTGCAAATTTGACTTACAGTTTACTAACTATACAGAATGTAGATCATTGTATAGATTAGGAGGAGCAGTGCTCCAATTAGAGATCCTTATTGTACTCAACTAATTACATCACCCCAATTTGAGCTTCCATCCCTTACCTGTACTCTTTTCTATTTATTAGCTATTTTTCAATCTTAACACGTCTCCCTAAATACAAACTGCCTGTAGTTTGAGAATCGATCTTTTTTGGGGAACTTTTATTATAAGCCTTCTGAAAATCGAAATACACTGCATTATGTTCTCTGTTTGTATCTATTACTATTGTTACTTGTTAGGAATTTAACAAGGTTGGTTAGCTTAGATCTACATTTTAAATCCATGTTCCCTTGTATCTGATTTACATATATATCCTGTAATTTAGTTGGAGTAATTGTATCTATAACTTGATATATCAGATGTCAGGCTTATTGGTCTATAGTTCATACATATTTGACTTTATTTGCTCATTTATTAATCCATCCATCCATTTCCTAACTATTTTATCCAGTATAGGGCCATGGGGGAGCTGGAGTCTATCCAAGCATGCAACAGGCACAAGGCGGGGTACACCCTCAACAGGACACCAGTCCAACACAGGGCACAAACAGAAAGAAACATGCACACACTCACAGCAGGGCCAATTTTCCCAGAAGCCAATTAACCTACCAGTATGTCTTTGGAATGTGGGAGGAAACTGGAGCAACTGGCAAAAAAAACACATGAACACAAGGGAAGTACAGTATGCAAACACCACACAGGTAGCACCCCAGGAATTGAACTCACATCCCCAGTGCTGCAAGACAGCAATGCTAACCTCATTACTGTGCCACACTGTGCTGCTCGTTTATAAATGTTTGAAATAAAAACAGAAGCAACATTAGTGTTGCCTGCTTAGACAGAAGCTAGTAAATGCTGTCAAAGAATCTTTGAATTTGCTGAAAGTTGTTCTCTCTTTATCCAACACTCTGTTTAATGTGAGAATCTACATGTTACATGTTCTCCTCATTTATCTAAACCACCTGTAAGTTGATACTATTTTTATACATTTCTTTACGAGATAGTCCTCTGAGTGTACACATGCTTTAGAAAGGGATTCATTTGATGATAGAACACAATCATCAGATAAAGACCTACAGTATTGTCTAAACCCTTGAAAGACCACAAAGATTCGAGTACTAAAAACAGAACAGAGACCTAAAGGGAATGAATCAGTGAAACTCGTGAGAAACTATCAATTTAGGGACAATTGTAGCATTTTCTGAATACATCCATTTCCATCACAAATTAGGAGGACCAAAGACAGGAGATGAACATGAAGAGAAAAAAATTAGACACCTTAAAAAGAAAGCCCATAATGAGCAACTTCAGAATCTGAAATAACTTTATCTACATAAAAGGAAATGTAACATAACATGCAGCCCAGAGGTTTCGAATGGCCAGGTGCAGAAGTGGCCAATACAGTACAGTATGTCAGCTAAAGGGTAGTGAAAAATGAAAAGCTAAGACATAACTAAAGTCAGGTGTGTAGGCAACCAAGGCAATGACTGTTTCAGACTTAAACTGTGTTCTGCACTCCATCATGACCTGGGCTCTGATCTCATCCACTTTCGGTAACCAATTTAAACTCTGATAGCCATTACTTACAACCGTGTTTGAATATAATATTCTAACGTTTTATTTTCACCACTCTGAAATTATCTCGCAAAACATCTACACTAATATCTTATGTAAATAAGAGGTTTGTACACTTTACAAAGCAATGGGCTATAACACTAAGCAAACTGGTCATGAAAACAGTCACTGTGAGAGAAACCTTTAGACGTAAGGAATAATATAACCCAAAATACTGGGCTCTGGGAGACATGGAAATTGAAGACTTGCCACATCTACCCAACAGGAAAAAGTTTAAGTCAAACTTCAGATAAATGTTACGTTCAAGCTTACTAGTGTTCTTGCTCTTTCAACAGTATCTCCATTTACCTTGTTTCCCTAATCTTAATACAACATATTTAAAACAGCACTGTTCTCATATCACAGGCAATCAACAACCAAAAAAGGGCATCCAACTAAAATCCAAAGAGCAGAGGTACTGATATCTTCCTTATATGCTTTGTTTACATGAACACACAGTGACCTACAATACAATGATAAATCACTTTCTGAGCCTGCTAAGCATAGTCTTTAATGCTAGCATAATAACATAACTCACAGAGTGCACTTCAAAGCACAATGTAAAGTTATTCCATGAAGTTGATTAAAATCCTCTCAACTTCAATGGGTGGTTATGTGAGACTATACTGTATATCAAAAATAACCTTCAAGCTACAGAACTGAAGCGAAAGGTTAGAAGCAGTTTAGAATCTATATGAGTTAAACTGGAAAATAGGAATTCTAAAGGCTCAGGAATAAGTGTAGGCTTATTCCTAAGCCATGGCTTATTGCATGCTGATTAAAGGTAGCAAAGGTACAGATATATTATAATGTTATACAGTATACTGTACACATACAGGACCCCTCCAACGCACAGAAAATAACTGCATTTCCGATACAGCAGTAATGACACATGAAAGCATATTTTTAGGTCAAATAAAAGTTAAACGACTATGAAAAGCACAGATAATACCCAGTTTGCACTGTCTATTATTCTCACTTAAAACATAAAAAAATGCTGAAGTGCTGTACAGTATATAACACTGTAACATTCGGTGAATAGAAGCATGCATTTACTGTACTTGCATAGTTCAGTGACATTACAAGTATATAATGTCATACATACAGACATTCTTTTAAATGTCTGTTTTACAAAACAATAGTGAAAATATACTAATTGTAGATTTTGTTCATATTTTATTTTCCAATATCCTGCCAAGAGTTGTTTTTTTTGTGCTTGTAGAGTACTTTATAAAGAGCAAACAAGATACATAAACAATTTAATTTGCAGATTACATTTTTATCACTTTTGTTTTCTATTTTCTTATGGTTATTTGTATAATTTACTGTGCTAACTCGCCATGTTTGTTGTAATACGTATACTGTAAATGTTTGGTAATTCCTAGGAGCAGTGTTATTATGTAGATTACATCTCATGAATATTACATCTTAATGGAGTGGTTATACTTTCACCTCTAAATCTTCAACCTTATAACAACTCAAATAGTCAAACATTCACTGTACTACATTGGTTTTGTATTTTTGTCAAATATCCCAGGAATTTGACTCTAATCCATGTAATGTTTGCCTGTAAAAAGTAAAATTGTAAGGTAATTAGTCTGTAAAAAGGTAATTATTCTGCAAATTGCAATGTGTACAGTACTTGTGTACGTTTTTGGTCAAGAGGACACTGTTGCTCTGAGTTAAGAACCCAGAAGCTACAGAACTCTGAAACACATAATTCTGTAACATGTAAGTTAAAATCTAAGTTAATCAAAGCCATGCTGCTTTTACTAAGGGAATCAAAAACATTTAATTAGGCTAATAAGTGTATGTCAGCTACAGTTTATAGCCTATTGTTTTATGATCCACTGGGTAATCAGTCACTTTATTATATTCATTTAATGATCAGGAAATTGTAAATATGTAAAGAGCTTGACAATAGGCAATCTTTGTTTATTACAGGTGGAAAGATAATTTACCACACAGTATCATATTTGTCATCCTTTAAAATTGCTTAACAGTGTAGGCTGTAATAATCATCAGTGAATATACTGCACATAAAGAGGGGGCTACGATACAAAATGTGATTTTTTTTAGTTGTATTTCAGGAGTCAACTACAATAAATTTGATAAATGAGTTATTTTTTTAAATTGCTCTTTCCAGTTACTCTCTCTGCCCTCTTTACTTTCTTTACCTTCTTTTCATTCTAAGTGTTTATTTCATGCTTTCTTTTTCAAATCAATTTTGGTCTGTGAAGTAACCAGCAGTGCCAAATAAAAAAGGAGTAGAGGAGAATTTATTAGGTTTATTTGCTGCATCATCAAAATATCGTAAATCTTTTCAGTTTATATGTCACTATGGCTGTGTTGCTCTGATGATATTAATCAAAGACAATATGATAATTACCTGTGCAGAGTACCTGAACTGTGGTTGAAAGAAATGGACTTTGCCATTTCTGTAGAGGAAGGTAGGCTGTTATACCAACTGCTGCTGTTTTAGAAATACAATAAAAAGTTTACTCTCATAAATTACAAGAATCTAGTAAATGCCTGTGTAAACAGCTCTGTGTAAGTACTGTATGTAATACGTATTAACAAACATCTTCTTGCTGCTGTGTTCCATTAAGCTGTAATCAGTAATCATCTCTTCATCTTCTATGGAATCTGCCCCTGTGATGTAAAACACATTTTAAATGTTGTTTCCAGATCATCAAGTTGCTATTCATGTCATTTGTTTTTCTTTTTGTTTCACAAGTATAGCTGTAAAAAACTTCGGACAAAAGAAAGAAGAATACATCCGGCTTCACAGTTTCCTCATTGTACATGCTGTGTGCCTTCTCGGTACACACACAGCGCATACAATGTGGACATTGTGGGGTTCTGTCCAGCTTTGTTCAATGTGTGGAGAAGCGATAAACCCACACAGTCCCAAGAGTCAAGGCCCAATATACACAGTGTAATTCCAGTGGATTTTTGTCTTCCTTAAAAAGCACACTAATAATTTAAAATAAAATGTTCTTTTACAATATCTTTTGAGATTTTTTTTTCAGTCTTTCCTCGTGGAGGTGTCAAAATATATTCAGCTGTGCTTCCAAAAATGCTGCAGAATTCTACTTGTTTTTTTCATATCACAACGCATCACTTGGCTGTTCCAATTAAACACATTGCATCTTATATAAGATTCTCCAAGGCAATTAGAACAGCACTGTAATGCATACAGGGGCATATGTATAAATTAATTTGCATATTTATTTTAGCAGTACCCAGATTCAGAGATCCTGAAGTTGTACATCAGTACCATTAAAAACACATTGAGGCATGGCAAGAAAAAGCTTTATTAAAGAATGCCAGTAACTGAGTAAATCTGTAATAATAACATTTTTGTGACATTTTAGATCCATGCCTTATAAGAAAAATAAATGAGCTTTCTCATTTTGCTTGCAGGGGTAGAAAGACGATTTTGTCAGTTTACAACAATTTCTGATGATGTTGATGTATTATTTTGACAAACTAATCCATTGAAACTTTAAAATGAGACTGAGCTGAATTATAGCTGTGAAATAAAACAAAGATTATTTTATCATTTATTTATTTTCAAAAGGTTACAATCAAATATGACACCTTAGTACAGAACAATATTAAATAAGCACCATATTATTTTACCGAGCCATAAAAATATTTAATTACTGAATATTATCAATGTTGTTGATGAAGAACTAAATCAAAATTATTACCATTATAATACTCTGTAATTACATATATTGATTCACAATGCAAAATCTAAATTTTGCGTCAGTAGTTATTTGGACACGTCTACCTTACATTACATGTATTTTGACATGTTTGCTGATTGTTGAGTACTATTATCTGATTTCACAAAAAAAATATATATTTTTTAATATTTGGTACTTAAACTGAGTTACAATTGCCAAAATGTGTTGATTATGAATCTTAGGAATAACCATTCAAATAGACAAGATTTTAATTAAAGGCAAGAACAGCCCAAAATATAAATTTTGATAATGAAGATATCCTGTTGCTATTGGCATGATCAAAGTTGCTAAGGGTATCACTGTGTATAAAAGATGTTGACTGAGGAATGAGATGTTTTTCAACAATTGACATAGCAGTTAAAAGAAAGGGGAAAATATATCAGGGAAATCAACTCTGAGAGGGACAGGACATATCCTAGAAGTCAAAAACTAATGGCTTTCTGACTGTAGTGAGTGTTATATAAAAGAAAGTACAGGAAGGAATAACAAGCCAGAGCTATAACTAGAGTTCGCCATCTACAGTATATGAAGATGATTTTTACCCTTGGCATGTACTGTAGGTCTTCAGAGCTATCATGTCTATAGTTAATGTTGACGTCACTGTCTTCTGTTGCCAGAGTGGAGACTAGGTCTCTTACATATTTAAAGGCATGAAACCTGTTGCCTCAGTAGACAAGAGCTGTGAGAAATGTGTTACATCTTTACGTTTCTATGGTTCAGAAATACTCTTTCCATGCTGACAATTTAAGATATTTGTTCCAAATATGTTCTTGTTTTAACAAAATGTTTCAATCTTCATAAGGAAACACAAGAAGCTGTGTAAAGCTGTGACTGTGAAGGTGTAAAATGACTTTAGAAATGCCCTATGCTCTAAGCTGAGAGAACAACAATGTCTCTCTGCCTGGTTCTCTGGAGAACCTTTCATAATGAACTTGTAGTTAATTTCAGAACTATAGTATACTATGCTTTGACTTACCATACCAGAGAAGATAAGGAATTGCCTCAAAGAACCTGGTGAAGTGCTTTTTAACAAAAGTGTCCAAGTGCCTCAACTACCCTTGGTAGACCTGAGAGACAGGGAGGGAGACAGTGTGCTGTGTTGACGTTATGGTAAGCACTATGAGGTGGTGGAACTGTGCTGTTAAGGAGAGCAATCTTCCTTAACACAAGAATGTCTTTGGTGCAGATTGGGGGCAACGTTACTACTCAGTGATATATTGATGAAGTCCTTAATCTGACAGTTTGTGCATTGCCACAAGCCAATCTGGAAGTGTTGATTTTTTGGGAGGACAATAGTAGCACACAGTGATAGGATTACCGTGCGCAATTTGAATAAATCAATTTTGAAGAAGTTAGAGGTTTGAACATAAAAATGTAACAACATGAGAGTAGCTAGCTTGGTTACAAGCTGGTGTTTGATACAATCTATTTCTTGAAAGATATAATGTATCTTTCATACAGCATGGATGGGCAATATGTTTACTTTGTGTCAATGCATGCACCGTGTTCTTGCTCCTAAATACTCTCTTAATTTTCCAATTGAGTCTGTGAGTCTTTATTTCTTTGTTGAAGCTGATGTAGTTTGTTGGATTAATTTTGTCAATATCCTTAAAGAATTTTGAAAACTGTAGTAAATTCTCCTCTTAATCTTTTATTTTCAAGACTGAAGAGATTAAGCTTTTAACTGGTGCATATCTTTCAGACCAGTGATTAACAGACTCTTTTTTGATCTCTCTTCATGCCTTTTTGTGGTGACTAGAATCGTAGGTTGGTACAGAGTAGGTGGAAACATTATGCCCTTTAGAACATCCTTCAGAATGAATTAATATTCTCTTTATTATGTCCAAAAATGTGTTGTTGCCAGATTTAATTTTTTTGTGAATGTTGATTTTGAGTAGAACAAAATAACCTTGAAATCATAACAGGGTACTTCCCTGCAACATTTAATGTAGCAATGGCTGGAAAATGTTCTTGGTTCCCCAGGCTTCTCATAATTAATGAGTAATGTAGACTGAAATACCACTTCTCATTGAAAGTTCTCTTCTTCTTTTGACTTTCCAAGTGCTGACAGGTATTATAGTCACCCTTAAAAGAAGAACCTATTTTCAGAGCTATGTGAAGACCTTTCATTTAAAAGCTTGATAGATTTCAGACAGACTACATCCCATATTGTCTCTGACTGTAGCTGAAAAGCTGGCCAACACA
This sequence comes from Atractosteus spatula, assembly GCF_055471065.1. Classification (NCBI taxonomy): domain Eukaryota; kingdom Metazoa; phylum Chordata; class Actinopteri; order Semionotiformes; family Lepisosteidae; genus Atractosteus; species Atractosteus spatula. The sequence continues at coordinate 38,150,008 of NC_142714.1, forward strand.
TTCATATTTTCCAGAATAGATTGGTGCAACTCCCTACTCACTTAGGTATCTAAATCTACATTGAAAAAAAAAACATCAGTATGTCCAGAATCTGGCAGCCAGAATCCTGACAAGGTTACATGCAAGTGATCACATTATTCCTGCCCTTGGACTGACTTCCTATCAGGCTTATACTGGGGCATTAGGACCCCCACAGACCGAAGGCTATGATAATAATAATAATAATAATAATAATAATTCCTTACACTTATATAGTGTATTTTATGAACACTCCACTAAAAGGGCTTTACAGGAAATGGGGACTCCCCTCCACCACCACCAATGTGCAGCCCCACCTGGATTATACAACAGTAGCCATAGTGCACCGGTACACTCATCACCTACCAGCTATCAGTGTGGAGGAGAACAGAGTGATATGGCCAGTTCAGAGATGGGGATTATTAAGATGGCATGATTGGTAAAGGCCAATGGGAAATCTGTCCAGGGTGGCGGAGTAACACCACTACTGTTTTCAAGAAATGGATCTTTGTTTTATATCTCATCCAAAGTACAGCACCTTTTTACAGTATAGAGTCGCCATCACTATACTGGGGCATTAGGACCCGCACAGACCACAGGGTGAGCACCCCCTGTTGGCCACACTAACACCACTTCCAGTAGCAATCTTAATTTTTCCCAGGATGTCTCCCATCTAGGTACTGACCAGGCTCACACCGGCCTAGCTTCAGTGAGTTGTCAGTTGTGAGTTGCAGGGTGATATGGCTTTTGACACAGCAAGCTCACCAGTGCTTTCTGCAGAGATAGAACAGATTGGAGAAATTGTGCATCTATCACTAATGTCAATGCAAGCTAGGAGTTACTATTGCACCAGAAACCTAGACCATATTGGCTGACTAACCCAACCAGTCTGGGCAGTTGTGTGTGCTATTGTGTGCTACAGCTTTGGTAATCCCTGTCAAAGCTGACCAGTGACAGGGCCTAGGCTTGCTCCACATTGCTGAAATACAGGACTCAACCTATAAGCAAACACCTTAGTAGCTGACCTACTAGAGAGATCCTTTATAATATTATTATTTATATTTCTTTTAGAATGTTCACTAACTTCTTTGAAAACTGCACTCATAGTCCCAATTATCAGTGTTTGATCTTCACAGCTTAGTCAGGTTGTGCAGAGGCACAACTTTCAATGAGAATGGTTCAGTGTTCCTAATTGATCTGGGTCAGTCACATCATTTTCATAGTTTCATTATAACTGTAGGATCTGTTCCATTCTCCCCCTCTAATTCTCACAGAAACTTAAAGGCATCAGCTTCACTGACCTAAGTCATGGCACCAATTTAATGTTCCATCATGCTCTGACTTCAGATGAGCTCAAACACTGTCAATCCATACAACTCAGCCAACCACCAAACCAACTCTAGCTAAAGACTTGTTCCTGAAATGGAAAGCTGGGACATTCTTGAGTGAAAGTGGTAAGGAATGTCAACATGAGAGGCTCGTAATATGAGATCTACAGTATTATTTTGTAAAAAAAATATTGGAAACAGTGTTATATCACAATAATATTGAAAACTGTGTTTAAGGTCAGAGTACATTTTGATGTCTTAAACAACAATATTAACTTAAGAACTTCTGATACTGTATTTTCTTTAAAAAAGTCTTGTTTAGACATCATAATAGGAAAATGTGACTTATTTTCATGTGCAGCTGCAGTGTTGCTTTCTGCAGAATTGTTTGTCTGTATTGATAGATTACCAAGCAAACAGTGTTGATTATTAGTCTGATCCAATATCAGGAACTATTGAAAACCACAAGATGGGTTACTGCGATCGAAAAGGGCTGTTCGCCAGAATCAATCGCACCCATCCAATCATTTAGTATATATTTGTCAGTTTCTTCTTTTTTATTAAGTGCACATTTCAGTTGTTCAGTGGTTTAATCTACTAATTGAGGCTGTAGCTCCCTTTCTTATATTCACTGATCTACTACTAAACATAAAATTGCCATTATACATTTTTCTGGTAGGGTTTACATTGTGCTGCAGCCCCTGTTGTCTTGAGGGATTGTGTGTTGCACATGTTAAGGTACAGATGCAGCCATTCAAAGTGCGCGTTACAGACACTTACTGGAGGTAATTGGCTACAGCGTCGCACATTGTGACACAAGATGACGCGCGGTACCGCGGTACGTGATTGGTTGACCGACAGGGGCACTCGTGGTCCGTTGGTCTGTCGTAGAAAGACTTACAGTAAACGTCTTTGCTGTGCCCGTTGTAGATATTGAATTTTACCACTGAAGGGAAATCTTAGTAGCTGAGCATAAAAATAATAGGAGCATACTGTAACGCGTGTGAAGGCCATAAACGATATTAATTTTGGAACATAAACATACAGTATATGGCTGGTCTTGGTACTTTAAAGAAAAAATACACACCAGTATTCCATTTCTCCCTAAACATTTTAAGCATCGAAGTCTTTAACTAAAGAGATACAGGAGTCAACAAGCATACTTTTAGAATTTGATTAAAAGGGAATATAATATGGAATCGCGTATCTAACGAAATTAATAACGATATAATTATATTCATGTACCGCAACACAAAAATAGTACACGCTGTACATTGTCTGTCGATAATGTTTCTGTAGTGCTTTTTCAGCATTCTGCATGTGACTGCACTGGTGGCGCTGTGGGTTAGGTTCCTGACTCCCATGTCACACGGTCTGTGATCGAATCCCACTGGAACTATGAGTTTTTTTTTAACAAACATTTCTTTGAAAAAATGAAACGTTTCCCTTGGTCAGAGATTAAATAAAACCTCACTCGCACCAAACAAATTTATATTTCTAAATATCACAACATGATCTGATTTAAGTCTTTTTAATAACAATGAATAGTCACCTATGCGTTACAAAATAAACATTTATATTGATTTGAATCGCGTTTTGATTTAAATCGTAAACGCGTGTTTAAAGGCGATATACTGTATAAAAGCGCTGATTATTATGGAATGTGTTCCGCCGGGGATTCAAAAAAAATTTTTTTTTAATCGCGTATCTAAGGAAAATAGCAGTATAACTTTGTTCATGCACATAATTATACAGTATCTCATTTTGTATTTCTATAAAAAAAATCGTTTGCCCAGTATTGTTGTTATTGTTTTTATCCTGTAAAGCGCTTTGAGGAGCACAGCTTTTTCACCACTTAGATTACTTTTTGACACCATCCTTACACAAAGCAGAAACTGATTGTATTTTCCGATGACATACTGTACAAGTGCAAAGATTACAGATTTTAATCGTCTTTCTTCTGAACCAGGGAAAATCTGATCATGTTTCTCTATAACAATAATAAAAAACTTTATTTTACATATCACCTTTAAAAGTGGCATCTCAAAACAATACAGTAGATGTAAACCACAGATTACAAAGTAAATACCCAGACAAACGCAAACGCGTTTTTAATAAAATGCTTTCATTCATTCAACAGAGAGAGAGCGTAAAACCTGGGTGTAACAGCTGTTCCTTTTTCTGATCACTCGCTCTCTGAGATACATGAGAATCCAAGCTTTTTTATCAACGCTTTCTTTTCCGTATACCAGATATTATGGAACCACTTCAGAAGGGTGTCAGCCAGTCAGATTCCAGGAATCGGTACTTTAAAGGAAAAATACACACCGGTATTCCATTTCTCCCTAAACATTTTAAGCATCGAAGTATTTAACTAAAGTGAAATAGCGTGTGAAAAAGTGGTAGTTTTAAGTTTTTCTGCTAATATAATATGGAATCGCGTATCTAAAGAAGGGAGCGTCTATCTCCAAGGGAGCGTCTACATTTATAACTTAGTTTTTAAAATTAGTCAAGCAATATGAAGCATCTCCTTTTACTTTTAAGTCCCTTAAATACATTGAGCACAGCTTTCTCACCACTTAAGATTACTTTTTGATACCATCCTTACACAAAGCAGAAACTTTCCGATGACATACAGTACAAGTGGAAAGATTTTAATCGTCTTTAATTTTGTTACGTTATACATTTTAGGAACGTTTCATCTAAACAAACACCACAAAACTATTCTCGATTGTATTTCTGAATGTTATGTTACACCTACAGTAGTTCACTGCTTTAAATACATCGAATTAAGAAAGTAAGGTGTAGCACTTTAGATATTTTTTTCTGATCCAGGGAAAATCTGATCATGTTTCTCTATAACAATAATAAAAAACTTTATTTTACATATCACCTTTAAAAGTGGCATCTCAAAGCAATACAGTAGATCGAAAAACAGTTAAAAGGGACCAAAGTAAATACCAGACAAACGCAAACGCGTTTTTAATAAAATGCTTTTATTCATTCAGCATTCAGATTTTCCCTGGTTCAGAAAAAAGACGATTAAAATCTCTAATCTTTCCACTTGTATGTCATCGGACATTAACGAGTACAACCCCCCTCTCTGCGGGAGTGCTGGCTGTGACGAATTAAACCGGTTTCACAGGTATTTTCAAAGTAGGAAGTACAGTACTTACTAGTTAAAAAGCTAGGCTCCTCAATGAAATCGCTTTAACATGCTAATGCGTTGGTGTAACAGTCCGGGCGTGGCAAGCTTCCAATGTCAACTCGACTCGATTGGAAGACAATGAACGTATTTTAGCCCTAAATGAATTAATAGCAAACATGGTTTACATAAAAGACATTTTTCCAAGAAAGTTTATAATAATACGATCTATAGTTGAAATCTGAGCCTAAATATAAAGGAAAAGCATTTTCAGAGAGCAATCACGCTGTGTTTATGTAGAAAAAGCGATTAGGTTTATGAGCAATCTAATTACCTATTCGCTTAAAACGCTATATAAAATATAGTTTATTTAAAGATGAATGATAAGTGTCGCAGTTTAAATAATTTTCGTAGTAGGGCTTGGGCAGATTCCAAGTGCATTTTTGCAATTTACGTTGCATTGTCCAATGTGCTGTTGTAATACAGTTTAGAATACAGTAAGTCTAAACTGTATCAGCTTTATTTATGGGTTGCAATTTAGAAAAAGTCAAAAACCGCACTCAAAATGCAATTTAGAGCTTTCTGGCAAGAGGAGACACCCAAATTATAATGTAACATGCCACTGTTTGTGCATGAACAAAGTTATACTGCAATTTTCCTCAGATACGTGATTAAAAAAAATAAATTTTTTGAATCCCCGGCGGAACACATTCCATAAGAATCAGCGCTTTTATACAGTATATCGCCTTTAAACACATATATTTAAACACGCGTTTACGATTTAAATCAAAACGCGATTCAAATCAATATAAATGTTTATTTTGTAACGCATAGGTGACTATTCATTTTTATTAAAAAGACTTAAATTCGATCATGTTGTGATATTTAGAAATATAAATTTGTTTGGTGCGAGTGAGGTTTTATTTAATCTCTGACCAAGGGAAACGTTTCATTTTTTCAAAGAAATGTTTGTTAAAAAATAAAGTCATAGTTCCATGGGATTCAATCACAGACCGTGTGACATGGGAGTCAGGAAACTAACCCACAGCGCCACCAGCGCGGTCACATGCTGAGGGCTGAAAAAGCACTACAGAAACATTATCGACAGACAATGTACAGATTTGATAAAGCTATAAAATAATGTAATTAGGCACAGAACAAGTTTACAGCACAGTACAATAATAAATGCTGACCATGACTTTAGAAGCATAAATTACCTTACACTCAATTTAAACACAAGCTGTCTTTAGCCCTCTAAGCTGGTTCATACAGAAATGTAGAGAACCAGGCTCAGAACACACAGCTTCATTAGCGAATACATATGCAGGACAACTAGAGAAGACGTTTTACAGAGGATGGATTTTTAGAAACATCCCATCAGTGACATCACTGAAGTTAACTCCTAGGTACTGTAACTGTCGTGTGGATAGTTTCACAAGAATCAGACAAAGGTTTAAGCATCGCTTGTTCTAGATAAAACTGCAAAAAAAAAACAACAACCCATAATGTACTTCTTTGCGGCTCTGTTTGCCCAAATCATATATTCACAACGTGAAATTAGAAAATAATACTACGTAACCAAAATCTGCAATATAGAAACAGAACCTGTGTAATTGTTGACAGATGATGTACTCGTAACATTTTTACAAGACGAACTACAACATTTAAAAAATGACTTGTATGTACTTGATATCTCTAATCAATCCACTGCACTGCATTAAAACAAAACGAAAACTAGAATGCCCTGGGCATACCGTTTTGCACTTCTTATCAGTTGCTCAAAAGTAATTTGACCGTATGAAATGCATAATATAAACCTAGAAACATATACGTGAGCAGTATTTACGTAGTATCGGTGTCAAGACATACCTCTCAAATACTGTAAATCAAGTTAAAAATATCTCAAGGTCATTCTGGTCATAATGAAACCATGTTTCGTGTATGTTTTCTTTAAAGTACCGAGACCAGCCATATACTGTATGTTTATGTTCCAAAATTAATATCGTTTATGGCCTTCACATGCGTTGCAGTATGGTCCTATTCTTTTTATGCTCAGGCACTAAGATTTCCCTTCAGTGGTAAAATTCCATATAAATATTCAATACTTAAACGGGCACAGTTAAGACATTAAATATACATATACATACTGTATACAGTACAGTTTGCATACGGTAATATGTTTATGTTCCTAAATCAATCTCTTTTATGAGCATGTGAAAGGCATGGTGAATTGGAGATTCTCAAAAATTACTGTACTTTGCATGATTGGAAAAAAATGCGTGATTGCGAAATGCTGTGGTGTTACTTTTACAAAGACGGTCAATGAAAAAAAGAATGTGGACCAGGGCAATACTTTGAGTTTACAGCTTGTCCAAGGTCATTTATTATTAATACTATTAGTAATATCTTCGTTAAAGACTTTGATGGCTACAGCTCAAACATGAGAGGTTGAGCTTTATTAGCTCCACCTTGCGGAAATTCCGGATACTATTATTTTGCTAGCGGTATTTACCGGTAACTCGCGGTATTTACCGGTAACTCGCGGTAGACTGCGTACAGCGTACCGGAAAATAATGCGGTATCGCCCGCGCATTTTGAATGGCTGCATCTGTACCTGTATGTCTTTTTACCCATTAACACTATCTCACATCTACTGAGACGTGGATAATCCAGCTTGTTTATTTAATTTTTAACTCTTGAAAGACTATAATGGATTCTAAGTACCTTTTTTAATGATGTTTGTAATGTCTTTGAGTCTTACTGCTCTCCTGTCAAAGGTTCTTCTTTTATGGTAATAGTAAGTGCTTGCATTTACATTGCACTTTTCCTTGCAAGTTGCTTTCCATATGCGGTAGGATCCAACAACTACAGCATAGAAAACGTTATACCACTTCTTCTCAATGAGTGTTCTTACTAAACTATTGATTTATGAACAGATGCAAATGGGAATGACACTGTATATGAAGCTCCTACAGTGAGTGCTTTTTACCTTCTGTTGGAGGTCCGTTTAGTTACATTTCAGGCAGCACACCTGAATGAGGGCAATTCTGAAACTCTGAATTTGGTACTGGGTTAGTACTAATTACAAATCCCATCTGACATCTCAAGCAAATTAACACATATGCCCCAACATTGAAATCAATTAGCCTCTGTTTGCTGGAGCAAAACCCAGAAGACCAGGACCTGGGTTGGAAATCACTGTCCTACATTACAGCTTGCTCTACAGACACATTGATCTGGAAAGAATTGTGCAACATGCTGGTTTACCAACACCATTAGCAGCAGCACACTGGTTTTCCCTAGAGACTTCCCATCCTAGTACTAACCAAGCCCAAACTTACTTAGCTTCTAAGACATGAAGCGATCAGGCTGCTAGATGCTAATTCTGCTACAAGGTAATAGCACTAATGCACATCTAAAAAATGCAAGGTAGCTTTTGAATATTCACAAGTTCTTATTGTTAATCATTTAATTGCATGGGTTGTCTCTGTAAGAATCATATAAAATTAATTTCCCTGGGGTCACTATGGCTACTCACCTCAACACAGCATTGTGTCTTCGAAACCACCTTGCTTCTTTGCCAGAAGAGTAAAGAGGTGTGGAGAAATAAAGCACTGAGCACTAGGTCTCTGAGGACGTTTTTTTCTGGTAACTAACCTCAGTTTGTCACAGAAATATTCAGAGAACACAGTAGGCATGGGCAACAATGTGTGTGAAAATATGAAACAGAGGAGACAAATGAAACTAGAACATTTTTTTCACAAAAGGAAATTAAGGTTTATTTTAAACTGTGTGACATAATATAAGTCCAAAGGAAATTAGTGATCATCTTGTTAGTAGATTTTTTTTAAAACCAGGAGAATCAGAATGCTTTTTTATTACACTTATGCTATCAATAAGGCCGACCTGAAATGCTTGAGAAAAGGTTTGGTGCTTTTGCCAACACTGTCAGGAAAGGAGAAGAGAGAAACTGGGGAACACAGATTTGACATGAATAAATAAACCCATTTGTGAGGTTACAGAGAACACTTCAGTGAGTCATTTAATTAAACTGGAAGCTAAAGTGCTGTACCTTAATGAAGAGACCAAACTGATGTGCACTTTTATAGCTGGTGATGTTGTTGTACAGACGTATATTAAACAAATTAGGAATAAACACAATTTCAATTTGTTTTCACAAAATGCGGTAAATAGTCAGAATGAGCTGCCCAGTTCATTTACAGGTTACAGTTCAATTAGCAATATTATAGTTCCTGCATAGAAGTTTCCTGTTAAAGACTCAGTTCTTGTTTTTAATTGGTGAATGATGAATGTTCAGACCCGTATTTGGTCTATCCCGGGAAGCACTTGGTGCAAGTTGGGATACACTTTACTTGATTGTTTCTGGTAAAAGATTAAACCAAAGAAACACAAAATGTTGAATCACCTGTCCCTCCAATACATGCCCAAACCCTCTTGAGATGGGCAGACAAGGGATAGGATGGAGTTTGTAAAAGCACACTCAGTTTTTAACTTGTACAGAATTAAATCAAGACAGACTATGTGGAAAAAATATCCAACTACCTCAGAGTTCCTCTGGTCTAGTCCCAACGTTTTGAATATAGGGAGCTGTCTAGTAGTAGCAGTTTCTAACCTCCACCTCTGAAACCCCCTTCCAAACGGCTCCTCTAGAATGAGAAAAGAAGGAGGAAATGTATGACCTGAGCCATTATTTAGGACTCTGTCCATTTGAGGAGCGACAGATGCTGGGTCTCCTGGGTGCTTGCAAGCATGCAGTGGGGTCAGTAAGGGACAAACCTCTCTTCAAACCGGTACTGAATCAGCAGTAGGGGGCTCTGGTTCTGGTGACGTGCTGAAAGTCAAGTGTCTTGAAGGCAAGCAGGTCTGTGGAGTCTGCACGCTAAGACTGGAAAAAAAACACTCAACTTCCAAATCAGTTGGAAATTACAAAAATGATTGGCATTGGCATTGATCAACTTGGGTCCTAATTATATACAGTATCAGCAAGGGAAAAGCAAGAACTGGGAATATTGCCGTCCAACGTGCCCACTATTGAAGTACCGTACAACTGCAAAAGCAATATAACATTGTAAGTTCTCAGGCTCCCAACAAGTTCTTTATGTACCCATTACATTATTAGATATTAATATGGCCAAGTGAAGATCAACTGACTCCAACAGAAATAATTGCAATGAAATCGCAAGGCCATGTAGGCCATCATAGTCACAGCTAGCTAATATCTTATCTATATATAATATATCTTAGCTATACTGTATACTGTGTATATACAGTATGAATTGACAGTACTGTATGTGTATTGCAGGCCTAAACCTGCACTCCTTATGCATGTGTTGGTTGGCCCAGTCAACTTTATTGGTTGATCCACTCTTTATTCCGGTGGGTAATGACTTTGTGGGTAGTTAACCTGTGAACTGATTAATTGTCTTTTACTCTTCTTAATACTACAGGAACTGGGATAAGCCCTGGGCCTGTCAGCTACCTTGTGATAGGTATATGGATTGATCAGTGATATTCAATAGTTAATAAATATTGTTTTAGCCTATATTTATAAGTGATGCCTTTCCAAACTCAGTTGAACATTATGATACCGTATTCAAAATAGCAAAGATTCTTGATTAATGAGGAGTACCATTACCCTTTTCTGACTTATGTGCCATGCTTGTTCGAATCTCTGTTACTCAATGACAATCATTTCAGTTCAGAAGTCTGAATAGGCAGGTTACTTTTTCTAACATGGAATCATTCTATATATCGAATAGCTAGGTCATCTCATAGCTCTTCTAGATGGCAACAGACAGCTGAACAATAAGGACAAATGCCACCTTTGGCATACATTGTACATTTGTTACAAACGAGAGGAGAGCATTTGGCCCATTTTGTAGTAAGTGGTTAATTGAACCTAAAATCTCATCCAGCTGTTACTTGAAAAAAGCCAGGACATCAGCTTCACCAATATGCCTGGGCAGGTTCTTCCATATTCCCACAACTCTTTGGGTAGAGAAGTATCATTGGCCATCCCCCATCTCCTAGGGTGAGGGACTTTCTCCACATGCGTACTGTGACCAAAAATCTCTAAAGAATCACAAGCACTCAAACTAACAGTTCTGACAAAGATGACATTTACAAAAACAACAGTAAGGCAACGATACAAGAACATTTATGACAGTTTATCTCCCTTCATGCCCACACAATAATCATGTTCAGTACAAGACCACTGGAGCTCAATCTTGCATCTTTCCCAAAGAGATTCATTGTTGTTAAAATAGCAGTATGAGAACCCTTGCCAGAGACTTAAAATCCATACTGTATGTTTCAGAGCTTAATGGGCATTTTATTTTGTACAGATTTTCTGCACATAACATCTAATTTTCTAATTCTAAAAACAATTAAACTTACCATCAGATATCCATTGGAACACTTCATTTTGTTAGTATTCCCTACTATTTCCTATTCCGATACAGGTTAGCTGCCATATGCCTTTCAGGAGTCAGCTGAATGTCTGTGCATGACTACTCACTCCTTGAAACATTACTATTAGCAGTTTGAGATCATTTGTGAGGAAAATACATGAAAGAATTATGTCTAGGATTTACAGTAGCCTCTGTGAGTACAATTCCTTCTGTTTATGTTTTCGTATCAACATTTATCATTAGCTGATAAGAGGCACTGCGAGAAATTAGAGCAAACAGTAGTGTCTACAGGCATCCCACTTTCCAAAATGTTTGGGCAAATATTATTTCTTCCCTTATTATTTGTATAAAGACAGGTGAAGAGGTGTCTCTTCTTACGGCTTTTGCAATAATATAGTAATTTTCAAACATACTGTAGAAAACAAATATATTACATTTAGAAATTACTGCACCAAAATACCATTAAAACATTAATTTTTACTAGTCTAAAGTTATAACAAGCAGTTTTTTTGCTAACCTGCTAATGGAATGTCCTACTTTTTATACGACATGCTCTGCATTTGGATTGACGGATGTCTGCGGTTGTCATATGCACACTATTGCGTATGAAAGTGGAATCTAAAATAGTATAAATACTGTATAAATATTATCATTGATTTTATGAGTGTTTGTCTTTTATCCTCCAAAAGTCAAACATGCAGAGGTAGAGGCAAGACATATGGAAAAAAATCTGGGAATTATCTGTACTCTGTGCCATTTCATTTGTGATTAATCAATTGAATATTTAATGACTGTTTTTACATATAGTTAAGAAGCAAGAATAGGTGAATATCTTAATATTGCCTCTTCATGAAATATCGCTCTTGTACTATAGAAGTATTTAGTTCTTTGCGTTAAGGCGTTAGGATCCTGCTCCCCATAAAAACCTACTAGAACGAAGCCTTCACAGTATTTTATACAAACTGTGAATGTATTATTTAACAGACCTCACAATGGAGCTGCTTCCTGCAGTTTCTACACAGAAGCTGGCAATTCTTTTGTCTGTCTTCATGGGGTTGTCTGGCACAGGGGTTACATTTTCCTCCCGGCTTCCATAAATTAGTGAAAACTTCTGACAAGACCTGCAGAGCAACACCAGTTTATTTAGTATTCAGAAATGGAATGAACTGAACCTCTTATACTGTAATTATTTTCATATGGCTTTGGTCACAAGTCATCCAACATTAGGAGACTGAGATTCATATTGATATGTTGTCATTTGCTAAACTCTAAATTGGAAGGATCTTTGCAGTCTTTCTATAAATATCCTTAAACATCCTACACTTAAAACCCATTGCAGACTGAAACAGAATATGTTGATAGCTCTCAAATCTGCATTATTACAACCTTGCATGGTGGCATTAACTTTCTGTAGCTAATAGACATTTGAATCTGTTGTTTGGCTTGTCATTATACATAATCAGTGAATTAAGTACAGTATGTTGCTGTTTATAGGACTACGCTTAGAAAACACTTAGTAACTCATCATTAACATTTACATTCCCTTTGAAAATTTTGGAGGAAATTCATTTGCACAGTAGAGCCCAGCCTACCTCTTCATTTTTTAATGTGGGGATTAGGACCTCAATTAAACTAAAGACAGTTTTGGAAAGAGACATACATAAACATAACATACACAAGGGAGCTACCGTACATTGTAATAGTATTTTTAGGTGTAGATATCATCGCACTGTCAGATTCCATTATCTTGTATTTAGAAGGATAAGGAAATTGTTTTGCATACTGGAAAACCATTCAAAACAGTAACATGTTTGGAGCTGCAGTGCAGAGTTCATGGTATTCTTCAGGCTAATGTCAAACTTCACCACTGATTTTAATGCTGCCGAGGTACTTTATTGCAGATAGTTGGTTTGCTTTTCAACAGACTAAGTCTGGGCATGTCCATTCATGAAATCCCTGTAGCTTATGAGACACCTCTTGTTACGATCCCTGCCTCCCGGCAACGGAAGAGGCAGAAGAAGGCGTAGCCTTACTCCATCAGTTTACCTATCAGTTTTCTTATTCACCACCACACCCCCGTCTCATCCTATACTTAAACACCTGTCTTTTCCTACCTCCTCGCTCAGTATTAGTTTACCTTTTGAGCTTCCTAGTTGCGCTACTCCTTCTTCTGCCTTGTGTCCTTCTTGGTTTTCGGTTTACGGTTTTTCCCCCTTTTGACGACGGTTTTTCGGATCACGGCTTGGCTTCGGTACTCACGCTCTGTTTTGGATCTCTGGCTTCCCCTGGACTATCGGATTGCTCTATTGTCTACGGTTTCGGATCACGCTTTGGCTTCGGTAACTCATTCCCTTTTGGATCTCTGGCTTCCCCTGGACTCTCGGCTCGTTTCTCCGACTACGGCTTTCTTTGGATCTCGGCTAGGCTTTATCAGCTCCTGCAAGTGGGTTCATTCTCTGGTTTCGGTTTCTCTTACCGAACCCGTAATAGAATACTGAGCCATTTAACATGGACCCAGCAGAGCAAGAGGAGATTCGCTCGGTTTTGGCAAGCCTTACTCCAGTTGCAGGCTTCCGTCCAACAGATTTCCGTGCACCTGTCGGCAATGCCGCCCACCGGCAATCGAGAAAGCAATGCTGGAGCTGCCGCTTCGGCTCCGCCCCCGCCAGCTCCTACACCTGCCCCTCGACCTCTTCCACTTACTCCACCTGACAGGTTTGACGGCAACCCTACGAAATGTCGGGGCTTCTTAGTACAGTGTGCGCTGGTTTTCAGGCTCCATCCGGAAACTTTTTTTTCTCCTCAGGACAAGATCGCCTTCATAGTTTCACTGTTAACCGGCCGTGCTTTGGAATGGGCTACTGCCCTGCTAGATCGCGGGGCTCCTGAAGTTCAGGATTATGATCTCTTTTTAGGAAAATTTAAGGGGGTTTTTTGTCGTCCCTTAGTTGGTCAAGACTGCGCCTTCCACCTCTCCTCCATCCACCAGGGCCGCAGGTCTGCACAAGATTATGCCATAGATTTTCGAGTAGCAGCAGCGGAGACTCACTGGGATGATGAGGTCCTTATTTTCTTTTTCGTCAAGGACTTAGTGAAGAAATAAAGGACCACCTGGTAAATATGCCGCAATTGGGCAGAACCTTGGAGGAAGTAATTTCCCAGGTATTGGAATTAGAGCTCAGAATTCGTCAAAGGAGTACTGAAAGATCTCGAACACCAATACTAGAGGCTCCTCGGCCATCACCTACCAGGACTTTAGACTCGGAACAACCTATGGAAATAGCCTGCACCCGGTTAACCCCTGAAGAAAGAGAGAGACGCCACCGAGAGGGTCGCTGCATGTACTGTGGAAAATTAGGACACTTTAAAGCTGACTGCCCTGCTTCATACTCATCCTTGAGGCGCTGCCCACCTTCTCAAGATCCTAAGGTGAGTGAGATAACTCAATCCCCTCAGTTTTCCTCAGGATTTTCTATTCTATCTACACTATTCTGGGGTAATAAACGGATGCCTCTTCTTGCTTTTATTGACTCAGGGGCAGCAGGAAACTTTATAGACGCCTCCATCGCTCGAACTTGGAACTTACCCTTGACCCTGGTGACTCCACCTCTTCGTGTTCAATCTATTGATGGTTCCCCAGTATCTCCAGGACTTATTAGGTGGCAAACTGAAATTATAAGCTTGCAGATTGGCGCCACCCATGTGGAAGACATCTGGTTTTATCTCCTTGAGACCCCAACACATCCCCTTGTACTAGGCTTTCCTTGGCTACAACAGCATGACCCTGACATTTCTTGGTCCCGTAAAGAAATTTTAACTAGGGGGCCCAGATGTAATAGAAATTGCTGTCATCTACCCGTAAGAATTGCACTCACGGCGACGTCCCCTTCTGGTGTTCTTACCATACCCCCTCAATATTCTGATCTACAGGAAGCATTTAATGAGCAGGAGGCCTTGGCCCTCCCACCTCATCGACCATATGATTGTGCCATTGACCTTTTGCCAGGTACTATCCCTCCTAAAGGTCGTATATTTCCGCTCTCCAATTCTGAATCTGAGGCCCTGAAAGTTTACATACAAGATTCTCTGAAGGCTGGACTTATACGTCCATCCACTTCACCTGCATGTGCCAGTTTTTTTTTTGTAGAAAAGAAGGATGGTGGGCTCCATCCCTGCATTGACTATCGTGGCCTCAACGAGATCACAATCAAGAATCGGTAGCCTTTGCCTCTAATTCCAGCAGCACTTGAGTCTGTGCATGGGGCCAAGATCTTCACCAAACTGGATTTACGAGGGGCCTATAATCTAATCCGCATTCGGGAAGGGGATGAGTGGAAGACGGCATTCATGACAACCCATGGACATTACGAATATTTGGTCATGCCTTTTGGTTTGGTTAATGCCCAAGCAGTGTTTCAGTCTTTTATTAATGACATTTTTCATGATCTGCTACAAAGATTTGTCTTGATTTATTTGGATGACATTCTAATTTTTTTCTAATTCCTTCCAGGATCATGTTCTCCATGTCAGAGAAGTACTCTCCCGGCTCATTAGGAACAAACTTTATGTCAAACTGGAGAAGTGGACCTTCCATGCTTCTAAGATTCATTTTTTAGGTTACATCATCTCTCCAGAGGGGGTGGAAATGGATTTGAATAAAGTCTCCGCTATTACGGATTGGCCCACACCCAAGAATCTCAAACACATACAACGATTTCTCGGCTTTGCTAACTTTTACAGGAGGTTTATTCGAAACTTCAGCTCGGTGGTCGCTCCAATAACCTCTTTAACTTGGAAAGGACCAAGACAAGGTAAATGGACCCCTCAAGCAGAAGAGGCATTTCAGCGCCTGAAACACCTATTCACAACAGCCCCCATCCTAAAACACCCTGATCCTTCCTTGCCTTTTGTTGTCGAAGTGAATGCTTCTGGCCATGGTGTGGGTGCTGTTCTCTCTCAACGTCATGGAGAAAAACAGATTCCTCACCCCTGTGCCTTCTTCTCTAAGAAGTTATCCCCTGCACAGATGAACTATGACGTTGGTAACCGTGAGCTCTTGGCCATTAAGTTGGCATTGGAGGAATGGAGGCACTGGCTAGAGGGTGCTCATCATCCATTTTTGATTTACACTGATCACAAGAACCTGGAGTATTTGCAATCGGCCAAATGCCTTTGTCCTCACCAGGCTAGATGGTCCCTTTTTTTTTCCAGGTTTAATTTCCTTATCACCTACACTCCAGGCTCTAAGAACATCAAAGCAGACGCTCTCTCACGGATCCATGACCCTCCTGAGGCCGAATTGATTCCTGAACCCATCATCCCTTCTGGTAAGTTCCTGGCAGCTGTAAGATGGGACATTGAGGTAATTGTTCGACGAGCCTTGGTTGGACAGACGGTACCTCCTCAGTGCCCTCAGGACAAATTGTTCGTCTCGAATCCAGTCAGATCCGCAGTTTTACAATGGGGACATGACTCCCGTTTCGCTGGACACCCTGGATTCCAACGTACCTCGGATTTAATCTCCAGAGACTACTGGTGGCCAACTAGGGCCAAAGATGTCAAGGAGTATGTCCAGGCCTGCTCTATCTGTTCTCAAATGAAGTCTTCCTGGATGAGGGCGGCAGGCCTTCTTCAACCCTTGCCCATTCCTGACCGTCCCTGGACCCACCTCTCAGCTGATTTTATTACTGACCTTCCACCTAGCCAAGGACACACGACTATTATGGTAGTGGTAGATCGCTTCTCCAAATCTGCTCATTTTATTCCCCTGCCTTCTTTACCTACGGCTCGAGAACTAGCTGAATTGTTCGTACTGCATATCTTCCGTCTGCATGGCATCCCTAAAGATATTGTTTCAGATAGGGGCCCTCAGTTTGTCTCCCGATTTTGGAAGGCCTTCTGTAAGTCGCTGGGCGCTTCAGTTTCACTTACTTCTGCTTATCACCCTCAGGCCAACGGTCAGACGGAACGCATGAATCAAGAACTGCTGACCTACTTACGGACCTATATCTCCTCTACCCATGATAATTGGGTATCCTTGCTTCCATGGGCAGAGTATGCACACAATTCGTTGTATACTGCATCTACTGGCATGTCTCCCTTTAAGTGTGCCTTAGGTTATCAGCCTCCTCTTCTCCCAGACTCCCATCCCGACACGGAGGTCCCATCGGTTCAGGACTATATCACTAACCTGCAGACCTTCTGGAGAAAGGCCAAAGCCACCCTTCTTCGCACTGCAGCTCAGCAGAAGAAGGTGACTGATCGGCGCCGTCGAATCCCACCCAGATTTCGACGTGGTCAATTTGTTTGGTTGTCTACCCGTAACCTTCCTCTAAAGCAACCTTCTGGCAAGCTTGCTCCCAGGTACATTGGTCCTTTTCATGTCCTCACCCAGATTACCCCAGTAACTTATCGACTGGTCTTGCCTCCTACCCTTCGGATCCACCCTACTTTCCATGTTTCCCTCCTTAAGCCCTTTCACAGATCTACCCTGTCTAAACCACAACAAAAACCCCCACCGCCCCGAGTAATTGATGGACTCCCTGCTTACACTGTCAATAAGATCCTGGATTCCCGATGGTCTCGTGGATCCTTGCAGTATCTAGTTGATTGTGACGGCTCGGTCCAGAGGAGCGTTCGTGGGTTCCGGAGAAGGATATTCTGGATCCCAACCTCATCCGGGACTTCCACCTCAACTTCCCTGATCGTCCCGCTAGGGCGTCAGGAGCCGCCCGTAGAGGGGGGGGTAATGTTACGATCCCTGCCTCCCGGCAATGGAAGAGGCAGAAGAAGGCGTAGCCTTACTCCATCAGTTTACCTGTCAGTTTTCTTATTCACCACCACACCCCCGTCTCATCCTATACTTAAACACCTGTCTTTTCCTACCTCCTCGCTCAGTATTGGTTTACCTTTCGAGCTTCCTAGTTGCGCTACTCCTTCTTCTGCCTTGTGTCCTTCTTGGTTTTCGGTTTACGTTTTTTTCCCCTTTTGACGACGGTTTTTCAGATCACGGCTTGGCTTCGGTACTCACGCTCTGTTTTGGATCTCTGGCTTCCCCTGGACTATTGGATTGCTCTATTGTCTACGGTTTCGGATCACGCTTTGGCTTCGGTAACTCGTTCCCTTTTGGATCTCTGGCTTCCCCTGGACTCTCGGCTCGTTTCTCCGACTACGGCTTTCTTTGGATCACGGCTAGGCTTTATCAGCTCCTGCAAGTGGGTTCATTCTCTGGTTTCGGTTTCTCTTACCGAATCCGTAATACCTCTGGCACTTCATCTATTCCTACATGTTAATTCACCATAAGCCACCAGCCTGCTTAATATTTTAAATGTTATTACTGTGGTTTTCTTAATACTTTTCACCTTGTTGTCATTTATCAAAAGGAGACAATATTAAAGATATAATTTCCTTATTATTGCTATTTTAAATGTAAAAAATATATACAGCTAATAGAAATTGAGAACACTTGATTTTTCTTCCACTAAGGAGAATAAATTGCATATATATTTTCTGTTACACAGATATTTTGATGCATTCATTTGCTGGCACATTAAACCAACTATATAAGAAGAAGACATTCATTTACTGTATACAGTAGGAACTGGAGCGCCTTATACAGTAGGTTTCCACAAGTGATAATTCTGAATTTACAAAATACCAGATATGTTTCTTGCAGGAATAATTAGTGCTTAGTTCAAGACAATATTAAAATGAAGTCTAAAGTAGACACTTCCACGTGTTAAAAATGAATACAATGTGCATATAGTTGTCAAACAGAAACGTCAAACAGTTCCTGTCACGCCTTCTACGTCTAGGGGGCGCTCCTACTCTGTCCTGTTCCTAGTTTTCCTTTGCTTTTCTTCTCATTCCTTTGTGTGGGGCTATATATTTCTGGGTCACTCTTTCCTCCTCACTCAGCATTGAGGGTTCAGATGTCTTGAGACCCACCTAGCACCGGGTCATCTCCTCTGCGACCTGAGGGCATAGGTTTCTACCCAACATCGTCTGACCTCCTGACGGGGCTAACGTCCATGTTGCCCCTTTTGCCACTAAGCATAGGGTCTTTATTGCTCTCCTGGCCATTCCACAGCATACTCTTTCCGACATCTTTGACAGTTCCACTGTTTCATGTCTTTTAGGTACTGAATTGTATTTACACAGTCAGATAACCCATGATTTCTTCAATTTTGGGAATGCCATCATATAAAATACAAAACATTTAAATCCTGTTTTTTTTGCACAACAATATGATATTGATGGTGTCCTTGAATGCGTTGTTACACTGAAGTCCTGAATACTTAGCTGGATCATTACATACCACACTGCACTGTTTGCAAGAGTTGGTGTCCTAGCTAAATTTAGCTATAGGTTTGTACAATCTGATAGCTAACATGCTATCTGGTGGGGCTGCTATATAATGGCTGCCACACCTCACCTAAGTGGATGTTTCACTTAAGTGGTGGATGAAGTGGGGCCCATATTCTATTTAAATCCTTTGGGTGAAGAGCAGTATAAAAATTCAAGCCATTATTCTTATTATTATATAATTTATTCAATTTCAAATATTTCAGAAAATAAAGAGCTGGTGCTGTCAGACTTCGATAATAGAGTATTTTAGAGATTTGGAAGCTCTGATTCTTTTTTTGGAACATTTTTTTTCATTAATTGTTTTAGCATAGAAGAAAAAACGGTTGAGCAAATACAGAACAATACAACTAAAAAATGGGTGCTTCCAAAAAACAAGGGAAAAAGTCAAATTAAATGGAAGTTTAGCTGTGTTTATTTTTATTGTTAAGATGTGTGCAAATCAATGCAACCAAAACCCACCTAAAGTCTGCAAGACTGGAAGATTGACAGTAACATAAGAATGAGACTGCTTCTGGGCTAAAAAGTACTTATGCGTACATATACATACTTCCAAACAAGTAAAAGGTTTTTGTCAACTAAACAGTTAATGGGTGCATTGTGTCTTTCATAAGTTTTATTATAATTGCTGCTCTGCATTAATTTAACAATTCTTAATTTGACTTCAAAAATAGTTATTGCTTCCAAGACTTTTAATTCAATGTTATGGAAAACAAAATACATAAGTATCACTGCTGTTCTAGGTCAGATGTATGCTTTCTATGCATTCAACTTGGTTATTAATTAGGACTTTACCAATTAAAAGAAAAAAAAAATTCAAATATCCACTTTATAGTCATTCTTACTGATGGGTCTCATTATTTAAATTTCACTCTGAAACAATAAACCTAAATTCTGAATGTCAGCTTCTGGCACAGGGTTTATGTTAAACTTCTAATATTATGTTACTCTTCATGAGCTTTAGAAAGAGAAGAGCTCTTAAGTTAAGTACAGTAAGCTTAATTTAATCAAGAGTACAGTAGGTACTTTAGGACAAGGATTGGGAAACATTGTAACAGTTTAAAACCTGGCAACAAAAAAGAAATAATTTGAATAAAGATACTTAGAGCTCAGCCATAACCAAAAGTAGAAAGCAGTGTGTTTCATTGATAAGGAAATATCAAACTATTTTTTTCAATATAAGAAGCTGTAGAAGAATCAAGGTCAAAAGCTGCATTTTTCTGATATCCATTTATGCAAAATGTTTTCTTAGGGAACGTTTCATTTTTTAATTAAAGCTCTTCTAGATTAAAAAAAACACCTTTTAGTGCCAAGTGTAATTTATAAATTATCAAAATTTATCAAAAAGGTGCTTTTAAGTGGTTAGTTATATAATGCACACCTTTTCAAAGTGCTGCTGCTTTTTTTAAAGTAATCCTACTTCAATGAACTTAATTTAAAAACCAGAGTATTTGAAAGGATATAAATAAGTACTTATTTCTTGCAACTTTAATCAGTTATTTTGAACAGGGTTTGCATTCTGTAATTCTTGGTAGATTATTAATATACTTGATATCAGTATTTCTCAGTACTTTATTTGTATGAATATGCAATACTTCCTTTTACTGCTTAAAAAATATAGATTGAAACTATTTTTTTCTATGAAGCCACACTCAGTACTACATAGATAGTTTTCTCTAATGCTGACATGATAATGATATATTATTATTATATATTCTGAAAATCATGGGGATACACACCCCATTTTTCATAACAAAGATTAAGAAGTTACCCCATAGGTTGCCAAAACACCAGCACATGACAGACCCAAAAATATCAAGTCTCTCCCACACTAGTGATTGCTGGCCACTGTAATGCTGCATTTTTATAATATTTCCAATATGGAACAAGTAATAGGCTTATTCCATGCTGAAAAGAGAAGTAATAGGTTTATTCCATGCTGAAAAGCGAAGAGAGAAAACACAACGTTTCGGCTGTGGAGCCTTCTTCACTTCTGAGTTTCTCCCTATCCAGATAATTTAAGACTCATTTTAAACCAAATGATTTTTTAAATACATTTGGAAAGGTCCGTTTTTTCTCATACCTTGTACTCAAATTGGTAGTGAACACGCAGGCACACCATTCCTTTTGTTAAAAGGAGTATTTCCTTGTTATAAGAAGTGTCCCCTTTGAGCATATACACACTCCCCCACTTAAAGTATGTAATGGTTACTTTTTGCAAAACCTTACAGTACGTAAGGTGAAATTAACATAAGTTGTAACACCCTTTTACAGTACATTTGCACTTCCAACTTACCCATTTCATTATTGTTATTATATTACTATTATAATACAAAATTACACCTTTCTCATCACTAGTACACATTTCAGCCATGATTCAGAGGGTAACACTGCAAACACATGGCTGACATGATTCCAGACAGCACATACATAAATGAAGATAATCATACAAAGCAGTGAAGAACAAGACAGAATGCTGACCACAAAGCGCAGGGTGGTGGCTTCCTTCCTCTGCATGCTAAGTAGTTCTTAATGTAAAATTTGCAGCTTGAGAATTTTTGCTTATTACTCGAAGGAAACTTAAAAACATAAAAACTGATTTACAGTATGTAAGTCAGGGAGTGTCTGTAGATTTGTTTCCCTTCTTCAAAGAACTATAAAGTTTTCCTTCAACAATACTTTCCTGTAGCTCCCTCCCTCATCTGAGAGTTTTTCTCTCTCCAGCAATTATTTTATGGGACACTTTTCACTTTTATTGGACATTAATAATGGCATAACTGCTGGTTTCATAAGTCATTTCAGTATACAGTAAATGCATTTTAATTTTGGGATCTGATGTAAGAGGTACAGTCTACCATCTGCAGCAAAAATGCACAATAAAGAATACAGGTATTTAACAGTTTAAAGAAGTTATTGCTGGCTTACTTTATATTATTGAAAACTATCCTTAATATCATGTCTGGAAGGGTTTTTCTGTCATTCAGGTCAGGGATGTATTTTTACCTGTGAACTGGATAGTTGCTCTGATGAAAAACATCAGTTTCTTAAGCTCTCAATGTGATAATGGGAATTCAGTTAGAAAAGAAAAGGGGCTGACCTTAATTCTTAGGGAGCACTAACAATACTTGTCACTGCAAATCAAATAGATCTGCCTGGAAAAGATCACAGTAGGAGAGGAATAAAAACTGTGCAAAAAAGTGAAATTTTAAGGGTTTGTGAAAAACTTAGGGAAAAGGCAGAAAACCTGTTGCTTCTGAAATAGGTTTACAAAGCTGTTACTGAAAGAATGTTTTTTTGTGCTCTATAAGAGGTAGAAAGAAAGTTTGAAAATTCATCCTTCATATTTACATTCTGATGAATCGTGTTCTTCTTTGATAATTATTGTCATTTACTGATATTGACTTCTTTTTTCTCATTTAGTTGGTCAGGTGATTCACATTATTTTAAAAGAGGGATGACTGCTGCCTCTTCTAAAGCTCTCCATTCTTCTCCAGAAGTACTGTAGTATAAACATCATGGATTTAAGTGATGTAATGGTTTCTCATATTCAAAATCATTATTAGCACCTTATACTCAAACAAACACATGTGATCTTTGACTGACACTGAGAGGTCACTACCCAGCTAAAAAAGCAACTTAATATGAAGATTAGAACTTTTAATGAATTCCCGGCTATCTTGATCTGGTAGTTATTAGTCTGTCAATCACTTAGGAATGTAGCGCATTCCTGCGTAATTTGTGCAGACAATACCTTTGCCTTTGGACGTAATGACTCAGGTTGATTTCATGCTCATTGTTTTTGACATAAAGCCAAAGAATGTTAAGCACACTTTCCCCATGTTTTTTGGTCTATTTGTGGTCTATTTGGATTTTTGGACTACATTTTCATTTGTTTTTTTATTCATTTCCTTTTCAGTTGTTAACAAGGCTTTTCTTGGTCAATTCAAGGTTTATTAGAATGGAAGGCTGCGACTGCAGTCTGATACTCAAACTCTTGAGTCTGAGCTGAGTGAGCAAACTGCAGGAGGGTTAGCTCAGGAGGTGCTTTGCTTAAGTCAAGACGGGGAACTTAATGAACACTGACAGGCAAGAGGTATATATTTGTACTGACAGAGATCTGATTCCTTTAGGTGTGAAGAGAGAATTTCTTCCTGAATAAGACCTGAAAATACAGTTTTAGTGTCTGCTATCTCTAGTTCTTTAATGAAAAAGATAGTAAAAAAGAAAAGAAGGCAAAGTCCATACCAAAGCAAGTGGGGCTTATCAGGCCAGAGCTCATCCTGGTTTGAGCATCATTAATCAAAACAAAGAGCATGTGTCAATTTCAAAACTGCCACCCAGCAATGCTGGTCCCCAGTTACAGAGCTGGGGTGACTGGAACATCCAGGATAAAGTATCTCACGTGCAGCAGTGACTTTAACCCAGTGACTTCAACCTGCCATTTATGAGTCTAATTAAGTACTCATTATGCTGTCCACTTAATAAGAAACCAAAAAAAAAAACAAAATACAAGTCCATTGGAGCTTCATAAAAACGAAAAAAAAAGAGAACAAACCCAGAGGAAAATTGTCTTATTTACAATCTGATGTGAAACTAATTTGAGATTTTCTTGGAAGGTACCTTATAATTTTGTGTAGCATTTCGTTTTGTGGTCTCAGTTGTACCCATTCATTTTCATTGGAAAATGAAAAACAGGGAAACCGTAATGTGATCATATTGGATTGAGGATACATTGTAGTCCAGCACTTGAGCCCATCTGGTATTAGTAAATCCTTCTGATGCTATGGGAACCCAAATTATATGTTTTATTAGAGAGCTGATGACTTAAAAAACACACACGTTTGGAAGAACACCTCCCCACACAAATACAATAGAACTACCTCTTGATTGGACACTGAAATGTCGTTTCCAAATGTAATTCTTACTCCAGACAAAGTACTGTACACAAATGAAATAAAAACAATTCCAACTTTTACAACTCTACAACTCTATGAATTTGAAAGAAAATTTAATCTTTTCTGACTGTCCCTTGTATGTCTATACAGTCATCACAAAAGTATTGGCACCCTTGGTAAATTCAAGCAAAAAGGGCTGTAGAGGCTGTAAAGACCACAGGTAATGAGCTACTGTATATTTTATGCTCATAATGCAATTGTGCAATTGCTCAAAGAAAATGTTTTTGTTAACAAGTAAATGCTGTATTTCTCAAAAAGATAAGTGTCAAAATTATTGGCACCCCTAAAGGTTCTTATAAATAAAATCAAATAACATTAACATTCTACTTTTTATGTTTATCTCATTCTTAAGTAAAATTTATTGCGGCCTATCATGGCTTTATGTTTCACTGTGATATGAAAATGTGGAAACACACATACTGTAAATATCCCTTTGACATCCATCCCCTTGGAGAAAGGCAAAGAACTCATAAATGAAAAGAGACAAATGCTTGTTGACCTTCATAAATCAGGCAAAGGGTACAAAAATAAATAAACTAAATATTCGGCTTGCCTCTATTGGGGCAATAATGAATAAGTTTAAAACCACAGGAAGAGTGGTAAAGCTGCCAGGTAGAGGATGCAAGTGTATCATACCCCCATGCATAGTGAAATGAATGGCTCATGAGGCAAAGGAAAAGGGGAAAAGGGCCACAGTCAATCATGGAGTTATGCCATAAAGGAGCATTATTTCCTTATTTTCCATAATACCAATACCCCTCCCACCACAACAGTTAGAACCAATTAATTATGTTATATCTACTGTATCTGTATTTTATTTCTGAGGGTTATGCTTTTGCTGATTTGGCTGTATCTAATTTCACATGCAATGCTTTTCACATCAGGTTGTTTAGAAAACAGATTTTAGAAACTTATCAACCTCTTGTCCAATTGATACAAAACTAAATAAATATTTGGAGGGAAGCTTGGAGGGATGGCAGCTTCCTGCAATTTCAAGATTTTACTGATTTGGAATAAAATTCCTTAGATTGATTCTTAAGCCTTTTACAGTACCTACCCCTCACGCTCAGTGGTCTACAACAATCATTCACACTCTTCATGATGTCCTTGATGACAACGGTCTGCAGATGGTTCTGGATCTGAGGAAGTTTTCCTTCCTTCATGGGTATTCCTATTTTCTTTATCTAAGACTATTCTCAGATGTTCACACCTACAGAAAGCCACGGGCCACTATTACCCTCACATTAAGTGGATGATTTCATTGTTTCAACAGCCATTACTATGGGTGTCTGGTACATATGACTTCATTCTGTTGTCTAAAATCAGTTCAATATGTGTGGGATAGTGTGTCATTTTGAACCTGCACACAGTATGTACAGTATGAAGCAAAACACCAGTTGTTATTTTCTGAAAAGCAAATATAGGTGTGTTCAAAACAAGTGACAAGAAGTACCTGTGATTCATACATGTTGTTGTCACATTTTTATTGTTGCCATTTGTACTTTTTTTAATTGGGTATTTTTTATTTATCAGTGGAATTAAATCTGAAATACATGTAAATGTATGTGTAAATGTTTGTATGTGTGTGTATGACATTTTCAGTATTTCATCAGTCATTTTTGTTTAACAATAAATCTTGTAGAACTACCTTGCTCATTTTCTAGTTTGAAATTCTGTAAAATATTATAATTCATTTACTACTGTCACAAAAAAATAACTAAATTAAATGCACAACATTGGAGGCAGTATCTCTTTTGTCATGTAAGCCCCATCGTTTTGAAAGGTAATTATTGCAGAGCATTAATTATGATAGGATTTTGTTTAGATTTATGATAATGATGAATTCTTGATATAGCTCACAGTTAGGTAATAGTTTGTTCAAGTATATTACAATTTTACTTTGATCTTCTAATTAGTCTTGTAAGACAGATAATTATGCACTATGATTTATATAAGTGGTATTTTAATTGTATTTTTTTACTAAATAAATTGATTTACACTATATTCAACTCTTTCTCTTTTATCTGAAAAACAGGAATAGGTTAGATTAGAATAACTACTGTAAGTATTAATTCCTTTATTTTGTCTTTGTTTCCTTAAATGAGGACAATTTTATTATTGTGTTCACAGTAGTTTTGTCCTACAGGTTAATTTGTGCTGGGGTCTAAAGTAATTTAAATTAAATCTGCTGTTTGTTTTGCTTGTGTCTTGATTTACGATGTTATTGTAATCTTGTTTTTTTCATTAGACCTGGCCATTTACTGCAACTGTAGGAATGATTCTGAACCATAAAACATATTGACTGAAAGAAGCAATTTGGCAGAAGTTCATTTGAAAACAGTGAAATAGATTAAAACATTAATTGCTGGCACACTCTTTAAGTTATTTAATTAGAAAATGTTGCTTCATTTTGCTTTGTCTCATAATCCTAGACTGACTTCATGGCCTAGAATAAGCAATGACTGTATAGAAGGAAAAGTGGAATTAATTCCCTTGCTAAGATTCCAAGTTAGGTCTGAGGAATCCTCATTTAATGACATGTTTAAAGTGTTATTTTTGTATTTCTTATGGAAATATTACTTGTTCTAACAAAGATGCAGTGCTCTCAGTAATTATCTTTGACTGTTTAAACTGCCAAAATTAAAGCATTTGTACAGTATTTCTGAAACCCACCTTTATCTGTCATTTAGGGAATGGGACTAAGGCACCAAGATGCAAAATATAATTAAGTTTAGTATTAGTTTTTCTATCATTGTGCTTTTGGGGCTATGCAATTGCGTTCAATTGACCTTTGAAGTGTGTCTACCTTTTAGAACAAGAACAACTGGTGATTACATTTAAATATATAAGTAAAATATTTTAAAAGTGTTTTTGTGTGTCTGAATTCTAAAAACTGCAGTGGGATAGATAAAATGAGATGTTATTTTCCAAATACAATTGGATGCATGTGTACTATATACTGTACTCCACAAGTGCATAGTGTATGATATTTTTAAAGTAATGCTGCCTCAGTTCTTGTCATCAAACCCGCTCACGATACACTAGTTTAACGGGAAATTAAAAAAAATCTCAACAGTAAAAAGCTCACATTAAAGACCAGGAACCTGAGGTAATTTCTTACAAGTGTAATCAGGTCTTTATCCAAAACTCTATTGATGGACACCAGTTATCTGCCTTCCACTGACCATGAAACACTACTACTGTAAGTGTCGAAAGTTAATATGGTGTAATCAGAATTAGACCTGGGCTCTATGATATTATGACTTATTCCACAGTGGTAGGAGTCATTTATGTAATAGCAATTCAATTGAGGGTGCCAAACCGTTGTCATGGGAGCAGACATGGACTGAACCCTGGGTATTGGTATCATCAGAACTATGATAACAACTGAGTTACCCCCTCCCTATGCAATATACTGTAGTCATTACCCACATGAATGCCCTTGACAGGTATTTTTTTCTGTCTTCATAGATCTTCATTGGTGTTTTGTGGACATACCTGTATGCAGTATTATATCTTTTTATGACATTTTTAAAAAATCTTTACATTTTTAGATATTTGGATTTTACCACAATTTGTATAGCTTTCTGTATAGTCTTTAAATCTTTCTGAAACTTCTTTTCAGTCTACTTAATTGTTTAACAATAATGAAAGAAAACTCTAACAATGTTTTTTTTTTACTATGCAACTGAAATTTTGTGTAGCCATCACACACCATATAACCTGTCCTGAATATTTATGGAATTTTAAATAATTGGATTAATCAAGCAGACAGCACGTTAGGCTAAATTAAATGCAGCTGAAGGGCATAATTTGTTTTTAAAATGTAGTTGTTAAAATTAAAATTTAATGTTTGCCACATTCAAATGTTAAAGGGTATCTTTTGTTATTCTTTCCAGCATTGGAAGGTTTGAAAGAGAAAATGTGGTGTAGAAACCTTATTGCTCATCTACAAATTCAAAAGTAGTTCGCCAGGTATATAAAAAGATGTAAAAAATATGTCTTACTTTCAAGAGTCCCATCTCTGATTACACTTGCCCATTCTCTTAACTATAGTATAGCAAAAAGAAGGTCAACTGAATGCTTTTGTCATGAAAAGAAAAATTAAAGAAATTAAGCTAAAATGACACGTCATTAGTTCAGTGGTTCCTAGCCTAACTTCTGATTTTTGCTCGAGCTGAATTTTTAATCACAGGATGTATGAATTCAGTTTTCTATTTAGGGGAACAATTTTACATTTGTTTTTAACTTTTAAGAAGTCAAATGGGATTTGTAATTGGTACCAACCCTGAACCAGTTTTGGGGTTTCAGAACTGCCATATTTCAGGTTTAAGAAATGTAGCTAACAGGACCTTAGCAAAAGAAAGAAATACTTTTTGACAGAGTGTCTAATACAGTGTCATTCACATCCATGTGTGTTTATCATCTTTTAATCCACTTGTGAAAGTCAGGATTAACTGCAAATGAGATCAGTAGAGGCTGCACTGAGTTCTGTATGCTGTTGTTGGAAACAGTATCCTTGAAGTTGGCTATTTTTAACACTCAAGACTGACCTAAGAAACAATTTCAATAAAAGCAAGCGCATAATTTCAATTAGCCTGGGAGGTTTACAGCTCAGCTGGAATATAAAATTCAGCAGGCACAGTGTTCCTCCAGGACCAGGGTTAGAAACCACTAGATGAGTCAGATCTCACTTAGAATAATATGTTCAGTCTTGATCAACATGCTAGATAGACAAAGGTGCTTCCTTTGCATTATAGAAGCAGACTTATGAATTGGTTTAAAGGAATTCTAGAGGTATCTTAAAGGAACTAAATCTTTTCAGCCTGAAAGAGGAAGTATTAGCATTGTTGATCTTGACTTGATCTCCAGACAGAAAAAAAATTCAGGACACTCAAATTCCAGAAATACATTAATCAATTCAACCCAGGGATGATTTTCAAGATAAACAATGACTTTAACTTTGTTCTGAAAGTCTGGAAAGTCTTACCTTAAAAATTTGTTGGAAGCTGATGGTGTGGAATCTTTTGCAATATGTCTTGTAGGCGTTTTAATGACCCCAGTGATGTCACGGTCCCTAGTAATTCAACCTCGGCCCCTTAAAGAAGGCATTCTTCTCGGTCAACTAGCTAACCACTCAGAGCACCAGCTCACCAAAACACCTTCACTCTCTGATTACTTAAGTGCGGCAAGCTTTTACATCATTGCTTAGTATTTGGGTTTCACCCGGCATTGAGCTCTACTCTCTCTTGTCTGTGTGTTTTCTTGGTTCGTGTACTTTTGGCTTTTTGGACTTTGTTTTCGGAAATGACTTGGATTCTCGGTTTACGGATTTGGCACCTTATTTACTGGAATAATCTCCTTGGACACCAAACTCTCTAACTAGAAATATGCATAGGATCCACACCATGCATACTCCAACCTTTAACAAGTTGTTTCTAGTCTCTATCCTTTCCTAATCACACTGAATGCCACATTTGCGGAATTTTCCAACAAAAGGGAAGCCTGTTACAAATGCTTAGTTAAACTATAATCCTATTAACTGCAATATATGGTTTGTGCAAGTGTTATGTTTTCTTTTTTCTTTAGATATGTATTTTTAATCACTGTAGTAAAAATATGTTTCAAAACATTTCTCTCATATTAAAACTTGTTTACATAAAAACATTACTATTCATTAGGCCTCTTCTGGCCTAACCAGAAAACTGGAAGTTGCAGAAGAACCACAAATACTGTAGGTCAACCTGTTTTACTGGAACACGTTTGAACAAAAGCATTATTTTCTTTGAAACCTCAGTTTCTGTTTCTTTTTAAATCTGTCTATCTAGCAGGAATATCCAAAGAGGTTATAAAACAAAGCTCTGTATTTATCTCCTTTGTCATGGTTAGAAGGAGTATACTTTAGCATGTGCATTTTTTAGGATTATATTTCCAATGTGTATGTATTTCATTTAAAAATAGATACAGTAACTCATTGACTGCATAGTACTACACATGTACAACTTATATTATGCAATGTTCAAGAATTCCCTTCTTATCATACTGCTGACCTTTGTAACCTTAATTAAATGTTAACAGGATCCTGACAGGAATCAGACAATACAAAAGAAATTGATAAACAATCAGTTGCTTAATTGTAGAATCCAAGAATTCCATCTGCTTTCTTAAAAAAAAAACATACAGTAGTTAACTTCCAGGCTCCTTCAATTCCATTTTCTCTCCTTAAGATTGATTTGTATTCTTGTTCTGGGATGCTAATTTTGAAAAAGTGCCATAGTCTGTCTCTGTCAATATATTTCAGGGTTTTACATTTCTGAATAAAAGTCACCACATTATCTCCTCTGTTCCTAAAAGGATTAATTTCCATTTCCATGATCCTTCTAACCAGGAATTAGTTTGGTTGCCATGCTTTGTACTACATTTAAAGCAGCTATGTTCCTCTTGTAGCCAAGACTGAACACATTATTTCAAGCAAGGGCTAACTAATGCATTGTATCATATTAACATAATTCCCTTAATTTGAATTTTACACTCATAATATCAGTACAACTCTGACACATTACAGGATGAAGAAGCTACAAAAGTGAATGAATAATTGTAGTATGTACCAAAGCATTTTGTTTGCTTTTTTAAGTTTTTCTTAGCCTAACACCATAGTCTAGATGAGAAAAGTGATGAATACAGATAAGCTCCCAGATCCATCTCATACATTGTTTCAGTACCACCTATTTTTTTATTGAAGAAAACACATTTTTGTTACCTGCTGGTAATACTGTACTTGCATTTATCCACATTTAATTTAAATAGTCAGGTGTCAGCCTATCTGCGTTCTTAAGCCTTTTTTAGTTCATTTGGTAATACGGTGTTTGAAACTTGAATCGCATCAAATCTGTAGAACTGTTTTATAGTAATGTTGGGTGATGTCATCTAAATATGGGAATAGACTTTTATGTTTAATCATTAACTGAGATTTTTTACTGTGAGAACACTATAGTGTTTTCAGCAGTATTTAAAACATTCTGGCAATAAAGTCTTTAGTAATCTGTTTTTTTTAATTGCCGGTGTTACTTTCTTTTGCAAAATTCCATTTTCTTTGTAGTTTTCCTTTAAAATCCAACCCAGATTCCACCTATACAGTATATCATGTTCTTTTAATTGTTTCTGATTGTGAAATTGTCTATACACATGGCTTAATCTGTTAACAACTAAATTAAACATTATTTTAGTTTCTATCTGTCCAATATACAGTACATGACTCTAATTAGAAAAGTAAAGCATTCATTTTTGGAATTAGTATTTCAGTTTTATATTTTAGAGGACTGTTTGCTCAAATTTTGATTCATATTAAATCTAGCAAAATATAATATTTAAAAATTAAATTATATTTACATAATGGTGGAAGTTATTATGTCATTATTAAATAAGTTTTGAGAAAGGACTTTTAGCTGTTTCACTCCATTAACTTTCTCTTACTGTTCTAGCTCTAGGAATTTTTATCATGCTCAAAACTACAAAATAACCCTCACATGGAGCTGGTGAAAACCTTAATATGCTAAAGATACTGTAAGTACCACTTTATTACAATCTGATGCAGTCTAGCATTTAAATGTCATTACCATTACTGTTCTTCATTTAAACACTTTTTAAAGCCTAAGGCCTTGAATTGCTTTTAACATATACATTTTTACAGTGCTGTGAGTTAAATTTCATAAATTGTCAATATGATGTGTGTAGCCAGACCTTGCAGAAAATGATGGATAGAATACAGCAGCAAATTAAGGAACAAAATAGAAGTATCTTAAAGGATATACACAAAGATCTTTTATTACAATATAGGCCTTGGTGTTGCATTAAAGATATGCCATCAGTCTTTTATCAGAGAGCCTTTTATGCCTGGTAGAGTCACAGCAACCTGAAGGCTGTCTTGAAAGCACAGGCAAAAACGCAGGACTACACCCCGGTTGGGGTGGGACCATTTAGAACTACTAATTACCTAGTCGGCATGTTTTTGTTTTTTGGGAGGAAACCATAGCACCCTTAGAATATCTATACAAACACAAGAAAACCATTTTCCTACCCTTCTTCCCCTGTTCCTTATCCTTCTTATTATTCTTTCAAACTGCCTGTCTCCTGAGTATTCAGGGCCCCACTTCTATTGTTTTGAATGTTATATACAACTTTCAAATTATTAGTTGTATTTTCATGGCATTCAGTGGTACTTAATTTTCCAAAGTCCAACGAAGTGGGACCCAAGATATTCCATGTTTAATTTCTCTATACTGTTTGACATCTTTTATGGATAGAGTGCTTTTCATTTAAAAGGATACCAAAGCTCTCCGTACATAGAAGGTGACCAATGTCATCCATCAATGAGGTGCAGTATTCATTATGTGCCAGCAGCACCACTACATAGCAGATTAGGTAGAGAAGTGAGAAATTGCTTTACCATTTGAATAAAGGGTGAATTTCAGGTAGTCTCTGCAGGTGCAGACTGGAATTTAGTTCAGACCCTCTGATTAATGTCCCTACACTTGTGAGCAGCATAAGGACTATTTAATGACCAGATAGACAGGACTGCTGCTTAACATATCAAATCAACTGAATCATACAAAACACAGCAGTTACTACAGCAGAGTCTACTGTCTCACGTACTGGGGCATTGGTTTGAACATTTAGACAGAAGTGCACCACCTACTGGTCCACCAGCCCCACTAACAGCAGTCTGGTTTGTCTCAAAAGTCCAGTCCTTAGCTTTTGAGATGTAATGAGGTTAGTGTACAAGGTGATACTGCTACTCCATGTTTATTACATCCATTCTTTTTCTGACCACTTCATCCAACAGAGGGTCGTGGGGGAGCTGAAGCCTATCCCAGCTGGCAATGGGCATAAGGGAGGATACATTCTGAATGGGACGTTAGTCCATCGCGGGTCACACACCAGAGACAACTACACGCACGCACGCATACACTCACTCACACCTGGGCTAGTTTTCACAGAAGCCAATTAACCCGCCAGTATGTCTTTGGACTGCCGGAGGAAACTGAAGCACCCAGAGAAAACCAATACAAACACAAGAAGAATATACAAACTCCAGGACACCAGGACTGGAAATGAACCTCTCCATTGCCCCATGTTTATTACATTTGTCAGTTTTTTGAGGTGACAATGGACCAACGGCAAGCATTTGTGCTCATCAGTTAATTGGTTTACACTGATAATGGCATATTTCTATTCCCCTAACTTAAACTGTTTGTTTAGTGTTTTCAGCTCATCAGTGGTTATAAAATAAATAATTTTCCACCACAGATATTTTCTGAATGAAGACAGTGTTTCTGATCAGGTGTACCTTACCTAGAACAATAACACTTTGAGGTGAGTTTTGACAATGAGTTAGATTATCTAGGTTTTTGGTTATCATCTCTTGTCAGCATGCAGTCTGTTTATTACTTAATGTTTCATCCTTGCTAGAACTGCTAGAACTGACCTTGTATGTATTTTTAGAAAAATCACAAATATAACACAAGTGTTTGCTCAAGATAGGAATATGAATAAGTTAATCCTTGACTTTCAAGAAGTACTGTATTTCAAGCCTGTCCACATTGAATGAACACCAAATTTTTGGCTTGTAGCTGTGCTCCAGTCTTTTGCAATGAGCATGTATTTCTTATGTTTGCCCCCTTTTTTATTGGCTTTTAGGATCTTTAGAGAACATGAAAAAACAAAAAGAAAAACATGTCCCTTTTCTCATGTGTGAGAGCTGAGTGGATTAGTGGTTAGGGCTCTAGATACCATTACCCCAGGGACACAGGCTTGAGTCCTAATACACTGATTTTTCTGTTTTGAGCAAGTGCATTTACACCAGCCGCTGCAGAAATCTATTTCAACCCATCTGGTTCTTTTTTGGTTATTATATTTAGGCATATGGAAAATGGAGTTGGAAAAATTCTTTCTTGTAAAGGAACAAATTGTTTAAACCTACAGGGTCATAATGAACATCTTGATAAAGATCCTAGATAAAAAAGGAATTTAACACTGTAATATGTGTTCTTCAACTCACAATCTAATCAACCATTGTTTGTGTTTAGCAAATACAGAATAACATTTTTTTTCTGACCAAAGGACAATAATTGAATATTGTTAAATACCTATTTTAATATCTCATTAATCTGTCTTATATTATTTTAATTTGTATTTGTTATCATGATTTCATGGTAATCTGAATATCATATCCATTAATCAATTATCTGATGCTTTCTTATTCTTTAATACTTTATTTGAATAACCAACATTAATAGTTAAAAGTAGTTCTTAGTACTTAGAAGTGGGTTGATTATATGATTCATAATTCTGGCCACCTGCCAAAGGTTCTAATTTTAATAAGTACAGTAAGTGAAATTCAGTTTGAAAATATATGTAGGATGTTACAAGCTTTGTGCATAATGTTTAGTATAACTTGAGTTGATTCAGTCTGCAAAATAAAAGAATGCTTGCTGCATGCCATAATACGGTGTAGTCTTTATACAAGTAGCACCAGTAACATTGACTTAACTCTGAATAAATAAAATTAGGTTTTATGTAACAGTCTTGCACTGCAAATAGGCAGTGTTTTCTGTCTCAATCTCACAGCAGTGCAACCAAATGCACAATGGAAGCATAATTGTCAGCTGTTAAAAAATATTTTTTTCCAGCGGATTTCAGCAAAAAGGGAAGAGTCATAACCTGATTCACCGTAGAAGTGATCATTTTTGCCTCTCATCCGATTTCAAAGAACCCAACTGTTACTTATTTCCCTTGCAAACAAATCTTCTCTTTATCAACCAGGGGATTTCCATATACTGAAAGCTTGCTTTACCTTCCTTACACAGCTACCTTTATTTGCATTTTACAAGTTAATAGATAAACACTATTCAATTGTTGCGTGCAATGTGTTATTTTCAGTGATAAAACAACTTCACCTTTCTGTTCCCTAATTAACCCATTAGGAAACAAAGTCTATTTCTTTCTTTTTACTTCTTCGTCTGCAAAATAAGAAAATAATAATAATTGCTTATACTTATTTAGTGCTTTTCTGGACACTCCACTCAAAGCACTTTACAGGTAATGGGGACTCCCCTCCACCACCACCAATGTGCAGCATCCACCTGGATGATGCGACGGCAGCCATAGTGCGCCAGAACGCTCACCACACATCAGCTATCAGCGGGCAGGAGAGCAGAGTAATGAAGCCAATTCATAGATGGGGATTATTAGGAGTCCATGATTGGTAAGAGCCAATGGGAAATTTGGCCAGGAAACCGGGGTTACACCCCTACTCTTTTCGAGAAATGCCCTGGGATTTTTAATGACCACAGAGAGTCAAGACCTTGGTTTTAGGTCTCATCCGAAGGACGGCGCCTGTTTACAGTATAGTGTCCCCGTCACAAGGACCCCTGCTGGCCCCACTAACACCTCTTCCAAAATAAAATGTAAATTAATTCTTAATTTAACTTTTGATCATTCTTGATAATCACATAGATTCTTAATTCCTGACAATATTTCATCTGTGTTTTTCATCCTATATGAATTATGCATTATTTCTAATCTCATTTAATCCATTCTCCTTCATCATATGCAGGCTGCTAGAGTCAACAGAGCCTGGCATTCTATGTTATTTCAGTAAAGGCAGAACATTTTTTCCACTGGTCTACATTTGATAAATCAAAATGTGAAATGGTATTTTAATCTTTTAGCCCAGTGGTTCTCAAACTTTTTGGACGAAGTACCACCCCTGATCCAACCAAAGCATCCAGGTACCACCTACAAGTCATCATCTCATAGGAACCCCAGAAATTCTCAATGACCAACATGAGCGCGCGTGCACACACACCCACACATACATATAATAAATATTATTATAATAATAAACTTTATTTGATATAGTGCCTTTAAAGGTGGCTTCTCAAAGTGTTTTACAGAAAAAAAACAGTAACAACAACTAATAAAAATGCACCATTTCAGTGAGAGGGGTGAGACTGTTTAGTCGAGCAAAGCAGATGTGAATTACTTTTTCGAGCCTTGATACAATTCACAACAGAGTCTAACATTTTAAATCGTCAGGCATTTTCTTGACGGCAAAGGTCTCGCCGTGGATGTTGCAATGCATCCATTCGTTTCTGGTGCAACCTCTCTAATTTGTGCAACTACACCGTTATGTCGGCTTGTCATCACTCTAGCACCGTCTGTACAAACTCCAACACATTTTATCCAGTCGATGCCATTCTCTTCGATAAATTCATCCAGAAGCTGAAATATGTGCTCTCCTGTAGTTCCTGTGGGTAGCGGCTTACAGAACAGAAAGTCCTCATGGGACGTACCCTCAAACCTGTATCTAACGTAAACGAGCAAATTGGCCAAATCGACTACAGACTCATCTAATTGCAGTGAAAAACATCTGCTCATCTTAACGCGCTCTATCAGCATACTTTTGATATCATCCTTCATTTCAATAATTCTATGAATGACTGTGTCTTTCGGGGGGGGGGGGGGGGCAGCAGGTTGAGCTGTTTAGCAGCTTTTTCTCCACACATTATACGTGTCAGCTCTTTTGCCAACGGTAAACAAAGTTCTTCACAAATAGTGTGGGGCTTACCTGCTTTAGCAATCCGCAAGCTTGCATTTTTCCGCGTTTCCGTTTTTATTTCCGTATTTATTTAAAGTTTTAATTTCATGCGCATGGGAGCGAAACACAGAGATGCTCGGTGTATTTTTCTCAAATTAACTTCGAACAGTTCTTAAATATTTTTCTGTTATCTATCACGCTTTCCTGTGCTCACAAGCTTACCAGCGTTCGTAGCACGTATTTCTATGCATTCCTGTGTTTACAACGTTGACATTGTTCCAAAATCACGCACATTCTCCTTCCTCCCTATTTGCTGGAGATACAGTAGCTTTTTTAAATACAATTGGTCACTTGCGTCCGTAGCACGCATTCCTATAGAGTGGTATAGAATTACAGAGTATCTCTTGTGTCCACTGAAGTATTAGCGCGCACTGTATCGTAGTACGTAGGCTGAGTATTCGACATGTATTAAAATACAAAATATGAAAACCCGTCCCGATTTTTCAGCGCACACGACACAGTTCCAGGGTCATTTGGCGTACCACCTAGCGGCACTCCGCGTACCACTCCCGGTACGCGTACCACAGTTTGAGAACCACTGTTTTAGCCTAATGTGCAGGATGTTATCAAATAAGACCTACTTTCTCTAGTGCTGTTTTCAAACACCTTACAAGTTATATTCTATTTTTTATTCATAAACATTGACAGTGATGTCTTTCCCATCTATGAAATAATTACTAACAGAGTTGTAGGTATTATAAAATAGTTTTATGCTAACAGATTAATAGATCATTTGTTTCACATGAAATCTATTGAATGGTGTAAAATACATGAAGATAAACTGCTTTAATGAGAAGTGTAAAAACAAGTTAACAAAAACATCAGTGAAGCAAAGACTACAGTATATGAAGAGAACAGTGTATGAAATACAGTAGGGAAAGTCTTTTCACTGATCAAGTAAAAATGTTATCAAAATGACTGAGGTCTGTATATTTTCCTTGCTTTTGCAGAAATGTGGCATTGCAGTGACGGTATTGCCATTTATTCATTTATTGTTTGTTATATTTTTTGAAGAAATGTTCATCTCAAGACAAGATGGACAGATGCTTCAGGACTTTCACTGTGGACTGAGCTGTTCAGGGTGAAATTTGCTACCCCTCTAGGTGAAGGTACAATTATTTTGTACTGAGTGAAAAGAAAGACATCATATCTGATGCACATTTTGCAATGAAAAACGAATGGATGGAAGGAAATAGCCTGCAATGGAAAAAAATCCATGAGTGTTGCATTTAAACATGTTGCCTGTAAATGAATACAAAACAGTAAACGTATTAGAAATCACTGTACAACCCATTGTTATATCCTTTTCTCAGTAAACCACACAACTCTGGTAAATCAAGATGGTGATTTCTTTATTGTAATAAAGAAAGGAGGACAGATGAAGTTAACAGGATAAACCCCGTCTCTCACACACTTTCCTAAGGACAGCAACAAGCATTTAATCTTGAAAATGACCAATATTTTCATACCAAAACATACTGTACATTTATGATTGGTCAGTAGCAGCTTCTTACCATATAAGGTATAAACAAGGTCAGAACGTTAGGCAGGAACGTTAGGTCACCCTTGGGCAATTAACCAAGACCGTAATCAGCTGAGGCCCTGTTCCTTTCATGTTGCTAAAGCACATGTAGAGTACATGAGTTACACCTCTGCTCAAGAGACCTTGAAGAAACATGGCCAGCTGGGAGTTAACCTAATTGTTAAATCTTAAGGCATAGGTTCCTTCACCATAAGCTCTCCATGCTGTGAAAAGTCTATTGGAGAGGCAAACTTGCTTTCTGACTTCTGCAGGGCGCTGGATGGGTTGCATTAAAATGACTTAAGAAGGCATAACACAAGGTCTGAACTCTTTGCTGGCCGCCTTGTCCAATGTTACTTACTGTAGACTAACTAACCTACATTCCCTAACTGAAGCATGCCATGAATTGATTTCCATCAATTTAAAACCACATAATGTGAGACATTCTCCTAACCTTATGCATGGTAATGAAAGATCGGAAATTTTCAAACAATCAAGTATTTATACCAAAATATGTTCTCTAGTCTCTTGCTGTGATTTATTAAATTTCTGATTAAGGTAATTCAATCTGTTGCCAACAAGAGACAGTGCACTATTATATTAATTAATAAAAATAGATCTTAATTAACTAAACATATTTCTTATGCCATAGCAAGCAATTTGCATTTGAGAAAAAAAGCACTTTAAAAGTAAACTCAATGCAGTGTCTGCCTTAGACTGGAATATTCTTAGTACTGGGAAAAGAATGTATCAGTACTGATCAGCCTTCTGGTCTCTTCAAGGAAGAGTATTCCTTGAATTACTGTGAACATTCTGATTTTGATGTTGATGTGAAACAGTTGAATGCATAGCAAGTAACTTATGCAAATAACAAATATATATTTAGTAACCCCTAGCTTTAATGGTCTTTGGATTCTGATCTGGTAAAGGAGATATTGTCTACAAAAGGAACACTTATAATTGGTTAAAGTACCAATTAGTCTGTAATTAAGGACCCAAAGCTTAGTATATTGTATTAATTTTCTGTTTTTCTTGAGGTATTTATTTCAATATTCATGTTTTATTTTCATAACAAATATGAAAATAGGATACATAATAATTCGTTTTAAAACACATTTAATGTATCAATATGCATCTATTTATTGCCCAGCATGGCTGAAGAGCAAATCGTAATCACGATTAGACTTTTACAAAAGGTGCTGTAAAGTTAAAAATCATGTAAAGTAAATCACCTTAAAATGATAAAAAATACATAAAATAGAAAAGCCTTATAAAATGGATAAGCAATCAAAAAATATATATCATTGTTTGTAACCAGTTAATAAAAAACAATGACACAGTACAGTGTAAAGCAAAACTATATTTTTATATAAAGTAGAGCACAGCCATACATGTACAGTATATACATGTAGCTATATATACAGCACATATTCAGTAAGCATACTGTATACAGTAGATATTTTTCTCATATATGAGTGTGATTTTAGGACTCAGAATATTTCGTTTGTAATTTCATGGACAGCCAACAATACCAAACACCCCTTTCCCCCTGTTTGTCCAGTAAAGTAAGAGTACACTGTATAAACATATACTGTAAATATATAAACATTAAGGACATATTTAAACAAACCATGTAGTGTGATAGGAACCTACATTTCTGCACTAAAACCAAAAGCCTAGAAAAGGATGAAAAATAAGTCTTCAGAGGAAGTTTAGATGACGTTTTTGTCTGAAATCTGGCTTTATGACATATACCATAGCTATGAGCAGACAAGGCTTTATTTTGAATTTAAATGTTAAAAGAATTGATGTAAAAGATTTTAGGGTACAAATCTCAGGGTGTAGCTTTTTTACAAGAAACAGTTCTTGTTTACTCTTACAGTCTGTGATCCTAGATTATACATGTCTCCAATAATTATGTAATAATAATAATAATAATAATAATAATAATAATAAGTCGTGAGCATTGCTTGATTTCATCTGCATAAGCATTTCCATATTTGGAAGTGCTGTGGTTTCCATGTTTGTCAAGGTTTGCCTGCAATAGGATATGGCTTATTACTAAGCATTTGCTCAGCCTTTTCATTTGCATAATTGTCACAAAAATATATTCAAAAGAGCACAGCAAAATTTTAAAACAAGAGAAAACCAACCATCTGCTTAAGTTCATAGAGATTGTAATGATTCACTGATCTCAAGCTATGTCTTTAAAAATAGCACAAGCTGGGATCTTATCATTTTGAAACAGTTTTGTGTGAATCTTCTCTTATTTTTTTATGGTTTCATCTGTTAAGAGAGATGCTGAATTATGAATAATAATGTTTTGGAAAACTACTATTAAATCAATCTTCCATTTCTGAATTTCATAGATTTTCTACAGCATTCATTGATGAACATATTTATTATATCCAGCTGATACAGATATTAAGATTTTTTAAGGTACATTTTCATGGAGTAGGGGCAGAGGTTCTTGACATGGGGTCATGAACTCAAGACATCAATGGCTCTGCTGACACTCCTCACACTCCTGTTTTGGCATTGAGCAAGGTATAGTATCCTCATTGTGCCAGTCTACCCAGCTGTGTAAATGCCAGCGTTGTTATTCCAGTGAAGGTCTTGTAGCTCTATAGCCATTTCCTACCACAGCCTGCTCAGTTTCGATCCAGAGTAGCTCAAAATAGAAGACATTTCTATTTTTTTAAGTACCTAGGTTGGCTGCCAATATGTGCTGTCCAGGGCTTTTCTCATCCTCTGATTTCAAATATGATTCTTCAATTAGAAAAGGGGAATGTGGGTGGTTACTTATTTCACTATTTTCTTTATTGTTTTTTATCTCTCTTTTCTGTTGTGGCAGCAGATAATCTTAGCTGGAAAAAAAAGCAAAGGTACAACAAAGTCAAAACCTATTTTTGTTTCATAGTCAAGCTATTTGTATGAGTAATCATGAGATTAATACAGATAATAAAGTGGCAGGCAAATAGCCACGCAGTTAGCTAATGAATTAGGTTATTAGTGGTGGTTAATTCCTCGATCTCAGAAGGGGTTGATCAATAGTGTTTAAAAGAGGGTTTCTGGATGATTGTGTTTTTTGTTGCAAATTTGGGGAGACCATTTTACAGTTTTTGTTGTTAATTATTGAAAGTCTCTGCATTAAAACTGTTGAGCATTGCCTTTGTAGATTTATTTTATGCTTTTAGATCTCTGGATCTCTGGAACTTGTGGGGCTTGATGCAGACCAGTACAAATAAAGCAGACATTTTATTTTGTTTTGTGAGAATTCCGTTTAGTCATATTAGAACAAGAAAAAAACTTTTTTCAACCCAGTAATTTCAAGTAACCACATTGTACTGTATGTTATCTTGGGACACATTCACCTTAAGCAAATTAAAGAGTGTGCAAGTTAACCTTTGATTGCATAGCCCTTTGAAACAACAATTGCATGAATCTACAAGCAATGGAGCTGACCTTTCTTGGTAACCATTAGAGATACTTTGTCAAATCTTTCCTGCAGTCACTTTAAGTTATTCCCTATTCATTTTTTGTAAAATGAAAGTTCAGTTTTCAATCTGAACATTGATTTGGCCAGTTTAAGATTTTCAACTTTCTTCTCCTGATGACCTCCTTGGCTGCATACTTTGAGTTGTTGTCATGCTGCATGGTGAAGCACACCACTCGAGAAG
This sequence comes from Atractosteus spatula, assembly GCF_055471065.1. NCBI lineage: Eukaryota > Metazoa > Chordata > Actinopteri > Semionotiformes > Lepisosteidae > Atractosteus > Atractosteus spatula. Next base: position 38,192,109 of record NC_142714.1, read on the forward strand.
TAATATGTGTATTTCTACATAAGCAGACAAAGTGTTTCTTTAAATTCAGAAATCATTCTGCCGCAGTCTTAATTAGCTACACCATCAATGAACATGAGTGAGCCAGTTCCAGAGGCAGCCTTCAGACACACAAGAGGTGGTGTTCTTTGTAACTTTCTTTCTACACTTTATCCTTTCCATCACATGGGGAAGCCGGAGCCTATCTTGGGCTCAAGGCACAATACACCCTGAACAGGACACTAAACATCGCAGGGCACATGGAGATACAGACACTCACACACTTGCACCAGGGCCAATTTGTTCTAGAAGCCAATTAATATATTTTTGGACTTTGGGAAGTTCTTCTAAATTTAGACAAAAAATAATACACACAACCAAGCAGCTCAAACAGAACTGGGACTGTCATTGTTTTGATCTACAGGGAAAGAAAGCTGACACTTGGTCAGGCCCCTGTCTGAATCTGGTATTCATTTTTTCTTAACTGCCCAGAAACTGGGATGATCAAAATAATTCAATGCGAGTGTGTAGTGCTTTTCATCTTAAAGGACTTTACATGCAAGATGGGGACCCACTTCATCCACCACTGAAGTGCAGTGCACACTTGAGTGATGCACAGCAGCAAATAGGAATGAAGAGACCCACTACAAAGCAGGTCCGGTGGAGAAGTATGAAATTGCTTTACCACATGAATTATGGGGGGATCTTAGGTACAGTAAGCCATATTGTAAAACCCCAAAACTGAACTTAGGTAGGATACTGGAGTAATTTTTTGAGCTGTACTTTAATAATTAATTACTGGCACCAACTTTAGCAGCATCCCCTGTCACCTGTGGTCTAGAAAGAACATCAATATCACTTTTAGCAGTAACTTGATTTTCCATCCAATCACAGTACCAACCAGGACAATTCATTCTTAGCTACTGAAATCTGATGAGATCTGGTTTCAGGGTGGTTAACCTGCTTGATGTTAGTTGCCTCTTAGAGTACTTAAGTCTTAAATGCCACAATTTACTGTAGATATCAAAGGGCAAGGACTACGTGGTTACCTGGGATGAACCACATTACAAGTACAGCACCTCAATAATTCTAACCATTTATAGGCAGGTCAAAACAAAGAGACCAATCTTTGGTGACTAAAATGGTTCAATATTATCATTTTGTCCATTCTGTACTTTTTCTTATAGATGAAAAAATTGTTTTTCTTATACAGTCATCTTAAAAATAATGACTCTCATATTCTGATATTCCACTTATTTGGTTATAGTCACTATACCCTGTGCCTGCTTCCATAGAGTCTGTTTTCTGCATTGACGTAAGTTGGTTGACCTCAGCCCACATGTTTCTGTTTTCAGTCGGCTTGGAAAATTGATGAATACTGTTGGGTAACTCTCTTGGGAAGAACAGTTAAGTAATCATCACTAAGCTGTCACAATTATACTCTTTTTGACAATTTTGAACTATAGGTAATTGTTGATTTAAAAAAATGATTTTGGTTCAAAGTCACTCTCATTGTGCTAAAAAGGGCTGTTTTGTGACACTTTGACACTTTTCTTCAGTCATTCTATTCATCTGAGTGGTACAACATAAACCTTATAGACAACTGTATATTATTATAAGACAGCTTCAGTATTTTGTGCATACCTCAATGAATGAAAGGTATGTTTTTTGGCTTGTTTCAAATATTTTATCTGTGAATTAATTGGAAATTATCTGGAGTTAGAAAAAAATGGAGAGCTACTGTTTCAGAAAGAAATGTTTTAATGATTGTCCTGTTATGCTTTTCACAAAACAATCACCAGTAATTCAACTCACTCATTAATTTAATCCAGTTTCTTATACATCAGCAGTTTTCCAGTTTTGTGTTTGTGAATGGTTTAATAGCTATAATGTTCTCTTGACCAAGTGATTTATTAATCTGCATTTTATTAAACCAATCAACCATTATTATTTCTTTATGTATTCATGATTCTGGTTTAAAATATGGAGACTTACTGCCTGAAGTACAGTGATTACCAGCATTGATTTGTCTCTATGCTCTAACATAAGTTGTTGTCCTAAACATTTCAACATGCATCAGAAGAGGTACTGTGGCAATGTCAATCTGGGTATATGTACTAATGCAGCCATCTAGAATGTGTATCAAAATTCATGTCAGTGGAAAGCACTCTGAGGTAATCCACAGCCTGCTCCTGCATACAGCTTTCTGCCACACTACCTAAAACAGATTGTTAGTTGGCATGTGTGTTGTGTTAGATGTTACTGAAACAGACACTTAGTTGAATCAGTTTTATCTTCATCTAATAATCATATTTTGTGAAAATATGACATTTTATATAATATAATAAAATGCTATAAACTATATAGATGTTATATAATTACATAGCCTTGCTTCCATTGTAAAATGTAAGGTGGCTGTACAGTATTTTCTTCTGAAAAGGGGGATTACATGCCATGAATGGAGCCTGGATCCATTAGATTGAAAGCTTTCGTATTACACCAGTGTGTGCAGTAAGGTACTTCCAAGAATAGTATTATAACTAACATGTACTGAAAGTCTACTTCTTTAAATCCACTTAAAATGGAATCATGTAACTAAAGGGAATTTTGGTAGCTAAAAATAAAAACAACTAATGTATAATAACATTTCCATCATTAACAATATTAATTTATGAAAAAACAAATGACATGTACCGCAATCAATTATCGGCTGCCCAGCTAATGGAGGCATTTCACACTATTGTACATCACCATTTGTACAGAGGACGATATTAATCTGAGAACGTATTTTTATTAAATTCATCAGATACTGTATCTACAGTAAATTGCATTGTGTGAAATGAACTAGGTTTAAAAAAGCCAGCAAAATGCCTGATTTAGGGGCACAGCACATACGTACATGAGTACATGTACTCAGACAGAGGAGCAAAGAAGTGGGGGAGAGAACAGGCAGAACATATAAACTCCACACAGACAGTCACCGGAGGAAGGGACATGTCTGTGTTTGAAAAAAAGCTTTGGGTTTGTTTCTTTCTAGATGATCTACCTGTTGTTTTATGGACAATTAATTTCATCTTCCATTACACCTTTAAACAGCATTATGAAGACAATGAACAGCAAAAATTAGTTTAGTTAACAAATAAAAATACTTTAAAATATCTCAAAAATATAATAGCAAATTGCAATATTAGCAATTTAAATATATTAAGCTAAGTGTAGTGCAGAATTCAACAAAAATCAGCACTTGCATCAGCTACATTTTACAGTATGTAAAACAAAGTAATTCAAATCACCACTCAAAACTTTTATTTTAATTTGGCCTCTTTTTTACTTGTTTGTTTTAAATTTGTTTTAAAGCCACAGTATATGCATAATATATTATTATAATGAAAATATAAAATAAAATAGTCTGATTCGTATTACTATTTATACACTATTACTCATAATTCTGTGTGCTGTATGCAATTAAAAAAGTGTTACACAGTATTATGATACACTATATCTCTATTATGATACACTATATCTCATTTGGATAGAAATATGGTAAAAACTTCCTGTCTTAACAGTGTAATTATTGTATTTAATTAAATTGCTTGTTGCTAGTATATATAAAGTATAATTAGTCCAGGAAAGCACTAATGGGTTAATAAACATTTAATAACTGTACCAATTTATCTAACGACCACACACAGCTGTGGCGCATTAAGGATTCACTGCGTCACCTGGCAGTTTTACAGAGTATTGCAGTCCTGCATCAGATTATCTGAAAAAAATAAAAAGGTGATGCCACACATGAGTCCATGACTCCATTGTACCTACCACAGTATACCTTTTGACACCTGATTCATTCTAGATGGCTGCATCTGTATAAGAATGAGGATCATAAATAATAAAAAACCTTTGTAACAGGCAAATTAAAATGCACAGAACATACCACTGATAAACAACATATCTTCAGGCAATCTTCAGTCTGTTTTGGCTTCTACTAGATGAACCTCACCTCATACTAATCTTTTATTTTATCTAATTTAAGTTCCAGTTCTATTTACCCCTTGAATTACTGTAGCTGCCACCATCTCACAATAAAAAATATTAAATTCCCCAAAGCATTTGTGAAACATGTTTAATGATTATAGGAACTGAGAATAAAGTCATGGCCAGTTTGCCCTTATCCTCTGGCAGACCATTACTCAAGAATCATCTCTTATCATTGCTATGACTTGGTTGACAATGCAGTAAGCATATAGAAATTACACCAATAAAGATTAATTGCCATGGCTCAAGACAAAAACATTCTAATTCAATTTAATCTTATTTTTAATTACTGTATTTTTTGCATATTATTAGCTTTATAATTACACTATATACAGTATTAAGTAGTATATTTTCTGTAAGCTTTTAAAGCTACCATAAAACTGCAGATGGTTCCAAATGTTTTAAAGTGCTGGAGAATAGTTAGAAAGCAGTATGAACAGAATCAAAACCATGAAGGATGAAGTTTAGTTAAAGCCAGGCTTTTATTTTCAGCTTTGACTTTTGGATTGTAACTGAAAAACATAAATGTACTGTATCTGAGCAATTAATGCTGTGCGTTACGAACTGAGTTTAATTGATATTCTAATTCTAATGGTTGGATCCCTCATTTTACACCATTTCTCACCCCCTCAACTGTCACCATTGTTTCAAGGTGAATTCAGCCTCATTTGCATTGATAATGCTTCCAGTTTGATTTACACATTAATGAAGCAGTTGCTTTCAATTTCCTTTGTTGAAGCAGGGATTAGAAAGGAAATGTGCTTAAAATACCAGACTAACAATGCCTTGAAACTGATCTTTTTTTCTTTTCTAAAGTTAAAGAACAACTAAGACTAATCCATTTCTTTTCTCTTTTTAGAAGTAAATGTATTTCCAGCTATTCTTCACTAGATGGTTGATTTTTAATATTTTGTTGTATACTGGAAACGCAGTACACATTTTTATTTCATCATGAATATTTACAAAGGTAGTGAATGTTGGTGCTAAATTCATTCTAGTTATAGTTTTTAATGAATCTGTCATTCAAATTTAAAAGGACATAAAACCAGAACAGATTAACTGAAAACGACAAAACATATAGGAGAATATAAGGTTCCTTCATTTTCATCTGATACAATATGATATGTTAAAACATTATTGTCTAATATCTCAGAGATATATTTTTCATCCAAGCTGCTGTTTTGCACATGTAGAAATTAACAAGAAACATACAAGCAGTACAAATAAACTTCACCTTAAAATAATTTCATAACTGACATTAACACATGCATAATCATAACACAACACTCCTACAGAAATCCACACATGTACACCAGAACCCTGTAAATTTAGTTCCCTCACACACACACCCTATGCCCCTATAATTACACATTACCCTTTAATTTTTGCACATAATCTACTGATTGCTCTTACCCATAAAACCAATAGTCCTTTATTGTGAGCTCTTCTGTTGATTGAGTAGTTTGATTGAGTATGGCATAAAGGAATTCCTCATTTTGTTAAGTGTGCACCGAGAGACTCTGAAACATCTGACTGAAAGCATGAGTTGATATTCTTCATGCAGAACATGGAAGGGGTCAGAGGTGATACAAACAGCTAGTCTCAACATACTCCTAATGTAAACAGTTGGAAAGCTCTGCTCAGGTGGTTGCCCCACTAACTTATTACTCACCCTCAGGACTGGACATCTTAGCTTTTTATTGCACAACACGTCTGTTATACCAGACAGTTATACTGTACTGCTTAACAATTTGTATCACAGAAGTGAAACACCAGGATGGAATCTGACTTATAACACCATTAAACCCATAACCTGTGCAAAAAGTAAATTTACTGTTGTATCTTAGTCAATATGGGCCTTCCAAGGCAGATTCGCATGTATGTATATTCACAGATATTTATAAGATGTAAGTTGGATATTCATGTTCAAGACCAAAGACAATTTATTCAGTTTATTTAATATTACAAATATTACAAATGAAGGAATTCTGGCCACACCAATCACCAATCAATAAAACTGTCTACACAGTTCTGGTATAGGCTGGGGTCATCATTATCATTCATCAGAGAAAGTATGGTGGAACCATCAGAAAATATTATTAGGAGTTGGTTTGGACCACTGGCAACACAAACATTCGTATAGAGAATGAAGAGCACTGCTGTACTTGCACATCTCTGGAGTTATTACCTCGGTTGCTTTGTTAATCAGATTTTGATTTAATTCATATTCTTACAAAGGTTTTAACAGGAAGAAGTCAATTTAAATATTTTGATTCAGTGGTGTCTTGTGGACTTGAGTTATGCTTATATTCAGTACATCATTTAAAAAGAAAAAGGAGGTGAATATATTTGAGAATTATAGCCAAATAAATTGCAGGTTATCACAAACATGAAACTTCAGCACATGACTTATGCCCAGTAGTCCTAGCAAACTAATAATAATACATTTCCCATTGTTAATAATACATTTCCTAAAATGGATGCACTGGCTTTCCTTGATAGTGTTTTACGGCACTCTCAAAAGTGGTTGGAGTCTGCCTGTAAACTTTTAAAAGCATTGTGACTCCCTTGTAACTCAAGCCTCAATGAAACAATTTAGGACTTAATCAGGAAGCTGTTTTTTTAAAGTTCATAACAGCAATTTTCAAATAACATTTGAATTGTTTTGTTATTTATTCTCCCTACAACACAGCCCTGCACCTTAGTGTTTTTTGTTTTAAAGTTTTACATTTTAATATTTTATGTTATCAGACATACAATGTAATCATATTGATATTCTTCTATCAGGGATTCAACGTGAATTTGTGATTTTAGGATTCAGCACCCTATAAAGAACTAGTTTAACTCCTTTGCCAATATTAAAATGGTATGAGTAGTATCATAATATTTTGTTACAATGTATTTCTACAAATGTAAGCAGAAAATCCTTTTTAATGCGAAGGGCCATCCTGGGTGAGATATTTTGGACAATTACATTAATAATACATTGTTTGGTATAATTTATTTAACCCGTTCAGCTGTTAATTAAATTGATGAATTTGAAGAAAAATTATCTGATCTTATAATCCTTTATATGGTTTTCACAAATGTGGAGATAGTTTACCGAATAAGAGTCTCAGGTTTGCCAAAGAGAACTTGAATTATCAACAAGAAAACTAGAAAGAATGTTATCTGACAGATGAGTCAAAAGTTGAACTTTTTGGCCACAAAGAGAAATGATATGTCTGGAGAAAACCAAACCCGACTGTCAAACATGCTGGTTAAGGTGTCAAGGAAGGTCAAGGAAGCCATGTGAATGTACTGTACAAGCAGAAAACTGCTCTATTATCTGCTATGATACAGAGTTTTAGACACTTCAAAGTGACTTACAGTACATTCATGCCTATTTACAACCTGGTGTTTTGCTGATGTGGTCTGAGTGAAACACCTCTTTAATGATACAGCAGTACTGTCTCCAACTAGAATGTGAACCTACAAAATTCCTACTGTCCAAAGCCTTAACCACTGCTGCTGCCATTTGGAGAGCCTCAATTTTTCATTTGGAGATGTTACTTTTTCTGATTTGTCAGTTCATTACTCCTTGAGTTGCCCTAAAGACCCCATATATATTGTTTTTTTTTCTTTTCATCAGGGGTAATGGTTTCTTTGCCTTTCTGCAGGGAATGCTTTGAAGAGAAAGGTGTATTCTTTCGGATCTTTATTTTATTTTCAGTGTGATCCTGAAACTAAAGTCCATGAAACTGGAAATGGCAAGTCACTCTGTAAGTGATGGGATACACAGCAGTAGGAATGTGGTACTAAATGCATGGAGAGAATAATTCATCTTGGTGAATGACATTTCATAGATGACAGCTGCAAATTACAGTGGTGTGTGCTTATTTAGGTACACCGATTGACACCTCGTAGCACCAAAGCCATTTATAAGTATATTATCACAGGTTGGCTGTATTAATACCAAACAAAGACAAAACATGCAAATCAAGCAGTTTACAAAGTGGCTTATAGATGCACAAAACCAACGAAGAGGCAGTCTTGCATGAAGGGGAGGATTTGAGGATATGGTGTCAATCATTCTGCTAGAATGGCCGCAGGAAAAGGGCTTCAGAATTACCATCCATCCACCACCTACATGAAGGTTTGCTTTTTATACATTTATACTGATCTAATTTAACTTAAATGTTTTTTCTTCTGATCAGTACACCCTTTAAGGGAGTTTTCATTTTAGAGATATAAAGCAGAATGTCACATGAATTGTAAGATCTCATCTGTATGACAAACACAGGTATTTGTGAAACTGGAAACCCTCCAGAGGTCAGTTCAGACAGTTCTTTAGTTCTGTGGTAAATCAAATAAATAACCTGTATCTGTAATCTGTAATGTGGAGACAAGATGTAGAAATAAGCCTTATTTACTGCCCTGTTAATTTACCGTGAAGGACATTTTTTTTTTATTTTAGGTGAGGTTCATAGACTTTGTCATTGTAAAGTGATTTTTTGGCTTTTCAATACCTTTCTTTTTGTTTATTTTGATTACAGCATCTCCCCATAAATGAATGACTGAGGCTAGCATCAGCTTACTACAATTACAATTACAATTGGAATAATCTGAATTAACACAATAGATGGCTGATCTTGAAGGATTAAACTAGAACTCCTTTTTCAGAAACTGAGCATAGTTATCCAAATTATTTGACAAACAGAAATTCAGATGCTGATGCATCTGGGCATTTCTACTTTTGCTTGATTTTGAGCATACATTATAAAAGATGTAAAGTAATTGCATTTGAGAATGATGAGAAATATGTTAGAAACATTTGCAGTGTGACTAAAACGTATTCACTAACTGAAAAAATCTAATTGCTATGTTTTCCAATATCCACATTTTATACACTAAAAATTCCGGGAAGGTAAAAAAATTGTGTATTAAAGGTGAGGCTCAACCAAAGCTCACCAAGCTCACTCACGCTCAGCGTCTGAAAGCTCTCCGAGGTATGGGAAGCAAAGTCTTCGTCAGGACCTGGAGAAAAAGCAGCTACTCGTGGGCAAAGTGTCAGGATAGCTATCTGTGGTCAAACTGACACACAGAAAGCTGATCCTCAATGCTGGATTGCCTTCAGAATGGCATTTAGGGAAAAAATACTGATTTATCAAAGGAGAACTGTAGTCTCAATTTCTCAGACCAGTTATTAAATCATGGTAACAAAATAAATCAATTGATGATATCGCAAAATTTAACAAATTCCGAATTAAGCACAAAATTGTGAACTTTGGAAATGTACTGGATAGTCGCCATTTTTTCTCAAACCGCTGAGAGTTCTCACGAATTGCGATATTCTGCAGCCCTTCCTGCTCACTAGTCACTGTTATGACTAGTGTAATGCAGTGTATGAGTGAAGTACAGGTTGTGCAGCAGACATTTCACTGCAGAAATGTTCCAGCATGACCTGTATGCATAGTTAACAAGTAGTATTTGTCACAAGCCTGCTTGTTTACTAGTTTAGATATAAAAATAGCAAATAGCAAATTCGGTACATGCTTGGATGGACTGAAAGGCGATTGGATTGAGTCCTCAGTTCCCTGGGAGAGCTGCAATCCCTCATGGTCTCTTGTAGCATCCGAAGGTTGCTAGCTGTACAATGTTTTTTTATGTGGTAAAGGAAAGTGTTTTTATTCATATTTTTTTCTTTAACCCCTTTAGAAAGTTTGAAACAGCTTCCTTACTGGTGTTATTAAATCATTTGAATTATTTAAGTGTGTCTTAATTTACATATCCTTTATGATGCTTCAGAGAAAATCTGCAATTTCTTAGCCGTAGGGATATTCATGACAAGGTAAATAATCCACAGTGTATTTTTTAAATAAATCAATATCTTGTCAGGCAAAAGAAACAGACATTGCATTAATTAACACTGTTTATTTTCATAAAATATTTTGGCTGGACTAGTTATATGCTATCAAAAGTGATGTTAGTGTAAAAATAAGAATAAAGTACAGAGAGTATATCACATTATATGAAAAAATAAAAAAATATATGGGGAACAATTAATGGGACGTTTGGTGAATAAAGATGTTTTAGTCTCTGTCCCAAACAATTCTAGTTATTACATTAATTGTTTTAGTAGCATACTGCAGTAGCTGGCATTCATTCAAGACTTCTTTCATACTGTTGACAGACCTTGCTGGTCAATGTCTTTCAACATTTCTTCTAACAGAAAGCCATGTATACCACCAGTGCATCTAGAATGGTCTAAGCACATTGTTACAACACATTTGGACAATAAAACACTGAAGGTGCCCTTAACTAAAATATTCTACTCAGTCATATCTTATGGGCTCTCAGAGATATAATTGGTTTCTGATTATAACCAGCATGTCGGCTTAGTTTAGTATCTCTGTGACTCTGTACTTCACGGAACTGGTAATCCACTCTGTAAATTATGTCTGGAAACCAAAAAAAAAATCTATAAATTCGGGGACTGGGAAGGGTCAAGACCCAAATCATATAACATGCTTATCTTTTGCTTTTTCATCACAATACAAGCCTGACTGTTAGCTTTTTATTTATTTTTTCCTTAGCCTTTTTAGTTGTCTTTATCTTCAAGAATAGAAGGGCTCTTTTAGAACATCCTGTGGCCCCAGACTATACAGTATATAGTTCTACCACTCTTAAACATGATTTGTAACATTTTTGCCTAGAATTCCTATTTGAATTACCTTCTTGTAATGTCCTCTTAGCAGCCTTCTGCAAATGGCAGTTACTGGTCAGTTGGTACTGTAGTCCATCCCAAGATATTAATTGTAGCATAGCCAAATGGGCTACCTCAGTAAAATGTTTTTGGCAGTTATACAAAAGTACAAACATTATAGAATTGTATGGAAAATTTGAGCTCATGTAATTTTAGGTATATTTAAGCATTTATAATAATGTCTAGACTAGGGTTATTGACTTGTACTGTATGTAATCCAATTCATTAAAAAATGTAAGATATCATTAGAAGTGGCACTGTATTTTAAAGCAGACTTAGGAGACTGGGTTCATTCTACTGCTACTTTATCAAGAATTAAATAAAAATGCAAGGTGCATTAACACATTCTGTGATTTTGCCCTCCTGTAAGGGAATTGTGGCAAAGGTCATTTATTTTTGAATTGATAAACAATGCTTTCCCATTTGCATTGAACAACAAATTCAGTTACAGAAGCCTATTATAGATAAATCAGGAGAACAAAACAGCAATTAATAGCAGCTGTATGGCAATGTGTAATAATGAGGCATTGCTTTTCTCCCATTACGCCATTAGAATTTTAACATACTCTAGCCAGTAATGTCATGAAGATCTTTGTCATGTTTGCATTGTGAATAAAGATTTCTTTTCAATATAGAATTGGCAATTTAACACACTTTAGATTATATTTTAAAATACACATACTGTACACATTTTGCCTGACTGTATCTCAGCAGAGAATGTTAAATATGTTATATACTGTATATATACACTGTAGATGCAATAATATGCAATTTCATAAAAAGAACATTCACATGAGTTATTAACTGGTTTTTCCTCCGGTTTTTGAAAAATGGGAGAAATTGCATTGCAAAGCTTGAAAAATGTCCCATAGTGACAAATGCCCTTTACCAGTTTATTGTATTGTTTTCAAAGAAACATTTTCTGTGGTGCTTGGCTATCTTTTCTTACAATATGTTTACTAGTATAGGATTTATGTACAAGAATTGAGATTTGAAAGTAGGTTTTCTATATGTCTGAATGATTAACTCATTCATGTGATTGACTCACTTCTTAATTATCATGTATATCATCATCATTATCATCACTGCTGGAAGGGTTTCTCCACAGATCCTCATCTACTGCTCTTTGCATCCATGTCTCAGCAACAGACTTCTTCATTTCCAGGTTCTGTCTTCCATTTGGCTTCTGTGTTGGCTTTCCTCTTGTCCCTTGGAATCTAATTCAGAACCCAAAGGGCTCCATTCTTCTTACTAACTGTCAAGCAATCTTGCCATCTCCCAATATTGTCACAAGATTTTGGTTTGTTTCATTTTCACATTGGTTGTTTTCCCATTGTGCAATCCATCTCTCTGTGCTTCTTTGTGTTGTTTGGAACATCTGAACCAGAGTCCAGGTGTCACATCTATACAGTATGTGAACCCAGGGAACATCCATACTGTAGGTCAGTGATTTGAGCCTAAATAGGGTGTATTTGTTTTCTTTCAGAGTACTATTTAATGCCCCAGATAAGCACAGGCTGCATTCTGTGATCCAGGTGTTGTGGTTTCAAGTCACTAGCTGACTGAGACAGGGATTCCTCAAGTGATGGTGCACAGTTTTCTGAGAGATACTGAGGGGAGGATGGGAATAGTTGGCTGGGGATTTCTCAGCTATTGGCAAACGCAGTGACCCCTGAAGCTTCCTGTGGTGCTTGCAAGTTTATGTTGCTGTTGGTAAGGAACATGCCACTCCTCCATTTGGCAGTGAACTGTATTATGGGGCAGTGGTGCCTGTTATGTATTAAAAACACAGCTGGTTTGAAGGTGAACAGCTGGAGCAATCTGCCTACTCGTTCACATTTTCATCTGTGGTTGTAAGGTGTGTAGCTGTTAGCCGTGACACAATTGACACAATTTCCTAAAACATAGTGAGCATAACAAAAGGTAACTGGTCATGATTAATTAAAAAATAAACATGCGTTATGGTCCCAAGATTTGTTTGCTTCTGATTATTTTGTCAGTTTAAAATGCCAAAACCTAACATACGCACTAGTAACCCTGTTGGATCTCAAGGTCAGAGTGCAATTCTTAATCAAGCATACCAGTGTAGGTATCCCTTAATGGAGTTATTAGATTTTAGAAAATTGGATAAGACAGGAAAGACCTGTTCATTTTTTACTTTGATCATGCTTTGGACTATATTTCTTCTTTAAACCACTTCAAAAGGGGATTAATAGATTACTGTCTTACAGAAAGCATAAATATTTGTGTATTATGAGGACTTTATTTTATCCAAAACAATGCTCTATAAATACACAGCATGTCTCGTTAAAGTGTAAAAATACTTTAATGTGAATAAACCTCCATGCATATGTATGGCATTTAAATAAGAAGGCTTAGATGAACAGGATGAATAATTTTAGATTCAATTTACTCTGTGATGGGTAATATTGCTTTATTATATTATTATATTATGTAAACCTTTATAAACTAATACAAAACTGAAGAGACAAATTTGAATTCAAAGGAGCCCAATGAAAAAAAGTCAGTTAATACTAAACTATGTAATTTAACAAAATGTGTTACTGGTACTGTATACTTAATTGTGGTTCAAGTTTTAATATGGATCACAAAACTCAAACACAAATTGGACTAATATTTAAGTCCAGTTTACTGTATCTTATCTTTATTAAATTCAGCTTGTTACAGTATGTGATCATAAAAAACATTTCAAATGAAAGGGAGGCCTTATTTGATTGCTGGAAAATTAAAGGTCATAAGAATTTTCTCTTCTTAAAGGTGAAAGCATCACTACAGATGTGACCAATAGAAAAACAAACCCCATTGAGAAAATTGGATTCCATATCAAAATAGGTAGAAAGGGGGCTAATTGAGCAGGTGTTAAAGATACCAAAACATAACCTAACCATCAGAGTACCGAGTTGAGCAGGAAGGATTTCAGTTTTTTGGCAAAGTTATTCTTGGAGAAACATTTGGAAACGGTTCTGAACTTTGGATGAAAGATGAAATTGGTGGAAAGAAAAACACAGACTAGAAACAGGACATACAGTAAGTGTTTTCTTTTGTTGCTTAATTCACTTAGGCTCTCTGTATGTGTTAATGGCTGTTGTTGTCATATTTCTCTCACCATATACTGTACTTCCAGTCATTACTTGTATTTCCCTTGAAATTACAGCTATTCAAAGAATTACCTTTCACAATCATGTGTTCAGACTTATTTTCTCTCTTTCAGTCAGTTTTAATTTTTCCTCCTTTGAACAGTAGTGTTCTCACCACAACAGCACCACAAAAACGGTCTTTTTGATTGTGGGCAACATTTTGCTCAACCATCATATATTTTTTATGAGGTTGATTGGGTTAAAAGTCTATTCTGATATTTATTATATTATATATATATCTTTGGTCATTAATCTTGTATTCAAATTGTATGAATTATTCATTATCTAATTGTTGATGAAAACAGACTAGTTTTCAACATTATGAGGCCTCCTGAAATGTTTTCTTCTGAAATAATTTAAGGAACATCATATCTCTATTTCAATGTATTATTCTTTACCTGCTTCATGCTTTTTGATACGTGTTTCAACACATACGGTAATTTTTCTGTACTTACTATTGCAAAATTCAAATCAAGTGGTGAATTGTGAACTAAAAGGTTCACAGAACAGAACCCAAATGTTTCATAACAGAATAGTTAAGGACAGATACAACAAGATATGACAGTAGTAACAATAAAAGTAACCTAATTCAGAATACAGAATAAAAGATGGTCATGTAGACTGCCTTGTTACATTAAAAATCTCTCATTATGCAACTAAAAAGTCAGGATATGGGTTATTTCAAAATGTATTAATCATTTAAGGTTTGTGGGTTTGCAGTAGATTCATTAAAGATAAATTATTGTACTTCATCACAAAAAAAACTGCTAATAGGTTTTGTTGAAATAGAAAAGATACTTGCCTATGACATTAATTTTTGAATGGAATACATTCTGAAGGTAATTTGTCAGTGTAATTTTTGTACATGTAAGTAAACAGACCTGTAATGGGAAAAAAAAAGAAAATATTACTGAATATTTTGCAGAATGCTCCTTAGTTATATTCTTTGCACCCTTAATAAAAAGATTGGTCATCTCCAAAACATTGACAAGGGAGAATTTGCCATTAAGGACAAAACACAGTATGGTTTGTCTGTGATCCTGAATCAGATGAAGTGTTTAGAAAATGGATGGATAAAACCCTGTATTAGGTTATGATAAATACATAAATCTACATATCAAAATTAGGCTTTGAAAACCAAAAAAGTCCTAAATTGAATATTCTGCAGTAAGTAGCTATTAATGACTACAATACAGAGCAATTTGTAAAGAAATGCTTATTCTTTCATGAAAATGTCAATATTTGAGTTGAATACCTGATGCTTCAGGTAAGCATGTTTATTGTATACAGTTTTGTGTATTGAATTACTTATGGAAACTATACAGATATATAATTGTTTTGCAAAGAAAGCAGAGGCAGAGCATAAACAAATCTGTATGTTAAAGTCAAACCATCCACTAATCATACGTACAGTAGATTACAGCATCTGTAGATGGCAGTTTTAATTGTGTAGACGCACATCAAGAAGACCCTGGCAGAAACAACTCATGGACTATCATGTACTAGGCCAGTGCATCCAGATTTAAGTTCACATACCAAATAGGTATTTTTATTAATTCCTTGCTTTGGAGAAAACAGGAAGCACATATACAGAAAATGATGCTGGACATGACCTGATTAATTGGCTGCATGTCTTTTAAACCAAAAAAAAATGAATGTTATTCTTGCACAACAAGTTAATGACATTACAGTCCCCTCACCAGTGCTGCTAATGCTTCTCCTGCTTTGCAATTTCATCATTATCTCCAATAGAAGACAGTCCGTTCTCATTTCTCAATGTCACATTTAAACTGAAATGACATAATGAAATAAGAAGATTCCAGACTGGTGCCTGTTTGGCAAACTCTGAAGTCTGACTACAGTCTGAAATAGGAAGCGTACAGTGGTAACTATTCGGGCTACTACTATAAGTATGTATCAACATTTGGTCTGGTTTACAAAATGTGTTAATAGGAACATGTGAGCCTTAGGAACAATAAGCATGCAGGCAGTGTAAACAGAATTGTTGGCCATGTGATACATTTTCCTTTTCAAGTGGTGTGTATCTCATATAAATACATAAATGACTTATTATTTAGGAAGCCTGTTACAGCAGTTTTTTTTTCATTAGAAATCCCACAGATCCTGTGTGCTTAAATAAATTAAATTCTCACAGGAGAATGGAATGTACCATGAATTATGTTACTGGAAAGTGAATCTTACTTAAAAGGAAATGTTATGCCTTTGCTAGACATCAATGTGGAAACTATCAGCAATGGCTATAGATGAGGCAATGCTGTGACTGATGCAATGAAATATCCTCCCTGTGATCATTGTGTTTCCTACGCACTCATTTATGTTATACAGGCATCAAGCTTTTATGTTTCCGATCCAAGGGCCTGCTTTCAAAGCAGTTAATTAAACAGGCCAGGCTGCTTACCACAGGAAGCAGAGATAATATCACCTCCGTAGAGACTGCATCATTTTGCTCAATTCAAAACCTCATTACGACCCAAGACAATTTGAGTTTGTTACGAAAATCATGGTCTTATCATGACGTTGCTCTGGTCTAAGCGTTTGCTAAAATAAAAAATGAAAATGAGTTCTGTTGTCAAAAATACTCCTCTACAATGGCATCACATAATAAGATCTAATTGATTGTATGTTCCATATCCCTTAATTAGCTGGACTATAGCCATTTTAATGTTTTAATAGTTTTGAGTTCCAGTTTATTAACAATAACAACCTGTGAAATTTCCAACTTAAATTCTGAGTTAAATTTGAAGTAAAGATTACTTTCATGGTTATAGTACAACAACTGATTTTGGGTTTTTTTTTTAGCTTAGAGAGGAAATAATCAAGTAGTGAGAACAGATGTTTGGAAGGGACCCAACATGTCTTTAGCCAACAGAAGATGAAGACTTCAGATAAATAACCAGCCTGTTATGCTGCAGTTCCAGTGAGTAATAATAAAGAAATTATACAATTAGGCCTGCAATTTGTGGCATAATTTCCCTCATTTATGGTTTAATCAATCTCAAATAATGATCTGCAATTAATGAAAGAATGTTTACTGCTGCCACCTGTCTCTGTAAAATTCTGAACTTTTCATCATATTGAAAAACACCTTCTCGATTGTTTGCAAGGCATTCTATCTTCTCTGTTCATTGCATTTTCCTTTAAGACTCTGTTTAGCTGTGTTATGTGTACTGCAAAGATGTCTCAAATTCAGCACATTAATTTAATATGGTGTTTACGCAAATATCAAAAATTCTAACTGCAATATATTTATGAATTTCAATATACATTTATATATAATATTTTAAATAGTTCTTCAGAACATGACCATCTTTAATGCTAGTAACATCTGTCCGAGGGTAGCAGGCTCAGACAGGATTGTGAATGTTGTCTAAACTACATTTACTAGACAGCTTTGGAGAATGATCTTGCAATCTTTTCACAATTCCCAGATTCAGATTTAATGTTTTTGTTTACGTGTATAAGTGTTTATCTTTTATTTCTAATCTGACACTGCATGTCCAAGTTGTTCTTATGTTAAGAATTTTACATTAAATGGTTACCCCAGGGTTAATAATGGCTCTGTGTGTTTCACGTCTTTCAGCAAAGAAATATTAGTCCCTTCAAAGTGTATTGAACACATCATAAATTCATAAAATTCAACTTTATTTGTCATTATACTTACACAGGTGCATAGTATAGTGAAACGTTTCTCATTAGTCTCTCAGGTGCGGTATATAAATAGAACAGCAGACCAGACAATAGACAGAAATACAATAACAATAACAGTGTAAACAACAGTGTGGTGCCAGTGCAAAATTGTCAAAAACTGGGCAAATATACAAACAGAGAAAAGTATACAAATAGGACAAAAACAGTGCAAAAGTAATACAGCGAACAGTGCAAAAATAATACGATGATTATTAAATAGTACAACTAGTACAGTTTTAAGTACAATTTCGTCTTACACTCAGTTGTCGTGTATGTAGTGGTGTGGGAGTACTGTCATTGTGGGTACAGGAAGAAATGAGGAGAGATCATAGTATGATGGGAGGGAGTGGGGGTGTCACCAGCTTGACGGGTTTGGGGAAGAAGTTATTTTGGAGTCTTATTGTGTGTGACTTGAGCTTCGGAACCTTCTACCTGATGGTAGGGGGACAAACAAGTTATGATTGGGGTGAGTGGGGACGGGCATAATTTTGGTGGCTTTTTTCAGACTCCTGGTGTTGTAGATTTCCTGGATGGATGGTAAGGCACTGCCGATGATGTGTTGGGCAGTTTTGACCACCCGCTACAGTGCCTTATGGTCAGATGCGGTGCAGTCGCCGCGTCAGACTATGATGCAGTTGGTCAGTATGCTCTGTACATCTGTAGAAGTTGGTGAGGATCCGTGGATGCAGGCATATTTTCTTCAGCCTTCTCAGGAAGTACAGCCGCTGTTGTGCCTTCTTGATGAGACTGGAGGTGTTGAGTGCCCATGTGAGGTCCTTAGAGATGTGAACATCTAGGAATTTGAAGGAAAATTTCAGAATCCAGCAGTGTTATTTGTGCATGTTCTGTTATCTTTGGTAAGCTGTTTAAATCCTTTTTTATGACATCTGACCAAAATGTTCATTAGATAGATAGATAATACTTTATTAATCCCATAGGGAAATTGATGTGTTACAGCAGTCCAGCCCAAGACAAGCAAAAACAGACATCAGAATAGTTATAAAACAAAAGACAACAAAATAAATAAAAATAAATAAAAAAAATAAATAAATACATAGGTGTGTGCAAAATGTGATGATCATAGTCACTGTAAAAACAATAAAATATGTGCAAAATGTGCATAGGTTTATACAGACTGATTGTCCAAAAAGTACAATGGAGCAAACATGCTGTCCATAGACAAGCAAATTAAGGGCTAACAGTCCTAGCCTTGGGCAGCATAATATCAATTTGTTTCCCTCAGTTATTATGTCCTATTTTATTTTCCTTTTATCATTAACATACTGTAAAACACTTTTTGGTTTATTTGTACTCTGTTGCTGTTTGTCTACACAACTTCTTGCTGTTTTTTCTAAACATCCATGTCATTCTCTTTTTATTTTCTTTGTTTCTACATACAGTATGTATCATTTCACTTGGCAGAAAGGAAGTTTTAGTTTTAGTCCTTTTAATACACCAGCTTAAATATCATGGGGTTTCCTTTCTAAGTGTAAAAATTAACATTTTAATCCCAGTTTATGACATTATGGGTCCTGCATTACAAACACATAGAAGATTCAGTTCACATATGGAGAAATTGAGATTTAAGCATCTATATCATTGAATCTGATCCAGTTATTCTCAGCTTTATTATAACTTCACATGCAAATGCATGCTCTTCTCATGACGGTAAACTTATGTGCTCTTTATCAAATTGTCATTATCTCTTTCTGCAATGAAGAACACGGTCAATAACTGTCTGTGACAATAATAGCCACTCAAGCCTTTGCTGTAGTGTAGACAGGCAGCTGAAATCTTCCATGAATACAAAAGAACGACTATTATATCTGAAATGCTGGAACTCAGGTGGTTTTGAAGCACTAAATTAACTGTGACAATCTTTTAATCATGCTGTGCTGCTGTGGGAAGCATCTAATGAAAAAATGTGCATAAAATGCAAACAATATTTTAATCCCTGTAGTAACCACCTTTCGCCACCCTGTTTACAACAGATTTTATTTTTGCTGCAGAAGAGTGCAAGGGGTTAATTTGATTGTTTATTACTAGGTGAACTTAACAAATTAAGAAATTGGTTTTATTCATTGTGAATTCCCAACAGAACAAGACTGTGCAGACAGACGGTTGCTAACCTAGCTGTTTTAATGAGATTAGAAAAATCTTTATTGGAATTTAACCAGGTGATAAAATGAATATCCTTTAAAATCTTGGGACACTAATTAAATACAAATTAATACTGTGTATGTCATTAAGATTACCTTCGCAACTCATACACCATTTGCTAATGTTGGTAATGCTGAGGCATTAGGGTACAAAACCACTATTTCTTAAGTCCATTTGCAAAAATCTACTCATATTTGTTTACTATGGATAATAGTTATAGTTTTGTTCAGTGAAAGACATACTGTAATTAAAAAGTTATCACTGGTTGAAACATTCTGTTGTCTTATTTGATTTATTGACTGTAACCTATGAGATCTTATGTATATTTCAGATTTCAAACTTCAAATTGACAGGGTAAAGAGCATATGCGTCTGTGTACTGTAGTTTAAACTTTCAAGAAAAAAGGTATCCCTACTCTTGAGCTTTATATATAAAGTATAGTCAAAGTCCTTAATTCTGGTCTTTTAATGAAAGTATACTCAAGACCACTTAAGGTCTCATCTGATGGAAAGCACTTCCTATAGCACAGTGTCCCTGGTCATCATAATAAGGCATTAATTTGGAAATTTTGATGCAGAGGGTAGAGTGTCACCTACTGATCCACAAACACCACTTATAATAGCAACCTCATTTTCCTTGGAGCTCTTGATTCTCTCCAGTTAACTAAAATGGTTCACAAACAAGTAATACCTTAAGGTTCTGTGCTACAGTTAAATTAAAAAGCTGCAAACTCACACTGTTTGCCACTTTAGAAGATTTTATTGCTTTAGTCTGTCAATGGATCAAATTCACCATGGAAGGGCATCACTTGACTATAGTACCTAAGTACATTATGAAATCAGGTGTCCAGATGTATTGATTTGCAGAAACAGTTATCACATCAAAGAAGGTAAAAAACCAAGCTCAATGGAAGTATGGAAATGAGAGAAGACAGCTAGAGAAGAAGCTTCAAAACAGGTGAAATATGCAAATACCAGTGCAGCAAGTAAGTATCAATTTGTCTGAAATGTAGCAGAGGAATGAGCAATTTGCAGCAATTTAAGAAGATTGAAGTAGACGTTTATCTAATAACATTAGAATGAATGTTGAAGAAAAAGATTTTTTTTATGTAACTGGGAACAATGCCTGTCTTCTCCTGCTCCACAGTAAAGTGTATAATTTCAAAGTGTGTCTACTGCAGATGATTTAACCAGCTTGTTTAATTTGCTGCACTTCCACTGTTGTCTAATCAAAATTTCTCTACCTTGTTGGGGGGAAATTTCCAAAAGCAGCATTTAAAGTCTGCAAAACTACAGCTGTAGTAGCAAAGGAGTTTCAAATAGAATCTGTTCATGAACACAATCTGCTAACGCTTTGAAAATATATCATTGAAGTTATTACAGAATGAACAGTGTAGAAAAAAATGCTTGATCTTTGCAGGACTCTTAATTCATGCCCTTTGTCAATGACTGTATAGCAAGAATTTGTTACCGAGAAACATGATTCAGTAAATCATGTTGAATTAATACTTCTACTGCACTCAGCTTATCTGCTCTTCTGAGATAAACTCAATATTATTAGAAATAGCTAACAAACAACATTTTATTTGCATTCACACCTAAGAGGAATAGGATAGGATTTGCATAACAAATACGTTCAGGACAAATACTTATTTGTTAAGCATACATACTTGACAGCCCTTACCTTGGCAGTTTCTTCAGAAGTAGATCAGAGTGGTTCTTATATTTCCTCACCATCATCACTTTCACCCAACAAACCTTGGTCCTGTTTTGTGCAAGACGCAACATTTTTTTTTTATTATTTTCACTTACACAGCGGATGGCACAATGGTTAGCATTACTCCCTCACAGCGCTGAGGCCCTGGGTTTAATTCCAGACCTGGGCTGCTATCTACAGGAAGTTTGTATGTTCTGCCTGTGTTCACGTAGTTTCTTCTGGGGGCTAGGGTGTCCTCCAGCAGTCCAAAAACCATGCAGGTAGGTTAATTGTCTTCTGGGAAAACCTGTCCTGGTACTGTGAATTGGCTTCTACCTCCAGCCAATAAGACTGCCAAATAACCTAGCTGCAGTTTCTTCAGAAAATCATCCATAATGGCTGCATGGACATACAGTTTTCATTGTATTCGGCATACTGCACTACTTGGACATAATGTATTGCATACACCCTGGACACATCTCTGTTCTATTTGTGTTGAGCTCTGTCTGAGCTTACTTCATTCAATTTCTATTGCACTATTATATATTATTATGTAACCTTATTTGGTAACTTTAATTTTGTGATTTTTACCCTCCCCCGGTGAAGTTGCAGAAAATACATTCCATTGCCAGCAACTACTGCTGCATGCTGTATTGTTGTGCATTTGATAAATAAACTTTGATTGATTGATTGGAGGAAGTAATTAGAAAATGGATTGATGGGTTTCACTTACAGAGTGTATGGCATTCAAAAGGAAATACAGATGCAGCCATTCAAAACAAGCGGGCGATACCGCATTATTTTGCAGTGCGCTTTACGCAGTCTACCGCGAGTTACCGTAAATTCTCCTATAGTACCGCAAGCAAAATAATAGTAGCCAGAATTTCCGCAAGGTGGAGCTAATAAAGCTCAACCTCTCATGTTTGAGCCGTCGCCATCAAAGTCTTTAACGAAGATATTACTAATAGTATTAATAATGAATGACCTTGGACAAGCTGTAAACTCAAAGTATTGCCCTGGTCCACATTCTTTTTTTCATTGACCGTCTTTGTAAAAGTAACACCACAGCATTTCGCAATCACGCATTTGTTTCCAGTCATGCAAAGTACAGTAATTTTTGAGAATCTCCAATTCACCATGCCTTTCACATGCTCATAAAAGAGATTGATTTAGGAACATAAACATATTACTGTATACAAACTGTACTGTATACAGTATGTATATGTATATTTAATGTCTTTACTGTGCCCGTTTAAGTATTGAATATTTATATGGAATTTTACCACTGAAGGGAAATCTTAGTACCTGAGCATAAAAAGAATAGGAGCATACTGTAACGCGTGTGAAGGCCATAAACAATATTAATTTTGGAACTTAAACATACAGTATATGGCTGGTCTCGGTACTTTAAAGAAAACATACACACCAGTATTCCATTTCTCCCTAAACATTTTAAGCATCGAAGTCTTTAACTAACGTGATACCGGAGTCAACAAGCATACTTTTAGAATTTGATTAAAAGGGAATATAATATGGAATCGCATATCTAAAGAAATTAATAACGATATAATTATACTCATGTACCGCAACACAAGAATTCTACACTCTGTACGATGTCTGTTGATAATATTTTGTAGGGCTTTTTCAGCACTTCTTATGTGCCCTTGTTGGTGGCGCTGTGGGTTAGGTTCCTAACTCCTATGTCACACGTTGTGTGTTCGAATCCAGCTGAAACTGACCTTTTTTTAACAAACAATTCTTTGAAAAAATAAAACGTTTCCCTGGCTCAGAGATTAAATAAAACTTCACTCGCACCAAACAAATTTATATTTCTAAATATCACAACATGATCGAATTTAAGTCATTTTAATAACAATGAATAGTCACCTAGGCGTTACAATATAAACATTTATATTGATTTAAATCGCGTTTAAATCGCCTTTATTTAAAACCCATAAATAAAGCTGATACTGTTTAGACTTTTAATTATTTAAAACTGTATTACAGCAGCACAATGCACAATGCAACGTAAATCGCTATCTTTGTCTTCTGCGTAATAATGTTCACCTCTCTGTCCAGCAAATTAACAATAGTAATAATAATGAACTTTATTGTATATGGCGCCTTTAAAGGTGTCTCCTCAAAGCGCTTTACAGGATAAAAACAATAACAACAATACTGTTAGGCTGGGCAAACGATTTTTTTTAAAGAAATACAAAATGAGATATAATGATGTGCTCCGGCTTAGACATTAACGAAGAGCATAACACGTGGGCAGCCAGCGGGAGTGCTGGCTGTGACGAATTAAACCGGTTTCACAGGTATTTTCAAAGTAGAAGGGGGCGAGATTTCCAGCGAAAGACACCTCCCCCCCTCCTAAACCACCCAGTAAGTACAGTACTTACTAGTTAAGAAAGCTAGGCTCCTCAATGAAATCGCTTCAACATGCTAATGCGTTGGTGTAACAGTCCGGGCGTGGCAAGCTTCTAATGTCAACCCCACTACGGCGAAAGGAACCCTTCTTTCATTGGAAGACAATGAACATATTCTAGCTCTAAATGAATTAATAGCAAACATGGTTTACATAAAAGACATTTTTCCAAGAAAGTTTAGCCTTTGTCACTAATGAAACCACTAAATAAAGACATAAATATAGAAATCTTAAGATTTTTAAAATACATGACTTTGCTAAAATTTATTTAAAAATAAAAACTATTACAAACGCCAGCGGAGAGAGAGAACAGGGGAGGGATGTTGGTTTTGCATAAGGGGCGGGGCTATGGAAATGAGGTCTATTTGGGAATGTGGAGTTACATGTTCTGGCTGTTTGTTAATTACCGTTGTTGAGTATGGAGTGTTGAGGCAAATGCAATTTAGCACTTTCTGGCAAGAGGAGACCCCCAAATTAATAATGTAACATGCTATTGTTTGTGCATGAACATAGTTACTGTATACTGTTATTTCTTTAGATACGCTATTCCATGTTATTTTTTAATCCCTGGCGAGACCGGGAATCCATAAGAATCGAGTAATAGGTTTCATTGCGCTTTGACAGATGGTCTTTAAATCAATTGTTGATTTAAAGGTTGACAGTAAATGTTTATATTGAACGCATACTGTACAGCCTCTATTTCTCTATAAAAATCTAAAAGATCGTTTACGCAGCCTAAGAGGGGGGCGAATGCACTACTATAGATTAGCATACTGTAGAGGAACACAGTATAGGCATCGTTGATATGAGGACTTTTGAAACCAAATTTCCCAAATTTAATATGTGCTTTTCTATGTTTATTGTCAATTGATTGTCCATAATATTGCTATTCTAAGCAAGGAGCGCTTCACCCTGCCTGCTGTGGGAAGAGTTGGCTTATTCCTTCCCTGCCTCACCGAGGGCAGACCGTGCCAGGCCCTCGTCGACACCGGTTCGACCATCACCCTGCTGCGGCCTGGTGTCCTGCCGGGCACCGAGGCAGCCGGATCCCCAGGGCGCTCACCGTGCACTTTGGGGCTGCGAGGGTGAAACACCCCTTCTACCTTGCCCCAGTCCGTGTGGACTGTATCCTGGGATTGGACTGGTTGCGGCAGGTGGGTGGTTGCCTTGACTTGGGCGTGAGGGACGGGGTGCTGCGCCGGGGGTGGCAGGTACCCTCCAGCGGCGAGGTCAGGTGGCAGTTTGTGGTGTTGCGGTCGCTCTGTGGGGCAGTTCTCCAAGCGGTGCACGGCCAGCTGGAGGCTGCCAAGCAGTGACCTCACCGCTGGAGGGCACCTGCCACCCCCGGCGCAGCACCCCGTCCCTCACCTCCAAGGCCTCCCACAGTGCACAGAGTGCCTTACAGACCGGGTAGGGGCAAGCTTATCTCACCATACTGGGAGTCAGCTCTGGCACGCTCGCCCCGACACCTGCGGCTCCGGCAGGCCAAGGCAACGCACGCCGCTGCCACCTCCACTTCCCGCTCCGGTCATCCCACACACCCCGGACACCTCCCGCCCCGCCCACCGTGAAACTGATTCGTTCCCCCTGCCCCACCAACTCTCGCCGGCCCAAGTCAAGGCAACCACCCACCTGCTGCAACCAGTCCAACCCCAGGATACAGTCCTCACGGACTGGGGCAAGGAACTGTAGAAGGGGTGTTTCACCCTCGCAGCCCCAAAGTGCACGGTGAGCGCCCTGGGGGTCTGGCTGCCTTGGTGCACGGCAGGATACCAGGCCGCAGCAGGGTGATGGTCGAACCGGTGTCAATGAGGGCCTGGCAGGGTCTGCCCTCGATGAGGCAGGGAAGAAATAAGCCCCGGCTGTGGCCAACCCTTCCCACGGCAGCAGTTGGGGTGAAGCGCTCCTTCTGGCTTTCCGGAGTGGGGGTAGAGTCGCTCAAGGGTGGCCTTCCCCTCTTTAGGCCACCCCGCTCCCGTTTCCCGACGGCCTCCGGAGTCCCCATGGCTCCAGTGCCCGGTACTCCCGTGCAATGTGTCCCCTCTCCCAACAGCGGTGGCAGATGACCAGCCGTCGTCGCTCCCCCAGCATCGCCGCACTGGGTGTCTCCTCCTCCCCATCTGATTCCCCGTGCGCCCCTCCGTTGGTGCCCACCGGTCTCCTCAAATACGGCATCAGCCTGCTCAGCCAAAGCCAGGGCCTGCTCCAAGAGGACCGGCGCTGCCAGCATCACGTGGCACTGCACCTCAGTCAGCGCCAGGGCCCAGAGGAACGCCTGGAGCGCTATCTCCCGGTGGGCCTCCTCCGGGAGAGTAGGGTAACCCTGGCGGGCTAAGTAGGCCACGTCTGCGGCTGTTACCTTCACTGTTACCTGGATACCTCTTTATTTAGAACTCACTCTTCCCCCTGCCTGTCTGGCTTCTTTTAATCCTCCTGTGCCCGGATTGCAGCGGGTAAGATATTTTTCCAAGAAAAAAAGAGAAATTAAAAAAAGAGAAATTTCACCAGAGCCCCTTCTCGTGTCTAATTTTTAGTTTAGAAGGATTCAAGCAGGATTTTGGATGAAAGGCAGCGACCTTAATCAAGCCCAAATCATAATTGAACCCATTCAGAGCCTACATTACATTTTAGCGTTTCATTCTAAGCAGAAGACCCTCACACCTGAAGAAGGCTTGTGTTTTCTCCTCTTTTAAGCATGTGTACAATGCTGTAATACAATTTAAACAGTATCAACTAAGCTCCATTAATATAAGTATCGAGTGGTATTAAATAAATACAGCTTTTTAGTATAGATTACACTTTTCTAAAATGTATTTAAAAAATAAAAACGATTACAATCTAATCTTTCCACGGGCTTCTAAATCTAATCTTTCCAGAGCGGCTTCTAAACTGTGAAAACATGTGTCTGTCTTTCCGTAGGAGGAAGGGAATCTGATCTGCAAGGCCCTTTGGCTACAAAAGTAAAAAGAAGGCGCTCGCTCTCTCTCTCTTTTGATTATTACATCCAATAATCAAAAATGACACGATAAACATAATAACCATAATAACGACCAACCAACAAAAACAACCATATAAACATAATACCAACCAAAAACATAGATAACAACCACAATACAAAATCAATCAAACCATTAAAGCAAAACTGTCCTCCAATATCAACAAATATCAATATCTTGTATGAATTATTCGTGATACAAACCAAAAATAGCCCGCAAACTCTCTCAAATTCCTCCAATTATCATAATTCCGCCCCTTATGCAAAACCAAACCCTCCTCCCATCCCAGTTTATCCTCTTTATCATAAACAAAATCCGCCTCAATTTTCAACATAAAGCATTACACAAAATCAATACCTCAACACTCCATACTCAACAACGATAATTCACAAACAGCCAGAACATGTAACTCCACATTCCCAAATAGACCTCATTTCCATAGCCCCGCCCCTTACGCAAAACCAACATCCCTCCCCTGTTCTCTCTCTCCGCTGGCGTTTGTAATCATTTTTATTTTTAAATAAATTTTAGCAAAGTCATGTATTTTAAAAATCTTAAGATTTCTATATTTATGTCTTTATTTAGTGGTTTCATTAGTGACAAAGGCTAAACTTTCTTGGAAAAATGTCTTTTATGTAAACCATGTTTGCTATTAATTCATTTAGGGCTAGAATATGTTCATTGTCTTCCAATGAAAGAAGGGTTCCTTTCGCCGTAGTGGGGTTGACATTAGAAGCTTGCCACGCCCGGACTGTTACACCAAAGCATTAGCATGTTAAAGCGATTTTATTGAGGAGCCTAGCTTTCTTAACTAGTAAGTACTGTACTTACTGGGTGGTTTAGGAGGGGGGGGGTGTCTTTCGCTGGAAATCTCGCCCCCTTCTACTTTGAAAATACCTATGAAACCGGTTTAATTCGTCACAGCCAGCACTCCCGCTGGCCGCCCACGTGTTATGCTCTTCGTTAATGTCTAAGCTGGAGCACATCATTATATCTCATTTTGTATTTCTTTAAAAAAAATCGTTTGCCCAGCCTAACAGTATTGTTGTTATTGTTTTTATCCTGTAAAGCGCTTTGAGGAGCCACCTTTAAAGGCGCCATATACAATAAAGTTCATTATTATTACTATTGTTAATTTGCTGGACAGAGAGGTGAACATTATTACGCAGAAGACAAAGATAGCGATTTACGTTGCATTGTGCATTGTGCTGCTGTAATACAGTTTTAAGTAATTAAAAGTCTAAACAGTATCAGCTTTATTTATGGGTTTTAAATCCAGCTTTGGCCGGCTTCAAACACGCAACGTGTGATTTAGGGGTCAGGAACCTAACCCACAGCGCCACCGGCAAGGTCACATGAGGAGTGCTGAAAAAGCCCTACAAAACATTATCAACAGACATCGTACAGCGTGTACAATTCTTGTGTTGCGGTACATGAGTATAATTATATCGTTATTAATTTCTTTAGATATGCGATTCCATATTATATTCCCTTTTAATCAAATTCTAAAAGTATGCTTGTTGACTCCGGTATTACATTAGTTAACGACTTCGATGCTTAAAATGTTTAGGGAGAAATGGAATACTGGTGTGTATGTTTTCTTTAAAGTACCGAGACCAGTCATATACTGTATGTTTAAGTTCCAAAATTAATATCGTTTATGGCCTTCACACGCGTTACAGTATGCTCCTATTCTTTTTATGCTCAGCTACTAAGATTTCCCTTCAGTGGTAAAATTCCATATAAATATTCAATACTTAAACGGGCACAGTAAAGACATTTAAATCTTTCTACGACCGACCAGCGCACCACGAGTGCCCCTGTCAGTCAACCAATCACGTACCGCAGTATTTTGCATCGTGACGCGTGAGGCCGTAGCCAATTACCTCCGGTACGTGTCTGTGCCGCGCACTTTGAATGGCTGCATCTGTACATAAGAATACTTATCAGATGTAACTGTATTAAAAAAATGTAATCTACTGTTCATTTACAGAGATAAAGTAATGGTATATAAGTTGAAAGCAAAAATGGTTGTAGCAATGTACAGTAGTCTGCATCCCTCAAGATTAGTAAAAATAAAACAATAGGTTACTTTCATTCTAACTACAGAACAAACAAGAAATTTTCAATGCCTTTCAACTATAAATACAGAATAATCTAGGTATTATTATAAAATTAGCATATTAATATGCCGTTTTGAGCATGGGTCCCTGAGCTCTACAGATTGTGCCACAATTCAGGAATAATAATAGAACTCTGTGAATTACCGTATGCATGTATTATATGTTTGATTATTCTGGGAAATTTTACATTTTTCAAATAATGTTTATGGAATGATATAGCATAAAACTGGCTTCAAATCTATTGTAACTATTAATCTTAAAGTTATATCAGCACTTTCTCCTGATCTAAAGGATAACACTAGAGGAGGTAGATTAATTTTTGTTCCATCACCTGTGATTCTTTGAAGTGGAAAAAAAAGAATCAGATGGAAAACAAAATCCATGGATAAGAAAGCAGTGGCCTAAATGATAATTTACCTTAGCTAAATATAAGAGGATAGAAAGAAGAAGAAAAAAGTCCAGTTAAATGAAATTTCACTAGGGACTACAACATCCAAAAACTGGATGCTTTGTGAAAGTTTGGAATTCTTGGTTAGATGCAGTGGCCATAGCATAAGGAGGCTTGAACACCATTCAGAAGGAGTGAGCCAAGTGGTACAGTAGCTGCAATGTGAAGATGGTGTGGAAAAGGGAAGCTTGAGATGAATGCAGTGGGAGGTGTTTATGGTCAATATACTGTATGTAGCTAATTTTGTAATGATGGTGATCAGTTGTGTGTAATTGACTTATCGTTGTTATCCAGGTTGTTAACTGAAATTCAGTTAATAACTTCAATTTGATGAACTGCAGGTGATACAGGATATCAAAGAGAGAGATAAAAAGAACATTGCAATGGGTGGTACTCTAAATATTCATAAATAATAAACTATTTTAAACATTACAGCAGTGAAAGAACAGTAAAGTGTGAAGTAAATTTTCTCAGAAACAAAGGGAGACTTTCAGACAATGAAGGGGAAATGCTTGATAAATTAAAATCAGATGAATACTTATTTCATTCAGATGTTTATCTCGAAATAAATCAACAACCTGCTTCAGGCTGAAGTAAAGTTCTATATTAGGTAGTATTACCATAGAAGAGGCAGACATTTTACACTTGTGAAAAACACTTAAGATAAACACATGGTATACTGATATTCTCAAACATGTTTAAGGAAATGTACGACCATTAAGTAACAGTTTAAAAGAAAGACGCATACTATCAACCCTGTTATAGTTTATTAATTTCTGTTTATATAGTTTATTTCAACATTTCTGAACAAAAACGAGCATACAGTATTGTTAGGGTTAGGGTTGACACAACAAAGGTCTCGTCACCTAACAATGATTAAATAGAAAAATTTCACATGAGAAACAGACATTCCAATGAGATTATTTTCCAATTAATTAGTCAAATACTAACTCATTCTTTGTCATAATGTGACAATACATCCAATACCCAATTAAAATACTGTATGCACATGATGCATTAATCTAAAAACTCATACACTTTCACATATGCATTATCAACATTTGTAACAACCAAGTATCACATTTATAACCATCACTATTATTTTTTTTCTCAAAGAGGATACAATTTGTTTTTTTTATAATATGATATATAAACTCTAAAGTTGTGCATTTAAAAAAATACTAAATAAATTAAAATAGTTGTCAACAATCCAAAGGAAGAACAGTTTATAAAAAAAACATATGAACTGTTTCATTTCAATCTAAATCAACAAATTATTAAGATGAAACATCCAAAATGATTCCTTCATTAAAAGTACTGTATTAACAGTTTCTCAATGCTCGTATATGTAAGAAAGTTAATTTTATTTCAAGCTTTGGAAAACTGAGAGGCCAGGGGATAGGTTAAGTTAAAGGACCTTATAGAACTGCAATGTTCATTTTATCTTTGTTTAATTGCATTTAGTTTTACAAACACACACTTTTTCTACATAGAGAATATATTTTGAAATCCACATACTGACCTTTGCAAATGTTACAATCAATGCTAAATATTTGTCCCTTGAAAATCAAACTTTAATCTTGTCCTTTCAGTGGCAACAGCATTATTTAGAAAAACAGGTAAAGGGTATTCCATACATATATGGAATAATTTAATAATTTTCATAAATGGAAAATTAGGTTTAGAAATGATTATTACTATCAGCATGATGCCAAAATCAATGCTAACCGAAACTAATAGGTACCAATTTAGAACTTTTAATATCTATTTAAAGTATCATTGGGAATTTTATACTAATTGAATTCCCATTGAACTAAGTTCTTGAAATTAAATCTGTAAATGGAAAATGTGTCTGACACTACACCCACCTCCATATGTTAGGCAAGAAATTGATTTGCAGTATGTTATAGTAAGTCTCTATACATCCAGAGACTGCAGTAAGTCTGATTAACATCCACATGGAGTTTTCTCTAAGCTTATAAAACTGATTTAACAGGTCAGAAGTAACAAAGGCTGCACAGACATCTTTTGTGCAAAGTCATATGAAAAACTGCAGATTATCATTTCTTTCCTCTTAGGTTTGTTCTTCCTCTCTGAAGTATGCATACGATTTGATTTTGCTGACAGGCAGTCATTAATTACGCCCGATGTTCTTTAGCACATTAGTCTTTCAAAATAAACTCCATGTACTGTAGTGGTTTGCTGAAGCTACTGTAGATATTTATACCTTTTTTCTTCTTAGGAACTGAAAACCCTTTGTTTTCCTACTTGAAAAGTTAGTACCCTGGGGAAACTGGGTTTGAAGTCTCCTGACACACTTGCAAGGTCTTTTGCTTTATGTTATAAAAGAATAAAAGATTATATATTTTCAGTCTACAGTTCTGAGAGTTTAATTGTCCCATTAAGTTTGGGTGCATGACATGCTTTTCTTTATGAAGCTTGCTGCAGTGAACATGAATCATTTTCTTAGATTTGATTTGAGGCAAATTCCCTCAGTGTTGCTGCTAAAACTGATACTTTAAAAGTAATTTAAATACTAGATTCTACCAAGTCAGCATCCATGGAGCAAAGTCGATAAACCACAGCCAAAAGTGATGGGTAGGACATTGAATCAGACAGCTAGTCATATTAAAAGCACTATTATTATGGTGTTTTTTCACAGATACTGTAGGTGACAGAGAGAGACAAAAAATAGATAAGAAATGCTAGAGAGCTCTTGAGGTCCATCTTTAATTTTTTGATTGTGCTTCTAATATTAAAGGAAAAAGTAAAGAAAGGAGCATATAAAACAATAGTACAGAAACAGAATCTTGGCAAGTCTTTAAGCAATTTAGTTAATGATACATTTCCATGCTGTTGTAATGGATTTAACAACAAAATGGTGAGTGAAATGCAGTTATAGCTAATATGCAGGTATTTTCTGCAAATATTACTCAAGCATTGTTTCTTAATGAATAAATGAATTTGGCTGTAGGTTTCACTTCACAGCTTTTTATCCTTTA
Organism: Atractosteus spatula; assembly: GCF_055471065.1. NCBI lineage: Eukaryota > Metazoa > Chordata > Actinopteri > Semionotiformes > Lepisosteidae > Atractosteus > Atractosteus spatula. Next base: position 38,224,607 of record NC_142714.1, read on the forward strand.
TAACAGAAAGTATACACTAAAATCAACAGTTCATAAAGTTTTACATACATTCATAACCTGTATTGCTCAGATTCACGCTCTTGTTCAGCTCCTGGTATTACTCTTCGTACAGTACATCATTTTTATGTATATTATATATTGTTACAGACAAGCACTAACAACAAGAAAATAGTTTTAGCTTATCAGACAAGCTCAATCACCGTTCAATTGTTTAGTGTATGTTTGATTAAGTCTGCTTTTTCCTATTAAATATGCGGTACTTACTCGTGGGACATGGACATTAAAATTCAGTAAAATTCAGTTTGCCTTGTGAAAAAAATAATTATGCACTGTAGTATAACGCCACTAACAGAACTGTAGCATGTTCCCAGAGACAATGTGAAGAGGTAAAGGTTTATTTCATGCTGATAGGTAAAGAAAAGAGACACAACCTTTCAGCTATGGAGCCTTCTTTAGGTGTGAGGGAGAAAGGGAAACCGGTAGTTAATGTAGCATGGGAGAACAAAAGACAGGGTAGTTGAGAGGAGGCGGGGAGCAGGGGAGAAGTATTCATATTCTGGGAGAAGTTGAAGGTTTGAAGTCAAAACCTGTAATTGAATAGAGAGGATTAGAAGGAGACGAGTCTGTCATTTGGGGAAGGAGGAAGGTGTGATCCGAGTTTCAGGATAATTTGGTTTCAGGTGTCTTTCTGTATTAGGAGTTCCGAAACCCCTCTGTGAGGATGCAGACACCGAGATGAGTATGATCACAGCCGTTAGAGTTAAAATGGGGAACGATGGGTTTGAGGAGATCTTTGATCCCTGAAACAGTCTCCCAGTCTCCTACCTTTCTCACCAATGTAAAATACTGGGCATTTTCTGTAAGAGACTCAGTAAATAAGGTTGCTAGAAATACATGATGTTATCTGAGTAATCCAGAATTGTCAGGAGGGGTCTCAATATGAGTGATAAGGGATAGATTCTTACAGGTGATGCAGGGAGTTCTGTTGCAGGAGAAAGACCGGGTGTGGATGATTGCTGTGGGCGGTCAAGTGAGCTGTGAACAAGAAGGTTACGCAGATGGTCTGCAATATGAGATAATGGGGTGGTCAAAAAAGAGGGTACTAGTGGAGGGATCATCCTGTAAAATGGGGAAGTTGTCATTAATGCTCCTGGGATTAGAAAAGGTTTTAGGGTGATAGGGACCAATAGAATGTGGTTGTGTCTGGGAGTTCCTAATGGCGCTGATGATCCTGAGCAATTTGTGGCTTAGGGAATCCTGTGTTAATGAAAAAAGAGTGCATTTTGAGGGCTGTATTATGGAAGTCCATGTTGTCACTGCAAAGTCATTGGAGCCTGAGGAACAGTTTTTAGTACAGTATGTGTGGGGTGAAAGGAACTGTACAGGAGATAGCTGTGTGAATCTATTGTTTTGTAATAGAAGTAGAGACTCATGGATGGTTAATGGATAGGTTTATGTACAGAAACGGAAGAGTAGTGGAAGACCTGTTAATTGTATACTTGAGGTATGGGTGGAAGTTGGTGAAACAATGCCGGCAATGCTCTGGCTGGTCGTTACAGCATGTGGCGGCACAAACGCTGTCATGGATGCCTGTAGAGGTCAGAGACAAAATTGATATAGGAAGCAAAGAAGCATTCTTCTACGCAGCCAACAAAAATACTAGCATAACTGGGTCCCATCCTGGTGCTATTAGCAACTCCACTGACCTGCTAATTAAAAATGGTTATTAAAGTAGAAGTCATTCAGTGTGAAAACCAATTCCGCCAGATGTTCAAGAGAGTGGGAAGATAAATCAAGCACTGTGCATTTGTCCAGCATGTGCTTGAGGGCTTGTAAGACCATCACTGTGGGGAATGAAGGTAAATAAGGATGTGATGTCCATGGTAAAAACATGAAACAGAAAAACAGAAATAATCTGGGTCCTGAAAATGGAAATCGTTAAAAAAGCATGGTTAGTGTCCTTAATATATCAATGAAGCCCTTCAACCAATGGTCTCATAAGGCTATCAGGAAATGCTGACATGTGAGTTGTGAGACAGTTACATGGAGGGACGATGAGGTGTCCAGAGGTGTCTGGTTTGTGGATTTTTGGAAGGAGATAACATTGAGATACCTGAAGATGCTAAACGACAAGACAGTTTGCCCCTGAGAAAGTTCCTTACTGCTGATGAGAAGAGAGATGGTGGATACCACTTCCTTTTGGTAGTCAGTGGTATGATCCTGTGGGAGAGGACGGTAGGTGGAAGTGTTGGTCAGTTGTCTGGAGGCTTCATTAATATACATGATTTTTTGCCAGACCACAACAGTACCTCCTTTGTCCTCTGGTTTGATGACAGTATTGTCTCTATTGCAGAGACACCTGCATTTCTCCTTGGGTGAGGTGAGACCTGGATCTTGGGAGCTTGATTGTTTCATTGATTAATGAAATAATCTACTGACGGAAAACGGCCAGCTTTGTTTAGGAAAAATTTTGTTAATGGCATCAATAACCAGGTTGTTGTCAGTTACCGGGGTAAGAGCAATCAGCAAAATGTGCTTTGAGGCAGATCCTGTGGTAAAAGCATTGAGGTTGAGGTCAACTTGGGTTTGGGGGATGTCCAGTGTCTTGGGGACTGGTACAAACTGAGGCCTTTGCTGAGAAGAGATCACTCATCCTGTGAAAGGGAAAAGTTTATGGGTATAGTATCAACAAGGTTGGGACTAGTGGACGTAGGAGGCATGTTGACCTTTTTTTTTCTGTAAAAGATGATTAAGTTTTTTATCCTTATCTGCACTGAGGAAGAGGTAAAGTTTAGAGTTAAGGGATCTTATGAGGTTAATTATAAAAGGAAGATAATATAGAGCTGTTTGCCATAAGTAATTCATGTGTGTCATTAAAAACAAGGGAATTAATGGTTAACATTTGATGACTCATTGCTGGAGTTGTTCAAATGTAATATTCTTCTTGGAAAAAAAAACATCTAGGTTTGTATACATAATAACATGGACATGGATAACATCACAGGAAATATATGAGTGAAATGTGGCATGGAGGGGGTATTAGTTCTTTTCTTCCCTTAAAAATGGTCTTGTTGACTAAAATATCTTTAAGTGGCAACATCAGAAAAAGTAATATTATACAGGTGCATAAGGTTTCAGTGGTAAAGATACAGGTATTTCATGCATCACAGTTCTTCCAACAAAAAAGTTGTCCCACCAAATAATATACAATACTATCGATTCTGTAATGGCTCAGTAGCTCTCCCTGTTTCTAAAACAATAACAGTTGCACAAACCTTTCCCAAATCATCTGTTGTACATTGGTTTCATTTGTGCATATCTGAAATATGCATATGCCTGTAAACCAGTGAATGGCAGATTTTTAGTAAGGAGCAAAAGATCCTAGCATTATAGTACTAGATAAACTGTATACCCTGCTTTTGAAGACTAAACAAAAAGTAAAATTATCTTTCTACTATGGCACTTGTGTACACTTTTATTTCTCACAATTTCATACATATATTTGCTATGGGATAGAATGTCATGGTATGGTACAGTATCAGCTCTGTGAAGAACTGTAAGTTCTATAAATTAATGGAATGATGTACAACTCTGCAGAAGTTTCTCTATGCCACAATCTATCCATTTGCTGAGTGCTTTTGGCAATTCAGGGATGCAGGGGAGCCAGAGCTTATCCTCACAAACAATGGGTGAAAGGTAGGATACACCCTGGACAGGACTCCAGTCCATCACAGGGCACACATAGACACAAACTCACAACAGAGCCAATTTTTCCTGGAAGTCAATTAACCCACCAGTTTGTCTTTCGAATGTGGGAGGGAACCATGAGGAAATCTATGTGAACACTGAGAGAACATATAAACTCCATGCAAAAAAGACAAAAAATATTCTGGAATCAAGCACAGGCCCCCAGTGCTGTGAGGCAACAATACTAAACACACTTTGTGTTCAAACAGGGGAACCGCAATCATCAGATAAAATCAATCATCAATTAAAAACAGAGAGGTACATAAGAAAAGTCAATGATAAGAATATGCTGCTCAGCCCACTGGTGCATGTAACGCGCACCCACTTTAACAAACGCTCACGCCGCAACTAATCTTCCTATCACCTTACATTTCCCTCACTACTTAAACTCTCCTCTTTCTTCTTACCTTCGCTCACTGTTGCGGATTCTCTTTCAGAGCTCCCTAGTGCGCGTTCTTTCGGTTCTTGGCTGATCTTTTCTCGCTACTTGACTTCTGTTTGCTTCCTGGTTATGTCTCCTGGACTCATGTTTAAGACCCCCTGCAGCTTCTCTAAGGTATTGGAGCCCAGCACAGGGTCATACCTTAATTCCTTACATAGACTTGACCGTTTACTGACTCTTACTCTACCATTTGTCTACTTTATGCATTCAATGCATTAATAATTAAGTGTAGAAAAGTACAGAATGATTGTGTAATGCATGGTATCTCAAAGAAGATGCGATGAGAGGATGTTTGCTGAGGTCTGGGGGGTCCCTTGAGCAGAAACAATTGTAAAGTTTATCTTAGTATACCTAGGTAAGTTGTGGGTTAATAACTGCAATAGAGCAGTGCAGACACACATAATATTAGATCACATTAAGAGCTCAGAGGTGGAGAAAAGGAAGAAATAAGAAGAGGCAGGAAAAGAGAGAGAAGCCCAGAGGAGCTGGGACTTGAAGCTTGCACCAGGCGAGAGCCTCTGCTTCATGATAATCCAAATCAAACCTGACTGGAGCTAAGTATTTGAACCTTGTTAGAGAGAGCATGCTTTTCTGTGATATTAGGGAACTTGGGTTTCCTGGGTAAAATATACCTCAGTTAGAAACCTCTTTCCTGCATAGGGTGCGTTTTGTGGATAGTGATATAGACCCCCATTTATTTTGTGGCAACCAGGGTGCAGAGAGAGAGATTTAACTGCAGTTTACATTGTATTTAGTTAGAAGGCAGCTTATCTCTTGTGTGGCCTCTGTGGGTATATTAAGAGTTTAATGCTTAGCCACCGTCTGGGGTTTTCTGGGTGACCAGAATATTAGGCCTCTGAAACACCTTGTTTATAAATACAATACATAAAGTAACATGTGTGTAGTGTAGTTTGTGTTTTGTCATTGTAATAAATATTTGTTTAACCAAGTGTGCCTGGATTGGTACTGTTCTCAACAAAGCTGTGTCAGAGAACAAAGGATTCACGTGCCTCTAATTATACCAGCCGCTCGGGTATATTGCTAGAAATAACTTACAAGTTGGGGGTTATGAATAATTATTTCACTTATTGAGTAAACCTCTCAGTCAAATCCTGATTTTCACCAGTTTCCTAACCCCCCATTTGTAACAATATTATACACAATGCCTTTTAAAAACATAATATTCTAAAATTTCTATTTTATTTATTCATGTAAAATATTTAATCAATATTTAAAATAAAAGTAGGGTTGTTTAACAAAGCAAGATTACTCAGCTGGATATATAAAAAAAATGTTTGTTATAGGCCGTCGTGAACGCAATGTTCTTTCAGGTTTACATCCGCATTAAAATCTATCTTGTTTAAATGGTAATTTAAGTAAAATGTAATTAGGAAACAGATAATTTTATTTTAGATTATAAAAACATTATACACATATGGTAGTGGCTTTAAAACCATACAATATCATACTCTATTTAAGAGCAAATAAACACAAACTGCACAGTAAAAAACAAAGCAGCGTTCTGTTCTCCTGCTGTAATGGAGCTGAAAAAAAATGCTTTATCTTGGGGAAACATAGCAGCACAAGCACTATTTGATACAGCACAAATGAGTTATGGTTATACTAAGTAAAAATAAATTACTTAAGCTAAACATTTCCTAATTTGCTAAACATTTCCTAATTATGTTTCCTACATTGGTTTTGAATAATTTTAGCCCATTCTTCTTCACAAAACTGCTTTAACTTGGTAAGATTTAAGGAGTCAAAGTGATCAGAGTCCTGCTCTGGACTTCACAATGCTTATGAAAAAATAAACTAATTTTAGTAAGGGTCTCCCAGAAGCAACATTCAGTATAATAAATTAAATAAGAAAAAACTGTTGATAAATTTAGGCAATTACTGTAGCTATTAGTTTAGTAACAACAACTAATCTAATCCACATGTGGATTTATGACTGATAACTGGAAAAAGGTTGAGTTTAATACGTTGTTCAGTTTTTCCATTGCTTTCTATTGTGGCTTGTCAAAGCTCAACTAGGTTAGCAACAGTACCTAAGGAGGGATGGGACCATGGCTAGGCCACTCAAAACAGAAAGCGTGAAATCCTTTAGGTTTAACTTCTTGTCATAGTGTAGCAAGTGTTTAAATACTGCCATAGGGGGATTGAAGAAAACAAGTTATACTGGTCATTTGACCACCAGGGACCACCAAGTCAGCATCTATATCACCTTGCAACTCACAACTGGCAACCCATTGAAGGAAAGCAAGTATGAGCTTGGACAGTACCTGAATAGGAGATCACTGATCTTACAGAATCCCCCACTGTAGGACAGAACACAGAGAGAGTGTCTCATGTGATCTTTCCATCCATTTTCTGATTGCTTTATCCAATACAGGGCCACATTGGCATTGTGATCCACACACCCACATACTCATAAAAACTTGCTCTGTACTGGACCTGGTGGTAGAGAAGTTAACGTGCTATGCCCACGTTCACTAAGATTGATCAAAGCATTACAGAGTTTTTTGCCTGCACAAAGTTAATTTCATAGAAAAGGCAGAAAAACTGAACTACAAACTGTAGATTGTTTCAGTAATTGATTTGGAAATGGCACAGTAACACATACTGTATCAACCAAGGAGAAAACACCTCACTAATCTAGCATTAGGTGTGTCAGACACAATTTAAGTGTTGCAAATCTTTGCGTCCGGAAGATGAGTTCTTCTTAACCTGTTTTGTGTAGAAAGATGACATCTTAATTTCCAAAGTCACATGGAATATGAATTTTGAGACTTTCGTATGTCGTTCATGTATAGGAGGTTACAGGACTACTTCTACTTCTACTAAATCATCAGCAAAATTGATAAATTATTATAATGATTGTTCTCTGATTAAGGAGCTTGAAAATAAAAAAGCCACATTTATTACCATTTTATTATTTTCCTAATCTTGTGTATAATTTTTCCTACGATTTTATTATTTTCCTAATCTTGTTTATAATTTTTCCTTTAGGTCAGTGGTTACTGTGCATGATGTCAGAATTTCTTGCTTTGTTCAGTTACTTCTTACTGAACATCGTTTCTTCTTAATGTCAGTCAAAAAATAAAATAAGTGTCTCCTCAGTTATAGTTCCAAGCATCAAACTATACAGTATGATACATTTTTTACATTATATGAAATGCTGATTTTGACTTTTTGATTTAATATACCACCTTTAAAAGTGGCTTCTGAAAGGGCTTTACATTAAGAAAACAGGAAAAAGCATACAATGACTGGACACAGCAGAATTACAAATTACAATATGGGTTTGGAATACAATAGGAAAACAGAGAGTGATATTGCCATATTTTCCTTATTTAGTTTACATCATTCATTTTTGAGTCAGGCCTGCTCAACATGAATGAACAAATTATGTCACTACTTTTGTGCATTTACTGACAAGGTTATATTCGATTTCATCACACTGCAAGCAGAGAATGAAAATCCCTTAAAATAATTCTTTCCCAGCATGCAATTTGCAACTGTAAAAGAAGCAGAATGAAAGCAACATCAATATAAAGCGTTCTGACCATGAACCGATGAGTGATGTCAAACAAGGATGTCCCAAGACACTTTATAATGATGCAACCTCAAATACTTGTGCACCTTAAGTCTATGGCTGCTCTATGCCACAAACGTGCAGTCCTGGAGGAAGGGCTTAGGGCTTAGTAAGATTCTGGGATGTGGCCTAGAGCTGTGATGCCCGTAATCTCGCACAGATGATCAGGCTTTCTGTCTGATTACTGTGTAGGGGCTTTGTGCATGTACCGGGACAATTATTAATTGTAGCAGTAAATCACAAAATGATTCTTCGATGGCTATTAGAAAATCGACCTTGCAGAACAACTCAGCAACACACACATGGATACTAATACATGAGAATACATTTATTAGTACATAAAATGTGCATATAGACATAACAGATCTTATAGTGAGGGTTAGCAGAATACAAAAGGTATATATTCAATCACGAAGAGTTAAAAATTCCAAGGGATACATACATTCAGTATACCATTCATTCATACCATTTTGTTAATGAGCTTTGATTACAACTTCTACACTACATACTCAAAAGCAAGTACATCACTTAGGAATTAAATTGACATTAACTGGGGTTGAGGTAACAATTGAATTCTCGAGCTGTAATGCAGAATGTTGAATACTCATCCAATTTATGTGGATTCAGATCTCAGTGATCAAAGTTACTGTGGGTCCGAGCAATTCACACTCTTTAGACAGGAAGAAGACCGGTTCGTTCCCAATGTAGTGCTAGTCCTGAATACTAAGATTCAGTTGTCGACAGTTCTGACCGTAATTCACTCGTTAATCAGGCAAGCATTTACTGTGGGTTACCGGTGGTTCACGAGGCTTGCTGCTGGGCTAACCATGGGTGGATCCTTTGGTTACGCGTGGGTGACCACCGGTCTCGACTCTTAGAACAAAGTAAAGTCCTGGCACTCAGACACACTGGCTGTCATGTGATTGTCTGAGCTGAGTCTGAGAACATCCTGGAGCATCACCCTCTGTGCTCTGTGCTGCCACTTTTATCTGGAGGAACTACGGTCGTTCATTGATTGAAAGTTTCGTGGGCATTTGACACCCACGTGAAGTTGCCCTGCCCTACCAGTTCCTGATTGGCTGATCAAGGTGGAGGGTGTGTAACAATGCTCTCTGAACTTAAGGTTGTAAACACTTTGGGTTGAGACTCTCCCTTGGAATCTCCTGGACAGAAAGGCTCCAGAGATTACCATTCATTAGGGTGGCTAGAGAATCTCAGCCCTGGGAGTTGTTCCTTATCAAGAAACTCTATCAGACAGAAAAAACACCTTAAATCTGAAGCACAAGGAATGGCCTCTCTGTGTCCAGCACTCCAGAAATCAGGGAGTGAGACTGGCAAGGGAGCAGCAAACTTAATTCCTGTATTATTAATAAGCAGTGCCGCTACAGCTGTACGTGTCCACGGCAACAGTAAACAGGAGAGTGAAGGTGTGGTGAATTACCACGGTAAAATCAGCCATGACAGGCATTTTATCACAAACACAATATTGTGGCTCTTGGTTTTACAATGAAATATTGTTTTCTATGTTTAAACTTCTGTCAGACCTTATATACAGTACAGAGGCAGTACCTATATATAGTATTTATTCTATTTATTCATTGAATTTTAGTTTAAAAAAATCTCTTAGTAATGTATATTGGAATAAAACAATGAAAGATAAGTCTGTTGATGAGTGAAAAGTCTGATCAAGAAAAGGCAGGTATTGTAAATCATATGTATTAGAAAAACAGCTAGATAATAATGTGTCAGGTAATGTTGCCTTTCATTTAAAAAAGAAAATTGCAGATTTTGATAACTATAAATGACCAGTAAATCTGTACCTTTATGAATGCCACCTTTGCACAAAATGACAATTTACTAGATCAATCGCTTTCAGTATTTATGCAATGAACCGAGAATAGAAGAGACAAATACATAGCAAACAGAACAGAAGGCAGAGATATAATCATGAATACTACAGTTCTGCATCTTAAAGTTTTAATTTCCAATTATACAAAGAATCTGTTAGTCTTATTGAACTAAAAATAGCAATCCAGGGCCTAAGGATGTGAATTATGAGGATACACACACAGAGAACCTAATGTTTTCTTGTCTCAGAAGTACTTACAGTATCTATTTTGATTGGAGGACTTTAAAATCTTAGAAGGGATTAACAGTATTAGCCATAGTAGTAACTGTATTTCATTTTAACCTCTTATATAGCACAATAATAAATTAAGATGCCACATTACAAAATATATTTAGATATTTTTTAAAACCCAGCATGGTACTGTAATAAAATAATGATGTAAATGACATATTCCGATGGGCCAAATGAACAGTTATTCTATCGCATGGTGAAATGTCACTTCTTTTAATTTTTGTATCTAAAGGATTCAGTCTCATTTTATATAAAGTGTACTGTGTAAATTAATTAGGTTTTCATAAGTACATTTTTTTTCTTCAGTGGAACTATCTAAGCTGCCAAAGTAGGTGTAATCATGTTAATATAGGCACTTACCTTTAAATTGTAATGTTCAAGCTCTAGTAATAGCTAAATCAATAGAACGTATCAACAGCACTCATGTATTCATGAATCATCAATCACAGATGTGAATTCTGTCTGAACTTCAAAATGGCACCCATTGGGATGTTCAGGTCAATAGCTCAGTAATAACATTTGCTCCTGCAGCATTGACAGTGCCAGTTCTCATGTGTATAAAATTTTCTAGATATATTTCAAAGCATTAAAAACGCAAGAGATGAGTATTGGAACTGATAGCATTTGGTGCATTTTTTCTTTCTTTTAGTACTGGTATGTTCAGTATGTATTATTACAAATGTATATTGGAAGCAAGACAGATCAAACAGTCTCTTCTCATTTGTAACTTGACTTCTGTTCTTATACACACATTCTAGTGATCTTTTGTTTCAAATGTATTATTTTTGGTTCAGTAAAAAAGCATGATACACTACAAAATTAGATAATTATATCAAATAAGATATCATACAGAGCTCCATATCACCATTTAGATACAGGAGACAGATCAGTTGGTAAATGACCTCAGATTGACTGTACTTGCGCACATTCTGTATGGTATACTAGCTCCAGTTGAGTATGCTGGCCAGATCATCTATATAAATACACAACACTTCTTAAAAACCTACATGACTTGTTGTTGTCTGTTTGTAGTGAGTCTAATTGATAGGCTGGAGATATTGAGGAGCTTGGTTACCAGGATGTTATTTAATCCCATATTTTTCTACCACATTTCTAATTGGCAGGTTTTAATAAATAAATTTATTTTTCAAAATGTATACATTTGGTCAGATCTGATTTCTTTTTCATGCTGCCTAACTGATGTGTATTCCAGCTGTAACAACCACAGAGGAGATGTGACCAAATTTACTTAAAACATTCAGTCTATGTTTTGAGATTTCTATTTTTTTAATCTTTGGATTATTCTTTTTTGGTATCAAACAGGATTATATGTTTTACTGTTCATTAAAACTGTTCAGGAATTATTGATTCAATATATTGATTCAATATGATTGTTCAATAAGTGTTACACTGTAATTTATTTACATATTCCTTTAGAATTAAAAATGGTAATTACATTACTTTAAATGTTGTTGTGTTTATAAATTGTTGGATATGGGAGTTAGTTTGTATTAAGTTTCATAGCTCAAGAAGTGTTTCCCAGGTAAATGCAGTATGGTATATACTGTATTTTAAATGACTGGACTATTAAAGCTGGATTAGTTAAATGTGAATACTAAACATGTGCACCATATTAATAATTGTAAGGCTTAAAACTAACTACAGCCTTATACCCCACTATGAGCCACTTACCCTTACCAATTTTAATTTCCCACTAATATAGCAACAAGCCACTAGTTTGTAATGTTTTCCCAGTTTCCCCTTTTTGTATTGTCCTTTTCAGTTTTGTCCCAATGACAGTGTCGCCCTCAACTCACCTGGTAGACAGAAGGGAGATACTAGGCTTACCAGGCAAATGAGCATCAGTTTTTTTATTTATTTAGTAGTGGATTAAAATGTCACAGTTCATTTAACATATAGGACACCCTGCAAGGATTCCTGTCTTGAAAACATTCCAAATCACAAGTGGGGTTATATAACAACAAAAAATATTAAATACAAGAATAAGTAAGGAAGATGAAAATATGTGCCAACCTTACATGGTACTTTGAAGGACAAAATGTGTTAAGGCTTTGTAACAGAGTAGTTGAGAAAGTATATTTCTTCTGAGGTATTTTTAAAGTCAAGTAGGGTATGTTTTTAATGTGAGTGGGACCGTATTCCAAATTGGGGTGTATTGTGAAAAAAAGATCTTTATAAATATATCATTTTTTTGTGTTAAGGAACAGGGTTCTGGCCTAGTGAGCTGGATCTTAATTTATAAAGGTCTGGATAACAGGTTTGTTTAAGGGGAGGGAGAGATTGTTGTGTTTGATAATAGAGTTTAAGAAATCTATGTCTTCTCACAAAACAGAAGATCTTAAAGTTACAATGGTGAGTCCTACGGGATCCCTGCGGCTTGAAAGTAGTTAACATGAAATTTGTTGAAGGTTGGCACTGTGCTTTCTCGAGTAGTTTGTGGCCAGATGGGAAGACCTTATGAAATGCCAGATAGTCTGGGGGAAGAAAAGTAATGTTTTTAAATGTATCAATTATTAATCTACCATAAACATTTTTGTTCTATTTTACTTAGTATACTACTCTGTTAATGCAATCTTTGTAAGTAAGAAGTGAATCTAGTAAGAGAATGGAATAAGTACTGTAATTCCAGTAAGCAAGTAATACATATTTCCAATAAGTAAGTAATCCAGTAAGAGACTGGATTATAATCATTAGCTCATTATACTGGGCTGGTGAAAAATGGAATGTTAAGTCTATGGGTTATTGAATGGGGGAGTGTGAGGTGTAAATGGAAATATCATCAGCATACAGAAGACATTTGAAAATATTGCAGATGTCATCTACTGTATAAATGAGATAAAATAAGAAGGAGCCATGTACAGATTTCTGTGATGCTTGCCATTTTGTTTTTTAGCAAGCTTACAGATTACCAGAAATTCCTAGTTGTTCAGCTTCTCAGCTGCAAGCAGATCTGTCTATTCAGGCAAATAATGAATCTCAATTGAGCAAATAATGTCACATCATTGAAGACACTGGAGAGGCTGGTCTTATCCCACCTGAGACCCCTGGTCAGCTCATCACTGGACACCCTACAGTTCGCCTACAAGCCCAGTGTTGGTGTGGAGGATGCGATCATCTACATGCTGCAAAGGGCCTACTCACACCTGGACAGGGCTGGCAACACTGTAAGGATCATGTTTTCGACTTCTCCAGTGCCTTCAATACCATACAGCCCTTACTTCTAAGGAGGAAACTGGAGGAGATGCAAGTCGATGCCTCCATGACCTCGTGGATCACTGACTACCTGACAGGCAGACCACAGTCTGTGAGACTGTGAGACCTGTGTGTCTGAACAGGTAATGAGTAACACAGGGGCACCTCAGGGGACAATTCTTTCTCCATTCCTATTCACCCTCTATACTTCGGACTTTAAGTACAACTCAAAGTCATGCCACCTGCAGAAGTTCTGAGATGACTCTGCAATTGTGGGATGTATCAAGGGTGGGCAGGAGGAGGAGTACAGAGGACTGGTCAGCAGTTTTGTGGAGTGGTGGGGGGTGAACCACTTGGAACTGAATGTAACAAAGACAAAGGAACTGGTGGTAGATTTCAGGAGGAAAAAGGTCAAACCTACTCCTGTCTACATCCATGGGAGTGGTGTGGAGATGGTGGACTCGTACAAGTACCTGGGAGTGCACATCGACGATAGACTGGAATGGTCTAAGAACATCGAGGCCATCTATAAGAAGGGACAGAGCCGACTTTACTTCTTGAGGAGGCTCAGGTCCTTCAATGTATGTAGTAAGATGCTACATATGTTCTATCAGTCGGTGGTAGCGAGCGCCATTTTCTACGCAGTGGTATGCTGGGGCCCTGGGATTAGAGCAGTGGATTCTCAAAGGCTGAACAAGCTCATCAGGAGAGCAAGTTCTGTCATTGGGTCTGACCTGGACCCCTTGGAGGTAGTGGATGAGAGGAGAATGGTGTGCAAACTGGAGGCCATCATGGACAACATCTCCCATCCCCTCTATGACAGGCTTGTAGAAATTAAGAGCACGTTCAGCAATAGACTGATTCATCCACGGTGCGACGGGGAGCGCTACAGGAGGTCATTCTTGCCTTCTGCCATAAGACTGTACAACGCATCCACCTTGCGTCTGGGCAGAGGCAACATTGACAGTGACCTGTTTCTGGACTGAACGCATCTACACATCTACTGCTACATCTGTTCTCTTTCTTTTCCCGTTTACAACCGTTTTTTGTGCAATATATGCCAGGGACCCGTGCAATACATTTATATTTATATCTATATCTATATTTACATCTATATTTATATTCATATGTGTGATACGATTTTTCTGCGTACTGTTCTGTTCTAGTTTGTTCTTTGTGTGTCCGGACTGTGAGTAACTCTTTTAGTGCACCCCTCACTGTACTGATTGTATTGTATGTATTGTACTATTATTATTATTGTATCATTCGTTACACTGTGGCTGTGTTGTCTGTGTAAAGCTGCTGTTGCACTGCAATTTCCCTCATGGGATCAATAAAGTATCTATCTATCTAATGGTTTGTTTGAGTATTGAAAACACAAAAGAAAAAGCTCCACACAAGTACTTCTAGGACAAATTTCTGGAGCTGCCAAAATATGAGAATAGCTCAATCTCTTTTTTTAATATTAAAATATTTATTTTTATAAACAACGGAAAAATAGGAATCAAAAATGAGAACAGAACAACTCCTCCTACCCCCTTCCAAATCCCCCCTACAACAGCAACCACTCCTTAAAAGTAAAAGGAAAAATAAACTTAATCAAAAACCCCACAGAATATCCCTGTGTCTAATTGCTGCCGCTCCCAGGATTCAGGCACTCTTTAGAGATTTAGCAGGATGAATTCTGGTGTAATTGATCCCAGTCTCCTCTCACAGTTGCTCTATTTCACTGGCACCCCTGAAATTATGTCCTGAACATACGAAAGGCAAGAAAAGAAGCTGCTTTAGTAACACTTTACCACACATTATTTGCTCCAAACTTGCCTGCATACACTCTCAGGGCTTCTGAGTTGCTCAACCAAACTGCAAGGAGCCAGTAGCTGCAACACGAATGCCCATACCATCCGTTTAGGTGAGATGAAAATCAAAGAAAGAGGAATGCAAAGAACACAAAAGTTCCTTTTAAGCAAAAACATTTTAAGCAAAAAGCTTAAAAGAAACTCCTGATAAATGAAATCTTCTTTAATAATCCCTCAGTCATTAAAAATAGATGCACAAAAATGGCCTGAGACAGTACAATCCTCAACACCAATAATACAAAACTAAAATACACAATCAATTCAACATTTGCTCTGTATACAGCTTCTGTTTTTCTCTTGCTATATGTTTAAACGTTTGTTTTATCGTAGTGTTCTGAACACTGCAGTTCCTGCTCTGGACAATACTCTTAAGGGTCTGCAGAACTATTTAAGAACCTGCTCTGAGCCTCTCAAAGACAGCTCTTTTAAATTACAAATGCAAGATGCTTGTTTGAGTGACATTGTTAAATTTTTTTCACAGGGAAATGTTAAGGAGCTCAGTGGAACGGTGGCACAGTGATTAGCATTGGTGCCTCACAGCTCTGGGGCCCTGAATTTAGGCCCTAGGATAGTATCTGAGTGGAGTTTGCATGTTCTCCCCATGTTTGCATGGGGTTCCTCCAGTTGCCCTGTTAATGTTGTGGGTTAATTGTCTTCTATCAATTGCCCTTGGTTTGAGTATGTGCATGTTTGTGTCTGTGTGTATCCTGCGATAGACTGGTGTCGTGTCCAGGATGTATCCCACCCTCCACCCACTGCTTCCCAGTATAGGCACTATGCCAAGGTGATCCTAAAATTGATAAAGTGATGTTATGTTATATGTAACATATGTGATGTTAAAGAGCCCCCACCTCAAAGGTGAACTGAGAAAAAAAATTATAACTAGATAGTTGTTGTGCTATCTTGCATAAAACGTGGTTCCACAATTGCACTGCAACGCAATTAACACTTGGGATTCAAAGTTAAATCTAACACATTTCACTACCCGTAGTACCTTGCAAAGTGGCCCAAATCATTCCCTTTGTGTTTACTTACAAAATTTCATCACCACTAGTCCCAGCTCCTTTTTGGAAACAAGCAATTATTTCAGATCCTCATATATACTCTGTCAGACATGCTGACTGTAGATAATAAACATGCAAGAAAAAGGAAGCCTTGCACTAACAATATACCATAAAACTGTGTAAGAACATCCATGAAATATTAGCTTCTTTCAGTGTTGTCCCTGGAGTTATTAAGCTTAGTGTAAGTTTTCCGATCTCATTAACTGTAACCATAATGATTTAACAGGGATCCCTAAGGATCAACAATAATTATTGGCAATTTGATGTTCAAATCTGTTGTTGTACAGTGCAGAAAGGATTGGGAATTCAAAATGGTTTAGAGCAGCTAGTGTGCATATTAATTATGAGAATGAATATTAATTAGCTCTTGCAGTTTCCCAAGGCTGAGAGGGTTGAACCTTTAATTTAATATTTCGTGTATGTGCAATCACAGTTTGGAGGCACAGTGGTTAGCAATGGTGCCTTGCAGCACTGGGGCCCTGGGTTTATTTCCAGACCTGGGGTGTTATCTGCATGACATTTGTATATTCTGCCTGTGTTTGTATAGCCTTCCAGTGCTCTGGTTTCATCCCACAGTCCAAAACATATTGGCAGGTTAATTGGCTTCTGCGAAAATTGGCCCTGATATGAGTATGTCTGTGTCTGTGTGTGCCCTGTGATGGACTGGCATCCCATCCCAACTTGTACCCATTGTTTTCTGGGATAGGCTCTGGCTCTCCTGTGACCCTGAGCTGGTTGAAGTAATTAGAAAATGGAAGGATGGAAATCTAAGTTAGCAGTCAGGCAGCAGCTGGAAAACGGCAAAAGCTAATTAATATTAATTTCCATAACAGACATCATAACCCTGAAAGTGTTCATTGCAAGATATAAATATTGTAAATACTGTACAGTACATGTCACTGGTCAAAATTAGTTGTGTCATGTTGATGAGCCCTAAAAAGGGTGGACCTGCTAGTCTGTACTAACCTTAACTTTACCTATGCAAAAGGATAAATTAGATGTCTCTATAAATGGTTCCATCCTCTTAGCTTTATGAAACTGCAAGAGCTAATAAGTAGGGTGTATATACCACAGTATGTCTATTGTGTGTGATGAAAATAGCTCAGTTCTAATGAACAAAATATTTACAGAAAAACTAAATAATGTACATTCAGGTTTGCCATCTAAAGTTTGTTAATGAGAAATAAAGCTATAGGTAAATTAGTTACAATTCACTTTGTCACAGACGTATACAGTAGTTCAGGGTCCTCAAGTATGTATATTCCTTTGTTTTATAAAGGTTCTGCCATAAATAACCATGTTTATCTTCCTCTGTCAAGCTGTGCTTCAAACTACAGTATTATTATTAGTATTGAATGAGAATAACTGAAAGCTGTACTACCCTAAGACAAACTATAAAAAAACCTCTGAGTGACTGATATATTGTTGCCAAAAATAAGTTTTATGTGGGAAGTTTACAATAGGCATATTTTATACTGAAGGGAAACAATTTCTTTTTGGAAAGCTTTCAATAAATCATCAGGCCACTTATGCTAAATAATCAAATGCTGCAATCAAGGGTTGAAGCAGGTCAATTAATGACAGACGATGCCAGTCCATGCAGAATATGGCATATCGTGATCTAAATTCAATTAGACTTGTGCAACAAGGTTGGGCAGCAAATGGAGGTGCCATTCTCTCTGATGAATTAGTATCTATCATAGCTTGGGAGAGCAACTGGCAAGGGATTGTGTTGTTAAATTAGATCAGTTTGGTGAAGGAGTGATGGAGTTTGCTGCAATTAATGTACAGTTCTGCACAGAAAGTGTTGTATTGTGCAGTCTTACTATCTTACACTACTGTACTGTATGTAGACAACATTTTGCATACAGAAATCCAACTGTTAAAGCTACACTACATGGCAGACACATACATTGTTGATTTCCCAACACAATATGTACACTCACACAGAAACAAGGTTATATGTGCATTCCTTTCTGCACACAATGTTTAAACGTTCACAACTGAACATGGGCCGAAATGAACACTTGTTGGATCATCATGTTTGATTGCACAGATAACAGACCTTCACTGAATTGTTGCAGATCTTATAGCATCATTGGACAACTCCCCCACAAGTATTTGTAAGATGTCTAGGACAGCTGAGACCTTCTAAGGTACAGTATGAGGGCTCAAAGTCACACATTACGAGTTATCAGTAATCTCTGCATATTTTTATGACATCTGTTGTCAACCAGTCCATACCAGTTTATAGTGTAGCTGTTACCTCTGCTTATTGAATTGATAAAACACTTAAATAAAAAATATATCCGTCACACAAGTTCTTATGTATTGATAAAAAGAATTGTGTGTCTATTGCTTCTCAGTGTAATTAAACAATACGTCAAAACAAAAACAATTGTCATTCTTTTTCCAAAGTTAAAACTTCAGTACAATATTTGCAATAAAGGCAGTAATCCCTAACATAAATACTGTGTAATAAAAACACTCCAGCTAACCTTGTTTACAGTGTTTACTACGTCGACAAAGTAGTCCTTAATATGATCTTTAGATTGTTAGCAGACCTGTATTCTGAGGAAGGAATAATTATATAAAAAATATTTTACAACATACAAATAGTTGTTCATGTTTTCAAAATGTGTTAATAATTTTATTGTACTTACTCTGGGGCAGAGGAGAACAATTAACCCAAACTCCAGTCTTTGCAACTTGAGACCTTAACTTTATTCATAAAAGAAATGTGAGGGGTCAGACTCATATTAAAACATGAGAGAACACTCAATGCAAAAGACCCTTCCAGCCTTGATGTATATCAGTGTACAACCACATGAGCTGCTGTTTGGTACACAAGGTTTCCCATATTACCAGTGGAGATAATATATTACAATTTTATTACATGCTATTCTTGTTGTCTCAGGTTAGAATATCACTTACAGTATCTAGTCATCTTAAGAAAAAATTAATAGACCACTTCAAGTACATTTCTGGGAAATTGGCAGAAGAAGTTAACATTGTGAAAAGTCCAAAAGACTTCTGGGGCAGGTTAAGCTATTGTATTATTATATAATAATGCTTTATGTTCTTTCAACTTCACATGGCAAACTTAGGTAATGATTTATTCAATTTTGCAGTCAGTTTTGTGGAATCCATTTAAACATTATCTTGACGGGCATATTAAGTGAATGAGAATGCAAATCTTAAGCAACAACAAAGAACCACCCAGAACACAGAAAATGAGGATCACTTTGGTCTAAGATTTTTTTTTTTAACAAAATAGGACACAATTGAATAAAAGAGGATAGAATTTAAGCTCTGTGGCTGCCTCTGAGATTGCCTTGCAGCTGTCTGAGTTTAAAAAGAAAATCTGTTTTTGACGGAATATTGTGGTTTCTCAGAATTTAAGGTGGAATTCTCAGTGTCAACCAGTGGGTTGACAGATATCAACCACACAATGCATCATACAGCAAAAAGTATATAAAAGAATAATTTTGTGATCCTATGCAACAATGGCAAAAGATACAGATTACTTAAATATAGGCTGAATTGAAAGATGATATTTAATTTTACTAGGTTATTTTAACATACCTTTATGAACCTGCATTTCCTTTCTACTTACACCCTTACTAATTAGCTTTTTGCTCAGTTCAAAGTATGCTTGATTCTGCTCTTAGTTATCCGTTGAACTTGTATTTCCTTGTTAAGTAAATCACTGGCTACTTTTCAAGAATCAGATTAAAAATGTAATCCTCCTTATATGAAATATGCTTATAAAAGCATTTTGATGAGGGATTAAATAAATATTACCTTCAGTTAGCTTTTTTGTGTGACATTCCTTTGAATAAATCCTAGTTTATTTATTATTTGCAAAGATTGTTTTTCAAAGGACAAACAGTTGTTCATTCTCCATCAATGTACTGTAAAGCTCATGTTTTGTGGTATTTTTTTCATATAATGCAGTTTGAAAGCTCAGAAATGCCTCCCAAACATTCAAAATGTAACAAAGGTACGTGATGAGTTACTTGTACTAGGCGTTGGATCTATATAAAATGTTTTCCTATTTGTAATAATACTGTATAATGACATTTATTTTCTTTCTTATAACAGAAGCAATGAAATCATTTGCAGAGATGATTTCCTAATCTTTTCTGGTTTATGCACAAAACTTTGCTGTATCATCTCAAGACTGAAATACAGCTACTGTATGTGAGTGTTCCCTCACACCAAAGTTTATCGATGTAAGAGGAGCTCATAATAACACTGCTGTATCAGTCTAGCTAATAAGTGAATCAGTTACAATAATATTACATATTTTATCATATAATTGTGATGGGCATCCATCCATTTTCTAACCGATTTATCCAATTCAAGGTCATGGGGGAGCCAGAGCTCTTGGCAAGCAAAAGGTACAGGGCAGGTTGTATCCTGGATGGGATGCCAGTCCATCTCGGGGCAAACACAGATACAGACGCACACACTGCCACTAGAGACAGTTTTCCTGAAGCTTATTATCCTACCAGTACTGCAGATCTTTGGACTGTGGGAGCAAACTGGAGTACCCGGAGGAAACCCACGCAAACAGAGGGAGAACATACAATCTCCACACAGATAGCACCCGAGGTCTGGAATTGTACCCAAGACCCCAGCACTGTGAGGAGGCAGTGCTAACCACTGTGACACCTTGACACTCTGTAATGGGCATTTGTTTAGTTAATCCAGTAAAGCTACAATTATCTCTATACTAAAGTGTATCGAATTAACTCAAAAGGAGATGAACTTCAATCAACTAAATTTTACTATTCTATCCCTTTGAACATCTTCTGACTGCCACAGAAAGTATTTTAATTTTTAAAGTTTCAGTTCTGAGCCATGTGAGTGAACGATGAGGTACCACTGGTCTTATAAGCATGCACAGCAGTATTGCTAAGGACATTTTACTGAGTCACGTCACTCAGTAAATTATGCACAATGTTCCAATACTTATCTCCGTAATGCAATGTAATCATAATGCAAATGGACACTTCTCCTTGAACTCAGGGATCTTCATATAATTAGAGACTCACCTCCAGCTACTTAAGAATCATATTACCAGGACTGTCATGCTAAGACTTTGGCACATCTCTGACTCCAATCTGCTAGCAATAAATTTGACAAGTCTGATTATGTCTCCTGTAGCACTATAGTAAATTTGATTACCTAAATCACTTGTAGTGATGGTAAATAATATGACTGACAATCAGAAACTGTCAAAGAGACTCATGTATACATGTTTTTTGCAGCAACAGTTGTCATTTCAGATTAAATTTAATAATCCAAAATAACTTAATGCACCTGTTCCACAAAAAGTACCAGGGGCATGTGAGTGTTCTCATTGGCTATTCCTTTTTTTAGGAATCTAGGTTTCTATCTAGGAATTTAGGTTCTGACTCCCGTGGAGTGCGTTATTAAAGAGCCTATGCGGACGGTAGAATCCAGAAAAGACAACTGAGGAAGGTACAACGGGGTTAGGATGGGTTGACAGACAGGAGGCGGTGACTGTAGTAATCAGGTGCTCGGGGGAAATGCGGAAGCAACCAAGTCCAAGGAAGTTCAAAAAGGGAAGTCGAGACTCCGTAATCCAAAGGCCAGGAGATCCATCCAAGACAAAAACTTAAAAACAGGGACCAGGTCAGACCTGGCACAGGAACAGGAACTAAAAGCATAACGGGACCAGGCGCTCTGAATCCCGCCCCAGACGGTCAGGACACCGGGGAATAAGGCCTGCCCTCGGCTACCCGTGAGCCCGGGGAAAAGGCAAGCCTTGTGGCGTCCATCTTCCAATACTAAGCCCAGAAGTGCAGAGATGCTAGGATTTTAACCAAAAGCCAGACGAGATGCACCAAGAAATAATAATAGCTAATCATAACAGAAAGGGGATCGCCCCTAACAGAAACATAACAGAAATAGGATCGCCCTCTAGAGGAGGGATGTGGAACGTAACAGACAGTGTGTCACATTTATAATAATAATTGCTTACACTTATATAGCGCTTTTCTGGACACTCCACTCAAAGCGCTTTACAGGTAATGGGGACTCCCCTCCACCACCACCGATGTACGGCATCCACCTGGATGATGCGACAGCAGCCATAGTGCACCAGAACGCTCACCACAGAGTAATGGAGAGCAGAGGAGAGCAGAGTAATGAAGCCAATTCATAGATGGGGATTATTTAGGAGGCCACGATTGGCAAGGGACAATGGGAAGTTTGGCCAGGATGCCAGGGTTACACCCCTACTCTTTACGAGAAATGCCCTGGGATTTTTAATGACCACAGAGAGTCAAGACCTCAGTTTTACATCTCATCCGAAGGACGGCGCCTGTTTACAGTATAGTGTCCCCGTCACTATACTGGGGTATTAGGACCCATGTGGAACACAGGGTGAGCACTCCCTGCTGGTCCCACTGACAGCAGGGACCACTTCCACTTCCAGCAGCAATCTTAGATTTTCCCAGGAGGTCTCCCATCCAGGTACTGACCAGGCTCACACCTGCTTAGCTTCAGTGGGTTGCTAGTTGTGAGTTGTAGGGTGATATGGCTGCTGGCAAATTTCTTACTGAAAACCTAAAACTTCTTGATCAGGGTTTTTGCTCACATATTTTGTGAGTTTGATAAATGCTGTAGCTGATTACATTTGTCAGAGCTGAGTGTATTTTTGTACGTTTGTATAGATTTAATAGGAAGTGTAAGTATGCATCATTAAAAAACACACCGTAGTTTCTCACCGTAGAGAAAAAATAACTAGTAACTAGTAAAATTTTAAGGCACAGTGGCTTACAATTGTTGCTGCTTAAAGTCAAGGAAAACTAAAGATTTGTAGCTGCAGAGTACAAAAGAGCAATGCCTATAGTATACAATTAATTGAAATGTAACTTAAATGGTTGTAAAATTACAGAATCCGTTCTTTTAAGTATGCACAAGGAATTAAGTGAGGCAAATGTTGCATATTAATGAAAAATTTGCATTAATAGCTCTGAGCTATATTTTCAATTATTGTACCTGCAATATATAATAATTTAGTTTTCAGTTCATGTTTTTTGTTGTTGACATTTAATTAATTATCAAAACAATTACCTTCAGCTGAAGTAGGGGAGTCAAAATATTCTATTATAATCTTTACAGTTTCTTCTTTCTTGATACTGTTGATATACTCTGTTGTGCTACATGTTGAAAAAAAAAAAGGGCGGAGCAGTAGCTCTGTGGCTGAGGATCTGCGCCTGTGGCTGGAAGGTTGCCGGTTTGTATCCCGCGGCCGGCAGAGAAATCCTACTCTGTTTGGCCCTTAACCCCAGCTGCTCCAGGAGGACCATATAAATGGCTGACCCTGCGCTCTTACCCCAAGCTTCTCTCTCCTTGTCTCTGTGCCTGTGTGTCTTATGGAGAGCAAGCCGGGGTATGTGAAAAGACAAATTCCTAATCCAAGAAATTGTATATGGCCAATAAAGTGATCTTATCTTATCTTGAGTCTTTTATTCTGCGGGAATGTAAAAGTTAACCGAGTAGTAACTCTAGTTGGCCAAATTTGTACTGCATATATTAAGAGAACTAGAAGGAGAATACAGTATGTCTCACCCTTGGAAATTGTTCCCTAGAAATAATGACATCCAATGATAAAACGCATTATGAATGTTTATTTCAAACGTCAGGCAGGTTTGGACTTAATCTGATTGGCTGAGGTCCAACCACCTGACCTGGCCTGACCCAAGACGTAGCTGCAGAGGTTGAGATGGGGTGAAAGAGGGATTCAGAAAGATACATTTCCTCTGCACTGCCCAGGCATACAGTAGTTCACCATCTCCCGGGTCCTGTCGCATGCACTCGTGCTCCACCTCCCCGATGGCGCAGTCTCCGGCGTTCGCTTTCACTGTGCCTCTGGGTTTCACTCCACCCTCCAACTCATGCATGTGTTAGATTCCTTAGTTCATGTTTCAGGGCGGGTCAGGTGGAGAGCCGAATTCCACCCGCAGATCCCTGGCACCCATTCAGGGTCCATTCCCCAACCCGGCCGCGTAACACGGTTGGGGCACACTTAGTTCAGTCTGCCCCAGTTAGCAGTCACATCGGTGAGCTCTGTCCAGCCCTCTGGTGGTGGGTGGGTGGGGATGAATGTGAGGAGGAGAACTGCTTGCTGTGATTTTGTAGCCTTTTCAAGATGAGACACCAGAGAAGATGCAAGCAGAAGAAACGAAGGGGATGCCAATTTGCACAGGTTAATATTTCATTAGTTTCCATGTACAGTACAGTGTTTCCATTATGTTATGTGAAAAACAAGCATATCTCATTAGCTTGTTGTGCAGTATAATTGTAGATCAGTTGGAATAATTTTGTATTTAAAGGCCACATAGGGACTACTTTCAGTTTAAAATATGCAATATCCTATCTTGCTGTGTTCATTCATTTTATACAAATTGTTTCAAAACACCTGTATAAATCCACAGTAACAGTGAGCCAAATAAACACGATCCATGCAGCCTTCTCAGCCTTCAATCTGGCCTTCTGCTAGACTTCAAATTGTTCCAACACAGATTAATGAGGACTAACTCTATTAAAACCAGCATGTATTTTACAGTAAAAACATGAGACCAATTTGAGATTTTACAAGATCTTTAAGCATTTAAGAAAGTATATAAAATCCTTTACTAAATATTTAGGGATTTTGTGAACCCAGTTGCAAGTACTTACAGTAGAATATGTATACAAAATGCATTAGACATGTAAAAAATGATATTTTGAAGCAAAATGATTTTCTGATCTAAATACGATACAGACTTAAACCCCACTGCATAGCTGTGGGTGTCTCATTTCTCCAGTAAATAAATTAAATTGAAAATTAGAGTCTGACCATAACAGCTGCTTTTGGCACTAAGGCATACTATACACAATTTTAGGGTCCTATATTTAAGAAATGCTTAATTTCATAGGAATTATAGCCAGAGATATATCAGCCAGCTTTCAGACTATTAAAAAGCCAGTTCTGAATAGTAAAATGAATTATGTTGGATGATGTTCCTATACCTTTGTACATATACTATGTATTATAGTCCTTAATTGCTGTTAGAAGTTACACTTGTACATTTCCCTGGCCTGATAATAGCAACAACCAGCTGAGAGGTGATACTGATGGATATCTCTAAGCTGTGAGAATATCACAGTGTGAAAATAATACCAACCATAGAGAAAATTTACTGTAGTGTAAATGGAACTAGAATTGCTTTGATTTTAGATTAACTACCAATTTGCTTTTTAAATGTAGCCAGAATTAATCTGTTATATACTCCCTGCTGAAGATGGTATGATTGTTTTTGTTAATGGAAGATTATTCTCATGAGTGTAAAATATACCTTATTATTATTCCAGGCCAGAAAGTAATGTGCAAACGGATAGCCTAGAGCAAAAAGGAATCCCTAGGGTCGATTTTTGTAGCCTCCCAAGTAATAATAAATTATCACACTTTGCTATGAACAGCACTTCCCAATCAATATAGTGAAAATATATTATTATATTCTATGACATATTGTTAAATTGTCTTCTAGATTAGATTGCTTGAAATCTTGCAGTTCAAATTTCAGGAGATACTTAAAAAAACATGATGTACTATATTATGTCAATCAATACTAAAGAGAAATTTCCATTATTATATTTTTAATTTCCAAAACCACAAGCCTTCAGGGTGAATTAATTCATTGCTGTATAATGCAGAAGTTTAGAAGGTCTTCAATCCTACAGTAAATGACATTGTGATTCTTTAAGGGCCAGGTATTTCAACTAAAGTCTGTGGTTTTAAGTATTGCACTAGGTTTTGAATATCTTAGATGTTAAAAAATATATAAATACACATGATATATTAGAGCATTGTACCTTGAATTGTAACATACTATTTTCAAATTTTGAAGCTTTTCTATATGCACCTTGCTCATGAGTCTTGTGATTAAATATCACATGCTACAGTACACTGTATATAGAAAATATAGAAAAGTTGACTATTTACATTTTATGTGGTTCATTAGATAAATGTGGGTCTCTTCCTCGATTTTACACCCATTTCCGTGTATCATGTGAAATCCTAGAGAGAGGTTATTTTAAGGTTTGTCATAGTTTACAAAATTAACAAAATTAAGGTGTGAAAATATAGGGGCCTGGAAGTTTAGACTAGCAGGCGGGACTACAGCTTGCACAGGAAACACCAAGGTTTGAGAAAGCCACACTTCAATCTACAAATACTGTATACTGTGTATGGTGAGCTTGTGGAGGTGGTTCCTTGTAAATATCTGAGTACATGCATTAAAAGAAACTAAGCTTCTCAAACAACACAGAGTAAGTTTTATAAAAAAAGAGCAGAGATTATTTCTCCTCAGAAAGCTGAGGGGTTATGATGGAACCTACTATACACAAGCCTGGTAGAGTGAGCTCTTTTTAAGATCTTTTAACATGCATTGTATTGTTATGTATTGTTATGCACACATCTTGTAAAACCCACATGTTGTATGTGAACAAAAGAAAATTTCCACTGTACTGTATTGTATTTGGACAATCAAGTAGATAAAATAAAATAATGTTTTTAGAGTTGGAGGGAAAAAGAGCACTTGGAGAAAATCCACGTGGATACAGGGAGAACATTCAAATTTCACGAACTTATAAGGTATTTCTAGAGGTGTTACATTAAGAAATTGATCAACTTCCAAAAACAGTTAAACCATTGGTCATTACAGTACTACAGTGTTTTTGTTAAGCTCTACCTTAGTTAAAAATTATATATTGAAAAAAAAGATTACTCCAGTGATGCTGACTGCTGATTTTAATTAATTGATTTCATTGCAGAAATGAAGAAATTAACTTTTATCTTGAGTTTTTTTTTTATGTGAGCAAAGCTGACAAAACTTGTTGTGTGATGAGGAAATTCTGCATTGCTGCAAGTTCTGCTTTGTCAGCTAATTCTGACAGGAATGGTCATATACTGTACATTCCATGTTACACAGAAGACATTTCATTTCCAATTACAAACAATTTCCATGCTGAAGTTTAGATGTGGTGGTGAAAAATTTGAATTTTATTATATGTAAATTATTCAGATACATCATTTTCCTTTGACCTCAGAAATCTAATTTGCTCTTTAGGCTTGTTAGTGTTTTTCATTGTCTGCCATTTGAAAGGCCTTGGAAAACAAATTAATATAGAAACAAATTAGCATGTATGTGCCTCACATCATACTTGTAAAGTATTTAAATGCTGGATTTATTCTTCAAACTCCTATGCAATTTCACCCCTCTTCCATTACTGCTTAGTTGTGATAAAAATGTGCATTTATTAAATATGTCAGGGCAATCCTACTGTCAGGCAACAATTTTATTTTTGACAAAATTCTTATTCTAATTACGTGCAAGTCCTTGTGATAGTCACCTATATATTGAGCAGCTCAGTCACAATGACATTCGATTGAGCAGACAAATGGAGCATCTTAATATAAATGTCATGAAGAGTCTTTGGAGTTTGTGATGACTCTATGTTTTGTGTATGTCTCTTTGCTGTCTTTATAGTGAGAGAGGAACGTTGTACAAGAAGCATTTTTAAAGCTATTTTAGTTTTTCACAATTCTGATTTTCTCTGATTGGTTCTGCATGGCGGGGATGCAAAATTTTACATCAGCAGGGATGTTCAGTGTAACATAATGATTGCAAAGCTGCTCTTTAATTCCTACTTAAAACCAATTTTGTGGCTGAGCAAAGTACTAAGGATTAAAAATCAACAGGTGATGCACAAGTTCTTGGAGATCACTGTTGAGTGATTACAATAGTAACCTTTGCCTGAGCCAGTCATAAACAGGGTCCAAGGTGTTTAAAGAGATGTGATCTAACAGGAATCTGCAGGGATTTCAAGAAACAAGTCATTGTTTAAAGGGAAGGTGATTGGTCAAATATATTATAAATTATAAAGAATTTTAACCTGCAGGATAAAAATAGGAGTAGCTTTTTACATCTGGTTAAAACTACAATATTTCTAGTAATTGAGCTGGGAAATTGTGAATGATTTCTAGACCTCTCATAACTTAGCATTCTTATGAAATGCTAAAAATCTATTTATAAGGTCATCGCAATAGGACACTGATGTAAAATGTCTAAACATCTTTAACACCATTTATTTGGGTCTGCTGACAGTTCTGTTTTTAAGCTTCTGAATAACTTCTTTGTGCGGTGTGTACACTGTATCATTATAATTTCTCCAACACTGCATGAAGTAAAATGAGGAAGTCACAGACGTATAATTTTGGTTGTCCGAAATTCACGATTTTCCAAAATGAGAGAACAAAACATCAGGAGGTTCACCTTCCCTGTATAGTTCTTTCAGGTACAGACATCACAATACACTGAAGACAGGAGATTCCTGTGCTGCACAGAAGTATCCTAAACTCTGCAGACAGTAATTAGTCTTACACCATTCTGTTTTCCATTCTTTAACACTTTATATTCAGTTTAACATACAGTACTTCACTTCAGATATGACTTCTTCAAGATCATGATGAATCATGTTAATCAAAACAGAATAAAAGATTATGAGAAGTACAGTACAAGCTATTCAGCCCATGAAGGTTCACCATTTCTCTTTAATATACATATGAAAATCTAAGATTAAATACAATCTGAAAATGTCTAGGTACATACAAGAGGATGTGAAACAAGTTAGCTGAGAGAGTATAATTGGACACAACAATTCCTGATACTTTATTTGCTCTTGCTCTACTGTACATATTTTTGAATGTACAGTAGATGGAAGGTCTAGTGTTCTTCATTCTTTTTCCACTTTCAAGTGAATGCAATTAGTGCTGTAATTTCACTTGCATACAGTATATACAGTATATGGACCTTTATATAAAACTAAATACTTGTCTCACAGCTACAAGAGGATAGGGAATGTGTAAAGATGGAAAAAGCTTAACATCCTTCCATTTTCTAAGAATTTAACCCAATACAGGGTCATGAAGGAATTGAATCCAGGGTCCCAGCACTGCAAGGCAGCAGTTCTAACCACTGGTTCACCATGCCACCAATTTAACAGGCATGGTGATTTAACAACATGGTGAAAGAGATTTAACAAGAGATTTAAGGAGTTAAATGTATAATCTTGATTGTCAAGATTACAAATGTTAGTGCATTTAGTGACCCTGAATCAAACACATCATTATTTAACTTAGCTGTAAAACCTGACACTTCCAGATCTGAACCTATTTCCTGTCTGCCTTAAATGGCAATAATCCCATCTAATTACATGTTGCAAATACAAAGTTAATTTAAATTTTAATGGGTTCAAATATCATAAGCATCTTGATGAAAGAAAGGGCATTGAGCCAATTCAAGGTTTTTGAGAAATAAATTGTGGAAGCCTATTATATTATAACTATTATAGATTGATTGATTTTCATTTCTATTGCTTACAATTCTTAAACTGGGTTATCAAGAGGTTTAGAGACATGTCCGAGACCTAAATTATTAGAGCTTAGCTGAAGCCTATAGGTGATGCAGCATACTGCAGCTGCTGAACTCAATAATTACCTAAGCAAGTTATTAAAACTCTAATTTTGTACTTTTAAAAAAAAGTATTTTTATCATCATTATTTTTAGAAAGGGATTGGATCAGAAAAAAGAGTGCACAAAGTGCAAAATTCACCCTGCCACATAAGGCGATTTCTTCATAAATATTTTTACTGTACTTATGCTTCTATGAGCATGAACTTCATATTTGAATGCCAAATGTAATTCTTTTAAAGACTACAGCCTGTACTACAGCATCAGCATTTGAAGTCTAGTTTCTTAATTGCAGTAGCATACAGTAAACAGCACAGCCTTGATGTAACTGTAGTACAATTTGTAATTCTTTTGATATAAGTGCTATTGGCAGTTAATATGGTTTAGACTATAAATGTATTTTTGGGAACAGATGCAACAGTCTGGAAGGCTTCAGATAATTAGTTATGCTTTCTGTTTGCCAGGAGGATGGGGATAATCTGGATTATTTTGTTTGATTCAGATGTTTGTCATGCTGCCATGGCATTTATGACACTGATTGGTACCCAGCTGCTTATCAAGGAATGAATGAACCAGTACATAAGGATTAAAATTCATTAACTAGACCAAGCAACATCCACGTAAAAACACGAAGAAGATTTGACACATTAGTCAATTTCAAATTCAAATTGTCAAATAAATTCATGCTAATAACTTCTAATTTGGTTTGCTTAAATGTAGAAGATCAGGAACACTTGACAATCTTTTAAAATTGCACTGCTCTGTGAAGTTCAATATGCACCTAATGACAAAAAATCAACGGGAAATTGAAACTGATTTGTTTTGTCCATCACTCTCTTAGAAGGGATAAGTTGTGCATAGATCAGGAATATTTGACAGTCTTTTAACATTGCATTGCTGTGTGAAGTTCAATATGCACCTAATGGTAAAAAATCAGTGGGAAACTGAAACTGATTTGTTTTGTCCATCACTCTAGAAAGGATAGGGTGTACAGGCAAGCAGAAAAAGAGAAGCAGGTTTTCCCTTATTATCTTCCCAGAGATTCCCTTATATAGCCGACATACTGTAAACAACTAACAAGAACAGCCAATTTTCTTTTCTCACCACTTCTATTAAAAACCAACTCATAAGGTGACAACAGTCAAGTCTCTTATCATTGGCACAGACCGTGCCACAGTACTCTACCAGACTGTTAAGATGACAATCCAAAATTAATTCCCTGAACAACAATACAAAACCTGTGATACAGTTACTGATTTTGAGATCAATGAGCTTGAAGTCAGATATTGCATGTCATCGGGATAATCATACTTTACAAAACAGAATTCTTCCAAAGAGCTTGTCCTGTATAAGCAACATGGATTATATTGTGCTTCTCATACGTTTCATCATACAGTATGTGCATGTTTCTTAATTGTCCATGTACTAAAATAAAAGTATTCTGTGTAGTACAAGAGGCCACCAGCATAAATGTTTGTTAACAAGACACAGGTTGTAAATGAAAACAGATGTAATGTAAAAAAATGTCACTGGATCTTTGATAATCTTTGCTAAATAAATGTAGCTTTGATGCAGAGAAGTCTGACCTTGCCAGGTACTGTATCTTTCAACGGGAGAATATTATAAGTTCAGGGAGAATTTATAAGTGGGAGACATTGGTTACTCTGTTTAGATTTTTATTTTTATTTTATTGTATTGCAAATGTACTATTGTGTGATTTCATTCATAGCCTTTGGTGAAGACATATTTCTTTGTTATTTGAAACCTTGAAACTCACATTTTTATGTTTGCAGCTTTTTTCAGTTGCACAAGATGTATTTAATTAACAGCTGGTAGGTGACATGAATATTAGACAGAAGAGGATGTACTTATACAGTATGTAAATAAATTAAGCTAACTCAGGTTTCACACTAATGAAATAGTGAAGGGGTAAGAGCAACATGTTTTCACTACAGTACAGTATATGTGTTTTCTCATAAATCCCATAATATTATTAGAGACATACAGTACAGTACATCCCCAGATGGTTTCACATTCTTTTCCTTTATAGCACACAAACATGCAAAACATTACCTGAAAGCTGATCTAATTTTCTTTATTAAATTTGTCCTCAAGACAAATTGTATAACCATTACTCTTGATTTATCATGGGCATTTACATTTGAGGCATATCAATGTTAGGAAGCAGTGAATCTGTGTCAAGAGAAAAAGCCTTTTGTGTATGAGGGATGTGTAGCTCATGTACTGTAATTGTTAAGTTCTCTTTGCAACAGGAGAAGCTTGTTTATCAGGTTTCTTCTACAAAAAACTACACTTTCTTCCTTTTAATGTATTTTTTGTAGGGAGCTTTTCACTAATGGACTATAGTGCAGTGAAATGTACTAATTTCACTAAAACTATACGTGCAGCTCAGTGCTACATGTTCTTAGTATTATACAGTGGGCTCAAAAATTATTGGCATCCTTGATAAAGATGAAGATAAAAAGCCATAGAAAATAAACAGGATGAGCTATATTTATGCCCCCAAATTATTCTAAAAATTGCAATTAAGTCAAAACTAATTAAATGAGTAATACTATTTTTTTTAAATATAGATGTCAAAATTATTGGATCTCCTATGTTTTTTGTCAAACATAATGAAATCAGCATTGAACTTCTGCTTATTTAAATACAACTCAGTCTTAAGAAACATTTTTTGGACTTTGTTTCACAGGGCTGTAAAAAAGAGGTAACACGTGTGTTTTTCTCATTTTGGGGGGCATGAATTATAACAAATTATCTATGCTGTTTATTTTTTTGCAGCTTATTTTCTTCATTTTTATCAAGGACACCAATAATTCATGAGCCCACAGTATCTAAAAGAAACACTTGCTGGATCATCACACTTCAAAGTTTAACATTTCACTGCACCAAAGGAGGAAAAATCTACAAAAAATATAATTTAACTGTCAACCTTGTCATTTTTTTAGATATCTCTGCACAATTGTTGTCAAAAGTTGTCTGTAAAGTCAGAACTAGGTTTTTAAAATCCCAGATACCACTACAAATATTCCAAATTTTGTTGTATGAGGTGCACGTACCCTTTTTAAAGTTCACATATTAAAACTTTGACTCCACATTAAAATAAAATTAACATTGTGATTAGAAGGTTTTTTCAGAAAGCTATGTTCAATTATTTCTAACATGGCTAAACATGTAGGCGAAATAATACCTAGAAACAAATGCTGAATCTATATTTTTGCCATGTATTAGTATTTGGTCTGAAATACAAATTTTATTATTGCACAGCCAAAATTATTAATTTCACTTCATTGTCCCAATACTAAGCTTTGATTAAAATTGATAATTTTCCCAAATACAGATTCAGAATTCCCCAGCCAATACAGATGCATTCTTATTTCTATATTAATTGGTCACAATTTAGAGACATATTAATTAACAGCCAGCACTGCTTTGTAAGCTACCAAGCAAACTTGACAAATGAACGCAAAATTTTGACAAAGACAGTAATTCTCAGTGATTATTTGCTCTCTTGGGAAGGTTTGCTGTCTCATCGATCTAAAATATTGATTCCGCAGTACAATCCTAGACACAGATCAGTGATGGTATCATTTTCATTGGATCAAATAATGACTCACTCTCCTGTGATTCTTGAGCATGTCTTTCATTTTAAGTGTGTTCCTGAGGGTTCCAATACAGTTGTTATAAAGACAAATTTTTCCTTCAAAGCCTAAAAGGTAAATATAACATTTGCTCTGTTTTTTTAAAATAATTCTAAATGTGCAGCTGTTGGATTACTGTTATTTTTATTATTAAAGACAGTAGCTCAAAAAGTATTAGAATAGTGAAAACAGTTGATAGTGCTGGTTCCGACACTCTCAGCTCTTACATTGTTAAAGACCGAAGGTGATATGGGATGTATTAAAATTGATTTGAACAGTGAATAAGAAGTCACTGTATTTTAAAATTCACAAAATTGTGAAAAAGACACTATTTTGTTTAACTGTATTTCGATAAATGAAGCCCTTCAGTCTGACCAAGGCTTAAAGACCTGCAGTGCATTTGAAAAAATTTTAATCCTGTTTTGGGACCAAAATGTCCTGTCAGTTTGTCCACTTAGTCACATAGCTCATATTTTGTCATGAGTGTCTTCTGACACAGTGAAAATATGACCCACTTCTGCCAGCAGCAGTTCATTGTGAAGCATCCAAAATCTAAACATAACTGTTGGTTATGGGGAACTTTTCATTTTAGTTTCTAAAGACGATGGAACTCTGTCTCTGAATTTTAGATTTTACTGAAAATTAGATTCTCAGTACTGATTTACTGTATTAGCAGTATATTTAATTGTTAATATTCTGTTTAATATTATTTGTGATGTGTCAGTTTTTGGGATAGATGCTGTTAGCCACTGCCTAGATTATTCTGATTTAAGATTAAATGGAATACGGATTTATTCTGCATAATCCAATACAAAATATGCACAAATATTTGATGATCATACTGTATTTACATAATTTGACATAACCATCTCCTACTACCACTAATAATCTAATCTGATTTATGAAAGGACCTTGGTCAGATTTTTTTGGTTTCTCACTTGATGCTAACTCCTGTTTAGAAATGTTAGACAAAAAGAACATATCTTTTCAAAACTAAATTTCTTTTTCCCCAGACAATTATAAATGTCAAGTTTAAAGTTTTTTCAGACTTTCAGACTTTCTTCGAGAAGAAAAGAAGCAGTTTCACATTCGGGAAGAGATTTGAACATTTCTAATGTGGTGGTGAGAGACTGGTTTCAATCTCAGTAGCCATCTGGGGTTTTCTGGGTGACCAGAATGTTAGGCCTCTGAAAGGCCTTGTTTGTAAATACTGTACATAAAGTAACTTGTGTGTTGTATGTTTTGTTGTGTGTAATGTAGTTTGTGTTTTGCATTGTAATAAATATTTAACAAAGCTGTGCCAGAGAATAAAGAATTCACGTGCCTCCAATTTTATCAACCTCTCAGGTACTGTATATAAGAAATCACTTATAAATTGGGGGTTATGAATAATTATTTTACTTATTGACTAAACCGCTTGGTCAAATCCTGATTTTCACCAGTTTCGTAACCCCCAAATTGTAACAATATTTTAATATTTGGGGAAAAATATTAAGCTAGTGGCTAAGAAGCATAAGGTTTGAAGAACATAGACAAGTTCCGCCTTATGTAAAGTCTAAAGCCAGAGAATTTTATCACTGTAAAATTAAACGTTTCCTAAATTAACAATAATCCTAAGAGTGTAAAGAGCGTTCTTGTGTGACATGTGACATTCATTATGCGTCAGAAGTCCCACTACCCCGTAGTACAAATGAAAAATTATTCATCGGTATGGAAATTTAGAGAGATAAATTTTGTGAATGCAAACTGGAATTTAGCCTTGGCTCCATAACATATATAAAACATTTATAAAAACCGCTATGGGATCTTTAGTGACCTAGAAGTAAGAACCCCAGGTTATTGTCTCATCAGAAGGAAAGTACTGTACCTCCTACAACAGGTCACATACACCTCCTACACCATGCATACAAACCATATGGCACTGGTTTGGAAATTCTGATCCAGAAGAAAAGTGCTTCCTACAGGTCCCCTGTCACCTCTTCCAACAGTAACCTCCCTTTCCTCACAGGTCTCCCATCACAGTGTAGACCAAGTTCAGCCTTCCTTTTCTTGTGAGATTAGACATGATCAGATGGCAATGCTGCTGATCGTCACCTACTGGTCCACCAGCTCCACTTACAACAACAACCTTGTTGTCCTGAGGTGTTTCCTTATCTTGAAACAATTATGATTCACAGAAATACTGGAGTTTTTGCTCTGAATAAAGATGTTCTTTTTCAGTTGGCTAAGATAAATATGCAACTTTAAAACAGTAACTTTAAAGCTAGAAAGTGAGCCTTGGCATTTTTCACTTTGTACTCCTTGTACTGGGGGCAATGTAGCATCGTGGGTAAGTCTGTGGACTAACAGGAAAATTAAAAATATTCCCTGAATTTATAATAATCGTAAGAGTGTAAAGAGTTTTCCTGGGTGATTTGTGGCAGAAGGTATGCGTCACTACATGGCAAATCAAATGAAAAATTATTCATGAAAAATTGAATCAAGAGGGAAATTTAGGGAATTTACAGTGACTGCGTGAAGCCAAACTGAAATTTAGCCAGGTGTGCAGTCCCTGCAAACAGGTGAGGTACCTTACCCCAGTTGCTCCAGTCCACCTTACTGTTTAATTGTGGCCAATCCATCCTTTATCACTTCAGTGGATGCACTGGTGTCCCTTCTGGGAAAGGGTGGAGAATCATGTGCTGTATCATCCACTTAATATCAAAGAAAACAGGATATGCTCTGTCCCAGTGAATCAATGTGGCACTTACAGTATATGGAAATTACTTAGCTAACTACTCCTTTTATTAGCACAGTTTCTTTTAATTCTTTTAATTTCTACAACAAATCCAGTTCACGTCTCATGTTTAGACAAATGCTATGGTAATCTTGTCCGTGTTCAAGAGGTTTGTGTCACTTGTTAATCACAGCAGTTGGCAGAGGCTAAAGATATAATCTATGAAAGTGTTTGCTGTGGGATGTTTCTCTATGCATTACAGCAGCAGGATTGTTTCACCCTTTTTATCAGACCATCAGCATGCTTAGCAGGCTTTCATTCATAGCCAGTGTCAACAACAGTGACTGCAAAAAGGATTTGATGCATGTCCATGGTGAACTGAGAAATTCAGAGTTGTTTTCTTTGGTTGAGTGAATTAAGCTTGTGGTCTACTTTTTGAAAAAAGGGAAATAACATCTTCTCTCAAGTAATTGCTATATATCCCTCCAAAACTTAACTGAACATATTCCTTTGTTGTGGGTGGAAAGGTGGTACAGTAGTAAGTACTGTTGCCTTGCTGCAGTGGGGCTCTGGGTTCAATTCTGGACCCGGGAGCTATTTTCATGGAATATTCCCATGTTTGCGTGGCATACTGGTATACTGGTATACATGGCATACTGGTACAGATGCAGCCATTCAAAATGCGCGGGCGATACCGCATTATTTTCCGGTACGCTGTACGCAGTCTACCGCAAGCTACCGGTAAATACCGCGAGTTACCGGTAAATACCGCTAGCAAAATAATAGTATCCGGAATTTCCGCAAGGTGGAGCTAATAAAGCTCAACCTCTCATGTTTGAGCTGTAGCCATCAAAGTCTTTAACGAAGATATTAATAATAGTATTAATAATAAATGACCTTGGACAAGCTGTAAACTCAAAGTATTGCCCTGGTCCACATTCTTTTTTTCATTGACCGTCTTTGTAAAAGTAACGCCACAGCATTTCGCAATCACGCATTTTTTTCCAATCATGCAAAGTACAGTGATTCACCATGCCTTTCACATGCTCATAAAAGAGATTGATTTAGGGACATAAACATATTACCGTATGCAAACTGTACTGTATACAGTATGTATATGTATATTTAATGTCTTAACTGTGCCCGTTTAAGTATTGAATATTCATATCTAATTTTACCACTGAAGGGAAATCTTAGTAGCTGAGCATAAAAACAATAGGAGCATACTGCAACGCGTGTGAAGGCCATAAACGATATTAATTTTGGAACATAAACATACAGTATATGGCTGGTCTCGGTACTTTAAAGAAAACATACACGAAACATGGTTTCATTATGACCAGAATCTTGAGATATTTTTAACTTGATTTACAGTATTTGAGAGGTATGTCTTAACACCGATACTACAGTGCTTAAGTACTACTCACGTATATGTTTCTAGGTTTATATTATGCATTTCATACGGTCAAATTACTTTTGAGCAACTAATAAGAAGCGCGAAACGGTATGCGTTTTACTTTCGTTTCGTGCTGGGACCCGTGGATTGATTAGAGATATCAAGTACATACAAGTCATTTTTTAAATGTTGTAGTTCGTCTTGAAAAAATGTTACGAGTACATCATCTATCAACAATTACACAGGTTCTGTTTCCATATTGCGGATTTTGGTTACGTAATATTATTTTCTAGATTTCACGTTGTGAATATATGATTTGGGCAAACAGAGCTGCAAAGAAGTACATTATGGGTTGTTGTTTTTTTTTGCAGTTTTATCTAGAACAAGCGATGCTTAAACCTTTGTCTGATTCTTGTGAAACTATCCACACGACAGTTACAGTACCTAGGAGTTGACTTCAGTGATGTCACTGATGGGATGTTTCTAAAAATCCATCCTCTGTAAAACGTCTTCTCTAGTTGTCCTGCATATGTATTCGCTAATGAAGCTGTGTGTTCTGAGCCTGGATCTCTACATTTCTGTATGAACCACCTTAGAGGGCTAAAGACAGCTTGTGTTTAAATTGAGTGTAAGGCAATTTATGCTTCTAAAGTCATGGTCAGCATTTTTGTACTGTGCTGTAAACTTGTTCTGTGCCTAGTCACATTATTTTATAGCGTTTTCATAGCGTTATCAAATCTGGTGGCGCTGTGTTAGTTTCCTGACTCCCATGTCACATGGTCTGTGATTGTAACCTGTAATACCGGTTTAATTCGTCACAGCCAGCACTCCGGTTGTAAAGTAGAAGCAGGCGAGATTTCCAGCGAAAAACACCTCCCCCTTCTTCAGGTGTGAGGGTCTTCTGCTCAGAATGAAACGCTAAAATGTAATGTAGGCTCTGAATGGGTTCTGACTTGCTTTAACAAAATATGTTTACAAATCCTTTCACCTGGCATTTTCGTAGTTAGAAATTATGGAACGCTCTGTTAAAAGCAAGGGAGTTTTTATGTCCGTTGCAGTTCTTTTGCAACATGAATATAATTATATCGTTATTAATTTCTTGAGATACGCGATTCCATATTATATTCCCTTTTAATCAAATTCTAAAAGTATGCTTGTTGACTCCGGTATCATGTTAGTTAAAGACTTCAAAGCTTAAAATGTTTAGGGAGAAATGGAATACTGGTGTGTATTTTTTTCTTTAAAGTACCAAGACCAGCTACAGTATATACTGTATGTTTATGTTCCAAAATTAATATCGTTTATGGCCTTCACACGCGTTACAGTATGCTCCTATTCTTTTTATGCTCAGCTACTAAGATTTCCCTTCAGTGGTAAAATTCAATATCTACAACGGGCACAGCAAAGACGTTTTTACTGTAAGTCTTTCTACGACAGACCAACGGACCACGAGTGCCCCTGTCGGTCAACCAATCACGTACTGCGGTGCCACGCGTCATCTTGCGTCATACTGAGCGACGTCACCTGCGGTACGTGTCTGTGACGCGCACTTTGAATGGCTGCATCTGTAGGTGAATTGGCTTCTGGGAAAACTGACCCTGGTGTGAGTGGGTGCATGTCTGTTTCTGTGTTTGCCCCTCGATGGACTGACATCCTGTCCCACACAAACTTAAATTGGAAAATGGATGGATATATACAATATATAAGAAATCTTGATCCCAACTTCATATGTGCAAAATAGAAGTCTTTAAGACTAAAAGTGCCCTATTTCTAAATGCCTCTGAATAATCAAAGACTAATTAAATGTGTTTGATCAATCATCTCATGTTATTTTTTTATGAGATGAGTTAATTTTACCTCTAAGCTATTACCTGTTTAATCAACTGAACTAATTATTATGATGTCATTTATCTTCTCTTTTACAGCCTGGCCATGATTCTTGTCTTGTCGTTTATGTGTTGATATCAGATATGGGTCAGATCTTTTCTGTGGTGTTTACAAAAAAAACAGAGCATGATTACTAAGAGGATATGGAAGGGGAGAGGAAGAAGGAAATTTGAAGACTGTTGGGAAGGGATTTAATCATATTATACAGTATGTGTTTTGTCCTACACTATATACTAGGTGCAAAAACAATCAGAAATGACTTATTTTCTAGGGTTCAAGAAGGCAGTCTTTTTTCTTGGCTTTAAGGCCTCTATGAATCATTTTAAAAATGGGACATTGAAAGCAAACATTTTCACATCAAACTATGAAGGTTATAACTCTCTATGGAGCATAGCATTTTCTCTTTGGGTCTATGAAAGGTAACAAATATATAGTGTGGCATCAAAAATTTTATTTTAAATAAAAAATTGATTTTCATTTTCTTTGTGGTTTAGTGCTCTGCTTGAGACACTTACATACAGTTTGGCAATATTCTGACTCAATTGAAAATATTATATTCATTTTAAGACCAGAAAATGTGCAAGATATTTATGCATGATAGATGTACGTGATAGATGTGCATGATGTTTCCTTCACATATACCGTATGCTGAAAAACATGTTGGGATATTTAAATGAAATCTGGGTTGCCAAGAAAATATTTTAGAAAATTTATTGATTTAAAAAAATATAGATTTTTAGCATGGTAGTACACAAAGTTGAGGTTGGATATTCACAGTTTCCTAAAGGTACTGTACCATTAGATGAATCTAATGAATGATTTTGTAGACATGTTAGAGCATCTCACCTTTTTTTCTTCACCCACAATTCTCAAGGGCTTACAAATCTACATTACAGTACATTTTATCAGTCTTTCCCAACCAGGGCTCCAAGATCTTTTGGAGTCCTTGCACTAGACCTCAGAAGACAGGCTCAGAGAAACCAACATGTAAATCATAAAGCAGCAAGTGGAAAATTAATAGCAAAGCACATCTCATTTACTGCTTTTCTCTTTTAAAGGGATTAGTTATAGGAGAAATTAAAGTGTAAGTTACAGATGAGTTTACATGAAGAGATAAGATTTTAAAAAACATAGGGAGCATATCCATGCTACATATACTGTAAAAATGAATTTACTTCTCATTGATGAAGTATGAAGTACAATTGTTTTAAGGGTATCATGACATCACCACGTAGTGATTTATCAGTATATGGTCCATAATGTTAAGCAAGTCACAATGTCAAATTACTGATTCTCAAATATTATTATTTGCTCTTTGCTAATCAATTAACTGGGCAGTTATCACGACAAATTTAAGATTTCCAGATTTTGTCCACTTGTTAAACCTTTAAGCAAGTACTTCATCTGAAACATGATATACAAAATATCTAAATAAATATTTCCAGCTTGGCAAATAATAATGTGGGAACAAATAAAATAATACCCTATAATTTCCAGTGACTGAAGTGTAGGATCTGGTTTATAGC
This sequence comes from Atractosteus spatula, assembly GCF_055471065.1. Taxonomy (NCBI): domain Eukaryota; kingdom Metazoa; phylum Chordata; class Actinopteri; order Semionotiformes; family Lepisosteidae; genus Atractosteus; species Atractosteus spatula. The sequence continues at coordinate 38,265,410 of NC_142714.1, forward strand.
TGATAAGCCTGCTTTCTTTTTTAGTTTTCATTAAGTCTTATTTTTTAGGTCTGATTGACAGGCACCTGACTCACTTTCCTAAACCCATTTTTGAGGTTATCAGATCTCCTCCCTGATTCATCACATCAGTTCTATTATAACACCACTAAAATGTTTTGGTCAAAAAGATATGTGAACCACAATTCTTGTATATCTCTGCGATTTACATAGATGCAAAATCGATTACGTTGTTAATGTCTTTCTTTTTTTCTGTAAAGGCAGATGGATGTGGCTGAGTTTCCCTGGAGGCGTGAAACAAATAAGCAAAGGATGAAACAGAGTGGATGCAAAACCAAAATGCAGGGCTCATGTTTAATGAAGTGGTCACTGCACAAAGAGGTAAGTGTTCTTTCCTGTACTAAATGCACTGCTTGCCAATGATAGCAGAATAAACAGGGGAGAAGAATTAAGATATACAGTGCTCTCCAGTTCATAACCCCAATACAATAGGAACAAGACACATCAAATAGCAGAATGAATTACAGATTGGATCATGTGTCAGGCTATAACATCTATAAAGGTTATACCATAATCATAATAGCATTACACAGAGCATAGACATATTTGTAATAAATAATGTACTGTATGATTGGACCTGTTTGTATTGATTATCAATATAAAGAAAGTCATTTACACAGTTTGTTGGTGTGATTCTGCTTCGTGTTCAGGTGAAGGCCTTGGAAAAAAAACATTTTTGAATACAGTGAAAGAAAATGTGTTAAATTGTTTTTTTTAATCTGTACTGCATGACCTTTATGGATCAAGAGTGATCCTTCCACTGTTTTGTAGAGGTGGAATTAACATTGTTATACAGTAAATTGTGACATTTAGTGGTGAAGGGGAGGTAATAATTATGATATTGAAAAATTATTGGATGCTTCCATTTACGTATAAAAAATAAACCATCTTGTTTTTGGCTTAAGTTCTTGATTTTACAATATTTTCTTTGAGGTAACAGGATGGAATGCACAGCAATAGCAAATATTTTTAGTGAATGCCATCCAGTTCATCCATAGTCACTCAAAGAATTATGGGCCATAAAAAGGAAATCACTAATTACTAATTAAAGAGCCTTAGATGTTCAGTTTGGGGTGCACATAAGCTCTTTTCCATGTTCATAAAGATTTATGGAGGTTTTATGGAGGTTACCTTTTTATTTCAGGTGTTGATGAACTACAAGACAGAAACTGGAAACTCAAACCTCTAGTTACACGTGGAGAGTGGGGAATTTATTTATTCTCTTTTTTTCCCATTCCTCTCGAAGAAGTGCACAACTCTTTCCACACATGGAAAATTTGCCTCCCCATGAAGACCTGAAATCAGAACTCTTCTGTCTCCTCGGTTAGACCCTTGCAATGGTCAAGAAGATACTTGGATGATGAGCAGTACTAGTAGTACTGGGATATTTAGTAGTCTAAGTACAGAAACTCTGGATGCAGCATTACACAGCAGCCTCATGGCTTTGCATCTGAACAGCTCTCATATTTCCAACCACAGCTCAGATGGCATGGAGCCTCTCAACAGTTCTGAGCAAATGGAGAAGAACTGGCCTGCCTTGCTGTTTTTAATCATTATCATTCTCACCATTGGGGGAAACATTCTCGTGATCCTGGCTGTGTCTCTGGAGAAAAAGCTGCAGAACGCCACCAACTTTTTCTTGAGATCCCTAGCTGTGGCCGATATGCTCGTGGGAATCCTGGTCATGCCAGTCTCCCTCATTAACATTCTGTATGGTAGGTCATGTTCTCTTTTTTTATTATCACCTTTAAAAGGTCACTGCTAATAGATCATTACAGATGGCCTTTGCATCATTTGCATAATGAAGTTCCAAATGCATATACTCACATGACTGCGTCATCAACAGATGGTAAATGGGTATACGAGCTCAATAGACCCATTTAGCCCTATGCCATAAAGCCAACATACAAATCAATGTCAAAGATTGTACAGCGCCTTGCAAGAGTATTTATTCCTTCCAATGTTTTCCAATCCAACTTACTATTACTCTATGGAAGAGCTCTATGGGGTCCACAAAAGCCCTTTTTACATCCATTGCATGGACTACCATTAATTTCAACATCCTTAAATTCAAGAATGGCCAATTAATAAAAACATAAGAAACGTTATAAACAAGAGGAAGGTATGCAATCTATCTAGCCCTTTCAGTAGTTAGTAGTCAATTGATCCGAAGATCCCATTTCATGAAAGAAGCCAGAATATTGGCTTCAACAACATGGCTGAATATCTTGTTCCATACTGCCACAGCTCTTTAGGTAAAGAAGTGCCTCCTGTTCTCAGTTTTTATACAGCAAGCACTGCCAACTTGTTCCCAATTGTGCCCTCTGTTTTGTGTTTCACTGTTCATTCATGACAATCTAGATTTGTTAAGTATGATCACTTTTGCAGAGTCCATGCTGACTGGCCCCATCAACAGCATTACTGTACTGTTTGGACTCCTACTGTATGTTTCCCTTTAAGTACATGTTAAGCTGACTGGCCTATAATCAGCTGATTCAGTATTGGTATTATATTCGTAAGGTCTCCTGGATTTTCATCAGCTTTTAATCATTTAGAAAAAATGTCTGTTAGAGGCTTATAAGTTATTGATCACTGTAACGATACTGGTGCATATGTTATAAGTATGTGACTGTAAATGCAGTAGGTTTTGCTATATCACAGCTTTCTATGCTTACATGTAAATAATCTATAGCAATATGGATATTTGCAACATTTTCATTAGTAAAGATATCTGTAAAGTAGTTATTCCTTTTTAATTATACACAATTTAAGTATGTACTGTATGCTTCTCATGCCTATGTGGACTTTCTTTAGACATAGCCACTCTGATATTCAGTAACATAGTTCTGAGTGCTAGTCTAGATCAAGAAACCACAATACCTCAGGCTCAACCTGTTCTACAGTAAATTCTGGAAACCAGCAGTTTCCAATCCTCAGTATTGTGTATCTCTTGTTTGTTCATTTTCTGAAAACACTCATACAAAAACAAATGCTAAAAAAGTTTAATAATTTCCAAAATAACCCACCATTATCTGGTTTATTAGAAAATATATTGGTTTATCCAAGGCGATACTACTTGATGTATTTATGTATCATATATCCTGTATGTATATACTGTACAGTGCCATGAAAAAGTATTTGCCCCCTTACTGATTTCCTCTATTATTGCATATTTTTTACACTGAATGTTTTCAGGTCTTCAACCGAAATTAAAACATAAAATAAAGGGAACCTGAGTGAACTAATAACACATTTTTTTTTGCTTATTTAATTTATTAAATGAACAAAGTTATCCAACACCAACTGGCAGTGTTGAAAAAGTAATTGCCCCCTAGTTAAATCAACCCAATTAAAAGGCTCATTTAGAGTCAGCTGATTGAACACAGCCATGCTTGATTACAGCCAGTCCTGCTCAATATAAACCTCACTTATTTTGACCCTTACCATCAGAGTCAAGTTGCCAGCACGAAGACTCAACAAACACATTATTCCACGACCAAAGGAAAGATCAGAAAAAAAAGTTGTTGATATTTAGCAGTCTGGAAAGGATTACAGAGCAATTTGTAAGGCTCTGGGACTCCACCAAACCACAGTGAGAGCCATAATCTCAGCTCAGCTCAGCATAAAATCATCCAGGAAGTCACAAAGGATCCTCAAAAACCTCAAGAACTGCAGGCTTCTCTTGCTTCAGCTAAAGTCAGTGTTCATGACTCCACAATCAGAAAGACACTGGGCAAAAATGGGCTTCATGGGAAACTACTGCTAACCAAGAAGAACAGAAATGCTCGTCTCTCATTTGCCAAATAGCAGCTGGATGATCCCCAAGCCTTTTGGGAGAATGTTCTATGGACAGATAAGTCAAAAGTGGGACATTTTGGTCCCATTATATTTGGCATAAAGCAAACACAGCATTCCAAAGTATAAACATTATATCAACAGTCAAACATGGTGGTGGTAGTGGGGATGCTTTGCTGCCTCAGGACTCGGACAACTTGCCATAATTAAAGGAACCATGAATTCTGCTCTGTATCAGAAAGTTCTTAAGGAGAATGTCCAGTCATCCGTCCGTGAGCTGAAGCTGAAGTTGGGTTATGCAGCAAGACAAAGATCCGAAACGCAAAAGCAAGCCCACATCAGAATGGCTGAAAAGAAGCAAAATTAAAGTTTTGGAGTGGCCTAGTCAAAGTCCAGACCTAAACCCAATAGAGATGCTATGGCAGGATCCGAAAGCAGTTCATGCTCGAAAACCTACCAATGTTTCTCAATTAAAGCAGTTCTGAGAAGAAGAGTGGGCTAAAATTCCTCTACAGCAATGTGAAAGAATTATAGGAAGCATTTGGTGGCAGTCATTGCAGCTAAATGTGGCACAACCAATTACTTTTTCACACAGGGAATATGGGTGTTGGATAACTTTGTTTAATAAATAAATTAAATAATAATAAAGTGTTATTTGTTCACTCAGGTTCCTTTTATCTAATACTAGATTTTGTCTAAAGTTCTGAAAACATCCAGTGTGATAAATATGCAATAATAGAGGAAATCAGGAAGGGGGAAATACTTTTTCACGGCATTCTATATCCTTATTCTTCTACTTTTAGAAGAATGGTGGTGTGGTGGTCAATACTTTTGCCTCACTCATGGATTGATGGATTGGTCATGGATTGACCCCGGCCTTGGAGCTTCTTCTGTGTGGTTTGCATGTTGTTCATGTGGATTTTCCTTTTCTGTTCCAGTTTCCTCCCATTTTCCAGAAACAATGGGAGTATATTTGAGCAGGTTTATTGGTGCCTTTATCTTGCTTCTATGAGGTGTGTCTCCATGTCCTAAAATGGACCAACATCCCGTCAAGGGCATAGTCTCATTTTCACCCTTTGTTTCCAGGTTAGGCTGTTGGGTGCCATGACCCCTACTAGAAATAATTTTCCAGCCCTTGTGGTATGAAGGATTTTGAAAAATTGAATTTCTCTGGACCTGTTTTAAGTCCAAGCTCAGATATTTTCTGTGAAATGTTCATTATTTTCTGATCCAAAACAAGGACATTTAATACAGCTTTCATTTGTCTGTTTAACAGGGATAACCATCTGTCCAGAACCCTTTTAGTAGGATTACTAATGGTCTGTTTGTGAAAAATTAATCTACACCATTAAATCCCTCACTATTGATTAAATGGTTATGGCAAGCCCTCAGGGAAGATCAGAGTTCTTTTAAAATTCCTTTTACTTTAATTCACACATTTTAAGCATTTATTGATTGTGCAGATACTGACACTGATGGATAAACCGGCTTGAAATATAATATAAAAGTGACAGTGATGATACAAACTGGTGAAGTGGATCGGGTGACTCAGATACAAATACATATATTAGTTTTTTTGCGTATTACCTCCAGCCAGCCTTTGAAAGTAACTATTAGCTCAAACCTGTCACAGAAAGTAGTACGAAACTAAACCATGACTCTCTTTCTCCCATTACTTTTAACACTTGACTCATGCCTTTAAAGAAACATTTTTACAGTATGTCCTTCATGTTTGTGTTTTAAATCAACATCCATGCCATCTAGGTATCGACTTGGCAAACTTATTCATCGGCTAGTTTTTTTAGTTTGTATTCTGCATTTTCTGTAACATTCTGGAACAGTGTTTCTGATTCATTCTGTAAAAATATTAATATGATTAGTTTAGAGGGCTTCACTGGTTAAAACCTGTTTCCACCCTCTTGGCAGAAAATACAATCAACAATACTGAATCAGAAAAAAATAATTTAGGACATGATGCCATTTGTCCAGAAAGTTTATTTGTCTTTTTGTTATTGCACAACATGCATCATTTAATACATTTGTCATAAGTCATTCATAGATAATCTGACTGTATTAAATAATTCACATTGGTCATACACAAGATTAAACCTAATTGAATATTGTGTTGGCAGGACAAGAAGAATATGTCACTCATACATACTGTATGAGTATAAAATTTTGTGTTTATTCATACACTGTGTAGAACAAAGTAACTTTAGTAAGACAGCACACTGAGTTTTTCTTCATAGGAACGGGTCAGAGCTTACCATTAATATTGTTTTGCCTACTGTGGGTTATAAATCATTTTGAGAAATGTTACCCATCACAAAAACTCTCCAGATCAAAGCATTTTTGAACCTGAAACTTTATAAACATAATTCCCCAACCAAAAGGTTGGATACAGTATGGTCTTGACATTCACGATGGCTCAGTGCAGAGAACAATCGTGAATACCAAATTCATATATATCCAAGTCAAACTGTATATCGTTGCATAATGTACTACAATATATACGTAGAATGTACAATTAAAAGACTTGCTGTAGGTTACTCCCTTGTATGATAATTAAAGTACTAATCCATTGGCTTTGTGGCAGTTCGCGGGGGAGTGCCCAGTGTGGACGCAGAGCCCTGGTAGAAGGGTGATGCCTTTTTTTGTTATTTTTGGTCCCTGCTAGCCTCACACCAGTGCTTCCGTCCCCTTTCCTGGGGCGTTGACTTTTTACCGGTGCTCGCCGCACTTACAACAGTAATTACAAACATATGGTAATCCGTTAAAATAAATGACATGAATCTCTCTTCCAGCCTGCACTTTTTCCGTCTTTGTCTCCATGATTAGCATGCCCCAACTGTAATGAAATAGGGAACAAAACTGTAAGTGTCCTGTGGAAGTCATCTCCAGCATGTCATTCCCCATGCTTCAGAAACAGAACCAGGAGAGTTTGTTACAATATTAAAAACAAGACAACATTCAGATGTGGATGCTGGGTAGTGGGTAATTGGGCAGGTGACATGGAAAGGTTCACTCACTAGTTAGATTGCTCCTCTTTCATCAAGAACCAAGTCATCTAGAGTAAATCAGAATAAGCAAATTCGCAAATATTAAATTTGCAAATGTCAAGACCCTACTGTATGTGGGAAAGTTGAGTTTCTACATTAACGAAGCCTGACAGCAATTTCTGTGCTGTCATTGTTGATGTTCACACAATCTTGCTGCCTAAAAGCTATTTTAAAAATTAATTCCAAACATGGTGCTGTATCATCAGCATGTGATTACCATTCACATCTGCCATGCTGTCATTACTGTGTATAACAAGATGGCTGTCTAACTACTAACACTAACATCTGCTTCAGACTTATACCTTACATGTTGTAGTGAAACTTTTTTTTACCCTACAGTGGGTTATCACCTGCTTGGTGAAATATGCCCCACAACACTAACTATACTTCTTCAAAAATATCTTGGCCAATGAACTTCAACTTTAGGTGTAATTCTAGTATCCCCTTAGTTCCCTTACAGTTAACTAACACTGTTAAAGTCAGGAGGGACTTGCTTAAAACTGCTTGGAGCTTACTAGTGCAGTTGTATTACTTTATACCCTCCTCTGTGATCGTATTTATTCATGGTATCTGTTTGCCCACATTTACCTGACAAATAAATTGTATTCAGATGGTCAAAGGAATATTAGCTTGTGTGTTCTAATGTACACGTGCACAGAAGAGATACATAAAATTGCCCATTGGTATAGGTAATTAAAAGATAAGTATATTTAAAGGGCAAGTGAAAATGCCTTTACACACACACACAACCTAATCGCATAACTGATGTGTAAACAGCACTAAAAAAAACATTTTTGAGATAAATATTTTAGAATGAATGTGATGATAATAACCTCATAATGCATTTATGAATGACAGATGCGGTACTGAGTTAGCATTTTCTTAGTGTCTGTGTGAATGTGCTTTCTTTGTACAGTTGCAGAAGTCCCAGGCTGACTAAACCATCCATCCATTTTCTATCTACTTCTTCCAATTCAGGGTTGTGGGGAAGCTGCAGCCTATTTCGGCAAACAAGGGGAGCAAGGCTGGGTACACACTGGATGGCATTCCAGTCCGTCGCAGGACATATACAGTACAGACACACTCACACCAAGGCCAGTTTTCCCAGAAGTAAATTTACCTACCAGTATGTTTTTGGACCCTGGGAAGAAACCGGAGCACCCAGAGGAAACCCATTCATGTGGAGAATACACAAACACTACACAGATAGCACCCCAAGTCAGGGGTTCTGGTGCTCTGGCGCTGTGATACAGCAATGTTAACCACTGTACAGTACCACCTAGTTTGACTAATGTTTGTCACAAATTGGTTTGTTGTGAATGACAACATTTTACCCAGTGAACAATCTGAAATGTTGTATACCGACTTACTGTCTTGACTTTTGCATAAATAGGAAAAGACTCAATTTCCCTTTAATTTACCTAAAGACACATTTTGTTTGATACTGAAATGGATAGAAAAACAAAAATGTTATACTGTAGGTTTCTAACAAAGAACCATTATAAGCTTTCTGTTAGGATCTTGTTGCCAGCAGAAGTGCCACATTAGGTCGTATTTTCTTCGGGTGGGGAATCTGTCAGAACAGAACTATCAGTTTCCTACACACATTAGACTGCAATGATTCCATTCACTGATCTGTAGAGCCCCTAATTATTTTCCATGGCCTTATATCATTTCATATTTTGAGGCAGAAGCAGGATCTAAAGGCCTGTTTCTTAAATAATTAACCTTTTTGTTAACTCAGTGTATATGACTGTAGTTTTGCAAATATTATACAGTAAAGAGCAATTTTAACATTTTATTCTGTTCCTTTTATCCATGCTTTGGTTGTTACTCATTTTACATACTGTAAGAAGATAAGAATGGCTACAAACAAGAGGAAGCCATTTGGCCCATCTAGTATATTTTGGCAGTTATTAGCTAATTGATCTTAGGGTCCCATTTAGCTGTTTCTTGGCACACAGCCCTTATCTATGCTCTATTTTCTATTAACTAATCAATTCTCAAGCCAGAGTATTAATTTAAAAAACATGGCAGAGTACGTTTCAGAATGCTTGTATCAGGTCTTCTCATAGTCCTCTCTGTTCAAGACTAAAAATGTTTCAGCCTTTCAGTGTAGGACACTACTTTATGTCCCAGCATGCATCATATTGTTTTTCTCTAGACTAATTCCAGCGAATATCTTTTTTGAAAAGTGGTGCACAAAATTGTGCACAGTACTCTAAATGAGGCCTCACTAATATTGACTTTTATTCTATCTTAATTATAGATTTAATTTCCTAACATCTTTTTTCCTTTTTGGATCCCCACATTGTCTATATGTTGTAAAAAATAGCCTGTCAGCCTGTTACTTGCTGGGTTAGTGTTACGTCCCCATGCATGTCCGTGTGTTTTGTTTTTTTTTCCACTTCCTGTATTCAGGTACTCCCCCGACCCCCCCCGCATTGGTCCATCATGACACCATCGCTACATGTGTGACATCATCACCAATTTACTCCTGGCCAATCAGAACCCAAAAAACAGTTTATATACCTGTAGAAGTCATCAGCTTTTTGCTCAACTGCGGTTAGCTTCGGCTCGTGTTCGCATTTGCTCGCTAGTGTTCGTTATTAGTTTCGGCTTCGTTTGTTGGTTTTGATTACCTGTGTTTTGTTATTACCTCGGCCACACTTGTAACTTTCCATTTTACCTTGCTTGTGCTCATTTGCTAACCCATATCTTGCTCATTTATCTTTTCGTGTATTACCCGTTTCCCATAACCAAGCAACTGGTTCACTCGTGTTTTGTTAGTGTTAACTGTGAACTTGTACACCAGGGTCAAAGGTATAAGTAAGGTCTTCGGGTCACATTGTGCACACATAGGTTTTTTTTTTTTCTAGACACACTAGGTTAGGGGCGAGTGCTACCTTTGTGTTTTTCTGGTTTTGAATAGTCAGTGTAGGTGAGTAACAGTGTTTGAAGATGGCGAAGACCTTTTGTTTCGTGGTTTTGTTTTGGTAAGTTAGGTCAGATCTCACTGTCACTGTATTAGCTAGTGTCATTTTGTTCTGTTATTTTCTTTTCTTTGGCACTGCTCAAATTCCTTTTTCCCTGTGTTCTTTGTGTCCTGTTAATACAGTACTTACCAGTCACTTATTCACTTTTTTGGTAAATAAATCACTTTTGCACTGAAATTTTGTTGTCACGCTTCCTAAGTCCCTCACTAGAAACCCACCTGCATCCAAACCCATCCTGAATGTTACACCCCTTTACTCCTAGACACCTGCGGTCATAACAGTCTGGCTCCCCTGCAACACTATATTGGATAAAGCACTTAGATGATGGATGGATGAAGACCTTTTTCATAAACCGCCTCTTCTAGCTCAGTGTGTCCTATTTTGTATTTATATTATTTGTAGTTACTGCCTGTATAGCAAACTCTTGCACCTGTCTACATAAATGTAGACATTAATGTGATATGTTAGGTGTTTACTTAGCCTTATCTACTGTAAATCTTTTTTAATTCCATTTGGTGCTTCTACAGTCATTGATAATAATCTTGGGTTGGTGGAATCTGCAAACATGACTAGTTTAGTGTCTATACTAGAATCTACACTTTTTCATTGATATAAATTAGGTAGAGCCATGTTCCTACTACAGATCCCTGTGATATTCTACTAATTACATCATCCCAGTTTGAGCACTCAGCCCTTATCTATGTTCTGTTTTCTATGTACTAATCAATTCTCAATCCAAACGCACATGAATGCCTACTGCCTGTTATTTGAGAATTAATCTTTAATGAATAACTTTATTAAAAGCCTTCTGAAACCTAACCTTACAATACAGTATGAATTGTGAATGCCCATTCATGTTGTCACTTGTTCAAAGTATTCTAACAAGTTGATTGAGCAAGACCTACATTTGTTGAAAATGTCCTGGTGACTAGTACTTATTTCCATAAAAGTGATCCTCTAGTTAAAGCTATTGATTATTGCCTTAAGTTTACATGTAATAGAAGTCAGATGTATTTTCCTATAAATATCTGGGTCAATTGTGTCACCATTCCTGTGGATACACACACACTGGCAGTTTTTCAGTCCCTGGGAGTTACTTACTGTATGACTCACAGCTGTAGTTGCTGCCAAAGGTGGTCCTACCAAGTATTAACTCCGGGGACTGAATACTAATGCATTCAATTATTTTTTATTTTTAAATAATTTAGTAAGTCTGGACATTATTTTTCACTATGGCATTATAAAGTACTTTGTGTTGATGAGTGGCAAAACTTTTCAGTTAAATACATCATGGTTCCATGCTACAGTATAACACAATAAAATGTGAAAAAGTCCAAGGGGGGGAATACTTTTTATAGGCACTGTAGGGCGTTATTCAGTGTAAATGGGGTCAGATGTACTATAACACCTGTGAGCTGTGTTGCAGGATACAGTCATTGATTCTTATGACCAAACACCTTAAATTATCTAGGAACATGTGCCTTTGTAATATATATCTCATCATAATTGAACACCAGATACCATGCACCATAATCAGTGATTACAGTAGATTACTACAGTTATAAGGCTTAAGGTTTAAGATTAAGTAGAGGAGTTTTTAGAAACAAGTATTTTTAGAAATAAAGATGATTTACTGTAAAGGCAAAACAGATCAAAACCTTCGCAACATTAGATTTCTCTTGAGAAATCAGTTGAGAAATCAGACCCAGTCTCTCCAAAGAATAAGAGAAAGTGGAAAACAAAAGCAATGCCCTCAAGTAAGATATCCGTAAACATCTTAAATTGGAATTGACATTAGTGCTTATATGGAAACTGAATTAGATATAACTTGGTCATTCTTTGTTTTAATAGGTGCAGCTCTCTCCTGCCTCTGCTGCAATTTGATCAAGGTTGGTCAAAGTCTGAGAGACACACAGCTCCTCTCCCTAGACAGCAGCAAAATCCACCAGGACCTTTTTGCTGTTGGAAAATTATACAGTACATATTATAGATTTGTAGGGAGTAACACCACTGCTGTAACATACACAGTGCCACTGAGCTCCGTTACACTTATATAAGCAGTGGGATCAGCAGAGGATGCCTGTGTGCTGTTTATGTTGCTTTTCCTAGGAATGCTAACATATATTTTTTCTAAAAATGAGGCCTTCAGGGTTACTGTTTTAAAAATTATTTTCAGCTGACGTCTGCATTCCTCTTCATTTAGCTGATTTGAATGCTGTAGAAAAAGAGCTAGAAACCCAATTATCAAAACAAGCAAGGTGTGAAAGTGATCTCCGAGGCTGTGTAACAAAATAAGGGTTGTTTATTTGACTAGATTCATCCATCCATTTTCCATTATCCATTATCCAATACAGGCGCATGGGGTATTTGACTAGATATGGTACTAAATCTAGACAAATAGTTAAAATAAAGAAAAACGGCTTTCTTCTGCAGTACAATAAAATGCTCTGGCAAGGCACTGTCCATCAGTCACAGTGAGGTTGCTCTGTTATAAAATGTTACAGACCTGAGCAGGTCTTCCAACATATCTCCAAGTACAGCTAGGGCAATTCTGTATTTTGGATCTTTCAGTTTTTTTTGTGTGAATACATTTTGCAATTTGGTTTTCATTTGCATCTGTTTTCTTTGTACAGTATTCCGTCAAAACACCATCATTTATCTGAAAAGCATTGAGAACATTGTAATGCAGGAGTCAGCATACAGTAGTTAATTTAAAGGCCTGAACAATTGATTTACACAATATTAAGTAACCTGTTCTTAACAACGTTTCAGCTTCCATCATCATCAAGGCACATATTCCCAAGCATTATAAATCCCTTAGTCCTCCTAATGCAGCGTTGCTCCACAAAATGCAGTACAAGGCACTTCAGTAATGTTGTAGCTCCATTGTGCTTACCTAACCTAACAGGGGTACCGTCAGAGGATAGCATCACAATTTTCTGTAAATCCTGCCTGCACTTAAGTGCAGAATTGCATCCACAATTACTGAGTGCTGCATGCAGCTAACTGAATAATGCTAGCAATAACTTATTTGAAAATTATGTCATTTTGATCCCAACATTAGATGTTAGGAATTCAAATTTTTTGCATGGCAATGCCATTTCTTTCGGCAATTATGAAGTTAGGGACACAAGCATTTCTCACGCTTTCCTGAACTAAACCACTGACTTGAATGACTGAACAAAGTCAAAGGCGTAATACTGACTTCTCCAGCATTAAACGTATAACATATCTAATGAAATGACTATGATTCTGGTACACTGACAGCATTGACTCATTTTTCTAGCAAGAAGGACATTGTCAATCAGTGCCTTAAAACAGTTACAAACAAGAGGAGGCCATTCTGTCCACGAAGAATGTATGGTAGTTAGTAATTAAGAGGTCCAAAGCTCTCAGACAACTATTTTTTTAAAACAGACTTTAAGCTCCAAAAACATGGCTGGGTAGCTTGTTCCATCCTTCCACAACCCTTGGCTATAGAAATGCTACCTGGTTTTGGTTTTAAATATGGGTTTCCACTTGTGCCTTCTGGTTTGTGTTTCACTGCTGGTTCTAAAGAAACCATTTCGGTTTGTTTTGCAAATGTCTTTGGGGACTTTGGGGTCTTTGGGGACCAGGGCAACCTCACCAACAGCTTTACAAAAACATTTTTTTAAATCTGTTTTGGAGTCACGTAGCTTCCAATTCAATCTTATATTAGTAACAAGCTTATGTAATGAATTATTGTAATACATTGCTATTCACCACAAAATGTTTTTAGGAAAAGCTCATTTTCATCTTTGACATTATCCCTATCAGGGCCGAATAACTCACATGTTCTCACATGTTTTTTTTAACAGAATTCAGCAAATGGTGTCTTCATCACATGTACAGACTGTGAGAATAGTTGTTGCATTCATGAGTGAATATATTTATGAGTTACTGCATACATAAATTATTTAGACAAATTTTGTTGTCACATTTTATCAGCACTTGTTTCATTGGTTTACTACTGTTTTGATTAAAGACATTTTGAAGTGTTGCTGTAAATATGCTGAACATGTTAGGAATCTGTTAGGAATTAATGTCTAAGTGTTTTTTTTTAATGTTTAGGTCACAAATGCTGTTTAAGACCATAGGTACTATATGTTTTTTTTTACTATTCCTTCCTTTACACAAGGTAGGATAAAGCTAAATTAATTAAAAGCAAACTAAAATACTTCCTAATTGATTGAAACATTTTGTGAGAGGGTTAGCAAAGTCAGAAAGTCAAGCTTACTGCTATTTAAGAACATAAACTTGGGATAAGTGGTATTTCCATTGCAATGAAGGAGTTTGCTCAGCCAACTTCTTCCTGCAAAGTTCAGTGTCCAATTCCCTCAGTTTGTATAAATGTGTAAAAGTTATTAATATTGCATTAGATTCCTTCGGTTTTGTCATCAAGCATACCTTGTTGGAGAGCAAATCATTTTTTTCCCACTACATTCATTATGTGTTGAATATCTCAGATTGAGGGGCAAATGCTTGCTCTTCTGTTGAAGGTGTTTTAAATAAAATATGCAAATTGGATGTGGGTGACAGATTATTTGAATATGGCATTGGGACAGATTGTCTGTGAAGCATTTTTCCCTAAGGTTCTCTAAGGTTGAGTGGTTTTAAACAGGCAGCCTACTTACTGTACATGGTTTATAATTCTGCTTCTCTAGATGTGCCTAGGACCTTATGCATTTGGATATTTTTAACTCCCTAATGTTTCTTGTTCTAGTGCTAAAAGCATAAGAAGAAATTTGATATGTGGCAAAAGGTACCTTTTGGGTGTGATAGTGAAGTATTTGATGTTATCTCATTTGGTCAAAGTAGTTGCAGTGCTGGTCCATTAAAAACAAACGTGATCTGTCACTGCAAACCAGGTTCCTAAAAAGTTTAAACCTTTTGTGAAGTTGCCAACCTTACTGGCAAGCGCTGAAACCATTCTGATAATAATTCCTTGCACTTATATAGCATCTTTCATCCAAAAGAATCTCACAGAGCTTTACATCAGAGGGGACAGGAGTGCAGCACCCATCTAGATGATGTGTAGTAGCCATTACTCTACACTACAGACCATATCAGATGAAAAACTACTTTATCAATTGAGTTAAGGAGTAACTTTAGGGAGGCCAAACTGGAATTTAACCAGACTGAACACTCAGACTAACATCCCTACTCTTTTGAAAAGAGCCATTGGGTTTTTAATGACCAAGTAGGCTGGAACTTGGTTTATCTTCTCACCAGAAGGACGGTTCATCCTACAGTATAGCACAGTGTCCCCGGTCATCATTACATACCATTAATATAGAACTTCTGAAGCAGAGAGACCGCCACCTCCTGCTCAACCAAAAACATGCAGCAGCAACCTGGTTCTCCTTGGACGTCTCCTATCCATACTGCCTGGGTCCAGTTTTGCTCACTTGTTGAAATCTGATGACGTTGGTCTACAATAAGCAATAATACTGTTATCCAAAAGACAGTTTTAAGCAAGCCTGTGGAAAAAAAAGTATTAGACTATAGTGCAGTTTGAAATTTGATAAAATAATAAGGCTAAAAACATCTCATATTGTTTGGTCTCTTTTGAGTGTCTGTCCCTCAAAATATTTCACATTTTTCAGATGTAAAATAGAAGATTTTGTAATAAATAGGTCCCTTGGCATCAGAAATTTTATATTCATCCTTATACAGAAAGTCATCCTTACTACCATTAAAACACTAATTAAATAGTAATTGCAGCTTGATTCTTGTTTTAAATTGCATATAGTTAGCTATTATGGATCAAACAATACTCTTTTTGGTTTCTTAGACAATACCTTACTCCCACTGCCATAATAATAATGGAGAATCACTTGCATTTTTGTAGCATTTTTCATCCCAAAGAAGTCATTCAAAAATAGCTGGGGACCAAATTTTATTACATTACCCAACTGGGTGCACATGCAACCCCACTTTGGGGCAAATAAGGTAGTGAGAAATTGTTTCAACAGTTGCATTAAGGTGGAAATGTAGTGACTGGTGGTGGCACAGTGGTTACCATATGTCTCAGTGCTGGGTTCAACTGAACCCTGGGTTTAATTCCAGACCTGGAGCTCTCTCTGCATCAAGTTTGTACAGTATGTCCGCATGGGTTTTCTCCAGGTGCTCTGGTTTCCTCCGATAGTACAAAACCATACTGGCTGGTTAATTGGCTTCTGGGTAAAACGGGACTTGGTGTGAGAGCGTGCATGTCTGTTTTTGTGTCTGTGTGTGTCCTGTGATGGACTGGTGTCCTGCCCAGGGTGTATCCTGACGTGCACCCGTTGCTTGCCAGGAGAGCCTCTGGGTCCCCTGCATCCCTTAATGGGATGAAGCAGTAAGAAAATGGGTAGATGGTTGTAGTACCTTAATGTGCAAAGTTTCCAGAGTCAGGACACCTGGGTTAATAATCACCTTGTTACAAAGAGTGAAAGGGGATGTTCAATGACAAATTCTTCAGGACATTCTTCCATAGTGGTCTTTCATCCATTACCATACTTGTGCAATTGATTGCAAACTCTTGTCCAGAGCGTCACTGTCTGTTGCACTGAAAGTAATTTTTATAACACAAAATAAAGTTAAAAACAACTGTGAGGATTATTTATGCTCCTTAATAATGGGCATAAAGAACAGCATGATGCAAGTGTTTCTGTTGCAACTGAAGGCAAAAACAATGTCATGCACGATATATTCATCCACTTCTGTGTTCTGAAGGATAAAACCCTCACTGCTCCTTATGAATGTACTGTAGCATGATCAACAGAAGTGTTAACATGTGGAATACTTTGGATGCATGTGTCTGTACTTTACAAAGTGAAAACAACCAGTTATTTATCTTTAAAACCAGTTATTGCCAGTTATTGAAATAACTGTTTTTAAGCATAAATCTATATCAAACTATTGTGGATTACATCATATGATTGGAATAAATAAAAATCTGTAAAAAACAACTGACTTCTCAGTCTCTTAGTCCTGGACATTCCTAGGCATCTCTAAATCACCTGAGAAATACTTAAAAAGAAAATTATTGTAGAGCAGATAAGCCCTAAGGTATCTGCTAGAATTATTAGAAATACAGCATGTTTAGATCTAACGATATTAAGTACTACAGTATTCTCTTTTACATGTGATCGATTTATTTCCTCTCTTTTTACACGTGAAGCCACATCACCAACACTGTGGCCAGATACAATCCCCTAAGATGTTGGCCAATAAACAGTAGGCCACATAGGTGAAATCAGTATACTGTTCTAAATAGGCTGAGGACAGGAAAGTTATTCATGGAAGGTTGAGCTCTTTATTTAATATGTCACTATTCATTTGGACTTTAATCCTACATTTGTCTCTCTGGTTATAATGGTATTCATTGGGTTGATATTTCAGGGTTTAATACTTTCCACCAGCTTGCCATATGACAGAAGAAGCTATAACACAGAGCATTTGTTAAAACCTGCTGGGATTTATTTGATAAAAAATAGCTTATGAGAAACTTTTCACATGATTTGATTGAAGTGCAGTAATTGCCACACTGTGTGGCCCTTGAAAATCAAACTCTGCTGGCATGGTTATAATACTCATCAAAGGAACTTTAGGGATGTCTGTTCTCTGAATTGTGATGGGTGGCAATAGAAAAGCCATGATACTGAAAGCATACTGTGTGGTAAAAGAATGATTTCACTTTTTCTCAGAGTTGGTTTTAATAAAGGACCCTGAGGTATAGCAGAGGGTGTGGGAATAACTACAGATTTACAAGATTGTTGCTGAGACCATATTTTGTTTCATTTTGACAAATTCCTTTGCTGATTCCACTTTTTGGACTTGTCCTTATATAGTGTTGTGTTGGCAAGTTGAGGTACAGTATTATAAGATAATGGTTCTGTAACGGAAGCTGGTCCAGGCTCCCACGAAGTGTAGTTCAAGACCCTGTGCAGACGGTATAATCTGGAAGTAAGTGGAGATGGACAAAAGGGAGGAGACGACGAGGATCAGGAGGGGTTGACAGATAGGGGGGTGTGACGACGGTGAACTGGTGCTTGGGGGGCATGGCCAAGGCAAATAAGTCCATAGAGTCCAGGGGGGAAATCCGGTGTGAAGTCCAAGGTCCAAATCGAGTGATCCATCCAAGACGAAAACAAGATATGGTTAAAAACCAGAACAGGATCTGAGACAAGGACAGGGAATAAAAACAGGTTGACGAAGCCAGGCAATCCGAGCCCCAGACTCAGATGGTCAGGACGCCGTGATGAAGCCTATACCGTTGGGTATCTCCTAGACCTGCTGGTAGGCAGTCTTCCAGGCGTCCATCTCCCAATGCAGAGTCCGGAATAGTGAGAGCTCCAGGCTTAAATAAGGAGAGGCAGAACAGGGGGGCAGATGAAATTAATCAGGTAAAATACGAAAGAGCCAGAGCGCCATTTAGAGGAGAGATTACGATCGTGACAGGTTCCTCAAGAACTTCAAAATATTGTTTTTGTTCTGTTGAAATAAAGATATAGAATGTTCATAGTGCAAGGAAGAGTAAACATTTTTAATTATTATTTTGTCATTTAAATACTATCAGCAACTTCAACATTGTGCAATTTCATAATTCTCTTTGGTTATATGCATTACATGTTATTGGTTTATCAACACATTTTATAGGCTGTGGCATAAGTACATTTTATAGTACAGTATACTGTATCTTATAGATTTTTACTGCTGAAATACTGCTTTGACTTTCTGCCCTTTCAAAACTAGGGTACTGAAGAAACAACCCTTTTTTGCTCAATAGTTTGATGGCCTATCCCAATTTCTAAACCTCATAAACAGTTATGTAAGGGACTGATTTTATTAACTAACCCCACCGATATCTGTAGAATGTTATATAAATTTTATATCTTTGTCAAGAGCATACTTTGTAGCTTGTCATTTAGTACTGCCACTCCATTTCTCAAACTGTGAGTTTAGATTCCTTTGTCTTTTTGACTTGATCAAAAAGGCTCCATAAAAAACACAAAGGGATTATTGCAGTGTAGAATTGAGGTACTGTAACTCAAGAATTTCTTATACACTCCAGAACCAAAGCTGTCACACTGTAGGAACATTCTCAATCCTGAATAAAATAACATGGAGAGCCATATTATTTTTATTTCCTTGCTTTCCAATCTGTAATCATTGTTATTTGTTTTTTAGTATCAGATACAAGACTTAACTTGGAATGTAGCAACTTACACAATAGAAATGATGGACAATGTTATGGAATTACTAAAGTAAAGTGAAATCATGAGCATGGTTCACATATATGATAGTATTCTTATCCAGTCTCCAATCAAGCAGTGTTTCAGGATCCTACTAACAGGTAGTTTAGCAAAATATGGTAATGACTACTGTGATCCCCTTTGCTAAAGTAAGTGTATTGACTTATTGCACACAATTTAAAAGACCACAGGACATGTATTTTACATTTCAATGTAACAGCCTATTTTTATCTGCCTTTAAAAAAGAAATTAACTTAAATAATATGATATACTCAATCCATTATTTGAACTGTTCTCAGAAGCACGGTAAGTATAAAAATTGGAGGTTAAGGAACAGTTTGTATAAAACAGTCATTATTGGCACTGTAGTTATGAAAGATTTCAGAAATATTTTTGCAAACACAGTACCATTTGATACCCAATTTTCACAGCTCAGGAATCAAAGCAGCTTTTCAATAATATAATAAATATCCTTATACTATTTTTCATCTCCTTCATACAAGTTATACAGAAGCAACATTTGCAAATAACGCTCAAAAAGGGACATAACCTTTTGAAGTTGCCCCTCAAATGTAGTTGCAGAAATAGTTCATTTAATGAATAATCTTTGTGAACATTTGAAGAATTCTTTTGCATTTTCATTACAATTTATAGGTGCTTGAGCACATCAGAATTATTGTTTAATTGTATGGATATCTGTATGAGGGTGCTACTGTGGTGCAGTGGTTAGCATAACTGCCTCACAGTGCTGGAGCTTTGGATTCAGTTCCTGGGGTGCTATTTGTGTGGAATTTGTACATTTTCCTCATGTTGGCATGGGCTTTAATTGCTCTGGTTTCCTCCCACAATCCAAAGATTACATACTGGTTGGATAAGTATTGGAAAATTGTCCTTGGTGTAAGTGTGTGCCTTGCAGTCTATGTCTGTGTGTGACCTGCGATGGACTGATGTCCCATCCAGAGTGTATCCAGCCCTGCGTTCATTGCTTGCTGGAATTGGCTCCAGCTCCCCCACGAACCAGCATTGAATTAAGCGATTAGAAAATGGATGGACAGTATGAATGACTGATCTTCAAATAAAAAGATATTCCATAACACTGGGTTTTCCATGTAGAAAGATTTTGTTTTGTTGAAATACCGCAGAAATATACATTATTAAAAAATGACATTGCTGGCTTCAAGCTGGACATAAAGTATCATCTGCTAGATTTACAGGTAAATATCAAAGTACAACTCGATCTTGCATTGAAATCCAACAACATATTGGCAATACCTTAGCAGTAAAAGATTTTCCCAGTACTTTGGCTTTGGTAGGATCAATCAATCCAGTCACTATCTGATTCCAAAAGAGAAAATAAGAGACAGTTAATAAATGGAAAATCTGTAATTGTATTGTGAAAAATTATTCTAAACGTTCTTTTCTCCACAAGTCTTAAAAATAATCTTATATCCATTCAAAGCCACGTATTTGTGTGCCTCTTTCACAGTTTCATGGCAGTACTATGTAATGACAGAGGAATCTGCATTCAACAGTAGGTAAATTCGGTTTTATTCCCATGCAGTACTTACAGTAAGCACACACCAAGGGAATTTATTGTTACATAAAATACTTGTGATTTTCATTGCTGTTGACTGTCTTTAGGTCGCTACCTGACTCAATAAGTATTCACATAAGAATATTTTCCCCACAGAATAATGAAACTATTTTTGGGAGAAAAAAATACTTGAGAAAACTATGGAAAGCTGTTTAGCACAAAACAAATGAAAGTTTAATCAGATTCAACAACTTCATAAATGTGAAGAAGGTGCAAAGGAACTATTGTATTGTAGCAGTGTTACTTTGAACTTTTGAGCAGTCAGACATATAATTTATGAGAAAGGAAAGGAAAGTTTTATTTTTTGTGTACTGTATGTAATTTCCTTGTTATTTGGAGTATGTATGGGTAGTAGCACTTCAGCAGATAAACAGAACCAACCCCCCACCCATCATACAAAAGGGAATAAAGTTGTGTATTTTCCTCTAAAACAAGGCAGTAGTTTGAATTCAGTCCTTAATCTTTGTAATAAAACAGTTACATATTGTAGCTACATAGCATAACAAATTATATTTTAAGTAGAAATTCAATAACTCCAGCAAAAAATATATGAATGTGCAGGAAATTAATTTCACTCCTACAGTATGTGTTCTACAAAACAACAGGTGGGTAGTCATGAACATCTTTTGAAAAATGTGTTTTAACAAAGAGTTTCTGTGATATTTCAATGACATGAACTGCTCAGGTGGAAAACTCATTTAGTTCCTAAGTAACATGGACTCAAGGCCTCCCAGTGTTAGTCTAATGGTTTTTAATCAGAGCTACCACTCTGAAGTGCTTTAGTCTTACAGTTCCTATCCACCAGCCTTTCTGCAGGGTTTATGGTATTATTGGCAAGTTTCTGTTATTTATTTAAGAAGAGTTTAGTAAAATTACTTTATTTCATTTTTTATATTCTGACATACAGTATATTTATTTCAAATATGTGAGTTAGAAAGGCTAATGCATGAACTGGAAGTTCTGAGATTATGATTAAATGTTCTTAAATCAAAGTGTTAACATTGTTGTTAATAAGAAACGGTGACTAATACATTCTTTATAAATTAAGATTCCACTTAAACAAGGTAGCACTGAAGTGTGCTAAATTGAATCTTTTCTAACTCTTTAGATCCATCAGTACAGAATACTGCTCTATAGTTCCTCCACAGCTTCTGCACTCTAGCAGAGATTGTATACTGTATATATATATTTCACTGAAGGCAGATTTCCATCACATTTTAAGGTCTCTGCAATGCTGGGGGGTTGAATCATTCCAATTTGGACTGACAGCAGTTTCTTGTGAATACACCCTTGCATTGAACATCTCACTTCATCAAGCCTAAAGACCAATAGTTTAATAAAAGATAACATATGAAGTAGTGTATATATACATTTTCTAAACATTTATACTAACTTCATCTGATGGACTTTACTCAGCCACTTTGCACAGTATTTGTTTAAAAAAAACCTTTTCTTTTATGGCATACCAGCCAATGGGGTTTAATAGGATTGACATCCATGGTCAAAAGTTCTCACAGGCAAGTCAGTTTCTAGAATGTTGCATCAACTATCATTAATAGAGGGCAGGGCAAGCCAGAGTTAATTTCAAAGAAAGGATGGGGATGGAAAATGTATCTGACTCTGCTACACCATATGAATATTTAATATTTGGACTTTACTGGGTGAATTAAACACAAGCTAAGAGAAAACAGACAAAATGAAGATACATCTTCATCAAATAAACTGGAAAGAGGAAAGCACATTATAGTATTTTTTCTGAGCCCTTCTATTTGTGTTATTTTTCATACTGTATACTGTTTTCTACATCTGTTCAAAACACTGGCATCAAAAGAACTGGTATAAATCGAACACTTGCCCCATTAATCCCATAATAAACTGATTTAGCTCATTAAGAACCTCAGGTCATTAATGAGAGCTGGTAAAACATTCCAGAACCATTATTGACCATCCCTGTCATAGACTCTGGTCACTCACTGTAAATGTGAGAGATTGGTTGTATTCACATGCAAGTGCAGTAGATGCATCATAGCTCCTGTATATTATACAGTATTTTGGTAGTGCAAACTAGACAATATGGCTAAGTGTTTTTCTTGCATTTATAACTGGTTCAATTAGTCCCTTTCTTCATTTTCTCATTTTAGGTCTTGAATGTACCGTACTTCAACCTCTTTGGGTTCCTCTTTGTCTGTATTATATTTTGAAACTAAATTGTACTAAAAGGTTGGTAGAAAGAATGCCTTCATTGATTTCTTCATTAAAAGCAGAAAGCATTTGGAAAATGTTCTATTGCAAATAATTGAAATGCATATATGTGAAGTGTGCACTGTACAATACACCGGAATTAAAGAAATGAGTATATATAAAGGCAATGGTTATAAGGATAAAGGTGTCTAGCTGCTGACCGGAAGGTCCCGGGTTCAATCCCAGGTAGGGGCAAGCGATGTAGCTTGCTCTAATTCCTTCCAGACGGCTCCTAGGTCCACTCAGCCTGCTTTCCAAATGAGTACCTGGGGTTAATCCTTCCAGGGGTAATAGGCCGGCCAGAACACGATGCTGACCACATCACCTCCACCTCCAGTGTCGGATGGTCAAGAAAAATGGTGGCCCTTGCCCCCCATTCCCCATGGGCCTTTATGGCCTGAAAAGGAGACCCCCCTACCTATAAGGATAATGCTTTCTGTATACTGTGCATGTATTAAAAAATAAAGTATAGTATGTGGAGTACTCACCCTAGTCATATTGGGATCCAACAGTAGTCTTGACTGGTAATTCAGATACATGGAGGATTTTATTCTTAGAAAAAGAGTAGCAGCAATAGATTATGAGATTACCCAGACAAAATTCTTAATCCAAATGTAATATTCGTAGGCCTCCTTTGATTTCAGTTAAGAAGGCATAATCACAGGGATCATGTTGCAAGAACTGAGAAAGTGAACAGTTTAGGATATAGAAGATAACAGCTTCACATTCTATTCCACACAAAAGGGCAGCACAGCTCTGAACTTTTTTTTTCTTCACTTTCCTCTTATTTCAGTTGTTCTTGAAATGAATCACTGGAGTTCTGCAAGGCCATAATGTCCTTTTACCTGCAGACACTGAATGTTCCATTTTCAATCTGTTTTTAATTGCCTTACTAATTCTATAACCTGTCAAAAGCTGCATAAAACTATATAAATGAAATACATTAGGAGTATCTGATAAAAAGTTGAAGATGCTAATGTCTAGGTTTTGGCTGTCATGTACACTGTCTCTCAGAGTGACCTGTAAATGTATCTGTATGATGTATTTCACAAGCTAATGCTCAATCTGGCGTGGAAGTGTCGCACAGACGTGGTAACATGATGGCAGCTCTGCTGGGGTTATTGGAAATCAGTCTTAGCAACTTTCACTCAGAAGAAATACTGATGATAGTTCTAGGAACCTTTAAAAAGTTATAATGCTTTTCTGGTGTGACTGTTCTTCCCTATTAATAAGAAGCAATGATGAAAATGAGACTGACTCTTTGCTAGATCCCAGGCTAATTCTAGTTGCATTTTGTTCTTGCAGGTAACGTCTGGCCTTTGCCCAACAAGTTGTGTCCCATTTGGATCTACCTGGATGTGC
Source organism: Atractosteus spatula (assembly GCF_055471065.1). Lineage (NCBI taxonomy): Eukaryota > Metazoa > Chordata > Actinopteri > Semionotiformes > Lepisosteidae > Atractosteus > Atractosteus spatula. The sequence goes on from NC_142714.1 coordinate 38,289,774, forward strand.
TTTTTTCAACTGCCTCTATCATGCACTTGTGTGCCATATCTCTTGACCGCTATGTGGCCATTCGGAATCCCATTGAGCACAGCCGTTTCAATTCTCGCACGAAGGCCATGATGAAGATTGCTGCGGTCTGGACCATATCCATTGGTAAATAATGCATGGTGCCATCCCAGCTAGCGAATAATTGTAGAAATAAACAGAAATGCTTTATTTTAATGTTGCTTCGTAATGGCCTCATAATCCCTTTATAACTGCTGCACAAGATGTTCTAATCACACACATAATGCAAGGGCATGCACAAATGACATAACATCATAATGTGTGCATAAAGAAGTCATGACTTTTTTTAGCTTAGCATTGTGCCAAGTGCTATAAATGTTGCTACAACGAATGGAATTTGCATTATGCATATGATTGTAATGTCCTGTGTAGTACTTATGAAGAGATTATGACGCCAATATACTGCAACATTCAAATAAAGCGTTACCAAATAGGGCCAGATTCAATTCAATTCAATTCAACTTTATTTGTCATTCTCAGGTGCGGTATATACTGTAAATAGAACAGCAGACCAGACAATAGACAGAAATACAATAACAATGACAGTACTGTATAAACAACAGTATGGTTCCCGTGCAAAATTGTCAAAAACTGTGCAAATACACAAACAGAAAAAAGTATACAAACAGGACAAAAACAGCTGCAAAGGTAATACGGCGAACAGTGCAAAAATAATATGGCAATTAATAAATAGTACAATAGTACAATTTTAAGTACAGTTTTGGCTTACACTCAGTTGTCGTGCATGTAGTGGTGTAGGAGTACAGTCATTGTGGGTAGAGGAAGAAGTGAGGAGAGATCATAGTATGATGGGATGGAGTGGGGGCATCACCAGCTTGACAGCTCTTTGGATGCAATGAAAACTGAAACTGCTTCTTGTATTTGCATACAAGACACTTGTAGGACAGCATTTTTGAGTCTCAAAACAGGTTCGAGTAACGAATGTGTCTAATTTTTAGATTATAATTATACATCTTGAAGTTAGACGTTAAACCTGACCATCTCACTAATCCCGTCTCAAATTAATCTTTCAAAATTTGATCCGGCTCCCCCCACCATCACTACCACTATCATTGTGTATGCTACAAATGCTGCAAATCATTGATGGCCAGAAACGTCTTTCAAAAACTTTGGAAGGACATTAGGATATTAAAAATATTGAATATTTTAGACAAAAACATTTTCCTCTCTTTTCAGGTACTTTTATCTTTCTTTCATGCCATTGATTCAAAGATTCTATTCTGTTTTATGTTTAGTAGCATTAATTAGTTCTTTAAGTTCTTAGAAAATTCAGCAATAAACAAGGATGGTAATATACTGTATGAGTCATCCCTTTGTTCTGAATCGCTGTACGTAAAGCTAACAAGCACATTCTCATTGCACAGGAAAAAAAATATATCATTTTAATTCCCATATCTCTCTGTGTGTTATACTCAGAATAAGGTAACTGAATTAAAATATTCAACAGGATGCAGCTGTTAAACGTGAAACGGACTCATCTTCTATACAGTGGCAGTCCACATATCCTCCTATTTATAATATAATAACAAGCTTAATCTTGGACATAACAATATGATGCTGTTTCTGCAAGCTAGGTCAGTTTGTTTTAATAAAAAGTATCATGTACCTTTAACAAAACTATTTTTTTCATGATTATTGACCAAATGGGCAGAACATGGCTTTTATGTTCAATCTACACTTTTTGCAAAAGGATACTTCTATGGACACAGTGGGAGACTTAATCAATAGTGTCTTTCTCTTTCAAGCAACATAAACCACAGAGGTGTATGCTAGAATTCACATTTTATAATCTCAGAGATGTGTGCGTTTATGCTGCTCCTGGGAATCCGTATTAATGTAGAATATCATCAGAGAAAGTAGTTTTGTAGATTATCAAAGCCACGTTGGGTACAGTATGTTTAGTTTGTTTGATTTGACTTTGTCTTTCTGAAAAATTAATTCAGGTTGCCACAAGTAACTGAATGTCCTGGGTTTAGGTAAACAGTATTTTCTCACTTGCAAGTACATATAATTCTTATTTTTTAGACGTACTTTAAATATAATGATATCTAAATAGAACAGAAACAGAATATTCAGTTGTTACAGTAAGTCTTAGAGGTATTTACTAGTCTTGTTCAGTCGCTAAAATAGACTTAATTTTTAAATTTAAAGTCTTATACAGTATGGGCAGGTACAGTAAATTAACCTTTTCCTTACGTTTTCTCAAACTGTTTTCATAGTGTATTAAATAAGGATGTAATAAGTATAATATTATCCATCCATTTTCTAACTGCTTCATCCAATTCAGGGCCACTGGGGAGCCAGAGCCTATCTCAGCAAGCAACACGCATAAGGCAAAATACATCCTGGATGGGATATCAGTCTATCACAGGACACACACAGGAACAAACCCACACACACTCACACCAGGGCCAGTTTAAGTCAATTACCCTACCAGTATGTCTTTAGACTGTGGGAGGAAACCGGAGTACCCGGAGGAAACCCACACAAACACTGGGAGAACATACAAACTCCACTCAGATAGCACCCCAGGTATGGAATTGAATCCAGGGCTCCAGTACTGCATGGCAGCAATGCTAACCACTGTGCCACCACCAGGTTAAATATTATTTCACATACAAATTAAACAGTACTATATAATAATATTATATATTCAAATTCTATTCATTGAGAAAACATGTATTTAATAATATATTATATTAATAATATTGATCTTCATAATACACAAAAAAATCATACTTGTGCTATTGTGATTCCAAAGTTGTCGCCAGATGCTCTGAAAGCGCTGTGTTGATTTGCAGACCTTTTCTGTGCTGGACAGGTGCTCAGTAAGGCAGAAGCTGGTGTGAATGTGGATGAGAGAAGAGAGCACTCCTGGGGTCATTTCCATTTCCATTCTTTCACTCACTATCCCTTCGCCTCTACTAATGACTACCTGGTACACTGTAAATGTTCGCAACCTGGCAGCCCTTTGCTCATTGTTGCGTTAATCTTTCTCTCCCAAAGTGCATGAATAAATGCTCTGCACAATGGAAACCTGTTCAATTCATTTCCCTCCAGTGCTCAGAATGATTTATGACAGCATAGAAAGGAAGAGCTTTAATAGTAAATGACAGTAGGACCATGATTTAGACCACTTCTGATGAAGCCTTAAAAATAGTGAAGGCTTTTTCTGCAGTCAATGTGCTGACAACACGTTACCTTGGAGGCTGCAATCGAGGACAGCTGATAGTCTTTGCTTTTGCATCCTAAAAGGACTGTCACCTTCTCTAATGAAAACATTCCTCTTTGATAAAGCCCCATAAAAATGACACGTTTTTTTCAGAAATGCCATTGTCTAGATTCTGTAATTGTGGCTCATGAGTAAAAAAGGAATATACATAAAAACAGTGCCTAAAATAGGCAAGATATAGTTTTCCACATTGGATAACTCCTACCACATCTTCTGTTTACAGGTGATAACTCTAGAGGTTATCTTGCTAGAAGTGGGGCAATCCTCAGTTTTTGTTAGGGCTTGTGGTCTTAAAACAGTATTGTAGTGACTGAGTAATCAAAATGTTTCTACAACCCTCCTCATCTGTTCATTCAGTATTGTCTTACCACCTTCCAAATCAAACTTTTTTTTTCATTTCAGTTTGAGTCTGGTCCATTTTTGTCTGGAGTGTTGCCACAACTATATAACTTTACCAGCTTGCTTATTTTGATATACCAGGTCTGTGTAGCACAAAATAAATTAGCAGTAAAGAGAAGGAGAGTACATAAGCACATTATGGATCAACATGCTGTAAGGCCTTGCCCTTAACTTTTAGGTTTCATGTAGATGTTGGATTTAAAAGGTAAATATGGCTCAAGGACAAGATTATTACCAGTAATTTTCCTAAGACCATTCACATGTTTTAAATGAAAGTACAACCTATGTAAATAAATAGCAATATGTATACTGCCAAATTGTTTTAGAATTTTATTTTAATGAGGAAGAAAATTACTTGCAGGTGTCTTAGTAAAAGAAAAACTAGGGCTTTTGTAATGAGGATCTTGAAGAGGAGATCTTTCTCTGTAACGATGAGGCTGTAATCTCCTCCATCAGTTCACCATCCTCTGTGTGGAAGTGACATAAATTACTATACTATATAATTGCTGATGAGATTCAAAATTTAAACTATACTTGATTGTATTCTTAGACATGTAAAAATATGATAAAGATTGCAAAAGCAATGGAGATCTCTGAGCTTGTTAATCTAGTTCCCAGTTTTCCCTATTATTGTTCTTAAGACTCACCTTCCTCTTTCTTTTTACAGGAGTGTCGATGCCTATCCCTGTCATAGGCCTTCACAATGAAGACAAAGTATTTGTGAATGGGAGCTGTGTCCTAAATGAAGATAACTTTATCCTCATTGGCTCTTTTGTAGCTTTCTTCATCCCCCTGATTATCATGGTAGTCACTTACTGCCTGACGGTGCAGGTGCTGCAGAGGCAGGCCAATGTCTTCCTGTATGAAGGTCGTCCCAAGCAGCCGAGACGCAGCAGCCTAAACTGCCTGAAGAAGGACACTTCACAAACCCCCTCTGACAACATCGCCATAATCCAAAGCTCAGAGGGGGCCTCTCAGCTCAATTCCCCTGTCAACAGAGACCCAGGTCATGGGCGTAAGGGGATGATGCAGGCCATCAAGAATGAACGGAGGGCTTCCAAGATCCTAGGGGTGGTGTTCTTCTTGTTTCTTCTGATGTGGTGCCCGTTCTTCATCACCAATGTCATGAATGTCCTCTGTAAAAATGCCTGCAACACACACCTGCTGGAGGAGTTACTCAATGTGTTTGCATGGGTAGGGTATGTGTCCTCTGGCATTAATCCTCTGGTCTACACACTCTTCAACAAAACCTACCGACAGGCCTTCTCAAACTACATCTGCTGCCAATATCAAAACAATAAAAAGGCATTTATGAATGTTTATCAGGCTCCAGTCGCCACGCCAACCATGTATAGTAAAGATGTTAACCTGAATAGCAATTGCAGGAATGGCAACGAACTCAACAGCATGGATCTGGACGATACTGACGAGGCCCTAGAGATGCAGCCTGGCACATCTGAAGTGTCAATTAACAGCTGCAATGTGACCAGCGATCACGTCAGCTGTGTATAATGGTCAAACTCTGAATGTATTAAAAAATGCATCTTTTATTTTCAGTGGAGAATATGCATGGGAAGCATTTGAGCCCCAGCTTGTACCTGATATTCCAGTAGATCAGTGTTCTGTATCCAATAATGCATAGATGCCACACACTGTAAATAATGTATCCATGGGAAAAAGGACTTTTATACAGGTTTTTTTTTTCAGTTTTAAAGCATTCCTTACTTTAAAATTTAACATGCAAAGATAAAAAGAATTGTTTATTTTATTTGTTCTGTGTAAATATATAATATAAAATTAGTTTGGCAAACTATAAAGGGAATTTAAAGAAAAGCAATTCAGGGACAGTATATTGTTCTAAAATCACGTAGACTTTGAAATCTGTTCTCTTTGATAGAAATCCTTCTAACTCCAAGGCAATGTTTTATTTTTGCAGTCATGCAAAGATACTCAAGAAACTATTTTTAAGCTCAGCGTGCACACAGAACTAACGCATTTTCTACTTTCTCTTTAAGATCATACTTAATGCAGTATCATAGCGCCACATCATGGTGGATTGGAGAATTATTTGCCTGTATTCTCAACTAAAAGCAGTAAATAGCAAGGCTTTTACAACAGGTTCTTCTGTTACAGCCATTTTTGACAGGTAGAAGAGAAAAGGGCGAAAAATACAGCTTGAAATTAGACCTGGAAATATCCCGTTGAAATTAGGAGAATGCTACTTAATTTAATTGTTCTTATAAATGCATTTTTCATCACAGACAAAAGCCTCTCACACCAAATATTTAAAAGCAATAGTAATGTGCAAACCAGGTTGTAAATGTTATCATTTAAAAAAAATGTTTCTGGATAATATGTTATAGTACCATAACAAAATAAGTTGCTTGTTTGGGGAAAATAAAAAAAAAAATAAGGCCTTAAAATAAGGCTAATTATGATTATGACATTATGTCTTTTCAGAAGCTAAAACATGACAATTTTGTTGATCCAAAATTCTTTATTTTTATTCTGCAGTGTCCATTCATAGAACTTCTATTTGTTAAAAAAGTGAACTTGAAAATAGTTTTGTTTAAAATAGTAGAATGTAATTTACTTCCAGTTATCTATTTACTTATTTTAAGAAATTGAAAACTGGACACAAAGACATAATTCCCTTTTAAAAAGCTGGAAAAATTTCATCTGTTAATGCAAATCCATTTGTGGACATGACTATGATGTCAGCGTTAGTTAATGTAGCTATGTGTTTAGAATAAAAAGATGTTGTGTTCTTATTCCCAGAATTTATTATTTTTGTGAACAATTGAAATGCAAAAGTACAATATCTTGTTTACATTCATTGACACTTTGTTTTGTGATGCTGCTATTTATTTATTAAAGGTGGTTTGTTACCATGTGTACTTATATTATTTATTAATTACTATTTCTTGATTAAGCATAAAATCTGATAACATACTGCATGCAATTCAAATGGAAACAGCAAACACAGATATTGTAATTATTTGAGTGCTTGAAGCATAAGAATCCAATTTTCAACATCATACAGTACGTCTGTAAATATATATTTGGTATTCAGGTACAAACTATTAAATTTCAAAAAGCAAGTATGTGATTGGATTGCCTGGTATACAGTAGGTCACTGCATTAATAACATTAAGAATTGCATCTTTGTTTTATCATGGAATAAAAAACAGCAGTTTTCAATTTTAATATTCTCTAACCCAAAGCAATTCTATTCACTTTAATTCTAATTTTTCAAATAAGGGAAAGGCCATTTGCATTAATTTACACATTATGTTCCTTCTGGAGAAGCAGTAGCTACTAGGAAGATGGCAGCACAGTTCACCTGAAATGCTCTGTATTTGTTTTTAACAGTATTAGTGGTGAAGTCCTTTACAACTACACTTGTGGAGCCAATTAGATCAATCAGAATTCCAACCTGGAATCTGGACACTGGACAGCTCAGATTGAAAATATCTACTCCTGAAACAAAGTTTTACATAGTATTACTCATTTTTTTAAATAAAAAGAGGTAAGAAAAGGATTGAGTTCATGCGTTTGTCTCCTGGAGTATTAAATTCTCACATTCTGACACTAATGCAATGAAATCCAAAGAACAGTTCCAGTTCACGTGTGATCAAGTGTGGAATTTGGAAATGGATTGGAAATAGCAAAGCTTTTGAATTTCAAATGAATTGGAATTGGCATTTTTTTATTGAATAGAGCTATCAAATCTATTTCAGTTCCATTAAACAATACCCGTATGTGCACAGAACTATTATTCTGAATTGCTTTACAAAACCATATAACTGTGCTCTGGATCGATATTACACTGTGTAATTCACACAATCGGAACAACAGGTGTCAATGACTTGAGGATCTGATTGTAGTATAGAATTCTACAAGGAAGAGGACAAGTTACTAGTACCCAATTCTACTGATAAATTGCTTCTATTACTCCCTGTTCTCAATGAATTGGCAGGAGCTAACCCGCCATGTAGCTCTGATTCTAAGATTCAGCTATTTGAGTCTGTATAGTAAACATCTGAAAAGACCAGAAGACACGTGCATGCTTCACCTTAGTTCTTCAGGTTCACATATTTTCACCAAAACTGCATGGTCTGAAAGAAGAGAATGTCTGAATTCTCAAACCTTACAGTGGACAATGGGATTCAGATTGAAAATAACCTACAGATGGAGAAAGGATCGGGAGCACACTGCTACAAATAGATTCTCTTTAATGTGTTGTCTTGCAGAATATTCTTCTAATTCTATTGACGTCATGTTGTGTGAGAAGTCCTTGAAGCGGTGTGTCTGCAGTGTAAGGACAAGGTGATATATTGTACATGTGATGAAAGACGCGCTGACTGCAGCATCCTGTAAGAAAAAGGACAGATCCTTGTAGGGATCACAGTACTCGATACAAGGAGCTTTGAAGGTTGGTGTGGCGTCACTGGTCCCACATGTAATTGCCCTTGGATGTAGCTGGCAAGCTTAGAAAACAACTGAAAATATCTGACCTGGTTGAGTGCACATACTGTTAAGATAAGATCACTTTATTAGCCATATACAATTTCTTGCATTAGAAATTCATCTTTTCACATGAGACAGACAAAGAGATAAGCTTGGGGTCAGCCATTGTACAGCATCCCTGGAGTAGTTGGGGTTAAGGGCCTTGCTCAAGGGCCCAACAGAGTAGGATTCCTCTGCCAGCCTCAGGATTTGAACCAGCAACCTTCCAATGACAGGAGCAGATCCTTAGGCACAGTGCCACCACTCCACCCTTAGTGCTTGCTAGTTCATGAAATCTTGTTTCAGCACTCACTCATGACTCATATTGCTCCAGAAATCCCTGTTTTGGTGGATACCTTTGCATATGTGTTTCAGGAATGTTATTTTTACTGGGAGATTGGGCGGGGGGAAGCATGATTCAGCCCAAGACATGTTAGGTGTTACAGTATCACTAGATTGAGTGGCAGCTTTGTGGAGATCAAGGAGCTTTGTGGAGATTCCTTGGGGGTCGAGTGGACTTTGGGTCTCCAGTCTTTGGCATGGTTGGTTTTGAGGTTGATGAAGCAGGATCTGTGGGATACTAAAAGAGTTCTTGCTATTCACTTGAAAAAAATGAAAACAAATAGGGTTGGGTAGATTAGGAGGGGCTTTATTGAGGTTTTGTTTTGTAATGATGATTGTATGGACTGTTCTTTTCCATTTTCTGTAGGAACAGGTTTTGTGTGTTTCTTCTTTGTAAATTAGTAAACCTTTTTTTAAATGCAGCCAGGAGTGTTAGGATTTAGAACAAAGTTTGCCTTGTTTGAGAGTTTTTTTAGTTAGAATGGAGAATCATCATTCCATGACTGACATTGGACCTAAAAGGACCTGAATAACAAGCTAACAAAACAATTAGTTTTTACCATGAACTACATTAATTACTTTAAATCCCACAGTGTCATGGGAGACCTCAGTCTCTCTCATTTTGATACAATTAAAGGTAGTTCACTAGGAATGACAACGCCCAAGATCAAAGCATAATGAACTATTATGGAGCTGATATTTGGCTTAACCCGCTTGGCTGATGGCCGACCTCCTGGCCATAGGACGAGGAGGCCAGGACCCCCATGCAAGATAACCAAGGGGTCGCTGCAGAGGTGGAGTTGGGGTGGAGGTGGGATGCAAAAGTCGCACGTGAGGGAGAGAGATATCTCGTTGGTATTTATAGCGTTTGGTGGAGGAAGGATGAAGGTAGTGATTGCTAATTACTGACGACTGGGAACGATTGAGCGTGGTTGTTGTCATCCCTCCCGAACTTTGGTTATATAAACTCCATAAAAAAGGGGAAACCATTTAGCTACAGTATAAGTACACATCATAGAATATCTGTCTCTAGTTCAAAAGTTACTTCCAACTTCATAAGATGTGTTAAATTATAAATTTTACAGTATTTGAAAATCAATATCTCATCTTTCTTTTAATTTATCATGCTATTGTTTACATTAATGAATTTTATGATGCAGGTATTAAGTGTAACAAAAACGTACACATAGTGACTTAACAGAGGTTCACTAAAATGACCCAATCTCCAGAAAAATATTGTACATTTTCTAATAAATTGAGAGCACCTACTCCTCAAAGGACACCTGTATTTCACTGGGTAGCTGTTACTTAATAATACATTTTACATAGAGTATTGTGCCAGTAAATTTTGTAGATTTCACTGAATGTTAGATATTATTAGATGTTTAAAATTCTTAATCTTGCCAGATAAAATATATAGTGCATGATTCACTATTGTAAATGTATTAAGTTCTAACTTTCATCTGTTAATTGGGTTTTTGGCAGATTAGTTGTGCAAGGTGTAATGTGTATAAAACAAATTAATATGCACCCTAATATCCATGGACTTTGCCAGACTTCAAGAAGTGGAAGACCACAGATCATACTACAGAAATCTTATCGACATTGTTAAATTCATTGGTAATGATCACATTTCCCTGGCATTTGCAGAGATCATTTTGTGACATCCTTAACACCTCAGGTCGTGGTTGTGAACATGTGACGACTTGAATGTTGCCAGCCCAGGACATCCACTGTACCTCACCATAGAAGTGTGGTCAAGAACACAAAAGAGGTCCATTGTCGGCATCATGGGCCACTTGAGTGAGGCTTACTCATCAGTACTGGGAAGGAAGCCCTCTAAGGATATCAGATTGCTGCTCTTGGCGAAATTGCCTCCAAACTAGAACTTACAAAAGAATCCAGCAGAAAGGGGATCAAGGACATTGTATTGTAGTAGGCACCATCATTCAAGTGGTACTTTTAAAAATCTCCTTTCTACTTGGCCAGTGAAGATCACTTAGCACTGTTCTTAAGAATATAAGTGTTTACCTCAGTGTCCTAGCTAATTTTCACTCTTGGTTTGCAAAATCTGACCTACAGAACCTACAAAAATGCCCCCCTTAAATCAATTGGCAAAGCAATTTCTTACTTATCTGTTTGATCTGCTGCATAGTGGAACTGGCACAGAATACAGTTGTACAGTATGACACCTACAACTCAGTGGTGGATGAAGGGGGTCCCCCCTTATGTGAAACTTTGGAATTCTTTGGGATGAAATGTACAATGTGCAAAATACCCAGTACAAATATGATTAATTATTACAAGAATGTGTCATGCTGGTCTTTAAAAAGTGGGGAATCTAATCAAAGTTCATACTTAAAAAAAAGACAGATACTGATAGAAGTAGTCAGACATGTCATTATCTACTGTACAGGAAGTCTACATAAAGCACAAAAGTTATACATGGGAGGAAACCATCTATCCCTACAGTACTGTATGTCTACATTAGGTGTATCCTGGATTAGTACATGGAAACAAACCCAAAGGAGATAAAACTGACTTGTCTCTTCTTGTTCAGAAATCTAAAAAGTTTCACCTGATCATATACATAACAAAATCTAAAAATTAAAATGTAATTTAATGATAAATGAGAATTGAAAACATGGGAAATCTGCAATATTACAAGGACTTTAAAAGTGTGAACATAGCATTCCAGAACCAAAAAGATTCAACCTTTCAAAGATTTAAGTTTTTTTTTTAATGTAACCCACTAAGCCCATACTATTATGGCTCAACACCTTTATAATTATCTTTTTAAATGTTCTTTTTAGGGCATAGGACAGTTTATTCAGTCAATACATAAATTGTAAGAGTTTTCACTATTTACTTAGTTACTGTGAATGAATGTCTCCTATACTTCACAAATAAAATTCTAAATACTCAGGAACTGCACTAAAAAGCTGTAGAATGTGCAATCTTTAAATGCTCCTTGCAGCAATAGTCTTCTTGTGCAGCCTCACACTGCCACCTTGTGGCAAAAAAACGTACCTACTGTAAATATCGGAACAGTAAATGGATGTTTCTAAAGTCCCAGTTCCCAAAAACAGATCTATTTAACATTAGAAATATGGTATGCTAATCCAACTATCCATTTTCAAACTCCTTCATCCAATTTAGGATGACACCAGTCCATCGCAGTGCACTCATAGACACACTCACACCAGGACCAATTTTTCAGAAGTCAATTAATCTACCAGTATGTCTTTGGGCATACTGAGAAAAAATAGGAGCAGTCAATGAAAACCCACATGAACCTGGGAAGAACATATAAACTCCATATAAATAGAAGAAACACTGTTAAATTACTTTTATCTCATAATGCTTGACTCTCATAATGCACTTTATATGTTTCATTATTTTGTATGTTTTGAAGGTAGAAACTTCCTAAGTAAATGTGTCTCTTAACGGCCATGGTTCCTTAAGTATGTGGTCCAAGTTTGGTCCAAGGAGAAGCACTGAGCTTCTTTAAAAGCTGTCATTATGCCGTTACTGACCCAGTGAAAACAACCCAAAGTATCTTGTAGCTGAGGGGAATAACAGGTTGTTGTTTGATGAGCACTGACATTTTTTTCTTATTGTGCTCATGGTGTACAGTAACAGAGGTGTTTTAGTCAGAACAGACATTTCACAGCTCTACGGTGCTGTTTATATTAGACCTTAAGGGACTGTCTGTTTGGAGTTTGCATCTTCTCTTTATTTTTGTTTGGGATTTTTCCTGGTGTTTTTGTTTACTTCTAGGTCCCAAAGGCAGGTTATTTAAATTTTTGTCATGTAATAATGTGAGGGTTTAAATTCACTGCGACAACAGTAAAGTCTCTGCTGTAGTACAATAACTTACTGTATTATTTTTTTTTAACTGTAAAGTTATTGTAATAACTTACAATAACTTTTAAGTTGTGCACTGTAACACTGTAACATACTTTAAGAGCAGTACATTGTGAGAGCTCATTGACAACTTAGGAATCAATCAAACAATAATTTACAGTGTCATGCACAGATTGTAAATATACAATATACAATTTGTCGATATAACACGTCATGCATAACAAACAACAAACGTAATAGGTTTGAGAAATGATCTGCTGTAATACAAAAGTGCTAACTCAGGGATTACATGAAGAATGTTTCATCATTGTATTTGTTTGTATTTACCATTGTGAACTAAACATCAAACGTGCTTGGAAAAATAGTTCAGTTCTCAAGAATTATAATGTCATTGATGTCGTTTCATAGTCAAACAGCTTTTGGCCAAACATTCTTTGACAACTTTAAAGTTCCTGCTGCGAAGAGGAAGCTGGGCTGGGTTGCTCTGTGGTCCAACTTGGCAGATTCTCGCTCTGTTCAGGGAGTATCCCAGTCCAGAGAAGAGGGAGGAAGAGGGGAGAGCTTTGTCTAGTGTTGCTGGCAGCTGTATAAGGAAGTATTGGGGTCTGGCTGTTAGACAGCTGAGAGAACATGGCTCGTCCTGGATAGAGCTTGGTACTGAATATGCTTGGATATTCAGATTGTTGACATAAATGTCCTGAGACAAACTGTCCTATTTCAGGCACATATAACAGAGCTAGTTTTTAAGGTACACTATGACATCACAAGTTGGTGACAGGTTGGAATGCTATCAGGTATAGTTCTGGTACCCACCCAGTGGGTCCCTCATTGGTGGATCTTCCTTTGGGTGATGAACAGTGACCTTGGACCTGTGGTCTTTGGAAGAAACAGACTACCAACTCACTGGCGCCCATCCTCTTATCAGAGGAGCCTCTTAACTCTTTTTTCAGAGAAGCTCAAGTTGCCTTGTCAATCATATGGCTCGCCACTATTAGATAGATAGACAGATACTTTATTGATCCCGTGAGGGAAATTGCAGTGCAACAGCAGCTTAACACAGACAACACAGCCACAGTGTAACGAATGATACAATAATAATACTAATACAATACATACACTACAATCAGTACAGTGAGGGGTGCACTAAAAGAGTTACTCGCCGTCCAGGACACACAAAGAACAAACTAGAACAGAAGAGTATGCAGAAAAATCATATTGCACATATGAATACAAATATAGATGTAAATATAGATATAAATATAAATATAAATGTATTGCACGGGTCCCTGGCATATATTGCACAAAAAACAGTTGTAAACAGGAAAAGAAAAAGAACAGATGTAGCAGTTTACTGTTCAGTCCAGAAACAGGTCACTGTCAATGTTGCCTCTGCCCAGACGCAAGGTGGATTTGTTGTACAGTCTTATGGCTGAAGGCAAGAATGACCTCCTGTAGCGCTCCCTGTCGCACCATGGATGAATCATTCTATTGCTGAACGTGCTCTTCATTTCTACAAGCCTGTCATAGAGGGGGTGGGAGACGTTGTCCATGATGGCCTCTAGTTTGGACACCATTCTCCTCTCAGCCACTACCTCCAAGGGGTCCAGGTCAGACCCAATGACAGAGCTTGCTCTCCTGATGAGGTTGTTCAGCCTTTTAGAATCCACTGCTCTAATCATTACTCTCAATTGTCTCTTTCTTTTTTTTATCAACAACGACTGTCTATTCCTAACATTAACTTTTCTTCAGTTCTGTGTTTTACATAGATACAATACAATAATTTTCTTTTTCCAGTTGATAATAATCTGAGAGCATATTCTGAATAAATAGCTAATAGTTATAGGATCTTGATTATTTGTCTGTTTGCACAATTCCATAGTCCTGCGCCCCTTTAGTTAAAGAAGTTCCTCCTGTTCTCAGTTGTTCATACACTCCCAAATATATTATATTTCTGTCCTCTGATCTGTGCTTCCTTGTTCATTCTAAAGATGTCCACTGCGTTACCTTTATCAAAGTATTGCCTCACTATGTTTTATGTTGTCTCTGACTGTCATTGAAAAGCTGGTCAACACATTGGAATTGATTCTGCAATGCCCTACTTGCTGGAGTATCTAAATCCATACTGAACAAACTCCTAAATGTTAAGAATTCAGCAGCCAGTATCTTGACCAGATAGTGCGCAAGCAATCACATTACACCTGTCTTGGAGTCCTGGCACTGATTTGGATTTAGGTCTAAATTCCTATCAGATTTTGTGTCAACTTCAAAATCTTCATGCTCACGTACAGTATAAGGCTCTACGTGGCTTGGCACCTTACTGTCTGTCTAACTTGTTATCTTCCTATTCTCCATCTGACAGCCTTCACTAGTCTGACTCTCCCTCAAGCTTCTTTGGGTGACAGGGCCTTTTCTTGCTATGCCTCAAAACTGGAATCCCCAGGGGTATCAGAGATACACCTTCCCTCAAGGCATTAAAATCCAGACTTATAACCTTCTTTTATAGAAAGGCTTTTATTAATTGGTGTTTGTCTGCTCCTTTGCATCTTTTGTTACATTATAGGTCCTTCGGTGTCTTTGTGCTAATTGTATCTCCTGACTTTGTTGCTGTTTTAATTGTTATCACTTTTTTAACTTATTTTCTTTACTTTTCTGTAAAGGCAATATATAAAGTGTATTAATATTAGTATTTGATGATTTTGAGTACTTGCATCATGTCCTTGTAGTCTGCTGAAAATTATATAGTATATTAAGTGTGGTGTCGCCGGGGGAAAAGCAGGTGTAAAAGGCATATAACTCACACCACACTGATCTTCTTTGTTCTTTGTCCGTACATTTCCCAATTCCGTTCCGTAATCTGTTTCCAGTATCCTTAAATAATCCAAATTTCAAAGTCCCTATGTCCACACCAATCCGCACCGTATCCAAGTCGTAATCCGTAAATCTTAGTCGTAAACCGTATCCCGTAGTCCATTATTCCTTATTTCTTTCCAGCACAATCCTAACCCTCTCCTTCCTCCAAAACGTATTCACCTTATCGGCTTCCACACCGGCTCACCGCTTCTGGGGCATTTATATTCTGTTTCCTGATGTAGTTCAGCTGTGTCTCCTTGTTTCACTGCATAGGCCTTTTCCAACAGTGGTGGGTCGGCTGGTTATCCTGGGTGGCCATCTTGCCCCAGGTCTATATCGAGTATTTTCAGTGTTTCATTCCATTTTTTATCATGAAATATGGGTAACTCAAAGTACTAGGATCAGTACACCACTTCCCATCGATTTTCCTGAAATGTCCCCACGCATGTCTCAAATTTCCATCTTCTAATTGGGCCGACCCAAACTTACCACGACATTCTGGTGGCTCCAAGTCCGGTAAATCCATATTTACGATTCATCTCCAAGTTCAGTTCCTCCTTCTTGTGGGTCCGTCTCATCAGGGACATCGTTAGGGGCGTCACCCCAGCCTTCAGGGCAGGGAATTGGTCTTTGCCTAGCTGTCTGGACAGTGTTCCAAATTTGGAGGAAGTGGGGACAGTCTCGTCCCAGTACCACAGGGTAAGGCAACTGCTCAACCACATACAGTTGAACGGTATGTCCCCTGTTCCGTAGAGATGTTCATTTCTACTGTCGGATAGACCTTGGTGTCCCCATGAATGCAAGTAATAGGTATTCCCTCCGTTCCCCGGATCTCCAGTTCTTCAGGAAGTATGGTAGGGGTCACCAGGGTCACAGTACTGCCGGAGTCCAACAAGGCCTCGACGGGTTCTCCCCCTATCTCGATTTTCGTAAGGTGGGAATCCTCCCAGGTTGGGACCCGTGCTGTAAGGTAGTTACATTTGGCTTCATCTCTGGGGTCTACCTGCATGGGTTCGGACAGGCAGGGGCAATGGCTGGCTAAATGTCCTTCTTAATGACATTGATTTGCCTCCCGTTGCGCTTGGATAGCTTCTTGCTGTCCTTTTAAAGCCTGAAAATGGGCGAGGGTGGCCTGGGACAATTGCTGTATTAACTGTTCCATTGTTTTTCTCCACACATACAAAGTGAAGCCCACACACAAAAAAAACTTACTTTCTTCGATTCTCAAACCCTAGCAGCGAATGCCCGCATCCTCCACCAATTGTGGTGTCGCCGGGGGAAAAGCAGATGTAAAAGGGATATAACTCACACCACACTGATCTTCTTTGTTCTTTGTCCATACGTTTCCCAATTCTGTTCCGTAATCTGTTGCCAGTATCCTTAAACAATCCAAATTTCCAAGTCCCTATGTCCACACCAATCCGCACCGTATCCAAGTCGTAATCCGTAAATCTTAGTCGTAAACCATATCCCGTAGTCCGTTATTCCTTATTTCTTTCCAGCACAATCCTAACCCTCTCCTTCCTCCAAAACGCATTTACCTTAGTTCAGCTGTGTCTCCTTGTTTCGCTGCATAGGCCTTTTCCAACAGTGGGTCAGCTGGTTATCCTGGGTGGCCATCTTGCCCCTGGTCTATATCGAGTATTTTCAGTGTTTCATTCCAGAAATACCGGTTATAAATGACCCTTCCCCAGGTCCTGTTACAAAAGTTATAAGCTTATATAAGTAGTTCAAGTAGGTAGCTGTGTCAGCATGCGTAGGCAGCAAAGGAACAGGTAACGGGTTTATTCCATGCTGAAAAGAAAAGAAAGGAAACAACATTTTTGGCTGTGGAGCCTTCTTCAGCTGTGAGAAAGACAAAGTAGACAGCAAAGATTAAATAGCACATATAGTATAAGCTTGTATAAGGTTCAGTTATTTCAGTCTGTCAGTGCTGGACACTCCCAGAATTCTGCTCTCAACTTTTTTTGGACTTATTCCAGAGGAGCAAAATCTTTATAATGTAGTCACTAAAATCATACACCCAGTTAGTATATTATACAACTTTAACATAGCATCCGTTGATTTGAATTCTGGCGTTCACATAAATATTTTAACATTTTGTTTTCCATTTTTATTTCTTCCTCAAATTGTCTTTGAAGCAAGCTCTTCTAACTCAGCATTATGGATCATTAAAAAGTTTATGTTTGTAGAGCCCTGCAGTTGTCTACACTAAATGTCATCTGCAAAGTCTTCATTTTTATCAAAATCTTATTTAATCTGCTGCATCTGCAGTGCTCAATAATTCTCCTAATTTAGTGTAATCTACAAACATGACACGTTTCTAAAAATATCAGAATATAGATCATTAGGAAGAGCTATGTTTCTAGTATAGATCCCTGTGGTACTCCACTAATTAGATCACTCACATTTGAACATTCACTTGCAAGTTGTATTTGCTATATTCTATGTTTTAATCATTTTTATTTATTTTTTAATTAAAATGTACACAAGTCTCTGAATGCCAACCACATGTTATTTGAAAATTAATATTTAATCTACAGTAAATATACTATATTGTATGCTCCATGTGTTTCCATTATCCTTGTTCAAAGAACTAACAGTTTGGCAAGGCAAGACCCACCATTCAAAATCCATGATGACCTTTCCCTAGGACGGTACTGCCATACTGTATATTAAAGGTCTAATAATTGTTTCCCTAAACTTACATGTAATTAAAGTCAGGCTTATTGGTTTATAATTACTTGGGTCAGTTTTGTCACCCTTCTTATAGGTGAGCAGTATATTAGCAAAATACATGGCTACTACCCCCATCTTGAGTGACTGTTGGAAATGTTGTTATCAGTGGCTTCTGATCGTTTCATTGATCATAATTAGTTTTGGAAGCACAGTGGTACAGATCATGTATTTTCTTGGGTTTCTCATGATGCCCTGGTTTCTTCCCGCAGTAGAAAAAATATTTTTGGGATCTGGGAAATTGGCCCTGAAGTTTCCCTTGTAGTTCTCCAAATAATTTAGAAATCTGTGAGAGCTGAAATTCCACATGAGCGAAAACAGATGACAGGATAAGGTCAGTGCAGAATAAGTCACTCATATGAGCTACTTAAGAGTCACTCGTATAAGGCTTATAAGAACAACTAGGGAGAAAAAGGTTTCAGTCTGTGTTTAGATTTGGGTCTGTGATGAGAGGATGAGTAAGAGTTGTTCTGGGACAAGAGAAGAGCTATTTTAATTAATAATAATAATGATAATAATAATTACTTACACTTATATAGCGCTTTTTTGGACACTCCACTCAAAGCATTTTACAGGTAATGGGGACTCCCCTCCACCACCACCAATGTGCAGCATCCACCTGGATGATGCGACGGCAGCCATAGTACGCCAAAACGCTCACCACACATCAGCTATCAGTGGGGAGAAGAGCAGAGTAATGAAGCCAATTCATAGATGGGGATTATTAGGAGGCCATGATTGGTAAGGGCCAATGGGAAATTTGGCCAGGACGCCGGGGTTACACCCCTACTCTTTTCGAGAAACGCCCTGGGATTTTTAATGACCACAGAGAGTCAGGACCTTGGTTTTATGTCTCATCCGAATGACGGCGCCTGTTTACAGTATAGTGTCCCCGTCACTATACTGGGGCATTAGGACCCACACAGACAGCAGGGTGAGTGCCCCCTGCTGGCTCCACTAACACCTCTTCCAGCAGCAACCTTAGTTTTTCCCAGGAGGGCTCTCATCCAGGTACTGGCCAGGCTCACACCTGCTTAGCTTCAGTGGGTTGCCAGTTGTGAGTTGCAGGGTGATATGGCTGCTGGCTTATATAGCAGTTTTCTGGGCACTCCACTCAAAGAACTTAACAGGTAATGGGGACTCCCCTCCACCACCAATGTGCAGCACCCACCTGGATGATGGGATGGCAGCCATAGTGCACCAGAACACTCACCACACACATCAGCTACAGTACGTGAGTGGAGGAGAACAGAGTGACGAAGCCAATTCAAAGATGGGGATTACCCTATTGTTTTTGAGAAGCTCCCTGGGATTTTTAATGACCACAGAGTGTCAGAACCTCTGTTTTATGTCTCATCCACAGAACTGAACCTTTTACACTATAGTGTCCCCGTCACTATACTGAGGCATTAGGATCCACACAGATTGCAGGGTGAGTGCTCCCTAATGTCCCCCCTAACACCACTTCCAGCAGCAACCTTAGTTTTTCCCAGGAGGTCTCCCATCCAGGCACTGGCCAGGCTCACACTTATTTAGCTTCAGTGGGTTGCCAGTTGTGAGGTGCAGAGTGATATACAGTAGCTGCTGGCGTTTGTAATAGGCTGAAGTCACTTACACAGGGACGTGCAGAGCAGATTGGCTGCAGTGGGTCAAGCCTATGCCCCTTTGCCCTCATTTGCAATAAACAACGTACAGTAGGCTACTACACTTGTGGAGGTCGTGTTAAACATTTTTGAACGATGGGAAGATACACAGATTTTTCAGAAGGACTGCACAAAATTAATACACCAAGGGTGTTGTATTGAGCACTTTGTGTTTAAGAAAGACAATTTTCATTCACCTATTCTAGGTTTGCAAACCGATGAACTCTCCACGTTATTGTCTGCATGGCTACTTAGCTAGCTAGATATGAGATTTCCTCATGAAAATTTAGGTAACTGAGTAGACAAGCCAGTCTTTTTGTATTTGATAAAAACAATTAACATGAATATTCTTTGTTGTATATATATATGTTCAGTCACAGAAACAGGAGAGCATGCCTTCAGAAAAAAGAAGAAGAAAAAAAAGAGAATGAATTTAGGGAGGCAGATAAAGGGAGTACATTGCTTCATAACTGGGTCACAACTAGCAGCAGACGAACAGGTAAATGGTCATAAAAAAAGCCAGTTCCTTAGGCTACATTCTACGTACGCCTTTATAACAGAAGAGTCTTGCCTCACAAGAATGATTACATCGGTAAAAGTTGTACGACTTAAGTTTTGACGAATATCAAAACTGCCTGTAGCCTATTTACAAAAAATATACAGGCTATATGAGTAGTAATTCCATTATAATTTTTGGATATCTCTGCCAAGTATTTTTTAGGACACGACCAACAAATTATTCTATTGGAATTTAATTTATAGCTTAATATGTAATTATAAAACTGATGTGTTATGCATAAAATATGTTTAAACTTGTAGTAGTGTATATTGAGCAATTTCAACAGATATCCAGTACATAATAATAATAATAATAATAATAATAATAACAACAGAGATATAATGCTTTATAAGACAAGTAAATTATCTGTTTCTTTATTTAAGATGGCAGATGATAATTTCTAGTGGTTTCCTGAATATTTGTCCAAAAATAGACACTTTTTGGGGAAACAAATTCTTTGATTTGATGTGTCATCTTGTGAACTCTTGCTCTTAAGATGGAAAGAGATTACATTTGGTATTGTATGTAATTAGAAAGTAATTATTTTATTTGCTCTGTCCTCTTGTTCAGATGTGTTATAATGTACTGTATATGCTCAGTAGAGGGGGCCTCTGAAGTCACATCCAAACTTCCTGTAAAATTAAAAAACACAGAAATAGAAGCGGGCACTGATTTGTGTCCAGGATACTCTAATGTAACAAATCCTGCCCCAGAAAGTGCCCCTTCTCCCCTTTTGAGCCACTGCCCACCAAAAGGTCCCTGCACGTCTCTGCTTACACATACGGTATGCATCTTAAACAGCTTAGGTTCGTACTGAGGGTTGTCAGAGGTGGGTCTTTGTTTACCAAATTCAGTGAAGGTGAAGTGTGCTGTGGATGAACAGGGTGGGCCATCCATACCAGGATTGACAAGATATGTTAGGACCTGCATTCCTTTTCAGAGTAGCAGTATACTTCTTTCACAAGCAAGGGATAAGTTTAAATTAGTCATCCAAACTCCTAACAATCCCCGAGTCTTAACATCAGCAGATGGGTGGCCTGAGTTTAATCAGAGAGAACAACAAATTGGCTCCTTGATGTCTCTGGGGGAACACATTCTTATTAAAGATCAGTGTCCCCTGGACAGGCAGGATCAGTAGAATGGTGATGGAGAAAAATTAATGTTTTTAGTGGAGATATACTGCATGTAGTATTTATAATATTTTAGTGAATGCTGCAAACATGGAACATGGATTTAATTGAGTTGATAATTGTCTGGTGCCAATTGATTTAAGAAGTGCTCTTCAGTAAAAAAAAACAGGTGTCACTGAGCCAATTTGAAAGCATTGGTGTTGGTTGTGATAGTGGAACTGAGTAAATAAAAGCCACTGAGAAAGAAGAGTATCATAGTCTTTGCTGAGAGGGGACCAACATGTTAGATCTGGGGTCCAAAAAACAAGGACGGACCACTGAAAAAGTAAAAAACAAAATTAACATGCTGGAGGTGTCAGACTTTAGGTGTGCCAGCATTGTTGCAGAGTGTCTGGTCTGCAGTCATTCCCATCTGTCTGTTCATTATAAATTGATCATGTAGTAAGACTAGTTTAGTTATAAAACCAAGCAAGTTCAAGAGCAGCTGGATAAGGTTCTCTATTCAGAAGCTTTCGGAAACCTTACCTTTGGAGTAGGATGTTTTTTCTGTACTCAGAAGTAACTTCTGAAGTCACTCTGGAGCAGCTGTGCAAATTAAGTTATCAGCCAAGGAGATCTAGAGCTCAACTGGGATGAAACCAAGCAGATTAGGGTTGGGAACCACTGATCCAGGCTATTAGCTTCAACAACATGGCAGAGTCACTTGTTTCATATTCCTACAACTCTTGGTGCTCATCTTGCTCTTTCTGTCCTTTACTGTTATTCATGTAGCTCCTACAGTGCCTATATAAAGTCTACAACCCCTTGGACTTTTTCACATTTTAATATGTTACAGCATGGAACCATAATGTATTTAACTGAGAATTGTTGCCAATCATCAAGACAAAGTAGTCTATAATGTCAAAGTGAAAAAGAAATCCAGACATTTTACTAAATTAATTAAAAATAAAAAATAGAAAATATTTGAATACATAAGTAAGTCTTTATCAGTGTTGCACATCTTGACACTGGAATTATTGCCCATTTTTCTTGGCAAATTTGCTCAAGCTCCATCAGGTTGGATGGGGACCGTTTGTGAACAGCAATTCTCTCTGGAACAGTAATTCCACAGATGCCCAATTAGATTGAGGTCTTGGATTTGACTGGGCCACTCCAGGACATTAACCTTTTTGGTTATAAGCCACTCCAGTGTGGCTTTTGCTGTATGTTTCAGGTCATTGTCCTGTTGGAAGATGAATCATCTTCCAAGTCCCAGTGCTCTTGCGGATTGCAGCACATTTTCCTCCAGGAGTTTTCTGTGCTTAGCTCCATCCATTTTTCCATCTATCTTTACGTGTTTTCCAGTCCCTGCTGCAGAGAAGCATCTCCAAAGCATGATGCTGTCACCTCCATGCTTTACTGTAGGGATGGTGTTCTCAGTGTGATGTGCTGTGTTAGGTTTGCACCAAACAAAGTTCAATTTTGGTCTCATCAGACCATAGAATCTTCCTCCAAATTGTTAAATCTCTCATATGCCTTTGGGCAAACTCCAAGTGAGATGTGATATGAGCTTTTTTCAACAAAGGGTTTCTTCTTGCCACCTTTCCTTACAAGCCAGATTTATGAAGTGTGCGTGCTATTGTTTTCTTATGCACTATTTCTCCCATCTCTGTCATGGAGGACTGTAACTCCTTTAGAGTTGGTGGCCTCTCGTACTATGGCTCTTCTTGCCTGGACACTCAGTTTTAGAGGATGGCCAGTTCTGGGCAGATTCACAGTTGTTCTGTACTTTCTCACCTTTATAATGATGGACTTCACTGTGCTTCGAGGTATATTCAATGCCTTGGAAATTTTCCTATATCCTTGCTCTGACTGGTATTTTTCAAGAACCTTGTCTCAGATCTGCTTAGAATGTGCCTTGGTCTTCATGGTGTAGTGTTTCCTTGGAAATGCAATAACTACAAGGGGAAGCTCCCAGACACAGGTGTATTTATTCTGAAATCATGTGAAACACCTCAACTGCAGACAGGTGGGCTCCAGTCAAGTAATTATGTGACTTGGAGAAGAGAGTTGGTTACTTCAGAGGTAATTTAGGTGTGTCAAAGCAAGGGGGTGAATACTTACGCATTCAATTATTTTCTGTTTTTAATTTTAAATATATTTAGTAAAATGTCTGGATTTCTTTTTTACTTTCACATTATAGAGTACTTTGTGTTGACGAGTGGCAAAAATTCTCAAATTGTGAAAAAGTCCAAGGGGGATGTAGACTTTCTATAGGCACTGTATTCACTGGCACCATCCACATTCCAATCAAACCCTGGTTTTACCTGCTGTTGTCTGAACCTCTCTGCTCTTACCTGCTGTTTATCTCTTTGTACACCCTCTCCCACTAATGTTACTCCTCCTTTTACACTGTTTTTCTCAGCCTAATTTTACATGTTATAAGAGGAACCCTCTCATTCATTTCTTCTCTCAGTGGTAAGATGATTACAAAAGAAATAGTGTTTGGGCCTTAATGTTTGTTGGCATTTACAGCCTACTTGAGATTACAACTTAACTGATCTGAATGTTTCAATGAAGGTTTCTTTAGTGAAATCATTAAATTATTTGTGTCTTTTTGGTGGTGCATGTGCCACATTTCATTTTTCTATTTGATGATTGAAAGACAACTGACAACTATTCAAAAACATTATGGAGATTGTGACATTTTAAAACCCACATGGTCTGGAGAATTGTGCTCTTTGTTGTCATAAATTGTCACAAAATGCATCACAATGACGTTCTGCTGCAATCTGTGTTTTTGATCCTTTCAGATTTGTTAGGTTCACTGTACATTATTAAATGCTTTAATCCTGTTCATTGTCATTGTGAGAATAAGAAAACAATTTATGTTTGAGGTTAAGTGCAAATTCACCAACAAAGTGCAGTCAGGAAGGTCTGTTTACCTATTACCCTATTATTATTATCAGTAACAAAATTTGATGCCGCACAGAAATAAAACTTCTTCTTAAAATATTAAAGTCTAAAAACACTGTACAGTGATGTGTGGAAATGTATTCACTACTGTTGAATTTCCTGGGCTATAAACATTAAAAAACTAAATAAATAGTGTATATATTAGTCAATGCAGAACAAATACATATGAATATATGAAAAATACATTTAAATTGTGTATTTATTTTCTACATGATTTATGTGAAAATGTTCCAGTTTCTTTTTCTAGAAATAATTTTAGAAGTATTTCCCACATTTAAATAAATGTCTTTAAATAAAGATGCAGTAAATTTACTGTAAATCTGGTTTGCATAACAAAACAAGCAGTTTAATTTTGATAACTTAATTAAATAGAAAAATGATACCGTTCCTAACAATTAATATCAGATATAAGGGACTTATTAATCCATGTTGAGTAGAACAGTTTGAGGCAGGACAGGAGCTTATAAAATGCCCTTAAATTAACATTACACCTTTACTGAGGTTAATAGTTAGTTAATGACTAATCATATGGGCAAGCTGTTTGCTATCTGTGCCATAGATAAGACTAACTGAATAACTGATCAATGGCACTGTTTATGTGTGACAGACATTATAAGACATAAGACTGATTATCAAATGCCAAATAGTCACTGTATCATACCACTTGTAAAAAAAACAGTTTGCAACAGAAAAGTTTAACTCCAGAAAAACACATTATGAACATTGTTATTTTTATTTGGGTTAATTAAATAACAGTACTCAATTTATTGAAGGTTTAACGTTTAAATAAAGATGTCATGCAATAGTGTTTAAAGGAAATTTTAGTAATTGTAATATACTGTATTTTGTCCAGATGAACATTAAGCTATATGGCAAGCCTATAAATTAATACATAGCATTGCATTATAATATAATCAATAATGGCAATAATAGAGCATATTATAATGCTGACTGCCTCACAGGGCTGGGGCCCTGGATTCAATTTCAGACCTGCATGGAATTTGTACTATATTGTAACGCTTACGGCCGACAGGTACTGTGTAAGAGCCGGCTTACCAGAGCAGGTGACGTCACCGCCCTTCCCAGTAATAGCAGGACCACAGCCCGTGGGCTGTGGAGAGATCTCTCTTTGGCTCACCGGGCTGGGTCCCTGCAGAGTGACGCGGGAGTCCTGGGTTCAAGCCCCTGACGGTGCGGGGCTGACCTAATGCAGCAAGGGTGCCCGCCTGAGCCCCTATTGCGTTACAATATGTTCTTCTTGTATTCGTGAGGGTTTCCTCCCACAGTCAAAAAAAATACTGGTAGATTAACTGGCTTCTAGAAAAACAGGTATGAGTGCATGGGAGTGTCTGTGTATCTGCCCTGGGATGGACTGCCATCCTGCCCAGGGTGTATCCTGTCTTATGCCTGTTGCTTGGTTGACAGGCTCCAGCTCGCCTATGACCCAACATTGGAAGAAGCGGTAAGAAAATAGATGGATGGTAATCGGGACTTCATATACCACCTAAGGTCATGCTAAATATTTTGCTTCATAATTTGTAGGCAACCTAAAAAAGTCTATCAATATTACTAGACAGACAATGCTGCTAGAGGGTGTTAAAATATTTGCAAAGTTCCTGCTATTTACATGTCCTATCATATGTAATTATGATTTTGTACAGATTTTATGCCATCAATATGATTTGAGATCATGCCATGTCATTAACCAAACCGCATTATACCATACTGTGTCGTGGGAAGCTGGAGCCTACCCGGCAAGCAACAAGCACAAAGCAGGGTACACCCTGGATGGTTTGCCAGTCCATCGCAGGGCAAGTGCAAGCCAATCATACATGGGGACCATTTGGAGGCCATGGTAAAGGCTGAGGGGGGAAATTTGGCCCGGACATCAGGATAACTCTCTACTCTTATCGAGAAATGCCCGGGGATCTTTAATGACCACTGAGAGTCAGGACCTCAGTTTAACGTCTCATCCAAAAGACAGCACCCACTTCAGTATAGTATCCCAGCCACTATACCAGGGCATTAGGACCCACACAAACTGCAGAGTGAACACTCCCCACTGGTCCCACTGGTCCCACTAACACCACTTCCAGCAGCAACCATAGCTTCTCAGGAGGTCTCTCATCCAGGTACTGACCAAGCTCAATCCTGCTTAGCTTCAGTAGGTAGCCAGTTGTGAGTTGCAGGGTGATGATTTAAAATCATATATGCTTAAATATTTTAAAATAATCAACGTCAGTTGAAAATATCTTATCTCATGTTCTTTTAATCTTTTAATCCATTCTCACACTGACCTTTTTCAAATTGCCTGTTGAGCTCACATTAGCTCAAAAACTTATAAGGATGTTATGTTGTCATCTTCATTTGATCTCACTCTAAAGGAAAAATCTTCTTCTTGCCCATAAACAAGTATCTTTATTCTAGTGAATGTGACATTTGTTCTACATAACTGACGCCTTCTGTTCTGTACCACATTCCTTAATCATACGTTATTCACACTTTTCACAGTGACATAAGTTTCATTGCTTAGAAATATACTTAATTCTTCTGCATAGTCAGTTGTATCCTATGCATACACAAATACTATTCCTATTCACTTATTGGAGAAGAATGTCTTTTAGAAATTAGTGGATATTTTGAACATTACCTTTCACTAACACACTTTTCTGATTTTCTCATTAACTGGAAAACTCTAAAAAGATTTGTCAGTGCAAAACATTTACTTCTTTTCCACGGGGTAGACACAAAACTTTACATGCTGTACCTTCATAGGCCTGTCAGTAACATCTTTAACACGATAAGCCTTCAAAATCTATGCAGAAATCCTATTAAAATTAAGAGGCCCTGTTGCTGGAGGCCTTTGTTACCACAGACATTATAATATAATAATCATTTAGTGGCCTAAATGATTTTTTGGTCTTTTGGAGACAGAAATTGGTCCTCTCAAAGGAGTCTTTAGAAAACCATACTATAAATTTTGGTGTGTGTAAGTTCGCTCCTGCATATTGTGTAAGCGTGACACTGTGGGTGGTGGTCTGTGCGCCTTTTTCGCGCATGCTCTGTTCTCACTGCAGAATGCAAGGCGAGTCGATTCTCCTACAGAAACACATGCAGCTCAACCGAGCCCAGCTTCATGGCATCCATTCCCTGTTCCATCATGAAAATAACGGGAACTGATCACTACAAGGCATCGGATTTGTAATGTCTTAACACTGAAATAGAGAAAGAGAATAAAAACCGGTAACTAAAGGTAAGCGGTATATATGTTTAATCCTTGCCTGCTGATTCTTGAGCCTCTTATCAGATGGAATCCGGCTGCGAACCCCAAGTGGAAATTAAGTGATGCGATGCTGTTTGTGCATAATATTGTACAGATAGTACGATGGGTGTTTTGCTTTAGGTGATGACAATTGAACAAGTTTGGGGGATTAGTGATGTTTTTGGCTTTATCCTTTAGCAGGGATACAATTTCCCACGGGCAAATGCCGTTTCGAGGTTAAGATGAAGATGATGCTCTAGAAATAGACAAGTAAATGCTCAGGTGGATATCCGTCTAACCTAGTGTCTTAAAGACCAGCAATCATTGCTTTTCAGGATTTCATTAGCAAGACACATCTAGCAGCTGGTTTAGCTATGGGTTTAAATCGTAAATTCGTGTTCAAGTTAGTTACTTTGAATATGCCGGTGTATGTACAGTAATAAACCATACAAGGAATTCGAGGACAACTGATTATTTCAAAGCTAGCAGTGAATATAATAATAATTCCTGAAGAACTGACATTTTGGATAAAAAAATGAATGCTGGTATCTGTTTGATTCATGGAATTTGTAGCCAATCCCGTATTGATGTTGTAGCATTAATTGCTAAATACAACCTTTCTCACATTACGGTTCAACTAGTTTCAGTATTCCGAAATCATATAGTTTTATTTTGTTTTTTTGTTTGAGTTTAAAAGCGTTCATGGAATATCGTTTGTTCATTTTATGTAGCAAACTACAAAGACGACTGAAATACAGTACTGCATGTACTGTAAGACTGACTTTACTAGTTTACCATACCGGGGACAGCCACATTCTGGATTGTATAGACGACGTTATATTAATTAACGCATTTTTATCGTACACAAGAATACACTTACTTTTACTCTGCAGAAGAAAATAAAAGTTGAAATGGTTTGAAATTTTGAAATCTACAGGTTCTACTACTACTTTATTGAGTGCTTCAAACAAGTCGCTGTAGATTATGTTTGGTAAATTTATTTTAATGCACATTAGTAAAATGAGATTTTAGGTATAAATGCCAGATATTGTGCATGCATGTAATAGTATTCATAAATATAGACAGAATATACATTTTTGTTATTTAAATATATATATATTAATTCATTAGAATTATTGGCTAAATTAGAAACACATTTGTCTTCAGCAATTTTACTAACAATTTCATATTTCTTTGATGCACTAAATGTCATTGTGCAGAATTTTCTTTTAGAATGCATAATTGTTAGTTCTATCTGAAATGTGAAATAGATTTTCACACTTTTCACTTCACTCTAATAAGTGAGATATCCTTTAGTTTAAAGACCAGTATACTGCAGATTTTGTGTTGCTCACCGACACAGATTGGAGGCCTACTCTGTTAGAGGAGTTTGTATTTTACTACCAGAAGAATGCTTTGAGAGTTTATAAAGAACTACAGTATGTGTTAATTTTTATGGGAAAAGGTATATTCAACATAAATGTGTTCACAGTAGTGGTTGTTTTAAATAGTAAATAACATGCTGGTTTACACACAAACAGGTATGTGCAAAGTACAGAGTGTCATGCAGAAATATACAGGACTGACCCAGTACAGAGTTTTTTTCACATAATCTCAATTACAGAATTTTCATATTCTGTCTATTTTAAGAGATCAGACATAAGATTTAAACATGAGTAATGTTTTCCCATTACAACCAATCAAAGTTACCCGCTGGTTATTCTTAAGCTAGAGCAACATGGGCACTCCAAGCTTAAAACCAAATGGAAGTCTTGCAGTTAATGTGATTACTCTAAGAAAAAGAACTGTATGTTCAATGACAGAGATTCCAGTAAATAAAATGGTTAAAAAAATGAATGCCAGATTCCCCCGTGTTACAGTAAAAAGGAAATCACATAAAAGTAAAAACCAAAATGCAAGGAAGAATAAAAAATACTGTTTATTCCTTTTTGATTATTTAGAATTGCCATAATTTTCCTTATATAACAGAAGTTGAAACCATTAGTTGCCTTTGAGAGAAATCAGCACAGCCTTGCAGTGCCTCTAGGAAATCAGTAATGCAATGCTCCATGTCATGCTGCTTCTCTGAAAGAGAAAAGGCGAGGCTTGAATGCATCTGGGAGGTGTGACACAGCTTCTAGGAGCAGGGCCCTGCAGTATTGAAATGAGTACCCTTCGCAGGGAGGTAATTGTGTACAACTGTGACAAAGCACCAAGCAAAAATGCCCTTGTGAATGAAGTAGGGGCAAGAGGTCCTGCAGAAGACTGATCTACACCGGCACTGACAAAGCTTAAACAATTCAATGTTATTTTGGCAGAGAATGTTTTAATATGGCATGGCTGAGCACACAGGGCCTGGCCAAAGATGGGAGTTCCTGCCAAAGGTGTACATCTTGGTCACATGCATCAGACTTTTTGAATTCCAGAGGGATCATTCTGGATGATTTTGGTCCTGGAATTTGGGATGTTGTCTGCATATGACAAAGTATAATCTGTCCTCTACAAGCCAGGAAGTCTTGTCAGTACATCATTGCACAGGGGAAAAAAAAGCTTTTCACCACTCAGCTCTAAGACATGAACTCATTTTATGCCAACAGTGAGGACTTCTGCACTGAGCCAGTGTGGGGCATTGATTCCAGATCCACCTGCATCTAAGCAAACATATCTGCTTTGCATACCTCAATACCCTATATGTACTATGGTCCTCTTATGTATTTACATTCCTCTTATAAGTATCCCTGATTGATGTTTATCTATTTCTGAATCTTTCTTTTGGTTCTATGATAAAGGGTGACGCAACAGGTTGCAAAACAAACACTTAAAAAGTTGTCTTTTTGACTTACTGTCTGCATCTTTACAAAACTATATTCTGTTGAATTTGGGTGATAACAGCTTTTTACACCTCAGTTACTCCAATTTTGTGATCCAAAGCAGAAGAGTTGGAAAATTAAGAAAAGCTAGGACCCTGCCTGTTTTATAAAACGTGTATAGTTAAAGTCTGACTTTAAACACAAAACATTGATTCGAGTTTTTAAGAGGCATTGTTGCGATATTTGCTTGTTCTTAAGTGGTTGGTTTTGTTAAATGTCACCCAATGGTTAATAGATGTCCATATTTTTAAATGTGTTTGTTGCAGATCAGCTGTACCATTCCGAAAGGTTTTGATGCTCATGCAGAAGGCTGATATTTACTTAACAGATGTGGATGTCCTGTGGTGAAACACCATATTCTTTTGGTGATAATGACAATGTTTTTTTTTGGCTTAGATCATTATAACTAGACATGATTTTGTAGCAGATCAGAGAATCTTGTTTTAAGATCAAGTTGTACTAAATTGCACTAACCCTTTTGTGTCTTTTTTATTTTAAGAAATAAGGTAGAAAATTACTGACAGCCAAGAGCTGATAGAGAGAGGTGCAACTTGTCTGTTCCGTAACTGGGTAGAATTCTTCTGGCATTCTTACAAAGTAGTTTGTGGCATTGTGCTTTTAACTTTTGACCTGTCTGGCAAGTGATAGACTAATGGGTTTCTTAAAGCATCTTAAACCTTACATTATTTTGTACATCCTTTCAGCCTGCAATGTGACCAGGTTTGTGTTTTAACTATGCAGACTTCTATAACATGATCTTCAATTGAAAGGCCAGAGTTGAAAAACTGCTTTTTGGATTTTAAGATCAACACTGTTTCTGCTGCCAAACCTTGAGGTCTCAGAACAGAATAAAATGTAGATTTTGACATTCTCTGAACAATTCCGTTTGACGACCTGAGTAACTAACTCCACTAAGTAACCCTAGTTGACAACACTCTCTTAAGTATCATTCTGTACTGTATAAAGGTGAAGTTTTGATGTTTAAGGGAAATTGTTTGAGTTCTGGAATTTATCACAGGAATGTTCACTTTATGAGTGGTTTTCTTGTGCTTGTGCAATGAGATATACAATATTTTAAAAATGTTTAAATATTATATAAGTTGTAATAATAATTGTAATTGTTTTTCACAAAACAGGTGCGTGCAATTTGTATGTACATACTGTATGATCCCTGTCTATAAAGGGTTCCATATTTCATTTAGTGTTAGATTTTCAGTTTTTGTACTTTGTTTTTCATTGCTTAACAAAAGTTGAGTTTGTATTCATTCATGAAGCACAACATTTTTCAAATTAATATGATTTTATATAGTAATTACATTTATTGTAATAGATGTCAACATGAAAAGGTGATGTTTTCTTTGCAATATATACAGTAAATGTAGCCTGTATTATAATATACATATAACTACTGTAAGTCATACAGGATGCCAGTCCATCACAGGGCGAACACAGAGACACATGCACTTACACCAGGGCCAAATTTTCCATAAAACAGTTAACCTTCTTATATGTTTTTGGACTTTGGGAGGAAACCGGGACACCCACGGGAAACCCACACAAACACGGGGAGAACATACCTACTCCATACAGACAGCACCCCAGGTCTAGAATTG
The DNA here is from genome assembly GCF_055471065.1 of Atractosteus spatula. Taxonomy (NCBI): domain Eukaryota; kingdom Metazoa; phylum Chordata; class Actinopteri; order Semionotiformes; family Lepisosteidae; genus Atractosteus; species Atractosteus spatula. Next base: position 38,321,819 of record NC_142714.1, read on the forward strand.
AACCCAGGTTTCCAGCGCTGTAAAAGTGCAATGCTAACCACTGCACCACCTTACCAATCTCTGTGTGTACTACTAAAGGTGCAACATAATAACCATTTAATGCCATCTGGCATTTAATATTGCAGTGATTTTTGCATTAGTTGTACAGAACTGTCAGTGAGAAAGCAACCTAATGTTGACAATTGGATGCTAAAAATAAATCATATCATGTACTGCCTTACTTTGTGCTGTGGCCTTAATATTTCTGGCTGGCAGATCACCTGCAGCCCCAGTGTGTTGCAGAAACACACAAACCCCTGTGTCAGACAGTCCACTCAGGCACTGGATCCCTGAGCCATGTGAACCTTTGGAGTAAAGATGAAGAACCTAAGGAAGGTTATTGATAACAGGAGGCCATTCAGTCTTTAATTTTCATTAATGATCCGAGGATTCCTACAGGCCATTTGTACAGGATCCTGCTGAGCATGTTTTTTATCATATAGTTAGGGTGTTGGTTCCAGATTCCTTCAATCTTGTGTGTAAAGAAATGTCTATGTCCTGTAGATACTTAGGCTATCATCCTGAGGTCTTTGCATTATCGCTGATCTTGAAAAGGCTACTACAGTTGTTCTTCAAACAAATCTTGAATGATTAGTATGATAGTTATACAGGGGCAAGATCTACAGTGTGTATAGAAAGTCACGACCCCCTTTCAAAATGTTCACCTTTTGTTGCCCTAAAGCCCAAAAGGAAGACAAATAAAATCAGACTTTTTCAGTTTTATTTACAAATTGTACCTTGCAATCTGAAAAAAGAAAGCAACATTTCTGAAAAAAAAGTAGAATAGCTGGGTTGGATATGAGAACACCCCCCTGAGTTAATACTTGATGGAAGCACCTTTTGCTTGAATTACAGCCTTGAGTCTGTTTGGATACATCTCTACCAACTTTGCACACCTAGAGGGAGGAATATTTGCCCATTCCTCCTGTTGTTCAAGCTCAGTCAAACTGCATGGTGACCATTGATGGACTGCCCTCTTCAAGCCATTAAAAAGATTTTCGATGGTATTTAAGTTATGGGCTCTGACTAGGCCACTCAAGGACATTCACCTTCCTGTCTTTTAGCCACTGTATGGTTGCTTTGGTAGTGTACTTTGGATCATTGTCATGTTGAAAGGTGAACCATCTTCCCATTTTCAACTTCCTGGCTGAGGGCTGCAGGTTTTCTTCAAGAATATGCCTGTATTTTGCACCATCAATCTTCCCTTCTATCCTGAAAAGTGCCCCAGTCCCAGCTGAAGAGAAACACCCCCACAACAGGATTCTGCCACCACCGTGCTTTACTGTAGGAATGGTGTTCTTTGGATGGTAACATGTATTGGTTTTTCGCCAGATGTACCGTGTTGAATTCCGAATTCCATCCAAAAGGTTTGATTTTGGTCTCATATGACCATAGCGCCTTTAAGGTGCTTTTTAGCAAAACATGAACAAGACCTGATGTGTGAAGATCTCTCCTTAATGGCTATTTCCCAGAATGTAGTTTTCATGTAGATGCTCTCCTGATTTGGCTCTTAGATTTAAAAAAAATAGTCTGTAATTCCCTGTCTCGTTTGTCACCTTGTTTATAAATGCTTTCTACATTTGCAATTTTCCAGTCACAACTCCAATCATAATACAGTCATCCCTTTACTATACCTCGAGTAAGAACTGTACAATATTTAAAAAGATTCATAAAATGCGACACATGTCAGCACTCCCCTGGTACCTTTTTCGTTTTTGTGCAGTTACAAATGGAGCTAAAAGATCCCACCATGAGGAAGGATGCTCTGAATGAAATATTAGAGATACCCTCAATGCACAGCATATTCTAACATCATATATTCCTCACCATGAAGTGAATTTAAGTGCAGATTTCTGAAAAACAGTTATATTCTTCCCAGGTGTTGTAATTTGCTACACTTAACGGTATACTGAAATTTTTCTTCCCATATTTTAGATACCCTAAGCTCATCTCTCATTGCTTTCAGGATATGTTGTCTCACATGAACTGGTTTTTACAGTGTGAGCATATGTTTTACAGAACCCTGTTACAGATTTTAAAATACACAGGAGCATTTGTAGCATGTGATTACACACTTTGCATGTTTTTGAATGTTTAGTTTTTTTGTGGGTGTCAGCAGCGCACAAAAACATCACAGGTGGCTGTGGCTTTCAAAAACTGCAAAAATACTTAAGCTGATTTCTTACTTGACAATCAATATGCATATTTAACCATAGTACTCTAATTAATGTTCTGGCTGTTGCCTTTATTAAAAAAAATCTTTAAATTGACAAAAAGAGCTTTGTGACGTGAGCTCAGTAAAACTAATTGGTATCATTACAGTTTGACAGGAAAGAAGTTAACATTTTCTCAGTATTTGCTGCAGAATGAAAACTTTATTCACTTAATTCACTGCATTGTGAGGGACTGCCTCTAAATCTGTGCTTTGTGCCCTGTACACCAGAATGACCATCACATGGGCTCACGGTTCATTAGATGTGATTCTGCTGATGGAGACACATTAATTGTGGGAAAAGTTCAGATGGAAGGTTCTGCTCTAGGGCAAAAGAGAGGTGTACAGTAGATAACCAGTTTCCTCTTCTTTTTATGTTATACAGTAATAACAGTGGTATTAGGTCAGTTTTGTTATTAGCATTTTCTATGTTGTTACAGTTTTGTTTTTTCTACAGTATCCAAGACTTTAAAATTGTATTTTTTCTTCAGTGAAAAGGACACTGTGGTGTGACTTCTGTGGTGTGCTATGCAGAGCACTATATGGTAACTTCTCCATGTATACCCTAAACCCAGAAAAAAACATTAACTGAAAACCTTAAATATCCGCAATACAGGATTTTATATTAAAAATGAACAACTGTTGCTATTATCTAAAACTATTTGCAGTATACTGGTTTGTGTACACATGTTTTAGATTTAAAATATTGTGCAAAAATGTAAGTCAAATTATTTTAGCCTAGAATAAGATTTATAATAAAATAGATGTAAAATAATAATTCTAAAATGGAGCACTAAGTTTAAAGGTTGAGTTTGTGAACCACACTTTTCCTTTATTATCTCTGCTATTTTGGAGAAACATAAAGCCTCATGAAATTATTATAATTAGTGAATCGACCACTGAAAGCAAACAGTGGCCTCAGACATGGGAAGGTTATTTGGCCCATCTAGGGCACTCAGCTGCTAGTGACATTACGCTTTTTTCTAAAAAAAACATCAGGTTGTTTCATGAAAGATCCCAGCAGAAAAGCTTCTAGAAAATCCAGTAACTGGCTAGTTAGTGTTGGTGCTTTTTTTTTGCTTTGTGGCTGCGTGATCCAAGGTGATCCTAGCATCTAGCTTTCACCTTAATGCATGGTTTACATGGTTGAGTTGCTGCCAAATATCCTGATAATTTAGCAATGTCTGTTTCAGGATCGTTCATTTTATCAATTTATCATTTAGTGAAATCTCTGTGAGCAGGACTATTTTACAATTAGGCTATTCAGATGAGATGATTTATTCCTTTATCAGTGAATACGGTTTGTAAGTTTTTTTTCTCAATATTTACTGGTCCATTGAAATCGTATACTGAGAAAAGCTCAGTTAAACGTGGTCAACAGTTCGTTAAAAAATGGTCGAAGTTTGCTATCAATGTAGAATTTTTAAAAATGTGTAGATAGAAAATGGTTTCCAGTCTTGCACATGAAATACTCTGTGAAAGAGCAGTGGAATGTGACTACTCAATTGTTAATCCTAAACCCAAATTATGTAAAACTGTGTACAAAAGAAGCACGAAAATAACATGCATTCAATCAACAGACTGGGTAAGTTGCCATGGTTTCTTTTCATCTTTTGAAACTCTCTTATAAACATGAGTGCTGTGCTGGTAGCTTGTCTGCAGAGCCTGGTGAACAAAACAATGTCATCAGATGACATCTTTTAATCAACAACTTTTCTGGACAAAGAAGTATGCACAGAATAGCCCTATTCAATACTGCTATGAAAAAAGTGAAGTCCTTAGCAAGCATTAGTATGCTTATATTCACATAATCTATCCCTAATTTTGGAAGCCCTAAATCTACTAGGTCCTTAGCTACAGTAGGAATAAGAATTTGATATAAATAGAGATATTTTGTACAATATGTGCAATTTAGATTTTCAGTGCAGTGTCAGCAGTATTGAATTTCATTACTGAACACGCTGTATTTTCTAGATAGAGAAATGACATAATAGTAAAAGGTGTACAAGCACACCTGCTTTGTGGTTTATACAGTACAACAGACCAATAATAAAGTGAAGTAATGTATACTTTTAGAGTGAAAATTGAGTTGAATGACCTGCTGTTAGATCTCATATTAGACTTTTTAAAGTCCTTTGAAGAGAATGTCACATCATCAGGAGCTGAGTGGTACCATCTGTCCTTTTCTTATCCTGTGGCAAAGCCATTTTTGTGACCTTTACCAAGTTACTGCTGGAATTCTGAACCCACTGTGAGGAATTCTCTGGAGTATCAGTAAACGGAAGTTTTTATCTCTCTTCTTAACCTTAAGGTTGTTTACACACCGTTTTGTTTCACCCTTTTTTTATTTCAGATTCAAAATATTAAAACAGATGTGTGATGCAAAAGCAAAAGCCTTAAGGGACCGTCCTGTCCTATTTCTTGCAGAACTGGAACGAACGAAAGCTACTGATGGTCGAGACTGAGTTTTTATGTTTTTCCCTTCCATCTCTTTGTAGTTTCTTGTAACTTCTCTATTGTTGCGATGGGCAACAGAGCATGCAAGCTTTCTCGCAGGTTGCCATAGCGACTGTCTCAGAATGCAAGCACTTCAGAGTTGGCCACAGAGAGACGGCTGCAGGCCAGCTCAGTTTGTGTTCCTTCACAGCCCTCTGATACCACACCATTCTGGAACAGCTTTAAAGGGATAGTTTATTTTCCTGAAAGATATTTAGGTTACACTTAGATGTATGTTTTATTGTTATTTAGTCCAGGAAATCTAGTGATTTCTGTAGGAACATTTGCCCTTATTTACTGTAATATTTTAGAACGTTCAGTGATACAAAAAAAGTGAACATGTATTTCATAACAGTACTGTATTAATGTATGATAAAATTATATTTATTTAGACTTGATATTTACACATGTATTGTGCAGTACTCCATATAATTAATTATGTCTACCTTGAAAACAAAATCCAAACACTTTCATTTAGCAAGGATTCTAGATTCAGTGATGCCCTATAGGAATTTAATGAGTACTGTAGCATGTTGCTAGCTGTATCTCTCTGTAGCCAAATCCGTTCAGAGACTGAGTATTTAGCAAGACCTCAGTAGCTGTATAAAACTAGTCTGTGTCACAGTTTGGATCTAAAAAATCCAAGTCAAGGATTCCATGTAGTGAAAACCAACGCTGTGGTGTGGGACGTGCCAACTTTCATATGAAATGTTCCCTGATCCTCTCCACACATACCCAAAGTCACCTTTATGTCTTTTCTTAAGACATCACAGAATACGCTCTATGGTTTGCCCCCTAAACCTTATAAAAAATTGGTTTTGATAGCAGTCATGCTGCTTTTAAACATTGCTGTTACCGTGCTGCACTGATTGCCAAAAGATCACGTCCAATATAATGGCAATTGGTGTGACATTTTAATCACATAATCTGCATGATAAATTTGCTAGGAAATGGTGAGAAAATCAAATCAATTATGCTTTCCACTGACTCTGAATTTGCTCTTGCGATGTGCGTCCTTAACACTTTCTTATTATACCGCCTTTCATGCGCCTTATTAGCATGCTGGTAACCACAGTAGGTTTGGGAGTGAAATATAAAAGCACTGTGTCAATGTTATGTTAAGGGGATTTTTTGTCATTCATGATCTTATTTTTCCAGTATCAGTGGAATATCTCTCTATTATGCCACGGTTCCCGAGATGCTCAAATCCCATGGAACATTCCTTTAAATGTGATCTAAACATATTTGAGTAAAATCTGCTTTTTCAGGAATATATGCAACACACTGGACATCCTTTAATAGCAGGGGCAAAGTTCAGTAAATTCCATTTCTATTGATTGAATTTAATGTGCTTCAATTCCTGTCCATTTTCTCATTTGAAGTTGTTGCCAGGCTTAAAGGCAAACCCTGCTAGATCAGATTGACATAGGTGGTACACTCACATATGTATGTTAGCTTGTTCAACAGAACTCTTATTACCCCTTTTTATCACCTTAGCAGTGAGAAAAAACACTACAAACTGGAAACTGCTCTTTCTGTAATATTGTAGTCAGTGTTTCTTTGTAGTTGAGGAAGACACGTTAGTCTGTGACTCAATGTGTACATACTGTACTCAAATAAGGAATAAGGCTAGAGGTATTTGTGAGAACAAAATACTTCCAGTCCTTCACTTGTTGATTGCATTTGATGGTCGAGCATGACTTTCTGTCTCCTTTTCTACTAATTTAATAATTGTCAGCAAATTTCTTGTCCAGGTATTGTCCAAAATAAAACAAAATCACACAAAGTAAACTATAGTACTGTAGGAAAGTAAATGTTAGCTTATATCCTTAAGCCCAGTTCTGTGAAAGAGAAAACCAACTATAGGGATATTGTTTCTCACAAGGAAAGGGATGGATTGAGTCATTTTGTAAGGAGCATGATGCCCTATTTCTTCTTGATTTCCCGAGGAGATGCAGGGCTAGCACACCCCCTTCTCTTCCTAGGAACAGTAACAGCTCAACATCTTCAGAATGACTTTTTTCAGGAAGCAGGTCTAGAGGAGTAACGTTTCATCTTACAGAAAAAAAAACATGAACTTGCCGGAAAATATGCCAATGCCATCATATAGTAGGCCTTAGCAGGTTTCAGTTTTGCCAAGACTAATATATCTAGGCATAGTTTGCAAATGTCATGCTATCTCTAAAACACAAAGACAGCCTCAGATCAGCCTCATCAATGTGGTAAAACCTAGAGAAAGTGTGTACTGTAGCCCAGCTACAGCAGCAGAACATACAGTCTGTGGGCTTGTTTAGGACTACTGTTCTTTCTAATTTATATCAATGAACTAGATTATGGTTTACTTTGTAAATGAATCAAGCTTGCACATGATACCAAACTAGAATTAGCAAACATAATAGAAACACAGAAGCTCCAAAGAAAAATGTATAAAGACTTAGACCAAATTCAGGACTGTAAATTCAACACTTGGCAGATGACTTGTGCAGGCTGCACTAGACTACAGACTACAGTACATACTAGAAAAGCAAAGTGCAGATGTCAGGGCTTCCTGCAGTTGTATGCAGGCTAGGCAAGCCACCTGGCCAAAAATCAGTGCCATCTGGCCAAAGAAATCCGTAAATGCCGATAAAAAGTACACAAGAATACATACGGAAATATCGTTTTGTAGTAATACACAACATCATTTGCCAGCTTGTAGCCAAGATAGTACATACTGTAATCACATAGCTATCAAATCTCATGCATTGCATGCAAATCTCACCGTCTTATGCTTTGGTCTGAAAATCTAATGTCTAGATTAATTAAAAAATGAAGTAATCAGTGTAAAATTTTGAAATTGTTGTAGAGACAACCGATGTGGTTTCTGTATGTAAATGAAATAAACCAGCAATACAAATACACACAATTTTTAATGGTTAATTATACGCATTGGGGTTCTGGAACCTTTAAGAGCTGCTGTATGTAAGAAAACACAGGTTTTTCTCACAGCAGAATCATCGGGTCATCAGGACAAAAACTGTGTCCTTTCTGCACTTGCCACTTAATTTTCAGAGTTAAAAAGACATGTTACCTAAATGAGTGCAAAATAATAAACAGCATCTCAATAGCAAAAATAACACTATGATGGCTTGATGCATAAAGAAAACAGCAAATTCCAAAGCATTTCATGGGTTACCTACATCGTTAATGAATCCTACTGTATATAATCAAACTAGTTGTTGTGGTGAAATAATGTCTTGTTCAGGGTAATCTTGTTTAGTTACAATAATAAGATAGCTAGTTTGTTGGCAGGCTAGTAGAGTATTAATCAAGGGATGTTATGTCAAAGTTATGCAATGCACTATTTAGGCCTTATTTAGAATATTGTGTACAAATTTGGTCACTTACATTTCATAAAACATTCCTTCTCTGGAATACTACAAAACAGATGCAAGCAAGGCTGTGTTCACAGTAGAAAATATACAGTATCACCAGCAAGTAGGGGGATGTGAGGCCTGGAGCCCCCTTGATGATTGATGGCGGATGCTACAGAACTTTTGTCCATCAAAATAAGCACTTAAAGGAAGTGCCAGTGGATGAAAGTGTCACATAAGCTGAATCCTACTCCTGTGGAGCGTGTAGTTTAAGACCCTATGCGGGACGGTATATTCCGGAAGTGACTAGAGAAGGACATCAGGGAAGACATGGCGAGGAATGGACAGAATGACGGACAGGGGTGCAGTGAAGACAGTGATCCAGTGCATGGAGGGAACACAGGCGAACGAGTCCGAACAAGGGAAGTCCAAAAAGGGAAAACAGGGCGCAGTCCAGGGTACAGGTACTGGAAGATCCATCCAAGACAAAAACAGTTAAAAACAGGAACTAGGGAACCGGGACGTGGAACCAGGAACAGGAACACGGAAATTAAAAACCATAACGAGACCAGGTGCTCCGAGAACCGAGATTTAGATGGTCAGAACACTGTGTTGAAGCCTATGCCATCAAGCCACTCTTGGATCCACTGGTAGGCGGCTTTCCAGGCGTCCATCTTCCAGTGCAGAACCCTGAACACCAGAGACGGCAGACTTAAATAATAAAGAGGGGAACAGGGTACAGATGACAAATAATACAAAGTGGGAGCGTCCAGGACATCAATGTGCTTGGATAGCCAATGGCCTCAAGTTCCAAGAACATTCTCCCATTCCAAACCACACTTCCCTCCATGATGGAGGGGTCCATGGTACCGCTTCTTCTGTGGAGAAGGAAGAACACTACTAGAGGAACACCAAGGAGGAAGCTGGCTGGGTCCCTCCTCCAAATGACTGCATTCCTGCTAGAGCATGACCCTGCCTCCTGGTGGAGTTGTCCTGACCAAGTGATTTGGAGAAGAGTTTTCAAGTTCTTACAGCTTTTAAAAGATTAGCCATGAGGCCTTCTTTCTACTACAGCCAGGGACACTCATGAAATGTGTTCAATTGTCTCAGGCTTTTCGTCCACTGCACCCAATTTACAAAAGAACAGAATTAATAACATTGGATGTTGACGTTTGTGTAGAGTCTTGTCTAGAGGCCGTAGAGTAAGTGGCACAAACACTACAATATGCCCTGCTCATAAGCTCTGTGGACTTAAGATGTGTCATCCAACAGCTTTCATCATCACTGAGCATTGCAGTATTTATATTAATTAATGCATTTCTTGAGGCAACACTGTAAGAGTATACTATTAAAATGCAGAGCCCTGTCTAAAGGACAAGGTGAATTAAAATTATATTTTGTGTGCTCGGTGACATCTACAGTGCAGTAGCTCAGCGACAGCCGTGGCTGTTTTGAGAATGCCATGGCACATTAGTGGAGAGCACAGCAAGGAGAGGTTGCTTGGTCAGTTCCTATTAGCCTGATGGGAAGAATTCACTGAACCCCGCATGCTCAGTAAAAAGGCTCTCTGGCAATGTTCCTTCACAGTGAAAAAGCTTTTAACATCTCACTAATAGCAGCTCTGCTGCCTGCACTCGATTTGATTTAAAAACAGGAGTTTAGGTTTTATTTGATTGCTGGATCTGCTCTAACTGGTTTATAGTGACATTAAAAATAAGATTTAAGATAGTGGAATGTGAGAATATCATTCACAACCTGCTGATGTGCTTCCTGTTTTGTGCACCATGTTGAAGTCCGACCACATCAATGTTCCTCAGCTCAGTCAAAGTGAGCAAAGTGTATGTTTCAGATGATTATGAAAATGTAGATGAGAGGAGGTTCTGTTTAGCTTCCAAACTTTTGTGGAACTTGATCTTAGTATACAGCTGTATGACAGTGTTGGTTTTGGCTGAATGTGACTCTCCATCTGAGTGCAATGCCTCAACTTGCCCTGATAAACTGCTTCATTAATCTTTCTAAATATTTCACTAGCATTTCTATTGTGGCTTTCCTTTTAGTATGTTAAAGAATTCCTTTGTTACTAATAAAGGCATTTTTATGAGACCCATAATCATTCCAGCCTGTTTCCAGTACCATAGCCTGGGGTTAGATTTGATGTTATTTTCTAATAAACGTTGCCCTATTGTGTTCTTTAATAGACCTAAATCTGAATGTTCAAGGAGTGCATTAACTGTTGGTACTTGTAATGTTAGAATTAGCCATCTGGAGTGTTTTGTGTAAGGCTTTTTATATTTAATACAAGTGTAGACTTTGAATGATCATTATGTAAGGAGGAATGACTTTTAATGAGCCACTATTGAACAGTTAATAGCCATCTACGATATTGTGCTTCCACATGTATCCTAAATACAGTATGAGGCGGCAGATTAAATGATGTAATTGATCAATTTGGTGCTTTATCACCCTTCTAGAAACCACATTCTACTTTAACTTCACTATGTTCCTTATGTATTCTTGTATGTTTTTATACATTCCCTTCTGACCCTTTCCCTTCTAAAAATCATGTTTGCTATGGAAATAAGCCCCCTTGGCAGTGAGCAGCTTATTGGATACACGGATGACTGGATTGTAGCTGTGCAGTGCTCTACTTTGTATAAATAAATGATTCATAGAAGGAGTTAGAAATACGTTACAAAATACCCAGTAGTGTTTAGTGTTGTAGAATATTGGAAAGTTTAAGATTAAAATGTTTAACCCTAATGGACAAGGCATAAATAAATTCTGTGATACAGGAGATTATATAGATTTTGTGATAAGGAGAGTTTTTCTTGCAGTAGAGAGGGGACAGAAAAATGCATGATTGTTTGTTCTTGGGGTAAACCTGGATATCCCTCCTATGAGCCTAATATTGTGACTCAGATCCATCCATCTGTTTTATCCTCAATATCCAACATAGGGTCATGGAGGAGCTGTGGCCTGTACCTGCAAGCAATGGGCTGGATACGCACTGGATGAGATGCCAGTCTATCGCGGGGCACACACAGACACAATCACACCAGGGTCACTTTCCCTACCAGTATATCTTTGGACTGTGGGAGAAAACCAGAGCATCTGAAGGAAAACCACCCAAACATGGGCAGAACATACAAACTCCATGCAGATAGCAGCCCAGATCTAGAACTGAGTGTAACGGGAGCCGGTCCTCACTCCCATGAAGTGCGTAGTTTAGGACCCTGTGCAGACAGTATAATCCGGAAGTGACTGGAGTAGGACACCAGGAAAAAAACAGCAGGATCAGGACGGGATGACAGACAGGGGGGTGTGACAACAGTGATCTGGTGCTAAAGGGGTGTGGCGCAGGCAAACAAGTCCAAAACAGTCCAAATAGGGAAACCAGGGCACAGTGCAATATCCAAAACCGGGAGGTCCATCCAAGACGACGACAAGAATAAAAACAAGGAACAGGGACATGGAACCAGGAACAAGGAAGTTAAAAGAAGAGTAACGAAGACAGGCGCTCCGAGCCCTGGACTCAGCTGATCAGGATGCCGTTCAGAGGCCTGTGCCCTCAAACCGCGGACATGGGGCGACTTGATACTAGGTGGGCCTCCAGGCATCTGTCTTCCAGTGCAGAGCCCTGAGCTTCGGAGGCACAAGGTTTAAATAATAGATGGGGAACAAGGGGCAGGTGAACGTAATAATGAAACTAAAATACAAAAGGGTTGGAGCGTCCTCTAGAGGAGGGATAACGATCGTGACACTGAGCCCAGGGCCCCAGTGATGTGAGGCAGCAATGCTTACCACTGCGCCACCATGCCACCCATATTGTAACTTATTTGGGTAAATAGTAACCTTGTGCATCTCGCAAAAGTCATTGTCATTGCGACAATTTGCTTTGTGAATTGCATGCCAGTTTCTTGTCATTTCATGTGTTTCAACAGTAATCAAAATATCAAAGTATGTTTTGCAATGTTTTGTAGCAGAATTAAAGATTTTAATAATTAAGAGATAACAACCGTGATTCATAGAAAGTTGGTGGTGCCTGAGATAAGAAACTTTGAAGGGACATTTGTGATGGAAGGTTAATTACAAATATGTCTTTTTTGATGTGTAATTTCAAGTGTCCAATGATTTCCTTTTAATGTTTTTTCCTAGTATTCTTGGCACATGCCCTTGAAACTTCACCTCACTCATGTTACAGTACTCAGATGAGAGATATAGTCTGCGTAATCAGTGTGTGATTGTATCTTGTGGCTTTGCTGCCTGGTAAGTTCTTCTTTTCAGTGAAGTGCATCAATGGAAGCTGGTCATCGTGGTGCCATGGGCATGGTCACCAGATGTGCACCTACTGTGCTAACTTTCAGACAAAAGTGGCAGTGTCTGTTTTGTCCATTTGTTACAACTAGTATGGAAATCCACACTGGGACATGGTCATCATTTTTTCAAACCTTATTAACCAGATATTGCATTGATTGACTACTGCAGTTTGAAATAGCATTATAAAATGTTGTATGTACTAACATACAATTTTTTGTCTTTAGAAAGCAGTATTAGGGTCAGGCGCAGAGCTGCATCAGTGTGCCAATGGCAAAGGAGCACGTAGAGGTTAATTCCACACTGAAAGGTAGAATGAAAAATCTATGATTTGACAGTTGAGCTTTCTACTTGTTCTCTTACTGAACCTCTTCAGACTACCTCTGCTGTGACCTAAGATACCTTCTACTAAAGCTTAATTGCTCACCCCTGAAGAGGGCTGAACAGCTGAACTCTGTGGTTTCTTTGTAATTTTCTGCGTGGACCTAACCACTATTTGTTATTTATTAAATTTTATTGGCAAGGAAATTTTAACTCCTGGACTGACGTTTCATAGTGTGATTTAAATTGTAAAGCCTTCCAGCTAAAGAATTAAAGAAAAGCAGTGTTGCCGCATAACTAGTAGTTTTGCAGTTTCATTATATAGAAATCCATTTTATTATAACAAATGAACACTTAAAAAAATAACAGTGCTCCCATGTTGATGGGCCATTGTTGAGATCCATAATTAGGACACTGTATACTTTGTGTTTCACATCTCATTAGCTTTTTAAGGCACAGCTATTAAATAAATGTATCTAATAAATGATGTTTCATCAAATTTAAAACATTATTCTATTTCAATTCTGTATTTTCTAACATTTTTGTTGTTTAGAATATAATATTCAACACAGATTATAAAGAAGAGATCACAATGAGACAGCCAAAAGAAAAAAAACAGAAAAGAAAGAGGTAACTATTCAAATTGAAGCTAGTAAATGTACAGTAGATAATCCTTGTCTAGGTTGAGAAAGTCCTTGCATGTAATGTAAATGAACAATGTAATTTAGCAGTGTTTCTTTTTATAGGAAATGTACCCCACTGACAGACAGGAGACCAGAATAAGAAGTGTGAATGTTGTGAGATGGAGAGTACGAGGATAGTAACTCAGACAGGTACTGAGGTGCCAAGCCTCATACTGTAGGTGAGCATGAGGATTTAGAAGTCAACACAAAACCTAACAGGAAGCCAGTGCAAGGACTCCAGGATAGGAGTAATGTGATCACTTGCACTAGACCTTGTCAGGATTCTGACAGCCGACACCCAACCCCACAGCTGAGTCAGCTCGACATCAAAAGACTGATAACAGGTTGTGAATTGTGAATGTTGGGCTGTGAATCTGGAACTATATATATGGGGCTCATTAATATGGTTACGCTGCTAAATCCAATACCTGTTGCATGAAGGTATTCTCGTTCCATTAATATCCAAAGTATGCCTGTGCCAGAGAAGGTCAAGGGCAATCTGTATTGCACCCATTTAAATCAGAGGTGTCAAACTCATTTGTTATCGCAGCCATACTTGTATTTGTTTAAAATACTTCAGGCGGGCCATCCACACCACAAATTGCTGAAACACAATTTGTCATGGGAATAAGACAGTGGCTTGGGGGTTATATTTACTTCACTTTGTTTATATAATGGCCAGGATTTGTCAGGTGTGGTGCCTTTTCTCTCTGTTTATCTCTCCTGTCTGTAGCACATAAATTACAGCAGGCAACAATCATAACAAATTAAACGATACACTGTTTGTCTAGACACTGGTCAATTACCACACAGTCACAGGTGACGCACTAGATGTGTGGGGGTGCTACGCAGACTGAAAGCAGACCTACTGTAGAATAGAGGGACAGAGAGGAAAGACAGGATGAGGGAAGGAGGAGCAGAGCACCGCAACACAAGGTCAACCCCACCCCCCCATGATTACCTAGACTGCCCATCCCTCAATCAAGTTTTGGAGTCCTGACCCAAATCATCATAAACCTTGGCCAGTGGAGGACAGATACAGAAAGACAAAGGTACTGCCTCTTTCCCGATACTACAGTATGTCCAGAATTCATATGCCAGAATCCTGACCTGGTCTAGTGCAAGTGATCTCATTACTCCTGTCCTGGAGTTCTTGCACTGGCTTCCCAACAGGTTTTGTGTCGACTTCGAAATCCTCATGCTCACCAACAATATAAGGCTCTGTATGGTTTGGCACCTCAGTACCTGTCTGAGCTACTATTCTTCTAATCCCCACCTTGCAACATTCGCCCTTCTAATTCTGGTCTCCCATCTGTCCCACAAGCCCGTCTACACTCTGTGGGTGACAGGGTCTTCTCCTGTTATGTCCCAAAACTCTGCAACTCTCTCTCCAAGGATATCAAAGAGTCACCTTCTCTAAACTCAAAACCTTCTGCTTTAGAAGGGCCTTTACTTAACTGGTTCTGTTATTTTCCCCTTTGCTCCTTCTGTATTCCGTTCCCTCATCTTGTGTATATTTTCTTTTTCATTGATGTTGTTCTGTAAGGTGCTTTGAGAAGCTACCTTTAAAGGCACTATATAAATTATTACTATTATTTTTTTATTTCAGGGGAAGTATAATGAAATATGTTCTATGGGACTGTTGGGACTGGAGAAGATACTATAGGTAGTCTATAGGTAGTATATAGTCTATAGTCTATACTACCTATAGCATATACTATCTACAGTATATACTAGTATATAGTACAGTAGTAAAACAAGAGTTTTGTTTCTTTTTTTCTGTGCGCCAGAAGGAAGTATGCCACAATACTGGACTGATTCTGGGGAATGCTGTTATTGAATGTTTCTTTGGGACTTTTGTTTTGGTTACTGGGAACTATGGCATCCATTTGTTTTAGTGTGGGTGTCCCTTATGGATACTTTTTTTTCTTCTGTTCTTCTAGACAGTGATACCTTATTGTAATTGATTAGAGCATTAAAACTGGAATTATGTAGTGTTCCTGTCATGTGCTGGTCTGTGGTGTGTGGGTGGTTCTGGGGGTCTGACAGCACAAGGTGTCAGACTGAGAAAGGTCCTAGCACCTACTGTAAATACTGAGTTGTCTAGTTGGCTACAAGACCTACATACTGTATACTATATGGTCACTTTAACTGTATGTAAACAATAGGCACAACCATTACATGTTATTAAATTATTTTTGTGTTTTTTCACATTAATTTAGTATTTTGCATTCTGGGGATTTTACTACAAAATACCTGTATACGGTACATCCTTTCAAATACAACCAGAAGTAATTGCAGACAATTTAAAAAAAACTTACTCACTAGCATTTTTTAGCATTCGTTTTTTAGCATTATTTCCTAATTAAACACAACTATTCTGTTTTTAAATATTGTACACTATGTAAATCTCTATACTGTTGAAATAATATTGTTGGGATAGTAATTTTCACCAGTTATTTCATTCAGTAACTAGTGAAAATTAATGATCCACAATATAAATCTTCACCTTGCTTTATGAACACTTGATTTGCATTTGTTTGCTATAATAAAAGGATTAATAACCTGTTTTTTTCTTTAAATGAAGCATTTTTCGCAACAACAAAGGCACTTTCCTTTGTAGTAATTTCCTTTGTGATCTCTCTTAGTTTTACCAATGAACATCCTCCTTATTTTTAACTTTATGTCAGCAAAATGTGTTGCCGGTGCTTCAGGTATTACAAGAGCAGCATTTTACATACAGGGGAAATCTGAAGTGTTAGAATTCAAAAGGGCAAGCAATTGAAAGATACAGTTGTTGCATTGCCTTGAACTTTGCTGCTCTGTATCTTCTGTTGTTCAACCGTTTACAAATTTTACATATCTCATCTTGTTAACTACTAGAAATAGTTAAATGGGCTAGCTATTATAGGCATGTTTTCTCGTTTTGCCAAATCATTATTTTTAAGCCTCTACTCCTAAGCCTACTCGTATTATTTATTTTCTCTATATAAGCAATATTAAAGCAGCAAAAGTCTCTTCCAGAACTAAAGTATTAACATTGTTCTTTGGTAACAGCTAAAAAACACGTCAGTTTTTCAGTTACTGTTGGTAAATATATATTAATCTGTTGGCTTCTCTTAAAACACCTCAACACTGTTTCTTATTTTTCATTAGTAACAAGACACTTATTATCATGTTATCAAAAATCTCCTTTTGAGATCATAAAAAATTAGGTGCAGTTTGAGGGAAAATATTCCCTCATTTGGAGGAGGAGTTTGGAGAAAGTGTGTGTACAGGTCTTGCGGTGTCAATTTTTTTCTCCAAGTATTTTTGTTCTAAAAGTCTCTGCGTAGTGTTGCATAGACTCAGTGTGGAAGTTTAAAATGGATTATGTGTTAACTTTTTTAACAGAAGAAAAAAATATTGTGCCAAACTACTGTACTGTACATGCCAGGCTTGTCTAATGCAATGTCCCATATAAAACTAACTGACAGCGGACTGATTTTTCATGCGAGATGGAAGCCAGATAAGAATGAGACCAGACCCCTGGTAAATATTTGGAAAAAATTAGGTCAAGCACTTGAAGAGAAGTTTAAGCAGCGTCACATGACTCCCCATAGGCAGGAAGAAATGAGCAGTCTGAGATATGTGATATACTGTACTGTAGGAGAAAGCAGAGAGCAAGTGAGAGCATGAACACATTATACTCCATGGTAAATAATCTGAGACCCAATTGTCTACAGTATATGTTATAATAAATGCTGTGAGGTGAATGGAAATAATATAGACATGGACATTTATAAAAAGGATGTTTACTGTTTTGTATTTGCATAGCATTAATCAAAAATTAGTTTTTACTTTTAGAAAAAATGCAATGAAGCTTTGGTGTTCTATTTACACACAAATAATATTGTGTATTTTAATTTCAGCATAGTCCCTGTGTGACTGGTATGTACTAGTTGTTTTCTGTTCTTGTCTTTCTAACCAGCACGACCTGAAGAAAGCTTTATACAAAGTGCTTAGAGTGCTGCACAATACATTCAAGTTAACTGGTTTTTGGATCTCAATCTATAAGCAAATGTTGTCCAGCTGTTAAAGGATAACAATATATATAACAACATATATCCAATACAGTAGATGCATATGCTAAGAGACACAGTACACTACAGTGGATAACGCATAGTTCCAAAGCACCGCATGTGCAAAATGTAAACTACTGCATTTTAAAAATAACTCAGTGGAGCAGAAAAGTCATTATCTTTTTTTTTTGTTGTGTCATTCTCTTCTTCATAGATTCGTGGTATAGTCACTCTCATCAACAGTTCCCTTGTTGTTTTTAAATTCAGGAGTGGTGTATCTTTGTCTTTTCTAACAATGCAGGGTGGCCAAAGTCAACCATGAAAATCCTCACCCACCTTTTGTGTGTCGTTCTTTTCCACTTTTGTCGGCCTCAAAAATCAAATTCTTTGTAAAACAATACATTTGAAGTGTATGCTTTAGTTCACAAAGGCAGAAAGTCATGGAGTAAAGATGTGTTAAACCTCTTTCTTTCTGTCTCTTTTTCTGTCTTCTGAAAGCAGGTAGTTGTGTCTAGCTGACATTCACGGGCAGACATGCCTTTGGTGAAGAGGAGTATTGAACCTCGCCATCTGTGTCGTGGCGCCTTGCCAGAAGGGGTCACCAGTGAGCTCGAGTGTGTCACCAACAGCACCCTCGCTGCCATCATCAAACAGCTGGGCAGCCTCAGTGAGTACACACTTTCTACTGAAACATAATGTTACTGCTTTCACATGCTTGCCCGCATATTGGCTTAATAAAGGCCGTGCTTTTTGAGCTCTGAGAGTTAAACAGTAGTTTTCTAGTCAGAAAGCAGAAACTAAGTGATTGAGTTTCCTGAAGTGTGTCAGTGTTACTAAGAAGTAACATATATATGTGTCTAATGCAGGTAGACATGCTGAAGATATATTTGGGGAGCTGTTCAATGAAGCAAACAGCTTCTACATGCGAATGAATAACCTTCAGGAGAGGGTGGATCTCCTTGCAGTTAAAGTCACGCAGTTGGATTCCACTGTGGAAGAAGGTAGGCTGTAATTTGTCATTAATATTGCTTGATTTCATTAAAATATGAAAGAGTAGCTGTTTACATATAATCAGTTTAGTATTCCATACACTGCGCTCGTTTACCATCTGCTTGAGATGTGTGATTTTAGGATGCTGCTTCAATTATATTACTAACTACAGTACCTACTGTATGAATAACTACTGCTTTCGAAATGAGTCGCAGATTGAGAAGAAGATAAAAATGGTATTTTAGAGTTATGCTTAGAATGATAGATTGTTAATGCTTGCCTAGCTTTTTGTTTTACCTTTTCTCTTCGGCAGTCATCTTTGAGAAATGACATTTGCTTGTGAAGGATAGATGTGAGTTGAGATGAGTAACAACAAAGTCATGTGAAGAATTTAATAAAGAACATGAAGAAGTTATCAAATTCAAAACAATCCACTCCTTTTTGTATTCAACCTATTGCACAGAACAGATTTTTTTTACATTAGTGGCAGATTTCTAAAGGACATAATTTTTGAGACACATTTTTGTCTTTTCATATTCTGCCTATATTGCAAATTCTTTGGACAAACTGTTCCTCACATTTCACACAACATTGCTGTCTTGAGACTGTGTGGGGTATCCTTTATGGAACTGCTTTTAAGAGACACTTTCAGTTTTAATTAACATAATGAAGATTGCAAAATAATAAATCTGTCTCTGTTATTTGTATTAAATTGTTGACCCAGATGCAGCCCCTTGTTTGTGAGCAACTGATTCTGTGTTTGAGCCAGTAAATCAACACATTTTAGTTGATGTGTTTACAGTATTTAGTTGGGTTTAGTTGATTTAGATGAGTTGCACCTGTTGTGATGCCTGTATGAAGATTAGTGTGAAAAATAGTTGTTAAAAAGCAGGAAATCAGGAGTTGGGAAAGGCAAGTAGGAGGAAAATGCAACTGCTCTGTCATGTGTCAACAAAGAAAGTTTAGTTGGTGTTTTTACTTCAGAAAAACTGAATCAGAGAGAGAGAGAATGAGATAACCCTGTCTAAATCTTGTCTGCCTGAACTGAAGGATAGAAGCACCTGATCTAGCTTTCGTATTGTTAACCTGCAAGAGAACACTGAAGAAGAACTTCCTTCCAAAACTTTCATTACAAATTGGGTACCCTTTCCGGCCATCTCCAGGCTCATTAAAATCATGAAGACAAATAGGATTTGGGATGATCACAGTTTATGGAGAGCAGGCCTTGAACCTTCAACTTTAAAATTCTTTACTACATTGATTTGACAGCTCATCCTTTAGGCAGCCTGGATATTAGATTCACCACTTTGGCATGATGGTGGTTTGCTTCTTGTCTTGCTGGAATGTTCTAATCCCACAATATTGCCCAGAATGTTTTGTGGAGAAATTACTTACATGGATTGAAGAGCTTTACCCAGCCAAGTTGAAGATCATCCATGGCTAGCCTAGTGCAAATACTGTCTGAACACAGTCTAGGGTGTGCAGTACAACATGTAAGTGTGTGCAACATTACATGTGGGAACATGTAATTTGCATTTATATGCTCCCACTTGGTCAGATATTAAAATCACATGGTGTGAATTATCATTCCTATGCTGATGATACTCAACTCTATGTCCATTCTCAAGATTTCCTTAACTTAAACTGTGACAAGACTGAAGTCATGCTACTCGGCACCTCCCATCATCTACGTAAAGCCTTTCTGTGAGCAGCACTATGCTGAATCACAATTGAAGAATGTATGGGGGATATTTGGTCCCGGTTTGACTTATGACCCTCATGGGCAGAGTATTGTAAGAATACCATTCTTCGAAAGTCTATGATGTCTTTGACTATAACAGAAAAGGTGTTGTTTTTTTACTGCTATGCTCTAATCACTGGAGTATATAAATCCATATTGAACAAACTCCAATATGTTCAGAATTCAGCAGCCAGAATCCTCACCAGGTCGTGTGCAAGAGACACCTGTCTTGAAGTCCTTGCACTGGTTTCCTATAAGGTTGTGATTCATCTGAGTGGTCTACTATATGTCCCCCAAGCTTGTTTCTATTCTATGGATGATAGTGCCTTTTTTTGCTTCGTCCCAAAGCTCTGGAGTCAGCTACCCTGAGTGCATTTAAATCTAGACTCAAAACCTTTGTTTTTGGAAATGCTTTTATTTATGTAATGTCTGTGGCTTCTCCATTTTTTAATGCCATGTACTGTATCTTCTGCTGCATTTCTGACTGCTGGTCTCTCTTATATGGTCTCTGCTTGTTTTGTAAAATACTATCCTTATAACTGGTTTCTTTTGTTTTTAACTTTTTTTACACCTACCATAAAGTGCTTTAATGTGCTTTGAAACGTTAGACACAAAACAAACACATATGCCCTAAATAACTTACTCATTATTTTACAACTAATGGATTCTATGGATCACACTGTGTAGAGGCACTCAAACTCGACATTGCTGTTTGTCCTATCATGAGCTTCACTGGCAAAGGCTATTATACAAACTGTCAGCATCATCCCCCTTAATGTGCAGGGTTTCAAATACAGCCTTTCACTCCATGCTGATGGCATTCTCCTACTTCTGCTTTATGGTTATGATTCAGTTTTCCACATCTTAAACCTATGTGATAAGGCAAACACAAAGGAGGAGGCGTTTGCTTCCTGGTCAACAGCAAGTGGTGCACCGACATGAAGGTAATCTCTAAATCCTGCTCGCCGAATCTAGAACACCTGACCATAAAATGTCGACCCTTTTATTTGCTGAGGGAGTTTTCCGCCACTATTATCACAACCGTTTACATTCAACCACAAGCCTGCGTGGAAGCAGCACACAGCGAACTCCACGACATTATCAACAAGCACGAAAACTCCCACCCAGAAGCCGTCTCAATTGTAGTTAGGGACTTCAACCACTGCAATCTGAGGAAAGTACTGCAAAAATACATTCAGCATGTCACTGTACCGACAAGAGGAGGCAATATTTTGGACCACTGCTACACAACAATAAAAGGAGCATACAAAGTGCTTCCCAAACCGAGTTTCGGTAAGTCGGACCACATCGCTCTCCTGTTGCTTCCTGAGTACAAACAGAAGCTGAAGACCTCCCCCATTGCGAACAGGTCAGTGCGTTGTTGGTCTGAGGAGGTGGAAAGCAGGTTAATAGACTGCTTTGATAGTACAGACTGGGACGCATTCAGAGCTCCCGACACAGATTTAAATGAGTATACGGACGCGGTCACCAGCTATATTAAATACTGCACCGACATTTGTGTTCCAGAAATGAAAATTAGGTCATTTCCCAATCAGAAACCGTGGTTCAACAACGACATTCACAATAAAATAAAAGATAGATCCACCGCGTTCAAATCGGGGGACAAAGAGCTGTACAGGAAATCACGGTATGCATTAGAGGAAGCCATAAAACGTGCCAAACGGAGCTACAGAGTGCGGCTTGAAACGCAGTGCGCTGACACCCGGAGGCTGTGGCAGGGATTACAGTCAATCACAGGCTACAAGGGCTGCAGCCAGGAGATTGACACGAACAACGCATCCCTGCCTGACGAGCTGAACCATTTCTATGCCCGCTTTGATGCTTTGAACACGGGCAATGCTGAGAAGACCCCAAGTGTGCAGGGCGAGTTTGTTCTGAAACTCTCAGAGCAGGACGTGCAGAAGACTCTGAGCAGGGTGAAAATCCGTAAGGCTGCAGGGCCTGATGGGATACCACCTCGCATCCTGAGGACATGTGCAGCCCAGCTGACCACAGTGTTTACAGACATCTTTAACTCCTCCCTGTCACAGTCCATGGTCCCCACCTGCTTTAAAAAAAACACTATTGTTCTACTCCCCAAAAAGGCAAAAGTGACATGCCTGAATGATTACCACCCAGTAGCATTAACATCTGTGGTGATGAAATGCCTGGAGAAGCTGGTGTTGTCACACATCAACTCCTCCATCACAGAGTCCCTGGACCCCTTGCAGTTCGCCTACCAGAACAACAGATCAGTGGATGATGCTGTCTCCCTGGCTCTGCATACAGCCTTGGAACACCTGGACACTAAGAACTCGTATGTGAGAATGCTGTTTGTGGACTACAGTTCAGCATTCAATTCCATCATACCCAGTCAACTGGTGACAAAGCTCAGGGGATTAGGTCTGTGCAACTGTCTGCAACTGGCTGCTGGACTTTCTTATCGAGAGACCACAGGTGGTGCGGATAGGCAATAAAACATCAACACCACTCACCCTGAGCACTGGAACCCCACAAGGCTGCTGTCTGAGTCCAAGGTTGTACTCCCTGTTCACTCACGACTGCACAGCAAGACACAGCAACAACCGCATCATTAAGTTTGCAGATGACACCACTATAATAGGACTGATCAGTGATGATGACGAGTCCACTTACAGGGATGAAATCGTACAGCTGCTTAGGTGGTGTCATAGCAATAACCTGGACTTGAACGTAAAGAAAACGAAAGAGCTAATAGTGGACTTTCGGAGACACAGGTTGGTGAGGCCACAAGTTGGTGAACTTCTACCGCTGCACCATCGAGAGCATCCTCACCAACGGGATCACCGTGTGGCAACACCTCTTCGCGAGAAAGTGGAAGTGTACAACAGCAGCATCTCAGCTGGAGGATGAACTCTCTCCGGTCTTGAATCAAGAGCCCTAACCACTGCTCCACATTGCTGCTCAACAGTCATGCTTGGACAGGAGTGACCTTGAGTCCCTAATGTAAAACACTGCAAATAGACTGTAGATGAGAGTCGCAGTTTGCTGGTGCAGAGCACCAGAAATAACATGTATACTGTTTAAATGCACATTTCTGGTAAAGATTGCTGTAGGAAAACAAACTCTTTGATTATAGAACACCAAAGTGTAAATAGTAGTAAATAGTTTAGTAAATAAAAATGAATGTCTATCCTATGAAAATACATTATTTCTGTTCTGCCATTCAAGTGACTCCAAAGTTGCTACTGTACCTCCACTACAAAAAATCGTAAACATTAGGTATCGTTTGTAACTGTTATGTTAGTGCCAGGTTGTGCCCCTGTGGTTTTCAAAGATATTAAGAAAATGTATTTTTAATATAAATCTATTTTTATTAACCAGAATCTATTTGTATGGTTTTGTATTGCTTTCCTGGGAGTCAGCAACTAGCTTTTTCTGAGGTTAGATCTGTACATTACCTCTATACAGCTGACATTTTGGTGGAGACGTTTGAACAATTAAAAACAATTACTGGTGCTTTACTTGCACACCCCAAGCAACAAATGGAAGCATATGAATATTTTTTTTAAGTGTGATAGATGTTCTTCAAATCATTTCAGGTACAGACTGAATACTACAGTGAACATTATTCCATTAACATTTCATGGCATTAATGCTGAGAATCTTCAGGGAGCTGAATGTGTACCAGACAGCATGTACTTCTAGTTTTTCCCGCAGAGCCAAAGAAATAAGAGCCTTTAAAAGCCTGATTTTAATTTAGTGGTTATTTATTAGTCAATAGTAAATCTTGTCGTGCCAGGCTCTCTAAAATTTATTTTAATGCCCTTAAAGAATAAATCGGTATATAATATCTAATGGATTAGGACTCTCCAGGACCAAGGTTGGGATTTGTGTATTACACATATATTACACAGTCCAAAGACATACTGGTAGAAAAATGGGCCCTGGTATGAGTGTGTGCTTGTCGGTGTCTGAGTGTACCCTGCAATGGATTATCCAGGGAGTATCCTGCCTTCTGCCTGTTGCTTGCTGGAATAGATTCCAGCTTTTCCACATTTCTGTACTGGATAAAGTGGTTAGAAAATGGATGGATGAGACATCATTGGAAGAGGGCGAATATTTTTGGAAGGCAGTGTAATGTTATATTGGCCGCACCTTAAGACTTGGTCTCAGTCAGTTGGTACAACATAACCTTTCATTCACATTAAATCCAGATTAAATTTACATTCATTCAATCTGGATTTAATGTGGAATCAGTAACATGCATTGGCTCCTGGTAATGGCACATTGCAAGCCAGGCATGCATTTTTGGGAAGAGTATGCTAAATGTGTACATGAACATCTACAATATCATCACCGGGTGATCTTCAGTATTCTGGCCATTGAATGAAAGGAAATCATTTTATAATTTCAATTTAATTTTGAAATTACATCATAGTCAAAGCTTGTAGAATTCAAGTACTCAAATCCTGTTCTCTATTTGTCCTCAGTCTCGGATTTACTTTCGTCATGACATTAGCGTCCCGTTCGTAAACCCCTCCTCTTAAGGACGCTCCAGCCCTTCCTTGTTTTCTACTCATCCACCGCACCTGCTCCCCGTTCCAACCCCCTTTTCAGTTCTCCTTAAAAGCCAGGCGCTCACTCTATTCCGGACTCTGCTCTGGTTTCCGTACCAGACAGGTCCGGGACCTGGAAGCGCCTGGTCCTGTCAAGTTTTTAGTTCCTGTTCCTGTTCCCGTTCCCGTGCCGGTCCTGACCCGGTTCCTGTTTTTAACCCCATTTGTCTAGGATGGACCGCCCGGCTTTGGACTTTTGCCTCCTTTTGGATTCTCCCTTGGACTTATTCCTGGATTGTTTGCCTCGGCCACAACTCCCCCGAACACCAGCGCGCCATGGACGCGCCCCCTGTTTTCATCCCCGACTCCCGCATGCTTTTCCCCCTTGTTTTCCCCACTCTACCCCGGATCATGTCGTCTGCATAGGGTCCTGAAAGAACGTCTTCGTGACAATTAGGTTTCTGGAAGCCAACAGAAAAGCAAATTTGTGTGACAGAAGAGACAGACAGCTTTTCCTTTTTTTGGCTGTTGGATGTAATGGGGAAAAAATATTCAGATACAATATGTTAGCATGCAACAGAACTAGATAACTTTTGAAATAATTTAAAACACTTTACAGTACTTCAGTTACTGAAATATGGCTCAGGTTAGCCTTAACCTGTATGGTGTGGATGACATATGCACGTGAACCCCCTGTTACAGGGTACCTGCCCCCTTTTTGGTCAACTTTAATAAAGCTGATATTATAAACAGAGGGAAATTGTGAAAATATGGCTGAGGCTGGACAAATCCAGGTGTAAAAACCCTACCACAATGGTCCATAACCTGGTTCTCCCTCACCAGATTTCTCTGTAAACCAAATATTAAATGATAAGAGAGCACCTCTTCTGCCTTCTCACCTCACCCTTCAGGAAAAGCAGTCCCTGCTGAACCTTTCCTTAACCTATGGGAAAGACACACTGATTCTCCATTTTAATCTACAAGAAATGAATAGACTTTCCTTGTCTAACTGTAACCCTTATCTAGTCTACATTACCACTGTATGATTAGACTTAAAGACCTGTGTTTTGAACCTTTTTTAACACAGCTGCACCAGACACTATTCTAGCTTCCTTCTGTGAATCCCTGCATTTTTCTATCTCCCTGATGGGTCTCCAAACCACAAACAATAAGCGAAAACTATTGCAGACAGTTGAGGAATACTGTTGCTCTGTTGCAGGTGGCCAGTTTTAGTATCTGTCACAGCATCATCATTGCGTTTAATAATTGCCCCCATTACATATACTCTCAGGGGCTGTCATGTTAACAAGAGTGGCATGGCATGAATCTGCCATCTTTAACAAGAATCATTCCAGAAAGTAGGAGAAAAACCATGACATTCACTGCAAAGTACAGAGAGATCCACCAGCTATGAGTCTGTAAACCAGCATAATTGTCACATGTTGGTTCTGTAACCAGAGCCAATATGACTGTAATGAGACATACAGTGGAGTAACCTTAACCAGAGCACATGTTTTGTTCCATTAGTACATCTTTCAGACATTTTACAGTACAACTGTTGTTAACAGTACTTTTTATCAATCAGGCCAGTTACATTTATTGCCTGGGCTTTCCTAAATTTTGTAAGCTATTCTTCAGTGTTTCAAGAGGAACATTTGTCTGCTTAATAACTGCACCCACTACTGAGAGTTTGAGGTTTGTAATTGCAAATTTCTATATCAATCTGTCTTAATGTACATGGTACAGCCACACAATTTTAGGTTTCTAATACAGGAAACAAAAGAGCTTTCCAAGATGCTGATGTATATGGGTAGATTTTTTTTCTGTTTAGGCAGGTGAGTAAGTGCACTTAGCTTTACATCCTGTTTACAGGCATGGCACAGTGCCACAGCTGGTAACCACAGTACATGTACAGAATTTATAAAGTAAATTAAATACATTTGAATATTTTAATCATTTTACAACAATAAAACACCTTCACCTGCAGAATTGGATAAGTTATATGACATGATCATTTTGATTAGGGGTCCTGAGGGGTCTATAGATCTATATGTTTTATATGTATTCTATAAAACAAAAGAGAAGTATGCCAAGAAATTAAAAATGTATTGAAATAATGAAGCTAAGAGCAAGGATCTCCTACCATCAAGGCATAGTATTTAGTACCTAAAATAAGGTAACATATAACTATAATTGTCCATCCAAAAGGGTGGAAAGGTTTTTCTGGCATCTCCATACAAAACTACAAAAAAACAAATTTCAACATAAAATAAATCAACATTAAAAACAAACAATAATCCTAGACATGCAACAATGCATATACTGTTCATATATTTCACTTTACCATTAAACATAATCCATTCACTCCATATACACCACTATGAATTTTCTTCTTTAGGTAACAGTAGGAACAAGTCTATATTGCCTTAAAGCGGAAATATAGACAGCATTTCTAACATTTCTATGCAAATACACCATTCACTGAATGAGCAGACAGTCAAAAGCAAACTGGGTGAACACTGAATATTTCATGAGCAAGATACCATTGTTCCACAGCCTATCAATTAGTATACTATGCAAAAATGTAGAAAATTTAAATAATGCACAGAAAACCAGGTAAGGACACATTGGAAGTTGGTCTAAAGCAAGCTAGTGCAATATCTCTGGCAGGTGATTGAGAGCTGTGACAGACACAGGGTTCTGGTGGGACTACACCCTGGAAAGGTTGTTCTTAGATTTAGAGCACACATAAAAACTCACATATACACACAATGACAATTTAGAGACACTAGTGACCCTTCAGGTAGCAGACTAAAAGATGGAAATAACTGCATAACATGAGGGACAACAAATATATTTAAAGCAAGAGCTTTCACATAGGTATGCTTCATGCATTAAGCTAATAACATCCCATCATCCTTAGGGTCATGGATAAAAATGCTGGACAGGCATAGTTGTCTATAATTATGGTTTGCATGACCTCAGTGACTTTGAAAAGAATTGATTGTTGGGGCTCATTTGATAGGAGCATTAGTGACCAAGACAGCTGAATGTGCTGATGTTTCATGAGAAACTGTGTCTAAGGTGATGTCGGCATGAAACTGAGGAAAAGACATCTTCGGCAAAGGCCAACAGTGCACAGAAGTGCATACACAAGGATCATGATATCTGTGCATTATTCAGAAGGTCAAGGAGAAACCGACGAGCAATACCTGATCCATTGACTGCAAATTTCAACTTGAGGCACAAGCAGCCAATAGAAAATATAGAAATAGAAAAATGTTGGCCGAGAACTCCATAAAGAATGGTTGTGTTGGCAGTGCACACACTGCGTATTACACCTGACAATGCACATTTAAGTCCAGAGGTCCAAGAGCACAAAGTAATGGTCTGCTGAGCAGTGGAGAAATGTGTTGTGCACACATGAATCTTCCTTCACCATATTCTTGACAAACGAGCGTGCACTCATTCAATCAATCAATCAAAGTTTATTTATCAAATGCACAACAATACAGCATGCAGCAGTAATTGCTGGCAATGACATGTCTTTTCTGCGAGCTCACCGGGGGGTTTTAAAATTTTAAAATCACAAAATTAAAAGTTACAGAATAAGGTTACATAATAAAAGTGCATTAAAAATTGATTTAAAAAAAACTCAATATAAATAGAACTGCTACATATCCAGGGTGTACGCAATACATTATGCCCAAATAATGCAATATGCAGTGTGCCAAATACAATGGAAAACTGTATGTCCATGTAACCTGACCATTTAACAAAGACCATTAGGGTGGTTGCTGAAGGTGACTGCAGCTTGGCATTTTAGCAGTCTTATTGCCTGGAGGTAGAAGCTGTTCTGTAATCTGTTGGTCTTTGAATGCTTTAATACCATTTACCGAACGGTAGGAGAGAAAACAGTTTATGACTTAGATTACTTGGATCCTTGAGAATAGTCCTGGCCTTCTTAAGACATCTAGCTGAGTAGATGTCCTGGATGTTTGGTAGCTCACAGCCGATAATGAGCTACGCTGACTTCACCACCTTTTGCAGTGCTTTGCGAGCCTGCGGAGATAGAATAGGCCCTGCCATGCTGTTTTCACCATGGTGTTGGTGTGGTGAGACCAGGTTAAGTCCTTTGTGATGTTAACTCCCAGGAACTTAAAACTGCTGACCCTCTCCACTGCAGTCCCATTGAAGTAGTTAGGTGTGTGATCTCCTCCCTGATGTTTCCTATAATCCACAATCATCTCCTTAGTCTTACTGATGTTCAGAGAGACGTTGTTATCCTGGCACCATGCTGCCAGGGTTTCAACCTCCTCCCTATACGCAGACTCCTCACTATTTGTGATCAGGCCGATGGCCGTTGTATCGTCCGCAAACTTAATGATGGAGTTTGAGTTATGCCTGGCGACACAATCATGAGTAAATAAGGAGTAGAGGAGAGGGCTAAGTACAGTACACAGCCTTGGGGGCTCCAGTGTTTAGAGTCAGGGTAGAGGATATGTTGGTGCCCACACTCGCCACCTGTGGACGTCCCGTCAGGAAGTCCAGGATCCAATTACAGAGGGAGGTGTTCAGTCCCAGGTCCTGGAGTTTGACGACAAGCTTTGAGGGTACTATGAGGGCACTCATTCCCTTAGAATACTCAATACTAATTACTGCATGCCCATCTTCAACCTATGTTGCAGCGTTTCTCTCCTGCAAGGAGGAGTTTCTTAAACAATGACAATGCCCCCATCCACAGAGCACATACAATATGTGGTTGCCCAATGGGTTGATGTGAGTTTGACACTGAATCTAATCAAGCATTTATGGGATATTCTGGAACAATGCCTGAGACATTGTTTTCCACCTTAATCAACCAGGCATGAGTTGATTGACTTTCTTGTGGAAGAATGGTCAATGACCACATTAATCCTACATATTTTCAGACACTGGTAGACTCTTTATGCAAACAGCCTCTATTGTCTGAACAATTGTCCAACACCCTTACGTGAATTTACATTACCTTGGTGTTTCCTTGTTTTCCTTGTCTTCTACCTGTAGCTAGCATGTCTTTGGAATCCTTAGGTTATGCTAGTTAACTGTTACGGCAATGATAGATTCTGTAAGAATCCAGGTGTTACTTTTTAATTCAGTAGAAGCCTAATTAAACCCTGCATATGTCTTTCATTCTACACAACGGGCTGTTATCAAAAGATGCTCCTTGATACAGTGACTCAGAGCTAAAGCAGCTATACCCAAAACTTTGTGGTCTCTGCAAACCTTCAGCTATGGTCCTAGAAGCTTCAATAGTGTAGTTAAACAAAGCTTTTTAAGCTTTTCAGCTTGCAGCTACACTTTAAAATATGCAGATGGCCTCAGTGTGGTATTGGGTTGTCGTCTAAAGCTCTTAGACAATGAAATTCTGAAATTCACTGTGAATCAGTCTTACTAGGGTATCATTTTGCACACTAAAACAGCAAAGGAGAGAGATTTAGCATTTGCAGATGTGATTACTTTTGTGAATATCCTGAGGATGTGCAATGTAAGCTATGAAAATCCAGACGGCTGCTAATGTTTCCCTTCCTTCTTCTGTTCCTATCACACATTTTTCCTGTAAAAGCGATGGGTTTAGACTTGAAAAACCCAACAATATCCCAGGAAAAATAAATGTTATACTTCTTCTTCCTGGTTCCATAAATTGTTAATTAAGTGTCTGGTAGTGCCAGAACTAGGAACAAGAACCAGGTGGTCACTTAAGTATTAATTGTTTGGAGTGTTAAAATTGCTGATCAACAGTTAGAATACATTCATGTTTGTTACTTTTGTCTTCTAGTGCATTTATGCCTACTGTACATATTCAGACAAAGTAGCCCATAAGGGATTTTGTATATA
This sequence comes from Atractosteus spatula, assembly GCF_055471065.1. Lineage (NCBI taxonomy): Eukaryota > Metazoa > Chordata > Actinopteri > Semionotiformes > Lepisosteidae > Atractosteus > Atractosteus spatula. Next base: position 38,352,444 of record NC_142714.1, read on the forward strand.
AGTCAATGCATACATTATCATGGCATACACAGACTTAGCTGTCAAGGTCAGCTAGTACTGTCTATACTGATCAGGGCTTTTCTTGCATACCGAGCAAGGGATCTCTTCCCCTGCTTGTAATGGCTGAATATTATACTTTTCCTATAGTTAATATTCCCCTTTAGCTGAATTAAATCCATCAATCAGCATCCTCCTTTTCATGGGTAGTAATTAAAAGCAGCAGGTTGTGTGCTCAGTAGGCTATCTGTGCCTTGCTAAAAGTGTTACATCACCATGTGAGTTGCAAACAAACACAGCTGTTGATGTGTCTGTCACCAGATTTAAGTTTAATTCTGTGCTTTAGCTGGAACACCCCCCTGGAAAAGCAATTCTTGCGGTGCCACCAAATTTTGCTTTGGAAGTAAATGAAAGACAGAACTTGATTAGCATTAGACACAGCTGTGTGTTTCCTCTCCATACGTATTTGTTTAGAAAGTTACCTTGGCTTCTTAAACTTAAGAGTGGAAGCTTTGCAATACCCTCTCAGAGCCCCAGTGTGGTGCTCACGTCGTTATTATTCCAATTCTTTTTTGCAGTTTCCCTTCAGGACATCAACATGAGGAAGGCCTTCAAGAGCTCCACAATCCAGGATCAGCAGGTGGTATCTAGAAACTCTATTCCCAATCCAGTAATGGAGATGTACCAGCGCTGCGACAAACCTCCTCCTCTCAACATCCTCAGTCCTTACAGGTGAGCTCAGCATGTCTGTACAGGTCTGAGAGGAGGGTCTCACTCGTTCGTGGTTCTTTGCCAGTTTAGCACCTTTCTTGTAGAATTCCGGTCCCAGTTCACCAATGACATACAGTGCCTTGCAAAAGTATTCATCCCACTTGGACTTTCACATTTTATGGTGTTACAGCATGGAACCATGATGTATTTAACTGAGAATTGTTGCCACTCATCAACACAGAGTACTCTACAGTGTCAAAGTGAAAAAAAAAATCCAGACATTTTACTAAATTAAAGATAATTGGGGTGAATACTTTTGCAAGGCACAGTAACTTGTACTGATGATGTCTCCACAATGAATGAGCACTTTTGGTGCTTAGGCCACTCAGGAGCCCTCTTTATTCCTCTTTTTCTGTGAACGTTATACTGTTAGATCATCCCTTTTCATTTTTGTAAAGTGTAGGGCTGCAAGAAGTCCAGCATAGTTCAAGAAAAGGTTTGAAATGAGTTTTAATTTGTTACGAAAAAGGTCATTTCCAGAAAACACACTCAAATACATCTTCCTGAAATACCCTGCATTCAGTCATTCTCAAGGTTTTTTTTTATAATCTCAGTATAGCCCCAGTAAATCTCTGGTGTTACTTTAAATGCCATGTTTAGGAAAACCTTAGGACTGGCACATACGTAGAATTAACCTTGGTTCTACAGACGGATTTCCATATATCACACAACTGCATTACACAGCTTAAATGTTACATTAATTTTCTGTACAAATACAACACAACAGGTGTTTTATGTACCTACTTATGCACAGCATTAAATCATCTTTAAAATACAGGACAAAACTCCTACAAAAACAGGCATACAAATTTTGTTTTTTCCACTGCTTTGTCAATAGATGGTTAACTGCACTTCATACAACTATTAGCTATTAGTTCAGTGCTCTGTATCATCTCAAAGTCCTCCTGTATTTTGTCCGGCCTCTGTAGGGATGATAAGAAGGATGGGCTGAAGTTCTACACAGATCCCTCCTATTTCTTCAATCTTTGGAAAGAGAAGATGCTTCAAGCCACCGAAGACAAGAGGAAAGAGAAACGAAGACAGAAGGTATGTACATAGATTCCTGGATCTTCTTAAAATATCCTTTTGTGAAGTTTATTTTAATAGTACAATATATAATAATCAGCTCATTAATAAACATCTTCATCAGATGAAACAACAAATTTAGTGCAGATCTTGTCTGGCAGCCTTTGAAACAAGGGAGGTTGTACCCCTGCTTAACTCGACAGAATCAGTCAGAACAGTGAGACCTAGTCCTTTACATCAGAACTGCGAAATAACAAACTCTGTAAATAGAAAACAAAACATACTGTTGATCCATTTTTTATTTGTTTCCTACGGGGTGTTCAATACAGCAAAAGGTTTTACCAGTGTTTATTGACAACAAATTAAGTGAAAATTGTATCTTCATAAAGAAATTGAATTGGATGTACAGTATAATGATTCAAACCCTCGACTGAATCGTTTCAAACCTGTTTATACAGTAAACTAGGAATGAGGGCCTATTGGACCTTATTGATTCTATCATTTTTCATCCTAAAACAGCATATGTGTAACTGTAAAGACATTGGTGAATGATGACAATTCCAATAATATCACTTTTTTTATTTAATAGAAGTAATGTATGGGGATCTCATATCTAAGTAGGAGTTAGGGTTAGCAAAATGAAATATACAGGACAGTTTGCCACCATATGAACAATGTACATTTGGGTGGTTAGCAACCTCATAACACAGAGTAAACTATGCCCATGCAAAATTAGAATCCATCCTGATTTTCATATCCATCCAGTACCATTGAAATAGAGTAGGGCAAGCACTATGAGTTAGACAAAGAGTGTGTTTCACTTATAGCTACTGAAATACAGTGCAGTACGTGAATTACTGTACATATAAATATAATGTAATTAAACCATTTTTACGTTAGACTGTACCTCATTTTTATCTTAATTTAGGTTACACTTGACACAAAGTGTAATTTAAAGAATTTTGAATGACACTTCAAACAAGCATATACTGTATTAAACAAACATGTTTATATGATCTTACCTTGAGTAGTGGATAATTTGCACTTGATTATTACTGCTTACTGCACATTTGTATATGTGCCTACAGTCACCACCAGCTATACAAAAGGTAACATTCAAGACCTTTCTAAAAAAGAATTTTTATTGTACATCCCCAATATCTTGACAATGGTAGCACAGTGAAATATAAATTGGAATAACTTATAATGGACTTCCTTTGTTAATTTTTTAAATGAACAATTTTTATACAAAACTGTAAATGATCGTACTGACCACTGTTAAATATGAAGGAGGCTGGATGTCAGCAAAACCTGCAAACAAGATGTTAGATTTTTACAAAAGGAAATTTACCTATTACGTTTAGATTGTAGTATTTAGTGGAAGCAACTCTGGTTTAAGTGTGGGCTTGAACAAGGAAAACATCAAACGAAAAAGTGCTTTAATTTATACTCTGTGCAGCCTTGTTTAGCTGGGTGTACAAAATGTGTTTTCTCTATTAAATTAGGGTGTTCCCACACTGGCATTGTTTATATGTGGAGGCTTTCTGGAAAGCATGACACCAATTATGCACCAATAAAACTAATATTATTATCATCACATGGGCTTAGACACCTTCTTGTGGGCATGACCAATTTAAAGATCCATCCATCCATTTTCTAACTGCTCTTTCCAGTACAGAATCACAGGTCAAAGCTTGCAGCGGGCGCAAGGCAGGATACATCCTGGATGGGACACCAGTCCATCACAGGGCAGACACAGACACAAAGATGCCCACACTCACCCCAGTGGTAATTCTCCCTAAAGCTAATTAACCTTCCAGTATATCTTTGGACTTTGGGAGGAAACTGGAGCACATAGAGGAAACCCACACAAATAACAAATAGGGCGAACCTACAAACTCTATGCAGATAGCACCCCAGGAATTAAACCCAGGGCCCCAGCGCTGCGAGGCAGCAATGCTAACAACAGTGCCACTATGCTACCCTCAAGTTTATTTTTTCTTCCCTCAAAGGAGCAGAAGCAGGTTGAGGATCCGAGCAGAGAGGTGAAGAAGGTGAGAAAGGCCCGGAACCGTCAACAGGAGTGGAAAATAATGGCCTACGACAAGGAGTTCCGACCCGACACGCGCTTCTCCCCATCACCGTACCATGCCATGTCCTCCGAGGGCTCCCTCTCTCCTGACAGCAGGTACTGCTGAACTGCCAAGTGCAACTGGGCCAGAGGTCTTCTATAACAAGATCCCCAATGTGCTTGATTTCTGGGAAAGAATTGCATAGGGATATAAGGAATGATCAAGGGAAAATAAAATATAGAGAGATTCTATGGATACAACAGAAGATTCCCTTTAAGAAGATGTGGAATTGTCAAAATCAAGACAGCATCACCCACAATGACACACTGTATTTTCTTTCTTTTGTGAGAAAAAAGGTTGGGTGGTCTTTAGTAGTTCTTTTGGTTGCTAGAAGTCAATTGGTACAAGAATCTTTTCAAGCTATTTCGTGAAATTAGCCAATGTGCCAACTTTGATGACATAACTAGGTAAAGTCTCACAACCCTCTCGGAGTAAAGAAGTGGCTCCTTTTCTCATTTTTTAAACCACTTTCCCATAGGTCACACTTGTGTTCTCCAGATCATTTTTTTACTGTTTATTCTGAATGAGTCAAATTTGTTGACATGGTCAGCACCTTTAAGGATTTTGTATACAGCACATGACTCATCATTCTCCAGTAATCTTCTCTGTTAAGAAAAGACTTAAAAGATTAAAAAATAAAGTTATATTAAAATAAAAAGATAAATCCTTTCAAATAAAACTTTGGTCAGAGTAGGACATTCCTTTAAGCCCAGAAATGTATGTGATAATGACATTACCATTATGATTATATACCATTTTTAATTGAAATGGCTTGAAATGTTTAAAAATATGAGGATTAACCTGATTTGTTCAGGACAAAATAAGATGATGTTTTAATTACTTGGTTAATTAAAACACAAAAATAGTTATTGTTCTTCCTTTTCCTGTACACATCTACAATGCTAGTACGATGCACTGTTGAAGAGTGTATGTGCTGAAAAGCACAAAAATAGTTTGTGTCGTCATCGGACAATATTTCTTTGTTCCAGACACTTTATACTGTTTTGACCTTGATTTTAAAAATCTCCATGCATTTTTTAATATCACAATTCAGTACTTTTCTCTTGGATTCATAGTATCTCTGTATATTTTTTGTTCTCTGGAATATTCTGGAGTGTGACTTGCCATTATACAAACTCTTCTCGAGTTTACACTCTGGAGCACGTAAAGGCAGAGTTGAGTATCTTGTTATAGAAAATCATTGACTGGATAGCCAACAGTTTGCTGAGAGTGTGGCAGAGCCTCTGAGCTTTGTCTTGTGGTCTCCATCAACTTAGATCTTGTTGGGTCATACAGCTGTACCAATATGAAAAACTGAGTAATTGGGTATGAACTTTATTCTTCTGATGATGAATTTCAAGCACTTTCTCTTGATGAATTCTTCACAATTGAAAGGAGATGAGATATAAGGAAAATGGGAAATGGCTTACACTGGCTATGTAAATAATAATTACTTGTGTTCAAGTAGTGCCTTACATAGTTGATGGGTCCACCAAAGTGCTACACCCATCTGGGAGACACACAGCAGCCATTATCCCTGAGCAACCCCCCTATATGAAGATCAGAAAAGTGAGAAACTACTTCACTAATGTAGGATAGATTGATTTACAAGCCCAAAATGAAATTCAGCCAGGACACGAGAATTAACACCCTTTCTCTTTTGAATTTAGGAGGTGTTGAAACACCTCTGATGCATTACAAGGTATATTTATATCTACTGTTTATACAGGTATTATATATCCAAAGGATAAAAATACACTGTGTGTGAAAGTACACTGTCCTGGAATGTACTGTAGCATTATTCTGTTTACTGTTTTTTTCTAACAGATACTACATTTTCAACATTACTTTTCAGGGCTTTCAGGGCAGTTGTTTTTGTGGTCTCACAGAAGGCTCAAAATATTTAATAATAAATCAGTTAGCAGACACTTCTGCCAGAAGGAAATCAAAAATATAATGTCACAGTTTGTATTGTATTCATAAATGCCATGTTTGTTTAAGTAACTTGTGTTAGAGCTTTTGTGGAGGTTTATAATCTTCAGACAAAACTAACCAAATTTGTGGAAAACAGTTATAGAACTTAAAGTACCTAGGCTTACCTATCCAGAATGAATGGAACTGGAAAAGCTTCTCATTAGCGCCCTCTTGTGAAATATAACCTCTGAAAGCAATGCTGCAGATCACAGATTTCTTGATTTGCTGAAGTACTGTTCAAAGGAACGCCTGTACAAAAAACAATAATAAAAGAGTTTAGCAATACAAATAGAGTAACAGTAGCTCAAATTATTGTGTCAAGAAACATTTGAGACTTTTTGGTACCACAGAAGTAAAACCTTTGGTTTTAACCTTTGGTTGTGCAATACTGTCAGTTGTAGATTTTCCTTGGTTTGGTTTTCAGTCATGATAAAGCTCTTTTTTACTACTTTTACTATGATGTAGTCAAGGTCATGTTGGTCAATTTTTCTGTTAAAATAGGGTACTGAGCTACTGTCTGCTACTTATTGATTTTTTTGCATTTCAGGGAAGCAGACTTGAAACTGATATTTGTGCTCCAAATATCAAATAGTCACTGCTCACTGTTTTACTGTTCACAGCTCTGTCTGGTATAAAATTGTTTTCAGCCAAACTTCCAATTATTTTCCAAATATTTACCATATTTCCAATATGGCAAATCTGTTTTCCCTGACTTGAAAAACTCAAAGATTTTTTTTTTGTGAAAGCCTTTATTCTTCCATGCACATTAAATACTGTTGCATTCTTTCCTTAAAGTCCTAGGTCAAGGTCATTAAGCTGTAGGAAAATATCAGAGAGGTAAGCAAAACAGCAAAGTTATGCTTGATTTTCAAGATGACATGGATGGCCAAGAAAAAAGCTTGCATTTTTTTAATGCTGTCCCAAAAAGCAGACAAGTACTTCACTTTTTGATAGTCAGCACACTTCAGTATGCTTATTTAATTACACAGAGCTATAACTATATAAATGCACTGGTTGAGCTCTGATGAAGTTAATCATTTTTTACAATTCAATTACAAAGTATCTTTCCATATACAACTTTGTTTTCTTCAGATAAATTGATCCATGCTTCCTCATTGCTGGAGACAGATGAGGGCTGATCATCCCTGTGTCCTGTACAAAATCAGAATGTACCCTGGGTCTAATGCTTTTCTGTCCTTTACAGCTCAGGATTCAACAGCAGTTGTATTCAATTTCACAGTGTTTGGCACTAAATTTGCTTAATATGTTTCCTTTGAAGAAGGTCCTCCCTGCAGTGCTACCATTACTAATTCATTGTGCAATTACAATTGTGTCAGTTTTTCGCACTGGATTCAAAATAAAAAGCCCCCAGTTTTGTACAGACACATTATAGTCTTCCCAATCAACAATCAGTTTCTTTTGTATTGTTACAGAGGGACTATGCTCTGAATGCTAGCTCTATAACCCCCCTGGCATTGAATAAATGCTGTCATTCATCATATCACTCATATTATTATTTTGTTTCAAGAAATTACACTAAATATACCCCCTGAACATGTTCAGAAGAGGGTGGTATCATAACACATTGGTTAGCATTGCTGCCTTGCTGCACTGGAGCCCTGGGTTCAATAGTACCTGGGTTACTATCAGCATGAAGACATATTGTATTGGTAGATGAATTGGCTTCTGGGAAAACTGGCAATGGTGTGAGTGTATATATTTTTTCGTCTGTGTGTGCCCTGCAATGGACTGCTATCCTGTCCAGGCTGTATCCTGCCTTTGCCTGTTCCTTGCTGGGATAAGCTCTGGCTCCCCTGTGACCCTGCGTTAAAGCGAATAAATACAGGGATAAAGTGATTGGAAAATGGATGAATGTTAAGAAGAGTACGGGAATAAAACAAAGATTCTACTAGAAGACACTAGAAGTGGCATTGTTTAGTAGCACTTTCAAAATAACTATTCTCATTAAGGTGTAAAGTGAAGTAGCAGGTGTCCCTATATTGGACATTAAGATCTGTCTTCAGCTTTGTAAAAAACAGTGGTGTTTGAGAGAGGTCTTCAATCAAGTTGCTTGGCTGCTTTTTAACTCAGTGTTGCTATTGTCAAACCTTTTGCTCCAATGTGTTTTCTGTGATTATGCAAGATCTTCCAGCATAAGCAATTCTGTGGCTTGCACAAAAAATGTTTTAAAAACCTTATTCAGATTCTTATTCAGACCAGGAGCGGATCGTACAGTGTTTCCTGATGTTTGTGCTCGGTTTCAAGGTAAAAATGGAGATTGGCCAATTTTACACCCTCGTTAGGGATTGCATCCTAACACCAGATTAATTGTTGGGGTTAGATATCAGCTCACCAGGTCAAAAAGAAGTCCAGAGAAATATTACTAGTGTAATCTGCATAACACCGTGGCAAAATATCACTGATTTGGGTTAAAGGAAAGCAAAACAGATGTAGTAAAAAGTATTCTTAAAGTTATTATAACTTACTGTATATAAGCACTTGGTCCTTTTACTATCACCTAACAAAGTCAGAATCTGGAAGAAGCATTATTAATAAAAAATGGCTTTGTTTTCAACACGGTTCATTGATTTTGATTATTCTGTGTATCAGATTTTCTACTTTCACAAATGTAACACTCAGGCAACGCAGCAAAGATAACAAATGACTGATTGGCAAAGGTTGTGTTGGGTGGCAGAACATATGTTGGAAATTTGAACACCCATCATGTCACTGGTTACAAAGCATTTCCTTTCTGTGAATTTTCCCGAATGTCTGCTTTCAGCTGCGGACGTTTTCAGGTTCTTGTTTATGCATCTTTGAGAGACCTCGTCTTTTCTTTTGCAACTGGATCTGAAATGAATATTCCCAAGCTAATTCCTTCCTCCTCTACCTCCCCCTCGTCTTTCAGGTCAGTGGCATCAGACGCAGGCGAACACTCGTCCTACCCAGCCAGCCCGAACCATCCCTCTCAACAGGTCAGCACCTCCAGCTCCTACTCGGCCAATGAGAGCAAAGAGCTGCTGGCGGCTCCCAGTCAGACCCAGTCCCTGGACCGACCTTACCGCCCACCAGCCACTGTCCCAGGCCGCCAGAACTCCTTAGGCCGTGTGCAGCAGTCACACGCACCTCCGCCCACTGACCCAGCTCTCAACGGACCCCGGCCTCATGCGGTGAAAGATTACAGGTCTGTGACAATTTTCTTACTTGCCTCTCTCTTCATTAGTATAGCAAAGCAAGTGTGTATGGTCCCCGCTTTCAGGTGAATGAAGTGTAATCACAAATGCTGGAGAACCCAGCTTCCTTTCTTGCCATATAAATGCCATCTCATTTTCTAAAACTTGTGTTTTAGAACACATCATTCAGAATTGAATAATTAAAAGATCACAAAGAATACACAACACCAGAAAGACAACAAGTAAGCATATAAGGTGGGAAAGCGTATCTAAGATTTGCAGTCATGTAAGTATATACACTGATTCTTATTTTTCCTGGTTGTAAGCAGGTGCGGAGATACACATGTGCTCCTCTTGCACCAAGACAAAGACTAAAAGAATATAGACTTGTTCAGTTCATTAAGAAGCTTGGGATAGTGCAGCATAGGGCTGAAGAAAGCCAAAGTATCAAACATGTTTTGCTCTAACTGTGATTAAAAGAAAACCAGAAAATAGTTAAAGCTTCTGTTCTGTGTGGTATAAAGTTCTTTGGGATTTTCTATGAAATTATAAAATTCAGATGGATATGACTGTGATTGGATACATAGATGGGTATGTCACACGGGTTTGTCATTTCTGCCTTTGTCTTGGACAGAGAACATGGAAATATTTGATGCCATGTGGTTTTATTAAAGTCTTGCACAGCATGGTTTTTGTTTGTCTTTAATCAAATCAGACAATCTGTGTGGCATTTCTCTTTTCTCTATGCACCTAATGGTGAAAAATTCAATAGAGAGCTCCTGAGAGCAACAGATGATTATAAAACCAGAAAATGATCTACTGCAGATTTGCAGACACTGTTCAGGCATGTTATACATTAAGTATTTTCATTTTTAGAACAGATATTATGCAAATGTAAAAGGCTAACTGGCACGTACTACTCAGCCATTTTGTAATTCACTGAAATACTTAAAGATGCCGCCAGGTGGCATCGTAATAATTGAATCATCTGCTAGTAACCAGATTAAAAAGAAAGATTTAGTAGCTCTCTGTTCTCAGCCTCAATGGGTTGCATTTAGTATTCATACCGAGCCTGTCGATTTTACACAGAGGTGTAATTTTGTTGATCCAGCCTAAGCAGTACTTCAGGCGCCTTCATCTGCAATGAAATTTCAGCTCAGTCTTTCCTTGCCTTGTTCCACCAGCTCCCAGCAGATGCAGATGCCAGAGTACTTTGTGCCTCCTGCACCACCTCCCCCTCCTCCACTCATCCCTTCTGCTCAGACTGCGTTCGACAGCCCCGCTGCCCCCTCTGCGTCTCTGCCCTCCAGCACGGTCGCTGCAGTGTCTCGCCCCTACACCCCATCCCCTCCCCCAGCACCCCCTGCGTCCTACATCCCCTCCCCTCCCCATCCTCCTCTTGGGGGTCCTCCTATGGCCCCTCCACCCCCTCCTCCTGGTCCCCCCACTCACACTCTCTCTCCAGCTCACGCTGCCACTCCCCCTGCCACCCAAGAGCCCAGGAAGAGCCAGGTTCCTCTCATCCCCATGAGCGATGCCCGCAGTGACCTCCTGGCTGCCATTCGCAGAGGTAAGTGCTTGGCTTTACCGTAGTGAAGCTCCATGTCCTACAAAAAGAGTGGAAAGCAAGATCCTTTGCTACAAAAAAGGCTGAGATGTGTACAGAGCCATACATAATCTGCTGTGCAAAAGTCTAGAGTCATCTTAGACACACTCAGGGGTTAAATCATATAGAAGCTTTCAAATGCATTCATATCCTAGCTGAACTGTAATCAAACATTACTTTAGCATGAAAATCCAGGTGTGCATTCTCTAGTTTTTGATAGAAGGCAAAAACTACAGATTTGTATGATGTTTATTAGTATTTAGTACTGGACCTGTCTGTATTTTGTGAATCCTCCTTTGGTTTTATTAACCTGGATAAAGCACTTCCTGTAGCCTTTTGATAGGTTCTTAAACTGCTCCCAAGGAATTCTTGACCATTCAAGAGAAGGCACAGTGCCATGCGAGAAGGCACAGTGCGGTTCAGAGTTTCCAAGTGCATTTATTTCATACACAAAGGCCTCATTCAGAGAGAAGAACTGGAACACAAAAAAGTGTATCTTCTCCTGCTATACACAACACATGAACATTTCCATTTTTTTATTCTTCAATGCATTCTTCTGCCATAAATGTCATGTTTAGGAGAGAGACTCTTGCATATGTATTTAGGACCAACATAAGGATCACCATACACAATACAGTGTTAATTTTGACACAGCTTATTCTCTCTTTCCAGTTGTTCTAAATTGTCACATCCACTCTCTTGCAAATAGTCCACACTGTGGATGTCACGATCGCAAACCCCTCCTCTTAAGGGCGCTCCAGCCCTTTCTTGTTTTCTCCCATTACCTGCACCTGTTCCCTATTTCCGTTCCCCCTTAAAAGCCAGACGCAGACCTCACTCCTGGTTCCTCATTGAATCCTCACTGAATTCGTGAGAACCCAGGGTCCTGCTGCGTCTGGCTCCGTTATGCTTTTAACCTTCGGTTCCTGATTCCCCGCCCCGCTGGTTCCGACCTGGTTCATGGTTTTATTTCCTGGATGGATCCCCTGGCTTTGGACACTACCTTCTGTCTTGTATTACCCGTTTGGATTTACTCATGGATTGTTCACCCCGGATTCACTCTCCCTGGACACCTGCATCACTTGGACACGCCCCCTGTCTCCATACCCTCTCCTGCATGACTTTTTCCCCAGTGTTTCTTCACAATTCCAGATCGTGTCGTCTGCATAGGGCCCGGAAATAACTGTTTCCTGACATCGGATGTCTGTATCTCCTCCTCAGCATGTACAGATCAGAATCCAAATTTAGAATGAACCCTTTCATACACTCAGATCAAACCCAGAAACCCCATGTTGAACCTGTCTAGTTTCTCCAGGATGTCCATATAATCATTCTTCAGATCATACCATAAATGTTCTACCAGAGACTGTAATTAACAAATCAAAACCAATGATTTGTATCCTTTTTTCAACCTCATTGAGCTTGGTGCATGTTCAGTATTGTTATCATGCTATCAAGTTCAGTTTTATGACAGAAGGCACCAGTTTCCTGCATAAAATATACTGGTAATCTGTTTGTTCTTCAGTATTAAACTGACCCCAGGACCAGACAATGTTAATCAACCATAAGTAGAACAGATCCATATCTGTTCTTTATAAAAGGGGTGTTGTTTTCAACAAAAAGTGGTGAGGTTGTCCAAAATTTTATGTTTTAGCCAACTAAATCTAGAGGATCCCATTGAAATTTGATTTGGAAAACAATTAGCTGCTGTTTGGCAACTACATGTATTTTTTATGTATGTTGCCATGGTTCTCAGACTACAGACTGCAGATTCATGAATCATTCTTGAATTCTTGAAGCCTTGAAGTTCTACTGTTGTGCTTCATATCTACAGAATGGGTTAATAAACTTTATTTTGAGTAAGGACTTAAAAAACAAAGCGATATTCAAAGCAATAGCACATAGTTGCTTTGAATAGTATACTGTATATTAAAGAATCTTACTACACTGGTTATCAGCTGAAATGGGTTTCCTCATGCATCCTCCGTAAATGCTAATGTGATAACGTGTTAACATTAACGTACATGGATTTTGAATTGCTAAACAAAATAAAATAATTTCTTTGCTGACAGCTGAACAACTAAATAGAATTATTGTAGTAATAGAAGGCCCAATAGGAGCCAGATTTTAATTTCTCCTTTCAATTGATGAGTAAAGTTTCTATTCATTTGCAGGTATTCAGCTCAGAAAAGTTCAAGAGCAGAGAGAGCAGGAAGCAAAGAAAGAGCCAGTGGGCAACGATGTGGCCACCATCCTGTCCAGGCGCATTGCTGTGGAGTACAGCGAATCCGACGACGACTCGGAACTTGATGAGAATGAGTGGTCTGACTAAGGCACAGGAGGAAACAGTGGGTCATCGTTCTGCTCAGTCTCGGTTTCAGATCAGGGCCTCCTCTCACCTGCTCATAGGGCAACTCCATAACAACCTGTTGAGCACGATGGTAGTTGAGTCAAAAGTAGCATACATACAGTACCAATGCACAGCTCCAGAACTGGGAGAGTACAGTCAGCCTGGGCTAGACTGGAGTAGTGGGGGGGGGGTTGTGGCCTTTTGGAATCTGTTTTAGGATTTTTTCAATTTTCAGCTTTTGCAGGACTTCATAGTAATTTGATTTGTCGCAGTTCTCTGAACTTGTTCATGAACCTTGTCTTCAGGGAGTTTTTCTAATACTTGGCTGTTAGGGAAACATTTGAGCTAAGTGGATGACACTCACTGCCTTTTATTGTAAGTGGAATAAATTTTGGGTTGAATATGTTATAATTTGCTGTTTTGAGTTTACAAAAATAAGATCTAAATCAAGATAAATGATTTTCATTAACAAAACATGAGTATAAACACTGTGGCCTGTTAACAACAGTGTCTGTCCTGTGTGATTTAGTAGAAGTTTTAGATTTCCTGCTTTGATGTGTATTCTGACAGAAAAATTGTCAGACTAGTCCTTGGATAACCTATTTTAACTGAAAAAGGTTATTTCATGTGAAACTATCTGAATACCACTGCAGTATAGAACATACCTGATAAATATGTTCCTTTGCCTCATATATGCCTAATTATATACTTAAATGAAGCCTTGTGTAACATTCACAATAGGTTTTCCAACTTAAAATTACTGTATAATGGCAAGTCACATACAGTACACTTTAAGTATTAATAAAAAGATAATGTGACTTGATTAGCAAGTGAGAGAATTTTGGGAACAAGGGAAGAGAATTGGAAATTAAATTTTTATGCTACATATGCTACCTTAAACCTCTGACCCTCAACAGTGAGATCTCGTACATATCTGGAGTACACATTTATTTAAAAGACTTCCCCCAAAAAATAATGTATTAAAATAACAAGATTATAAGATTATCTTCTGATTATAAGGGGTCTTAGATTTCTGGTATAGACAGGTCAGAGACCACACAGAATGAAAACGAATGGAGTAAATAGCTTTTAAGGTCATGTAGTGTCCTATGATCTATTCTTATCAATTTCACAATTAATAGGCTCCTCCATGTTTGGTGGGGGTTTGTGGTTCAGTACCATATGAAACCCTTAATTTTCTTAGCTCTTATAAAAGACAAGGTGTATACAATATTAGTTTGTGGGGGGGGGTTGAGTGCAGGAAAAAGGAAACATTTGAATATTTGATGGTTAAAACAACCAATAGCAAGTCATTAACACTGGTAGCCTGAAAAGAGACAGTTATAGTAAGAAACCCCACATCTACCTCACAGCAACACAATATTGAAGTGCTGGAATTGAGGAGGCCTGATTTGTGGTCATGCACAGTTTACTAGATGATTTTACACAGTTTGGTATTCAGGCTCCATTTACAGCTCAGCACAAAAACTCAGAAAATTTGTACAAATGCATTAAATATTCCTAAATGACCTACACCACACTGCACAGCCAGAGAAATGTACTTTTCAACATTTAAAACTTTGACGTGCATTCTCAAATACAAATCACACCTGCACAAAATAATCAGGCAATAAGAGATTTCCATTGAAAAGACATGTAAAGACCATTATCACAAAGATTGTAACAGAACCTTTTGAAAATGTAAAACATGCATTTTCTAGTCTTGAATAAAACAAATATGTGCTTAGTAAGCCACATGTTAAAGTTTACTCTTTTAAAAAAGAGTAGCATAAAATAATCATAATTTACCAAAACTTTGGGAGCTGTATCATGTAGTGAGTTAAGTTTGACAATTCATGAATGAAAAGGTAAATGAGTTATGTTGGTTGCAGAGCATTCAAAACCATATATTTTAATATATTTCTCAAATGTGATAGAAGGAAGTGTAAAAAGGCATCTTTTTCCAAATTTACTTAACCTAAAATTTGTGAAACACTACAGCACTTCAAATAATGTGTTTTTCTCCCATTTAACCTTGGTAATGAATATTTATTTATATAAAACCTGAAGCTGGCTTCAGCTGGCCTGTATAGAGAACTGATCCAGAGAAAGGGCTTTAAGAGGAAACAGTAGGAGCTCAGAAAAGCAAAGCTATGCATCCATTTAAAAAGTCTAGAGATATCACCTACAAAACCAATATGTTCCACTGCTTGCAGTCTTAATTGCATCTTTAACAGTAAGAGCGAAAAGGAGTAAGTCAATCAAAATGATATGAAGAGACCCATCAATGAATTTAATATTTATACTGCAAGCCTTTTCCCTTCAAACAAGTCGTTTGACACATTTTAATGAAAGTTGTTTCTCATATTTCTGTGGCTCCAATATAAAAATTACAATGATGATTAAAAGTTAGAACAGTGGTCCGGTCGATGCCCAGGGGTCACATCCAAACTTTCCCCCTTACATGAAGGAAAACGGAAGAATTTTTTTTTAATTTTCTAATTCATTAATATCTTAAGGATGTAGGAATTTGGCCCTGATAATGCACCAGAGGGTGATTTAAGGTACACTACCACTGAAGAAGTGATTGATGGCAATATTTACAAATCTATCCCAATACTACAGTACTAAGAGCAGACTTGCTCAATTCTTCTTTTAAAGTTTACAAAGTGTGGTCCTACTAAAATAAAGGTGTCAAAATTCAGTGCTCTGCTGGTGATTTTTGAAAGTATTAAAGGCTTTTGAGGTCACTCCTACTAAAGGCCCAAAGTAAGTCTTGGCAGACTGTTTAACGTGAATCTGTGCAAAGAGAACTCAATTCCTATGCATCAGCCCTTAAGAACTTTTTGAAAACAATTTTGGCTGTCCTTAGGAAAAAACATTTGATCCTGTCTGAAAAACATTGTCATCAGAAAAGCAGGATACTCTTTCCATCTGTACATTTTGCCATTATGGTCTCAATAAAGCGACAGTATAGGCTTGGCATAGTAAACTGAACAGTCTATTGCCATAAAGCTTCCTCTTTCCTATTGTATATAGAAACATTCTCTCTGTTCCTTGGAACAAAAGTGTCTCTTGCTTGCATCATTCTAATTTCTGTGGTTCCCTACTGTAAAATGTATCTCCTCTAACTATTTAACGTTGCCTTGTAGTATTTTTACTTACTAAGCAAATAAGATCAGGATCAATATCACCGTTATGGATACCAATATCAGTGTTATGGAGGGCGTGCAGTGTGTACAGAATATTTGATAGGTTTGTTTTAAAAGAAATAAACATATATATATATAAATTTAGAAGTTTGCATATAAAGCAATTCAGAGAGTATATGTACTGTACACTTAGGACAGTGAAAAGTCATTGTATTTGCTTGTATTGTTACACACAAAGCAAATGTAATTCCCACAGTGTTGTGTAATCAGAGATGCAGTGTCCCTTTTTTGTGTAAATTGTTGAAATATTGATGCCTTATTTGGCTTTTAAGTAATTTGAGGTTGAGAAAAGTACATTTATCAAGGGAGCTAAACAATTAACAGTTGGCTTGTTTCATGAGAATTTTTCACCCAGTTTCTTTGTGGTGTGCTGTATTTTTTCCTTTTTTATGAAGAGAATGTAAGTATCTCCAAAACCCATCATACTAAGCACCCGTCACATTAATGAGCACTGCAAGCTGTTTACCTATGGACATTTCATTTGGTGCTTTCTAATAAACTGTTTTTTTTCTAACATTTTTGAACTGCTACATGGAAATATATTGTAGCATGGTATAACGGAAGCAAGTACATGATAACTTTCATGATAATACTAAACAGATCAGACAGGTAAAAGGACTTCTCAAGGTGACAGTTGCTATGTATGCACAGATTGTATGTACTAAACTTTATTTTCATGTTAAACATCTGAATAACATTTTTGCCTAGCAAAAGAAAAGGGACACTGCAACTTTCTAACATAACTTTATGAAAAGCTGTAAGTACAGCCTGCAGTTGATAAGAGCTCTTCATGTCTTTTTAAACAAACTGTTGTATAGACTTTGGTAAGACTGCTCGTAAGTAACTTTGGATATTATCTAGATAAGAAACGTATATGTATCACATGGAGCATAAATGTAGGCAGATGTGCATGTATACCTAATAAACTATATTTAAACAAACACAAAAGAATCTGTCTTTATTTAAACATTATAAGATGAATGCATGTGATACATTTTTATGCAGTTGTAAACTAGGACAGTTAGTATCAAGAGGTTACATTGAAAATACAAGTAAATTAGCATGGCAATTTAGAAGATGAAGATCCCCATTGTAATTAAAGCTTACTGTTTGTTATTTTCTGCATTTGGAAAAATCCATATATAGCTGATTCAGCATTGCAGAGAAATCACAGATGTCACTGATCTTACAATTTCCTCCTTGCAGGCCATTTTTAGACATTCTTATAGTTAAATCGTACTCAGAAGGTTGGCAAGTTCACAAAAGACTTGGAACACATTGTACAGATGCACGATTATTCCAATGACATAATTTTTCAGAGTAATGGGAGAATTGGTATTTTTGTTTTTCAAGTTTTCTTTATGTTGATAAGGGGAATATTTGTAAATTCTGTTTGTGAAAAAACACTTGTTTTATTTTTTTTGTGTAACAGTTCAAAGGAACCAACATCCGTTTGTTTTTCTTAGCTTTCATGGACACAGGGACTAGCCAGACTACCATAGCACCTGCAGAATAATTTACTTGTCATTGTCTATGCACAGAATCTGAGAAGAGGCATATATCTTCCAGGTAACTAAGACATAGTATTTAGTGGCCCAGGAGATAAAATGGAGAAAAATGGCTACTACAACTTCCCAGCCTGCCTCATTCCTCCTGAAAATCATTTGTTGCTTCAGAATTTGTCATTTCTGTAAGCTTTTATTTTTCTTCAGTGTTGTACATTAATTCGCAGTTTATTTTTTTCTAAGAGGTGCCATTCACTGATAGGCTCAATATCAACATACTGTATGCTTTGTTATGAACATCGTGTAGGCTATGTTCATGTTATACTTGTTCATTGAAATTACTATATATCACAGATACATGTACATTTTTTAAAGGGATATTTAAAAATGCATCTTGCTCTGTTGTGTGCTGTTACATGAAGAAAGGCCCACCCTGTGAGCTTGTCATGACTATCACTCGGCTCTCTTCAGGCCCAGCTGTTGTTTCTGTGGTATTTGATCGCTCACAGTTCTCTCTTCTGTAGGTCCCTACACTTTTAACTGGTTAATAGGAAAAAGAAACAATATAGGTAATAGGTAAAGATAAAGTTTTTTTCAAATTCGGGCGATGTAGTTGGTGGAGTACCACAGGGATATTTTCTAGGAACATTGTTCTTACTAATGCATCAATGATCTATATACCAATATATTTTGGAAATGTCTCAAAATTGCAGTTGCTAGCAAATTAGGATAATCAAAGACTGTAGAAGCAGCAAATAAAATTTGAATGCATCAGCAATTAAAATTCAAAAGCACTTAGATAAAAATCTGGGCAAGGACTGGGGAAGCACCTGGCAGACGGTGTTTAATGGAGACAACTGGAGGATTTTGCAATCAGGTAGCAAAAATATAAATTATAAGTATCAATTAGAAAACACTGAGACAGAAGAGCCTGCTTATGAAACAGACTTACTGTAGATGTTGATACTGTACTGATACATTATTTACAGTACATCTCCTAGAAGATGTTGGGAAACAAAATTAGCAAACAGATTTCTAGGATATATAGTTAAAAATATTACATTTAAATCTAGGGATGTTATGTTAAAGTGTATAAAACACGAGTTAGGCCTTATTTAGAACATTGTGTACAATTCAAGTAACCACATCATAGAAAATAGCTTATTGCTGTGGAATTGTTCTAGACAAGAGCAACTATATATCCTTCTGCTTCAGGGAATGTCGTACATAGACAGGCTGTAGTCTACTTGACAGTGGCAAACTGAACTTCTTAAGGATCTAACAGAATTACAAACCATACAGTATGACACAAGTGGAAACCGTGTCGAAGTACATTTACAGTCCAACTGAGAACCGGAAGCTCTTCTTTAAGGGTTGTGGGAGTATGTAAGAATCCACCCAGACATGTTGGTGAAACCAGGACCCTTAGTATTTTCAGAATATGATGGGATGAAATACTAACTACCAAATGGGCGAGGTGAACTGAATAGTTTCCTCCCAGTTCTAAGTTTTTGATGGTCTTCAAAACAACAAGAATGGGAAATGTATATATCTGGAGTCCTTTCTGAAGTACTGTGCACATACTATTCCAGTGCTGGATATCTACTCCAACATTTGTCATTTTGTAAATCATAAAGTTTGTTATTTTAGTTTTCTTTTAATTTTAATGATGATTACTATGATTCATTGACCTGAATCAGAAACATATTTTTCCTTAGACTGCTTTTTTTATCTAACATTAGTAACAACATTGTAATGCGTTAATATTATTAACATTAATTCCAAATATTACCATAAACGATAGTGATAACATCATCTAATTGAATTCTAATTAGAAAGCCTAACATTCTTATTTGTTCACTATTTCCCATAAAGGGACCAGTTATTAATAGACATACAGTGTACTGCTGAAGGAGTAAAAATATCTCAGAATGTCACAGTAGCTCGTTGAGAGCATTGTAAACCATGTTTGAGACTGCTGTCAAGAGTGTTCTAAAAATATACCCTTACAGTGGATATTTGGGAGGCTTTGTCTAAAATTCCAAAGACATTGGTATGAAGCTGAAGGACCATTTTAAATACGGAGGAATCTTGTTACATGGCAATTCTGTAACTCATCTCGGTTCACAGTTTTGTGAAAGGTCAACCCACAGGTCTGTTGAGGCTTTCCTAAACAACTTAAATACTTAAATGAAAGGGCATTGCCCTGGCACTAGCTTGTGGAATTAACACTGAAAGCCAGTCTCTAAGGAGTATGCATTAAGATTGTTGGATAAAGTAACAGAATCTGAAAGCATATAGCTTAAACAATTGAATATTATTTTGTGATACTTAACCTTTTTTTATGTGAGTTTCCTCAAGTGTCACCACACTGGAAAAGAAAATACTACTATTATCTTAATTGTATACCAGACCTTTTTTGTGCTCCTGCTCAGGTTATCCTAAAGATAATGCTTTAGAAAACTAGATAAAACTGAGTCATCAGCTTCTCTGTCTCACAACTAAGGAGGTTTAAATGTGAATGCATCATGACTGAGTCATTATAGTCTCAAAACAACCTTAAATAACTTTCACAGATGGGAATTCCACATAGTACAGAACAGCACCGATATACCAAACGCTGTTCTGTACATGTAACTTTTTTATTGTATTATTTTATTTAATTTTGGGGATGGCATGGTGGTTATAGGTGACAGACCTCTCTCCCAATAAAAACAGCTCAAAAATTTTAGAAACCACATAAGTATCCTGCACAAACAGAGTAAATGGTTTAGACTGGGCAGAAGTCACTTTTGTTAATCCATCATCTGATTCATATCCATTTACATTCTATCATTTACACCTCTCATGGTTTCAAAATAAAAGCTTTTTTCAAAATGTAACTTGCATAAAGCTGGATATTTCTATCTCTATTCAACATGTTCTGAGGGAGGTAGCAGTCTTGAACATTCTGCACATGAAATGAATTTATTGCTGTAACTGCAATGACTCAGTTAAGTACGGCCATTAATCTGAGTCACTATAGAATGCATCCTCTTAATGAAAGAGCCAGCGGCAAAGATTTAGAAGCTTTATTTTCAATACATACTTGTTTTGAAGATGATGAACTTTAAAGTGCCACCTTGCATTACACAGAGCACAGTTGCATCTGAGTCACACTATTTCCAGCAGTGCAAGAAAGTCTTCTCATTGACAGCCCTTCTCATTGAATTTTGAGAGCTGCCCAAAGATCAAACCTTCTCTTAAGAAGAGTATTGCTGTATCACAGAGTTGTCTTGCTTTACATTAAAGTTTTTAATGTTTCTTAAAGCGGACTTATATACACTTATCAATTCAAATTTAATTTGTTTTTTGTTATGACTGATATATTACTGTGTTGCCAAAGCAAAAACAATTAGAAAAAAGTTACAAACATTTAGAACTTTACTATTATTATTATTGTTATTGTTATTATTATTATAGAGGTTTGGTCTCTGTTCCTTTGGATTTGACAGGACATAAACTACTGTAGGTTTACAGCTCTACAAAGTCTCCTCCTCCTACCCCAGTAATATTAAAAGCTGCTTTGATTCTGGTGTCAGTTCAGAGAACAAGGTATCAAAGTAATCACAGTAATTCAGATCATGGCTTACTGAATAATTTCAAATACCTCTCAGTTTCTGTTCTTGGCTGTAGGACAACTGTTGGATTGAGGCTGCCCCACCACCACCCAGAAAAAAAAGGATCTAATAAAAAACTACTGAAATGATGACACACTCGGGTAGGGGAGTTCCAAAGTCCTTGAAAGCAGCAAAGAGGTCATTCGAATTTAACTGAGGGAGTGAGACCATGGAATGCATATAGAGGAGATAAGAAGCAGTGAAGCAGTTTTATGACAATGTACCTGTGTAAATGACCCATGTCTCTGAAGCTGCAAGTGGCTGGAGCATCCAGCCTATAGTCCCGCAGGGGCTTAGCAGGATAATTCTCTTTCTCAAAATCTGAAGGCTTGCTTTTGTCTTTCAAAGTCACTTGAGGCCATTAATGGGAGTTTTGTGACACCATGTGGTTACATTTATTTATGTACCATGTTCTATTGACTTACTGACCAACCTCCTTCCATTACACACCACTGACTAAAAAGATCCTTCAATCGAAAATGGACCATAGTGCCAACATTAACATTTCTTATTGAGTCACATTCATGCATCGTGTAAAAAAAGAGGACACATTTTCTTTCAACTGCTTTTATTTCTGTGTTGACAGTTTTCATCTTTTTCTATTCACAGTAATAAAAATAAATTATTTTCCGCAAGGAATACATTCGACACTTACAGTGCAAGAAGTAGCATGTCCCTTTTTTTGTAAAGTGCATTTGTACTTGTCATCAGAAAGAATTTCCATGGTACAAAAAAGGAAAAGTAAAATGGCATTATTTTGTAAGTAGCCATAGCATCAGTTTAAACTGACTACAGTACATTGAAAAATACTGGACTATGTTTTTCACAACCTATCCTATGAAAGAATGACTTTCACCCAAAATTAAGCTCAAGCATTTTCAGGATGTTATTTATTTATCAATTATCAGAGAGTTGCTAATTCCAGGTGGGGTATAAATCATACTCAAGAATCGAAAGGTTTAAGGTGAAACAACACCATGGACAACGATCCATCTCAGGGCTCACACATACTTTAGAAGCACACCAATAAACCTGTCCAGCTGTCTTTGATACAGAAGGAGCCATTGTCCTTTCGGGAGCTGTAAGGAATCAGTGCGAAAGACCATGTCACCATGCTTCCTATTTCTTTTCTATTTGTTGCTTTCAATTAAGAAGTAAAGAAGGAATTACACCAGACTATATCTGTTTTAAAATTTAAATTATATAGCACCACATTTTAGAAATAAAGCCCAACCCGATGGTTTAACATTAAAAAATAAAACTAAAAGATAACTGAACAATGCTGATATTTTCTTGTGAAAGACGAGAAGATACGTGATGCATTTTGGAAGTCAAAATTACGACAAAGTAAAAAAAACAAGCCCTGTAAAGAAATGTAGTCTTAGAGAGGAAAACGTCTTGTAAATAAGGGCAGGGGGGAACATATTTCAATGAATTGTAGAAAAAGGTCACATTGTTACAATAATTAATGTCAGTGACCAATGTTTTTAAGATAATGTACTGTATCATAATGCCATTGCTGAAAAGGTATTTTACTCTTGGGATGGATTCAATCTAAAACCAACAACACCTACTGTATTACTCAATCCAGTAATAAATAGCATATTGTTTACCGGGGAAAAAGATTGAAAGTTCAGTGTTATTTGGCAAATGAGGGAATTTTAATTAATAATATTTATTTGTTTTTAGAATATTTAAATTTATTCTCAGCAAACTTCCAGTAGATCAGGCTATTTGTGGGAAAAAAAACGTTCTTCTATTCTTTTTCTACAAAAAAAGCACAATGAAGACTGCAGACTCTATAACCACCAATTATGGAGGGATGTCTTGAATATTCTGTCAAAGGAAATCACTTGCAATCAAAGATACAAAAATGGAAATCATTAAATATTTTCTGTTTAAATGCTGGCTTGTGTGGCATCACACCATGGCAATATATAATGTCTGAAAGTTTTATTTTATTTATATTAAGCCTTGGGAAAATGTTATACATTATTTTTGTTTTGATACACAGCATATTCATATGGAGATTGGGTACACTGGAAACAGACGATAACTTTAGTGGTCAGCCATGTCATAGTTTATCCAATCACCAGAAATAAATCACAAATAGGTACAGGAAGGCTGTCCTCAACCCCTCCAGCAGTGAACCCACATTCAGGGACACACTCATCCTCTGTGCCAAAATGGATTTTGTTGAAAATTTGCTTATTTCTGAGCATATTGTGGCTTTATATAAGACAAAAGGCACTACCCTCATTTACATTATGTGTGTCTAATGTATAGGCTGTAACTTCAACAAACAGTAGTAAACCCTCGGCTTGATGGACTTCAGATTTAATGGACAAATTCTGCTAACAGAGAATTGTGTCTGTAAAATCAGAAATACAGGACTTTTCCCACATTTACAATAAAACGCAGAAATAATAAAACAAAATAAAAATAAGCAACACATACTGTAGGTTTAAAATTCAGGAATATCAATGGACTCCTCTAGGGGTAGGTCAATGGTTTACGATGGGTGTTGTTTATGTTTTGTATGCCTTAGCAAATTTTATACAGTATATTTATGATACATGAAATACAGAGCTTGTATATTTATGATACAAGGCACAGAAACAATTTTCATTGACTGTGTTTTTTGCAAATAATGAGTCAAAAGATCCCGAAAGCTTATACTGTACAGTACATGTATTTTTTTTCTCATATAACAGTGTGTTTTTGGACTGAAAAAATGTCATTCATGATTTAATGGACATTCACCAATATCCCTTCTCCCTGGTAGTCCATTAAACTGAGGGTGTACTGTAGTTGCGAATGAAAGTAAAGAGCAATGGCAGAGGGCTCTCTGCGATGCAAGGTGTCCAAGCTAGTGAGATTAGCAGTACAAGTAAAAGGCTTGAATTGACCATGGACTTATGTTGGGTGCCTCTGAGATGACTTGCAGGTCAGCCTGATATAAGCCAACTTTTATTGTAACTTTTCTGCAGTTATTTACAATGCGTATGAACACACAGTAAACAGTAGCAACTACAGGGATGGTCAATACTTGACTAAAAGGAATTGTTACTGGGTGTGGGGAGACTTCAACATGAAGCCATTTCCACCAGCAAAAAAGAAAAATTCAAAAATGTGTTCTGGGCTATATTTCGCAGCATTCCTAGCATGGCTAATGGAAGCATAAGTGTTAACAACTACTGGGAATTACTCTGTAAATATCTACAGTATATTATGTCTATAATATAGTGTACAAACCAGCTCTTTAAATACGAAATTAATCAAATAGAGAAAACCAGGGCTTCCAAAGTAATGAATAAGGAAGCTTTCTAATTAAGAATTTACTGGTTACAATATGCAGCTTGCCGAAATTGAATCCACCACCTTTTTCTGCACAGTAGACAGAGGGGATAAAATACTGAATCCTTCCACATACTGTACCCAATTGATCTTTCAGAACAGATGTCCATTTAGCTGTTTCATTTAGTTGAAAAGTGGCACAATGACTTTAAACTCTCAAGTGCAATCAATCACAAATTACATAAACAATACACTTAAAAATGGCACTTGAAATACTCCATCAGTTATTGAAGAAAATGTCTTTACAGATTTAAAATAAATAACACAGAAAAAACACAGTAACTCAGATCATTGTGGTTGATACAAAAATATAGATTTCGTATTTTACAGGATTGCATAAGAAAACAAACCCAGTCCCTGGAATGGAAAATTTATGCACCCTATAGCATTATCTAATTAATTACAACACAACACACATTGGCAATAGAACATTAATATTTTTCATGTGTTGCTTTCAAGGGAGCAGAGACAAATGACTGAAGCAGACCACACACATCTTTTCCTACACATTTGAACCTTAATGTAAGACATTAGGTCACAGTTCTTGTACAATTTTACAAAAATAAAACACATTCAAGCAGCCATTGTTGGAAATCAAACCAATCTCAATTTTGTTCTCAAAAAATGAACAATACTAGTGAGACAATCTTCTTTAACAACTGTTCAAGATGTTGCCCTCCCCAATTTTTTAGGCCTGAAATTTTAATTGCTTAAACCCTTGAATTAACATCTTTCTACAGCTGGCAAGTTTCATATTACTGAAACACCTTTCATTTCTCGGGATACAAGTGAGCTGCTGTATTGCAGCGATAGGAACGGGCAAGTAGAAGAGACCCAAAAAACAATTCAACTCTTTTTCTTTTGTTCTTTAAGATTTCATTCTTAGAAGAAGTGGTTTTACCTATGATTTTATGGAGGCTTTTTCAATTAGAAAATTTCCACTGTGCTTACAGAAACAAACGGTTTGGGAAATGTATATATACTGTACACTATGTATATGTGTGTTTAATTTGTATAGCTTAAATGGATAATGAAACCAAGTCAAACCAGTTTAACTTGTCATAATTTGTTTCCTTAATGAAATGAATTAAAACATTGTATTTTGCCATTATCATTATATACAGTGTGCTTTAAACTATGAGGTCATAGAGATGGTATTTTCGAAACACTCCACTGATTAAAAGCCTTCAGATATGAATGCAGTCAGACTGTTTGTTTGGTACACAGTAGTGTAATGTGCTAAGTATACCACATCATAAAGCAGGGTTAGCCAATACACATAGCATAATTTGTACCATTACTTTACCAAATGTTTCAATGAAGTGAATTAGAGGGGATACAAGTTGAGTAGTTCTTTTGTAGTAAATGAGAAATTGTTTCAGAGCCCACAAATTGTTATAGTGCTCACGAGAACTGCATTGCAGCAGGAATTACAAGTCTTTTTACATCACAAGTTGCTTAACCTGGGTAAAAAGTGAATTAAGTGAATGATTAATTTGATTAGATAACCGAGCTCAGGTAAAAATGTCTTGTGGGTCTCTTTTTACTGACCATACTGTGAAAGTAATAAACTGAATAAATGATGCAGTTTTATTCTCACCAGTTTGAATCTGAGAAACCCACTTTGTTACTGCAGTTAAAACCTGAGAAAATTACACTGACTTAACGAAATGCAACATGTTCCTTAGATGTGCCAATTGTTTATGCATGATTTCTTAAGGTTAATTTATGCTGTAGAATGCATACCTAAAAGTGCATCATTAGACAAAAAACATACACATACAGTATCCACAAGGACATCACTTTAGGTCAGTCACTCAAATGTGCTTGGCAGGTACTGTTGCACACACACTAGTACACTGTTCAATTAGCCTACAAGGCGTAAAGTAAAAATAAATCACATACTGTATCTGCACTAGCCTACCCTATGTAGCTTTGTTTCTATTGTGAATTTATCTCCTATCAGCATTATTTGAAAGGATCACATTTTATTTTTTAATTGCAGCTGTCAACATTTTTTAAGAACAGAGAGCCTGACTTCAGAATATATATATATATTTAAGATAATTTAGGCATATGTTGAAAGCAGCCTAAGGCCTCAAGTGAAGACAAATTTCATTTTAGCTCTTAAGTAATATTAATGAACAGCACAAAAACACATCACATTATTGCAGTCATGCTTAGGTAAGGCCAAAAAAATCTCTACAGATTCTTTGTCAAAACTGAGGTGGTGATTCACTAAACAATAAAGAAGAGACTTCATGTGACCCAATTATTTGCATAATATTAATTTGATTTGCTGCTCAAAATACAAAAAAGACGACTTTAAAAAGTTTCCAAAATACAAAACTATTAAATTATTTATTTTACATTAGCTCATATGCGCCATTTTCACAGGAGTCAAGTTTTTGGTAACAGCATTGTTTTAGTATTTCTTTTAGGATCATCTTGACTATTTATGGTAGCCTTGGAAACCAAACAACAAAACAAGAAAAATAAACAAAATAACAGGACCAAAGTCCATATGTATCTAAGCTACAGAAGAAGAAGAATATCATGTAAGGTTGAGATGTTTTTGTATAATATGTCAATTATAGTTTCCTCATCAATTGATGTACATAAAGAAAGCAACACAAATTATTTTCATAAAAGTGCAGAGATAAAATCCACATGCTGATCATTCAATTTCATTTTATACCTTTGGTCATAAAGAACTGCAGCAGAGTACATTTCCTATGTCTCTTCAAATACTTTCCTGGTTTACATATGGGCAAAGGGAGAAAAACCTCTGTAAATATATCAATAATTAAAGAAAACAAAATTCATAATGAAAACTAGATGACCATATAACTGTAACCAAAGCTTGGCTCCCTGATTACTAGGATATAAAAATCACATTCTTGACATCAGTACTGCTTTTTAT
This sequence comes from Atractosteus spatula, assembly GCF_055471065.1. Classification (NCBI taxonomy): domain Eukaryota; kingdom Metazoa; phylum Chordata; class Actinopteri; order Semionotiformes; family Lepisosteidae; genus Atractosteus; species Atractosteus spatula. The sequence continues at coordinate 38,380,129 of NC_142714.1, forward strand.
TAAGTGCAGGATTATAAGACACACTTTAACGAAGTCCTTGATTTGTTACAAACAGACATCTGACAGACTGACAGACTGACTGACATCTGTTTGTTTCTAAAACACTTACATTTGGAGGTTTTTTTTTTAATTTGGAGTTTTTGTAAACCTCTCTTCAGTAAAATATAGCACTTCTTTTCAAATAAGCACTATATCCTATGGAGAAGGTGCATACATTCTTGCAGCAAAATTGATTAACAACTACTGATATAGATTTAGACTGATGTCATATCACTTGTATTTCCATTGATAACTGTACAGTTTGTTTCACTGGTTTCTTTAAAAAAAATAATTCAAAAGATTTACTGTACATCTCTCTGTTTTCTAACTGCTTTATCCAATACAGGAGCCGGATCCTCTCCTAGCAATTGACAGGAGCAAGGCAGCTGAACTACATGTCCAATCCAGCACACACAGACACAAGCATGCACAGACTCATACCGGGGCCAATTTTCCCAGAAACCAGTTAACCTGTCTGTATGTCTTTGAATTGTGGGGGGCACTCAGAGGAAACCCACACAAATATGCACAGAACCATAAATCTGTATGGAAACTCTATACAGATATCTCCGCAGGTCCAGAATTAAACTCAGGAACACAGCACAGCAAAGCAGTAATGCTAACCACTGTGTCATCATGTCATCCATCGTGAAATTTGATAAAGCATTTTGGGGCACAAAATAAAACAACAATCAGAAGGCCTTCTAGCCTTTCAGAACTAGATTCTCACAAACAGAAGAACTGCATCATTGTACTGTACAATACGTCCTCATCAACCTTACTTTACAATTAATCAATGAAAATTCTGAAACACAATATGTCAGAAAAGGAAACAAGTGAGGCTGCAGTGATCTCCTCAATCATCTTCCAGTCCATTCCATTGCAGGAATATATATATATAATGACTATCAGTGTAAACATTTAGTAAAACTGATTAAAACCAATAGAATATCTATGCAATCATCTGCTGCAGGCTAACAGTGACATTAATTGAATGGTCAGCATGTTAAGAACCTCTTTACTTGAAATTTTAAGCAGTTATATATCACAATCTTTATCATATAAATTTAATGGCTTCTGCAGTTGATATTGATTTTATCAACACAATTTGGGCATTAACAGAAGTGCAGTTCCATAACAATTTTGAAAAGATACAAAAATCAGCATTCAATTGAAAACAGATTGTATTTCGTTTTAATTACCTTACAGCTCCTTTGAAGAAAAGTACACCTTAACTAAATGAAAATATAATTTTCAATGCATTGTCAAAATTGTGTGGGTTAGGAAAAGCTCTGCCATTTGTCTAGTTTTATTGAACTGATTGCCAGTCGCTCCATTAATCTATTGTTTTAAAAAATATTAAATTTTGTCGCTGGCCATAAGCCTTTCAAGTATCCAAGAATTAATCTTCCAAACCCATGGCACTGCCTAAGTATGGGAACTGGCAAAAAAAAAGAATTTGCCAGTCAACAAGGACAATCAAGTGTAAAAAAGCGATTTGTGTATACGCATTTAGAGAAAGTTAAATAGCAGGAATAGCAAGTTCAAAACCTTTAATCAGTTTGTTGCTGTCCATGGTGCTGAAATCGAGTTAAAGTACTGTGTACTGTATAACTACGCAGAATGGGACAGTGGAATACAGCTCATGTTATGCATTTATCAGACAGTTCTGCAACGTTTGAATAAACAGGATTTAAACTGTTTATGTTCAAAAAGCATAAACGATTAATAAGAGCAGGACAGATATTCCGTTTGTTCAATGGGAGCTATTACTGATGTATATCTCATATATATTAAACTATAGTTAGATTCTGGGACACATTTATAAATAGATCGACGCCTGATCCATCTTTCAGATTCACCCAACTCTTAGATTGCGTATGTTTTAAATTTTTTTTCAAATCTTCAGTTTTGCCATATTTTTTTTTGTTGGATTACAAAAACCACAGATTGAATTTAAAGGTCACCCTGTCATCCTGAATATTAATAAATAAAAATGGCGAATATTCTGGCAATGGTGCCAATGTGTACGTTGTACTATCGATATGTAATATATGTCTGAGACAGAAAAATGTCACACAAATGGATGATTTCCGTTAATGGAAACTCCCGAGGTGCACTCACCTAAGCAGAACGGATATGTGCAGTTTCTAATTCCATACACCTGGATTTTGCGAAATTCTTATCAGAAACAAAGGAAGGGAAATTAAGTTTTGTAATAGCTTCATAACTGTATCGGCAAGAGTGCATTTATTTTTATATTCATTTACAGTATTTCCAACTCATTACTAACGCTCCCTTAAACCCATGGACCTGTTACCTTAAGTATAATCGTAATGGTATGCTTATTATACTGAATTTACATCGTGTAATTTCTTGAGAATCTCACCTTTTTTTTTGGCAATGCATAGTTTGCACCACAGAGCACAAGAAAATCCTCGGGGAAGGTACTATTGATGAAATTGTGATGTGGAACACAAAAAATTGAACCTATACATCACTTGACGTCCTTGGTCTCAAGGAGAAATTAGAAGGAACACAACCGCAGCAAGCCAGCCAGAGAGATTTCTGCATGTCGGGGTTTCTGAAGGCGTAAATGATGGGATTAATTACAGAGTTGCACGTAGCAGGCAGGACCGTGGCATAGGTGTAAATCATGGGGTAGCTTGAGTCCGCCACCAGGGCATACATGGCGAAAGGGATCCAGCACAAAGCGAAGGTCCCCAGAATAATGGACAAGGTCGACACCCCCTTAGTAGTTGAGGAGGCGTGGGATGTGGCCATGAATTGATGCTGGACTGCAATCTGCTGTGCGTGTCTGAAGGCAATTTTGCAGATCTGAAGATACAGCTGCATCATTAGAGCGAATATCAGCAGGAATGTCACTGCCAGGACGGCGGCATTGTTTTTGGTCACGGGTCTAAGTACGCTGCAGGACGACTCGTTGCCCAAACAGTTCCAGCCCATCAACGGTAGCAATCCCAAACTAATGCAGACTAGCCAGATGAAAACCAACATCATGTAGGTGAAAGTTACCGTCCTTTCCGTGTGGTAGGTCAGTGCGTTGTATAAAGACAAGTATCTGTCAATGGTGATAGCCAGTATATTACACACAGACGCAGAAAAAGCAGCGATTAGTAGTCCGGCGGAGATGAGAGAAATAAATTCTGAGTTCAGCATGTAGATAAAAACAAAATTCAGAATCAGGCCAAGTCCGGCTAATAGATCTGCAAAGGCAAGGCTCCCTATGAGAATGAACATAGGCGCTCGGAGGGTAGGAGTGTAGAAAAGAATGGCAATTACAATGGCATTTTCGCAAGATATGAGTGTCCCAGTGACACACAGTGCGATGTCCCACGGGCTAACAGGCAGTTGCCGCAGATCAGAGGCTCTGACGAGCGAGGAGTTTCTACCGTCTTGGAAATTCCAGTTCAGCGAATTAAGAGAAGAGGTGTTTGGAAGTTGGTTGCTCATAGCTGCGGCAAGAGTGTGAATCATAGCTAACGGGGGAAGAAGACGAGGGAGTTAGGAGAGAGAGAGAAGATTCAGCATGGAGATTGCAACGGAAAAATACGAAAAACAGGGGCAAATGGGGTGGAAATATCTCCACAGCATACACCTACCCCACCCTGAGCATACAAACGAACATACACTTGAATCAAAGAAGCATCGTATTTGCTGTGCTTTACACAAAATATCAGAAATGCTTACGTACAGTATATTTTACGTATATTTTAAGCGCATTGCCTATTATACGAAAGACGCCTCTGTCATATACTGTATGCTAACATGCTCGCCTTAAATAATCACAAAAAACGACTATGCTACGAAAGACAAATTGAGAAGACATCATAAACCTTACAGAAGTGGGAACAGTTAACTATATTTTAATTTAACGTTAGAAACACCTATATAATGCTCATAGAAACCCACCCTACTGTATATTATGCATTTCAAAACACAAATACAAACACCCCATAAAACTTAATTAAAACAATAAAAATTAGATGCAGCAGCCCAGCATGACAAAAGGCAAAAAATAAAACCACATGAAATCCGCTATTTTTAAAGTAGCTATTTATAGACTCAAGGTAAAAGCCGCGTAGGGTTTTAATTATAAGCATTAGCTACTACCGCTTGCAGTATTTTGGAACAGTAACCTCAACACGCTTTCCGATATAAAAAGCAGAGCTATTTCTTGTGTGCATGCTAGAGAGATATTTCACTTACACTCCTTCGTCAGCAATAAAGGACTACCAAAGGTCACCAAGTACATCGAGGGTGCATCCTTTTAAGACGTACAATATGAAAAAAGACTAGGAAAGACTAGCGCCCGCGCGTATCCTCTCCCAAAGCACATAGAGAATGTAGCCTATACAGTATCTAACGCTGTTATACTGCGCTGCAAGGTTTTATTTTACACACTAGTAGTCTGTCAAAGGTACACTAGGGGGTAAAAACACTAAAATTACCAGTTCCTGATTCCGCTTTGTTTAAAGCCGCCGGATCAAGTCTTTTTTTCCGTCTTCGGGTCCTTGGAATTCAGCGCTATTCCTTGGTTAACATTGCTAATAATGTTGGCAGATTTCTGGCACTGACTTGCACTTAATATTCTGCCCCATTGGGTCTGCTGATAAATCTCAGCTCTGACGTCAGAAGTGTTCACTATATTCATGATCAGGTCCCTAGTCTGTGAATCAGAGAAGCTGTGATCAGAATAATAATAATAACGACTTCTTCCTTCTGCTGGAATTTCATTCATAACGTCTCTGTGGACGTCGTAGCTGCTTCACCCCAAGGTCGTTCCACGACGTTCAGGTGCGGCAGCAATAAAAACTGCTCCGTCTCATAGTCTAAAAATTAGAAATCGACGTAAACCTCGCCAAAAGACGTCTTTCAAAAAATGAATGAATAATCATTACCAGCAACATAAGTTAAGAAGTCAATTAAAATTCAACATCTCATTTCAAAAACGTCGCATTCTCTGATGGAAGCCAGTTCACTATTGTCGTGGTCTACTATAGCCTGCTGTACGGGATTAAAATAGAAGAACGCGGGAGGAATCATATTAATATATTTGACATTTGAATTATACACGTACAGTACATGTGTGTGAGAGAGGGGTAAAAATTGTGTTTAATTGAAGTAATGTACAGTATAATGTATGGGTTTATTCTGATTACACTAAATTGTCAGTGCGTTTTCTATTGCCCATCGATTAAATTAAATGCCCTGTCATTTAAGTGAAATTGGCTCAGACATCATAATTTTTATATTTAGATTATTTGACAATTTGTTTCCAGTAAAAAACTAATTTTGACCAACTAAACGTTGTTAAAAATATCTGGCCTGAGTTTCCTGTCCTAATCCAAGTAAATGGTGCTCTCTTTTATAAATCATGTTCAGAACTCTGTTGTCACGTGTCACGATCTATTACCATAATATTCTTATTAGAGAATAGGTGCCATATGTCAATCATCATTATTTAAAATAAAGACAACCTGTATGACATTGCACAAAATAGGTAAGCTGTGATAATAAACAAAGAATCAGATAGTCATAGATAATATGGGTTCCAAGCCTGAACATTTCAATGGTGTCTGTCAATGCTTTTCAAAGGTAAGGTTGTTTTACTGTATATGTGTATCATTGTTTGATAGAAAAATATGGAGTATGTTTTCATATTTGAGCTTAAGTGGGGATTCATTAGATCAGTACCATAAAAGAGCACCCTAATGTTGTTAACAATATTGTTACTAAAATGGGTGGATGGATTGTTATTATAAAACTAGGCACTATACCTTTAAGTTAAAAAATACATAATGACTACATTCACGTTTCGTTCTTCTGTCTGTGGATCAGGAAGAACGTGAGCAGAATAATGAGTAACGTTTTACTACAATGCTGCTGTTTCATTCATAAGCTTTTCCGCGAATCGAAGCTGATGTCTAGATGATGATGAGTGCTCAAAAGTGGTGTTCAGGCTAGATCCCCCAGTAGAAACTCCTGCGGTGCTCTTTGCGCAGCGCAAATCCTTATGACATTTCAAGCATACACTGAGCACTCCAGATGCTCCTGTAAACTATTTGTAAATAATAACTCAATTTTCCTCTTGTTTACAAATAAAGCAATACGTATTTATTTACTTTAAAACGATTACGATCCCCCATACCAGAAAAACAAATCACTCCTTTATGTTTATTACTGTCTTTCTTGATAATAGCCCGAAATTACGTGCTGATTTCGTCAGAGGAAAAGAAGACATCTTACAGTTCTTATATTAGCCCTTAAGTTTTTTTTTCAGACAGGGCATGTTTAAAAAGCTCGCAGTATTGCTTAAAAGGCTATTTGTTTCTTGTTAATAATAATTATATGTCGAACCTTTGCATGCTTACACTGGCTATGACGTTCCATTAAAAAAATGGTAAGGTGTCTCTTTTTTTAGAAAGTATTCAGTGATAAAAATGAGCTGGGCAGAAAAACAGGCAATGTTAGTAAATTATAAGCTTGGAAACACCATTTTATAGGAAACGTTTATAGACTGCCTAGAGAAGGTCAGTCCACATTTGCACACAGAGATTTTCCCCTTGGGTCTGAATACCATGCTAAAGTTCTCACTGTTGCCTTTAAAGTGATCATATTTTATGAAAGAGCACCCTTCCCAGTATATACAGTATAGAGACACACACAAACACATAACACCGAGCTTAAGCATAAAGCAAACCGCTTGCCACTACAAAAACTGAGGAATCAATATTACACAAATCAAGTGAGCGAGGGCTGCATTTGATCAATGCCAGAAACCTGAGATTTCCCACTGTGTTACATTCACCTCATATGTGGTGATGACTAGATGCTCTTGCATCTGCTGAGGCTACTGGTTTGCCCTGATTTCCATTTTCTTCCCCATGAAGAAAATCTATGATTTTCTCTGTGGAGACCTGCTCTGTGAAGAAAAACGCTTCAGTCTTGTAGTAAAATATAAATTGTACTGTAAGTGAAGTGGCAAGCTGTTGCTGTTGCTAAAAAAAATATCTCCTGCAGCTAAGACCTTTCACCAGCCTACATGTCTTCTGGTGATTTTTTGTTTTAATCACTGAATTAAATAAGAAAAAGTTCCAGGAAAACAAGTTATCCATGTGTTGCACTTTCCTTTTTCCTATGAGCAATGCAACCGATCTGTGGTACTAACTACTTGATATGGTGAACCAGTAGCCATATCACCGTGCAACTCACAACTGGCAGCCCACTGAAGCTAAGCAGGTGTGAGCCTGGTCAGTACCTGGATGAGAGACCTCCTGGGGAAAAACTAAGGTGGCTGCTGGAAGAGGTGTTAATGGGGCCTGCAGGGGGTGCTCACCCTGCAGTCTGTGTGGGTCCTAATGCCTCAGTAGGGTGATAGGGACACTATACTGTAAAAAGGCACTGTCCCTCAGATGAGATGTAAAACCAAGATCCTGACTCTCTGTGGTCATTAAAAAAATCCAAGGGTCTTTCTCAAAAAGAGTAGGGGTGTCCCTTGGCCTTTACCAATCTTGGCCTCATAATAATTCCCATCTATGAATTGGCTTCATCACTCTGCTCTCCTCCTCACTGATTACTGATGGTGAGCATACTGGTGCACTATGGCTGTCATTGCATCATCTAGGAGGGCGCTGCACATTGGGGGTGGTGGAGGGGAGTCCCCAGTGCCTGTAAAGTGCTTTGAGTAGAGTGTCCAGAAAAGCGCTATTTGTGTGTAAGGAGTTATTATTATTATTAACTACAGAAGAGCTGTTGTCTTGATTATGTTGGGATGAACTCTTACTCAGAATAATGACTCTTTCTCCAGCCCATTTCTAGAGAATAGAAAGGACAAGCAATGTACTGTATACAAAACAATTGTATTCTTTTCAACATTCACATTACAGGATTCTTAGACTTATGGCGTCAAGTATATGTTTTTACATTGTATTTTCATTCAATGAAGTTACAGAAAGGGGATAAGGAAAAATACGATTCCTAGGATGGGGAGGCAAATGATCTCTAACAAGAAAAGGTGCAGATTCTTCTGGAAAAGTCAGAAACCAATGACAGTTTAAAAAGACGGAAATGGAGAAAGACAAAGTACAGAACTGATCACATACTGTAGCCATACTTTGCCATCTGGAAAAAAGGTCACCAATGTGATCCAAGCAGTTGAGGAAGGGTTGTTAGATGGAGTAAAATAACTCAATGGTCTTGTGAACTCATTTATTTTCCAGGTCTATAATGTGGGTTTACTTAACTTGTGGCCTATCCCGTCTGCTCCATTGCAATAATGTGATACCAAGCATCTCCCTATTGTAATGTTCCTTCTATCCATCTATTTCCTAACCAAGTAGAGCAATTTATGTCTTATTTTAGGAAATTCGGATTTCCTGTGTCGTGGAATCCATCTGTCCATTCAGGAAATTCATTCCATTGCTATTCCAGATATAAAAGGTTTAGACTTCTAAACATGGTGGGAAAGTTGGTTATTTTCCAGAAGAAAAAAGAAAGATTGTGTAAACAAGAGGTATGCAGTGCTAGTCCTGGAGAGCTAGGGAGTCTGCAGATTTTCTAAATTTCTTCAATGCATCAGCACTGGAAGTGCTGGAATAAGTTAATCTAATGAAACCATAGTGAGGTTTTTCCTAGTAAGGGTGGCAATAACCCATCCCTGATGCTCAGAACACTGTGCCACACCTTTGATAAGATACCAGTCCATCAATATGTAGACACAATCATGCTGGTACTGTAACGAGAGCCGGTCCAGGCACCCACAAAGCTTAGTTCAGGACCCTATGCAGACGGTATAATCGGGAAGTAAGTGGAGTAGGACATCAAGGGAAGGAACAGCAGGACAGGATAGGTTGACAGACAGGGGGGCGTGACGATGGTGATCCAGTGCTTGGGGGGTATGGCGCTGAAAAACAAGTTCAGACAGTCCAAGGGGAAAATCCAGGGCGCAGTCCAAAGTCCAAAGTCCAAAACTGCGGTATCCATCCAAGACGAGACAAGCACAGTTAAAATCCAGAACGGATTAAAATCCATAACAAAAAGAGGGAATAAAACCAAGATAACAAGGCCAGGCACTCCAAGCCCCAGACTCAGATGGTCAGGATGCCGTGATGAAGCCTATAACATCGGGTCTCTCCTGGACCCGCTGGTAGGCAGGTTTCTGTGCGTCCATCTCCCAATGCAGAGCCAGGCTTAATAAGGAGACAAAATAGGAGGCAGGTGCACATAATCAAACTAAAATACGAAAGGGCTGGAGCCCCCTTAAGAGGAGGGATTACGATCGTGACAGGTACAAACAGCAATGAGCCCAGCCAACATGTTTTTGGAAGGGGGGAAGAAACCAGAACACTCAGAAAACCCATATGGATATGGAATATGGGAAGAGCATGCAAACTCTACACAGAATAGATTCAACCCTGGACATGATTCAAACCCAGGGTCCAAGAGCTGTGAGGCAGTGATAATCATCATGCCACAGTGTCTATATACCTGTACATATAAACAATAATGCCTCATCAGCACTTTTAAATTATCTAAGTAAGAGGAGCAAGTATATCCATTAAATCAAGTAGTGCACCTTACAGAATATCACATTCTTTAAAAATGGATAGACTATATAAGAATGGATTTCTTTTTGCTACTGCACACAGCAATGTCTGCTGTATACTGATAAACATAGCATATTTTACACAAGCTGCTATTTAAACTTGGATTATAACTAAAAGAAAACAACAGACTAATATTTTTCATCTTAAGACACACAAACAAAAGCTGCAGATTGACACTGTCAGATATCAAAAAGGGAAAGAAATTTTTAAATTTGGCAGAGGCATTAGTCTGTACTAATATCCCTATTAAGAGTCTCGACTAATATCGCTGGAAAAAATGTTATGAAGTTTTAAATTTGCAAGTACTGTAGGTAAATGGGTAGAAGGGGAGCAGGAAAATTCCATCAGCAAGTCACTTGATATGGTAATATTTCCTCAAAACTGCAGATTATCACAAGCAAAATATAAGTGCTGATTAAGCACCACACAGTTTTTTTTTCCACAGCCACTGATGAGCTTACAGACTGTAAAGATCGGTGTTATACAGGTACACAAAGGAACATTTGGACCAGAATTTAAAGTTATGTTAGCAGATACAACTTATCTAGATTCTAAATACATTACAGCGCTGGGGCCCTGGGTTCAGTTCCAGACCTGTGGTGTTGTCTGTGTGGAATTTGTACACACTCCCTGTGTTTGTGTGAGTTTCCAGAGGCTACGCTACGTTCTGTAACGTTCTGTTTTTTTTTATTCCCCTCCCATGTGGAGGTCAATTTTTGGAGGTGGGTGTGTCTCTAAATTGGGTCTCTCTCTGGATTGGTTGAAGAGAGTGTTCCGGTTTTAAATGCCGGTATGGGACGTCCGGAGAGTTGTGTGGAAGAGAGGTGTTAGAAGAAGAAACAGCAAAAACGCGAGACGTATCGGATTTGTTTTCTTGGCTGTGGTGTAGGGTTGGGATTGTTATGGCATCCGTGTTTTTTTAGTTTTCCACTATAGCTTAGTTTAGATAGAGTAGACAGAAAACTGGCGGAAGACTTTGTTTTGTCTTTGCCACCCCTTTCTCGGGAGACAGGTTTAGAGGGTATTGGGTTGTAGAATTAGTGGGTTTTTTGTGTATTTCCGTCCGTTAAACCCTGGCTAAATCCTTTCGCCTGTAGACTAAGCCATATTGGGGACATAACACTCCACAGTCCAAAGACAGGCTGATAGGTTTATTGACTTCTAGGAATATTGGTCCTAGTGTGAGCGTCTGTTTGTGGCTGTGTGTTTGCCCTGTGATACACTTGCATTCCATTCAGGGTGTATCCTGCATTTTGCCCACTGCTTGCCAGGATGGGTTCTGGCTACCCGCGACCCCGTGTTGAATATAGGCAGTTAGAAAATGGATGGTTGGATGGATGATACAAGGTTTCAGGTGAGGTTTCTCACTCATTTTCACATTATGACTATTTCATTATTAACCCAGGTTATTAAATAATGCTATAATTTTCCTTTGCCTTTGTTTTATTGATGGATTTCATGTGTTTTCCCCTCTTACTTTACTGCAATTAGTTTTGCATTAGAATCCCTCTCTGACCTGTGTTATTGATTATTCACACCTGAAGGACAGGAGCTTGTTGACATTCCAGCCTCTTCCTATGCATCCTGGCAGAAAGGCAATTGCTATAAAAAGCTGCAGTGGATGCCAGAAGAAGAAAGAGCTGTACCAGCTCTTTCTTTTTGGTTGAAGCTTGGCCACATAGAGGTGTCAGTTTTGCAGATTGTGCTATGTAGAAGCTAGAAGCTGTAAATACAGACGTCCAGTCATGGATGGGCTTAACTGGTTGAAGGTAAACCCAGATAAAGCACTTCTTGCTGTCCAGAAGTTTTCAGAACTTGGGTGTCATTCTGTACTCTGAGACTCTAAATTTTAAATAAACACTATTTTTATCAATTGAGAGAGTTTTCACAAGTCAAAGCCTGTCAATACCTTTATAAATTCATGTCATGACCAATGCAATTTTTTCTGCTAGAGTGTCAGACCACAAGCTTCTATACTTAGGTCTTCATAGGTCTTCATATCAGTTTCCTGTGTTGTCAACTAGATTGCAAAGTACAACTGCAACATGTTAAGTACTTCATAGGTAAGGACATACCTCAAAGAGCTTCTTACGTCTTACTGCATACAAAACAGAAAAAAGACTTGTGAACCCCCTACCTGTAGGTTGATTCTTCTTGTGTGTTTTAGAACTAGAATGTACTTAGAACTTAATAAAAGGTTACAATAGCCTTAATGAATGTATGTATAATACGAATATGTAAGATATATTTGGATTATTTATTTAACACAACGATCCAGTAGTAAATATATTTGTGTGAATATGTATGTGAATCCTTAGATTCAATAATTAATGGCACCTCCTTGAGTGGCAATGACTTAGACATTTCCTGTAACAATTCATCAGTTGTTCACATTGGCTTTTAGGAATTTTGGTCCATTTTTACTGCTTCAAGTCAGTGACAGATGAGGGTTTCCTAACTTGAACTGGCTCAGATTTCTTCTTCGGCCCTTCTGTTGTACATCTGCTTATTATTAGTGTCTTGCTGTATGACTCACTTCTGGGTGCCTTATGGAGCCTGACATCGTCCCCCATAATTTGCTAATATGCCAAATTCATGATTCCATCAATTATTGCAAAGCCATTTGGATCCTGAGGTAGCAAAGCAGCCCTGAGCCATGATTCCCCCACAACCATGTTTGATGACTTAGATGAAGCTCTTCGGAAGGTAGTATTTTAGTTTTTGTAACATAAAATGTTTCTCATTGTGGCCAAAAAGTTCAACCTTTAATTTGTCTGTTTGTTCAGTCTTTTCCTGATGGTTGAGGTACTGTATGGACACTGACATTAGCTGCTGCAAGAGATCCTTAGATGTTACTCTGGGGTACTTTATGACTTCCTAGATGATTTTCAGTGAAATATATGGTCTTGAATATTTTCCTTTTGTAGACACTGACACTGGATGACCGAATGTTAAGAAATGGTCATGTAATCCTCACCAAACTGATGAGAAAGAAATAGTGTTTTTCTGAGGTCCCTTGAAATCTCTTTTGATCGTGGCATGACGTTTTCAGTAACCTATATTGTGAAGACCATACTCACAACATTTATGAACATAACAGATTACAGGGCAACCCAGACTTGGTTCTCCTTTACCTTTAATTGTGCTGAGTAAACTAGGAGTTCACTTATTATTTCACACAGATTCAGTAGTGCTGTTCCATTAAAGACACTATTGCTTGTTAAAAAAGCATTTAATTTAAAAATAAGAAAAGATTGATTTGATTCAACAATGGTGACATTGATACAAAATTGGAATTCCCATACTTACACTGGGGGTTCAAAAACTTTGTTTTTGGCACTGTTCTTTCATTGAGACAGTTAAAAGGTATGAGAGTAAAGGTTGCTCTGAATGAAAAATTCAGTTTAGAACCCAATTCATTGCTCCCATTGACAGGTACTATAAATGTGTTTCCTCCCATTTTTGTGATTCTGCAGCTAGTCTGTTTGCTCACTGTTGGTGCCCTGAATTGGGGAAATGATTGTGACTCTACAGTAAGTTTGCCTGAACTGAAATTGAAGTGAAGATAAATCAGCCTTCAGGAGTTAGGTAAGTAGATGTACTGAGAAAGATGTGTTATTTTACCTTTTGTTTCTCTCCCAGTGCCTTCTTAACTACTTGTCTCACTTTCTTGAAGATCTTCATTGTAAAATGTGGGAGTAGTGGGTCAATCAGGGTAACGTATATAGTAATTCTGTTTTTAATTATTAAAAGTATGCAAACATCTAAGCTTGAACATGAATGACCTATGTTTCTTCTTGCCAGCACTCCTAGGAGTCTTGAAAGGACTTGGTGATTATGAGGCTGTTTTGAGCTTTGCACTGTTTTGCTCTTAATCATCTGCTTCACAACCTGACAAGATTAACAAATACAATGAAGTTCAATGAGGCTTGTTACTATATCTTGTACATTTGACTCCTGCTGTCCTTAAATTGGATCTAGAAAATATGTCCAGGAGGCAGGTAAATGGACCAAAAGCAACCAAATAAACCTATTTTGATCCAGGCAATGTTTAAACATTACCTCAGGGGTACAACTACACAGCAATATTGTAATCTTTACAAGGTCAAAAGTATCCACTATAGACAAATCATCATGTTAAGAACAAGCAAATGGTGATTCTTGTACATTTTAACTGGCTTAATGTAAAGAGGACATGTTTGAATAAAAGACAAATAGCATTAAGTCTTTTCATAGTCATAAACTTAAAGGATGTTTGGGGTATTAATCAAGCTCCCTGATTTTTATTCTGTTTAGGAATCAGTGTCATAAATCTTGTTTATTCAATTAATTAAATATTTGCAACACCAAGGTTCAGATATCAAGGATTATTAAACCATTGTTCAAAGCTGCACCATGAAATTTGACACTACTGGTAAATACAGTCACTGTAGGCAATCACAAGGTAATCACAAACATTTAACCATACACAAAGATGTTGGATTAAATGTCTGTGGCTATTAATCAATTTATTGAATATTTTGAAAGAATAAGACAAGTAAATTTAAGTGTGTTGATTCTTAATTTAAGATTAAGAATTGGGGAGACTAAGATAATGGGTTGATTATCTAATATCCATGCATTATTTGGCTTCATGCAAAGTTATGTCAACAAGTTACACATACAGTATCAACAAGGTAAAAATACACATCCCTAACTGTAGGATAACAAAGTTTTTGTTTTGTGTAACCCGTACAGCACACCCCCAACTTTCGAACCCCACATTCTTCAACAAGGCTAATATTACTTGTAAATGACAAAGGGCTGGGACAACCAGCACTTGAGATCTGTTTTATTGCATTCTTGGAAACTGATCAAATTTATTTAAATAAGCTGCTGGTTTTAGTTTAAATTACAATTCAGTAGTTTGGGCAAACCTTATATATGACAGAGAGGAGCTGTCCTTCAAATACAGAGTTTTGTTGCTCTTCTGGCTGAGAAGAACGACAACAATTTATAAGGATGGGGCTGTTAGAGCTCCAAAAGGATCAAGAGAGACCCCACGATGTTAATGCTGAATTTCTAAATTATGAAAACTAAAGATAGAATATGAACTGGTATACAGTTAACAGATGGAAATTGGATTTCCAAACTGCCAAGGAATGGTTGTCACATGTGCCAGAGAATGATGCTTGAGCAAGAGTAAAGAAAGGGAATGAACGAAAATCCTGTGATCATCAAAGTAGAATCCTCCATTGCCAAACTAGGTAAGCGTACTTAAAGAGGATTCGGTTGGAATCTGATATCAAGTTTAGAACTTCAGAGGATCAGTGTGTCACGACTGCAGTCCCTCCCCCTTAAGGGCGCTCCGGCCCTTTCACTTCGGACTTGATTTTGTGCACCTGTCCCCTGTTTCAGCCTGTTCCCAGTCCACCTTAAAAGCCAGGCGCTGACATTAATCCGGGCTCTACACTTATCTCCATATCATGCGAGTCTGGGACCTGAAAGCACCTGGTCACGTTAAGGTTTTATTCTCTGTTCCCGTTCCCATCCCGCCTGTTCCGACCCGGTTCCAGTTTTTAATCCTTTGTTTTGGATGAATCACCTGGCCATGGACTTTTGTGCTGTTTTAGATTCTCCTTTGGACTTCTTCTTTGGATTGTTTGCCCCGGACTCACCCCCCTTTACACCTGCGCACTTTGGACACGCCCCCCCGTATTCAATCCCCATTTCTGCATGGCTTTTCTCCCCAGTGTTTCCTCACTACCCCGGATTGTGTCGTCTGCATAGGGTCTAAAAAGAATGCTTCTGTTACACAGTGCTTAAGAAATTAAAACGTGGTGACTGGAATATCAAGATGCACGGTGAAGGATACTGCACCAATAAAAGAAATGTCTGAAAACCATTCAATACTGAAATAAGTTTAGTTAGGACATTGAGAACCGGTGTCAAGTCGCTAACTGCACTGATGACTAGTGGGTCTGAGACAAGTGTAATTTGGTAATAGAAACAGGGAGTTTTGAAAGGACTGTGTGGAGATTAAATTTATGTAATGAAAGATGGAACGCTTGATGTACAAGGCTAAGACCCTTAAAATTCCAGCTGCTATAGCCAACTGAACAACCCCTCCATAGATGTATCTTCCTTCTCTGCCTGACTTTTTAAAAAAGCTGCATTGGTTCATATGTTCCTAAAGATGTTCCTAACTTTATTTTTTAGATGAGCTTGTTTTGAGCCTTTAACACTGTTTTAGAACAATAACCATCCTTCTGTTGACCCCACCTGTTTACAGTTCAGCGCTTTTAAGATCGGCTTCATTCTTTCATAATTCCCTGTTCTAAAATGATAAACCCCAACTTCAGACTGAAGCTTTAGAGGTTTAAAGTTTCTTTCTTTCTTTCCTAGCATTAATCCCGCATCAGCAGGGTCCGCTTGTTGGCACACCAGTCTCCATTTGGTGGTTTGAACCAAATCTTTGAGCTGACGTTGCCATTAACTGCGACCGAGAAATACTCCAACCGGCGCGTCGCTCCGCCTGCCATTGGAGTTTGGGGGGGGGGGGAGGAGAACAAAGTAATGTAGCCAATTCATAGAGGAGGATTATTAGGAAGCATGGGAAATTTGGCCAGGACGCCGGGGTTACACCCCTACTCTTTTCGAGAAACACCCTGGGATTTTTAATGACCACAGAGAGTCAGGACCTTGGTTTTACGTCTCATCCAAAGGACGGCGCTTATTTACAGTATAGTGTCCCCGTCACTATACTGGGGCATTAGGACCCACCTGGACCGCAGGGTGAGCGCCCCCTGCTGGCCCCACTAACACTAGAGGTTTAAAGTTAAGGTGCATATATTATATAGCTGTGATTTGATTAGTTTGTCTCAGCCATAGACATTTATTGATCATCCCAGGACATGATTGGTAGTGCTGGGGTTGATTTGAAATGGTCATCTTTGATACAGGTTCATTATCCCATGGACTCTTCTTACCTGTTGCACAATGTGTGCTACTATCACTGATGCTCCAGTTGGAGCAGTACCAGAAGCAGTGTGTGCTAATTCTTCAATGAAAACATTGCATACCAAGCCTTTCAAAGCATTTCTATTTTTACTGCACATGCCCCATGGCAAAGCCAAGCTTATGAATCATGGCGTGTGATCAGAATAAGAATGAAGTGTCGGTTACTCTCATTGATAACATTCTCAGTTGCTACATTTGCACACTGGGGCTTCAACGTGGATTTTTACAGCTGGTTTTTGGAGGTCTGTTTTTTTTTCACACTCCCACCACCCCATTTTAATCAGTACCGCCGTTTTTTGAAAGAACAGTTTAAAACTGTTGTCATTATTTCAGCCATTACTTGATTGCCTTCTAAGGTAATCCTGTTTCTAATCAGAAATACAGAAGCACTTTGTGCTGTGAATTTAGAAGTTTTATTTATTAAATAGGAGAAAAAAAAGTAAAAATACAATCTGATTAGTTTTATTGGGCCTATTATAGGCTCAAAGCTATGCAAACTCTACAACACCTCAGAAATATTGGGGCATTTATTTAATCACTTTTTATTGGAGATTTTCAGGAGAAACAGATTCTTCACCATCTGCCTGAGTGACATTGGGCACATAGATAACTGTCTAGGCTGAGATGGTTACTTTGAGGAGAGCACCTCAATATAAAGATGGTTGGATTATTTATTTTACACTTTTCATGTTTCATTTTTCTAGACATAGAAAATAAAAGAAATTGAACCACACGAACATATAGTTTAGTCACAAACCCAGATGTTTCTTGTCACCAAACACCTTTTGAGAAGTGCTGTTTTGGGGGATGATGAAAAAAATAACCACAAAAGTAAAGATCTCAGGAGCAGTGTTATTACTAGAGCCAGAAGACAGTCTCAACAAATAAAAGTTCCCATTCTTACTGCAAGTAACATTCTCCTGTACAGGAAAATGCCCACTGTCTCGGGAGTCTGCCTTTTATTCATAAACTCCTCCCACTGACCTCTTAAAGGCTCCTTTACAAACACACTTGTCAAAGGACAATATACAAAGAACAGTCCACCTTCCCCATACAATCCTCACAGATTTTTGTTTTTTAGATATGTTACTAAAAATCATTCACCTAAATATCGTTATTGATCAGTTAATAATTAGACACCTGTGTACTGTATTTATTTGGACAGAGAGACCAACCACCCTCCCAATGAGATGACAAATGGAGGCTTCAGGAAACCTTTATGAACTTTAAATTAAATATCAGGTCTTTTCAGCTGACTATATTGAACTGACAGACCGTAAGTAGGTTCTAGATTTGGAATTTCATGCTGACATTTTTTTTTCATTTGAGTACTTTAATACTGAAGGAAAACCTACGTCATCTTGACAGACCTAACTAGCACAGTTCAAGTTTTCAAATATGTACAAACAATTTTTTATCGTAAACCATCCAGAAGATTACGTTTTAAAAAGGTGAGATAAAAACTAAAGACAGAAAAATTTTTCTCTTAGAATTTAAGAGTCTTGTGGATTTGTATGTTTTTCAACTAAAAACTAAGATCATTAAAAATAACCGACTTTCCCATTTATGTACTGTATGTCTTTAAATAAAGGCAGACCTCTATTTTTCTCGTTACAGAAGACTTACATTTCTCCAGTAAGTCTAATGACAGATATTGTATGAGTTCCACTGTTGTGAAGAGGAATGTCATGCAATGCTCATCTCAGTATTGAGTTTTAAGTATGAGTGAAATCAAATCTACCACATTTTATAACCAGCTAATTGTTGACCTGTGCCCTGTCCAGAAACGTCATTTTAAAGCTTTTGAAAGCAATATTAACTTTGTTGGAGTCACACTATTAAGGAACATACAAGATGTAGTCAGGGAAAATGAATTTCACTCTGTCACCCTCAGCCTTAACATATTGCATGGTGACTATTTTAAAAAACATTTCTTTGAAAATGAAAGCTTGCTTTAATTTATTGATTTATTACATTTGTCCCAGTGGAAACCCAATAACTACATGGTACATTTTTTCAGTGATGCAGAAATCAATGAGATCTTAAACAAAATCTCACATAAACCCAGCCTTCTACCTTTTATTTTACCTTTGTAGTACAAGGCTTTTATTTGCCATTGTAGGGCATTTTCTGTAAGAAATCCAGTAAATGATATTACTCTATGCACATGATGTTCTTTGGGCGATTTTGAAATGGCATGAGGGGCCATGTACAGTATATGCAACATACTAGATACTATACCTATATACTGCAAACCATATATAGTAGAGTATACAGTATATAGTGTCTAGTACCATACATAAAATGATAGCAGAAAATGCCCAGCACTTTACATTGGCAAGACAGGAAGAAGACTGGCTGACTATTCCAAGAAACACATCAGTGCAGAGAGGATCAAAGATCTCTCTAAGCCATTAGTTCCCCATTTCACCTCTCAGGCTATGACGTTTTGTTCTGTTCCTTTTACAGGGATTTCGGGAAGCATACTCCAGAAAAAGACATCTGAAGCCTTATACTGGGATCACATCTCCCCATTTCTCTCAGTGATAGGCTAATTTCTTATAAATTCCTCTCCATTCATTTAGAGTTTTTTAGTCTTTCACATCTCTTCTCCAGATCTTCCTATGTTTGGACACCCTTTCTCACCTGTACAGTATGTCCATTCTCACCTGTTCTGTCCTTTTGTTTTCCCACACTTTATATCCCTGCTACCTTCCTCTCTTTCCCTTACACCTGAAAAAGCCTGAACAGTGGGAACATTGTGTTTCTTCTTTCTACTTTTCAGAGTGGAATTAGCCTTTTCTTGTTCCCTTGTTGCGTAATTTTTGGTTAATAAATATGTATTTGCTGTGTTTGAGTTTTTAGTTTGAGCTTGTTTATCATTCCATCATCAGAGCTTTACCAGAGAATTTCTTTACCAAAAAATTGTTTTTTTTAATAGGCATTATGTACTAAATTGACCTAGTTCATAACACATCTGCAGAACAACATTGGAAACTCTTACAGTCTTAACACATTCATATCTTGGACATATTTGAAAATATTTTTATTTTTACATAAAATACTTGAGCATACAGTATGTCAATGTTTTTTTTTTAAACTGTCATTATCCATGTCTTTGTATTTACATGTGCAAACCTAACATGATTAGGTCATAGTCCTTTTATTTGTGTATTTCTGGTCAATCCTTGGTGTAGAATACAGCATGATGGCACACCTTGACATCTGTAGACACACATATAACTGCCTTTGGTAAGTCATCATATTTCTCCTGGCTGAAATCGTGTCTTTTGCAGTATGAAATGTAATGACCAAAGACATCTTGTCCAGCTCCGTGAAGTTGGCCCCCCCAACAAACAGCACAAACAACGAAACCAACCGCATTCATTAGTGCACCAATTGTGCTGGTTTGTGCCATTGAAAGTAGCGATTTTGCTGTTTTCGTTACCAAGATATAGAACCTTGTTTTTTCCGGTAATCACGTGACTGTCTACAAGTAAGTTTACAGGTACAGTACCAACACACTTTGTACTTTAAATTACTGGATGTGATGAAAACAACAGGTGCAATTTGTTGGGGGGTGGTGGATGTTTTACATTTCAATATAGCGCCTTCTTTTGCGGAGTGTGACATCACTACCAAATCGTTCAATTGTGATCTTTTAATCAGTTGACCCCAGCCTTTAATGTTCAACTGGTCTGGTGCTTGTGATCTTTCTGTATTTGTATGGCTCTGAAAAAAAAGACACTATACCTCATAAACGAAAGCAGCTGCAAAGCTACTTTCAAAGGCACAAACCGGCACAAACCAGCACAAATAAAGTACTGACAAATCAGACCAGTTCAGTTCTCCTGCACCGTTGAAGGAGGGCTGAGTGATGTCACACCCCTGAAAAAAGAAGGCGCTATTTCTCAGAAATGAAAGCAGCACAAAAACTACTTTCAATGGCACACACTGACACAAATTCAACACTAACAACTTTGGTAGATTTAATCGTTTATGCTATTTGTAGGGGAGGCCAACTTCACAGAATTATCCAAGCTCCCAAAACCTATGGTAACAATGTTGAGATGGGATAGGATCCAGTGCTGAAAAGGGAAGGAATGCAGAGGCTTCCAATGTTTTTTTAGCTACAGTAAGACCAGAGCAAGACCCTTTTCTGCTTATTTGAAAGTTAATGATTACAATTATCATAGAACAAGAGTACTATCTCAGGGCATGTAGAATCATCATCGAATAGGTGAGAATGAGAAAGAAACCAAACCACGCACGTAATCTTAGTGCTAAGAAACCCTGCAGAAAAAAACAATTGTTTTAGAAAAATGTCCATATTTCCATGTCCATATTTTGTAGCTGCTTTGCTGAATCAGTTGATATTAAGTTATGTGATCAGTGATCAGATGAAATTATAGTAGGGTGCTTATCCTATACTGTATATAGTAGGGGCGGGGCGGTGGCTAAGGATCTGTGCCTGTGACTGGAAGGTTACCAGTTCAAATCCCGTGGCCAGCAGAGGAATCCTACTCCGTTGGGCCCCTGAGCAAGGCCCTTAACCCCAAACTGCTCCAGGGGTGCTGTACAATGGCTGACCCTGTGCTCTGACCCCAAGCTTCTCTCCCTGTCTGTGTCTCATGGAGAAAAGCTGGGGTATGCAAAAAGATGAATTCCTAATGCAAGAAATTGTATAGGGCTAATAAAGAAACATTATCACATTATCTGAAAGCTTCTCTAGTTGCCCAGCAGGTTTTGGACAGATTCTGTTTTGACTACAGTCTGCCTCTCTCAGCCTAGCAGTTTTCCTTGACTGAAGCTCTTTTTCCTTGGTGGTTGTGGTTGCTTGTTGCAAGCAAGCTGCAGTTCTTCATGGCACATTCCCCATTGGTGGATCATTCCAGCCGTGTCAATAGATTTACAGTATGACAGGTTATGACTAGGCAGGGTACAAGTCCAGATCTGCCTACTTCTTCTGGGTGGACCCAATGATGGTGACCTGATTTAATGATTAAGAAGCAGAAATGGAGGAGTGGTCCAATTCTTGGATTTTTTCAAAGTAAAAAAAAAATGAAATTGCTTTGAGAAAATAATTATGTAGTCCTATATAGTGCTAGAAAAAAAAATAGAAATCTTAGAGTGGAGAGGACCCCCATATTGACATGTTATTTATTCATAGTCATCACACTTTTCTTAAAGTATAGTATCTGTCGAGGCAAAGTGACTACATATTTATGTCAATATGAAAAAGAATACAGTATAACAATTGCAAGACACAGTCCACTTACATATTTAACATAACAAGGACTCTTGAGCAGTATGAAATTAGATAGCTGTATTAACATACATTTACTGAAGGACAGAGTAATTTATAGGGGTTTGAAGTTCACTTCTTAAGAATCTATTTTCTAGCCACTTGTTACAATTTATGCTCATAGGGGAGCCAGTGCCTAAACCAGCAAGCAGTAGGCGCAAGGCAGGGTACACCCTGAATGGGACACCAGAACTTCACCCAGGCAGCAGGGCCCCAGTGCTGCAAGGCAGCAAAACTAGCCACTGCATTACTGTGCCACCATCTTAAGCATCCTCTTTTTATAATGTAATAATAATGATGCAGAATGTCAGCTAGAGCCTGTGACACTGTCATCCTGACAGGCGTGAAATCACCCCAGATTGAAAATACTGCTCCTCGTTATAGTAGGACCCCGGGACACAAGATTTGGCTGGCATCTGAGCCCTGCCTCCCTCAGTCTGTGTATTAGGAGCAGCCACGGGCATTTCACTGGCCTCCTTTACTTTTCCTCTCCTCAGAGAGAACTGCTTTTCCACTACTGCATTTTAAATACAGCACAACAAAGACCTACAGAACGGACAGCAAAACACATTTAAGTGCAAAGTAAATTGCACATCTGAAGAAGGCTCCACGGCCGAAACGTTGTGTTTTCTCTCTTCTTTTTTTCAGCATGGAATAAACCTATTACTTATTCCTTTGCAGCCTACGCATGCTGACGCAGCTACCCACCTGAATTGCTTTTACATTTTACTTGTCTCCTTTGCTTTAAGAAAATTATATTATTAATCTCTGTCATATACAGGAGTTTTATGCCACATTAAAATGGATATTTATTAAATCACTCCCTCCATATGTTTATGTCTGAGGTTTGGCAATGAGTTCTGTGTATGCCATCAAAAGATTTTGATAAAGATTTTGAAGATGATAGTTACAATTAGCAAGAAAACTTATTGAGGATAATGGGACAGTATCACTTCGCAACTCTTATGATTATATTACACATTCTGATATTCTGCTCAATACATGCTGTTTTAATGTTTCAACGACATACAGTAACCTACTGTATATAAAGTCCAGCAGGCAAATGTGAAAATCTTTTGTGAAATCTAAACTGTGTTCTCAAACTACATAGAGAAAGACAGAGTTTCCAGAATCTGGATTCACTTTTTGCTGAGCTATTCACTGTTGTACATGCCTGGATGGAAAGGCATATAGCCAGCTCCTCATAGCTCCTCCTTTCATTATTAAGTGAATTGATAACGGAAAACTAATAAAAGAGCAACATCACATTTTTATTTACCTACTCTAAGACACATTTGTATTCACAGTTGAAGACATTATGTATATATTATAGAAAATTTAAAGCATCGACAAAAGTTTGCATTCCCCTTGTTTCTATCCAAAGTTTGTTTTAGTTTGTAGTTTGATATATTTTGCGTATTTGAGATTTTGGAATTAATACAGATGAATTCATAAATGTTTAACTTTCAATTCCGTGCACCTTATTAATAAGAGGGTTATGTGTAATTTTCATGAGTTTGAGAATCTGCAATTGCTTAATAATAATAATAACTGCTTACACATACTGTATATAGTGCTTTTCTAAACACTCCACTAAAAGCGCTTTACAGGTAATGGGGCGGTTTACATCCACCTGGATGATGCAATGGCTGCCATAGTGTGCCAGTGCACTCACCACACATCAGCTATCAGTGTGGAGGAGAACAGAGTGATGAAGCCAATTTATAAATGTGGATTATTAGGAGGCCATGATTGGTCAAATGAAATTTGGCCAGGATGCCACCCCTACTCTTTTCCAGAAACATCCTGGGATTTTTAATGACCACAGAGAGTCAGGACCTCGGTTTTACATCTCATCCAAAGGACAGCATCTTTTTACAGTATAGAGACCCTATCATTATACTTCGGCATTAAGACCTACACAGACCACAGGTTGAGCGCCCCCTGGTGGCCCAACTAACACCTCTTCCAGCAGCAACCTCAGTTTTTCCCATGAGGTCTCCCATCCAGTTACTGATGAGGCTCACACCTGCTTAGCTTCAGTGGGTTGCCAGTTGTGATGTGACTGCTGAATCAGTGCTAATATTCATTGTATTGTACCAAATGAATTGTCCTGGGACTTGTGAATCAAGAGAATCTTTCTGCTGTTTTTGCCAGCATTGTCAATGGTTAAGTGAAGCTGTTACTGCCTAAATGTTACTGCCTGGAGTAGAATATGTTGTGCACAGGACTTTAAAGTTACTGTCCACCTTCACATATGCACAGTTTAGAGGGAACACAGACTAGAGGATATTGAATAATAATAACTTTAATATAACCAGCTTAATTATTCACACATCATGTTTGGCTTAACCGAGCTTTTCATCCCTCTATAATATAACCTATTTCCCATGGAAGGTAATGGAAAATTTGTGATATGGCAAATCTGACAGTCACTTTCTGTTTTTAAAGATGCAAACCCAAGATTTATCTACAATAAGAGAAGTCACTGTTTGAGCACAGTGAGAGAATTCAAAATTTTTTTTGTCAGTCATGCGACAAAGGACTGGTGCACACCCTCATCACATGCCCTCTGCTGAGGTCACTCAGCTAGTCACTTGCTCACCTATTGTTATGGTTTGTTGAAACAAAGGTGCTTCCTTTGTACTTTTAGACTAATATAATTATTACGTATAGTTAATCTATGTATTGGGTATATTGTATATCTGTCTTGCTGTGGTTCCACAGTCTTATCCTGATATATGTGTTCCACCATGTTGTGTCAGAGTTACAGAGCCTGTCTCACCTTTGCTTTAAATGGAGGCTTCCTGTCCATCAAGAGAAGCTGGAGGGTGGAGCTTAGAATACATAGCAAGTTAGTCCCTTCTTCAGCTTTTGTCTAAGGTTGACTTGTGTATTCTACTTTATTATTAATGTGTGACTAATGTGATTAATACAGTCTGGTGTTTACTAAATCTTTTGAAACTGCTAGTGGGAAACTTCCTTCTAAGGCTACAATTTACCAAGCAGTTACAAAATGGATGGATGGATTGATGTCTTTTTTGTTCTTCCTACTCTCCACCTTGCAACTTTCATTTGTCTGATTCTGGTCCGTTGTTTGTCCCTCAAGCTCATTTACATTTTATGGGTGACAGGGACTTCTCTTGCTATGCCCCAAAGCTCTGCAATTCTATTCCCAGGCATATCAGAAAGTCACCTACTTGAGTGCATTCAAATCCAGACTTATGCTTCTTTTTCAGAAAGGTTTTTATTTAATTTGTGTCCATATCTGCACATTGCATCTTCTACGTGTTTCTAACTTCTTGTGTTTTTGTGCTAAATTTGTAAACTGTTTCAGGTGGGTTGAAGGGGTTATGAAGTGTCAGTAAAGTCATAATCATTTCTCGTCAACTGTAAAAAGTGAGAGTTAAGCACACTGAAAATGTCCTTGGCTTGCACAATAAAGGGCTCGTGAACAAGGGTTTGAAGGAGCGGGAGACTCTGAAGGTTGTAAAGGAGAATGAAAATGATTCAGAAGTTGTCTAGGAGCTTAAGCACTTCCTTTCAAAGGAACAGGCCAAAGTGTCCAGAGATATCATCTCAGCATTGGCTAAAGAACAAGCATCCTGATGCCTTCTGGTTCATTAAGCAAAAGAGTCTAAGATGGCATCTTAGTAATAATAATCTTCAAAGGCATCAATAAAAGCACTCCCAAAATTATTTTTTCTTATTTAATATTCATTTTTTGCAAAACATTTTTACTTGAAGTACTGAAATAGCAAGTTCAGGAAATTACCTAGGCGTTAGGTAAAAATGAGGCATGTAAGTGAAAGAATAATTAATCAGACTCAAACTTGGACAAGATAAACCAATTATTAACAAATCACAACCACACAACGCACTTTACACAATACCACAAAAGGTTCAATTCTGGACCTGGGGTGCTTTCTGCATGAAGTTTGTTCTCCTTGTGCTTGTGTGAGTTTCCTCCATGTGCTCTGGTTTTCTCCCATAATCCAAATACATACTGGAAGGTTAATTGGCTTTTGGGAAAATTGGCTCTGATGTGTGTGTCTCCGTTTGTGCTGTTGTGTCTGCCCTGCCCTCTATTTCTCTCTCTCCTTTTCTTCCTTCCTTGTCTCTTTATTTACTGCAGGCTGTACTGTATGACTCTAATTATTTACCAAGTTAATGAAGTTAATTAACTAGAGTAAACCATTGGAAACCCCTTTTGGTGATCTGTTTACCTGCCTTTTTCCTGGTATAGTAAAAATGTTAGATAACTAAGTGTTGCATTAAATTAGATACAATGAAACACTCTGATGCATGACAGAAACCATCAAACTCTAAAACTTATCATACATGTACACTAAACACATACAAAAGTACAAGAGTATCTTCCAGCTTGCAAAAATTGCAGCTTACATAAAGGTTTGCAAAACCAAAACCCTTACATAAGTTGGAGATTGTGGATACTAGAACATGTTAAAGTTCAGAGGTCTCTTTTTTCATACTGCTAGCTGACACCTTGTATACTGTAGCTCAGTTGTGTTAATGTACGGTAAGGGGGAAGGAGTATTGATTGAGCAGCTCATTTTTCATGGTTTTCTCTTGATAAGAGTAGCCGAGCGATTGGCTTGTTTTTATTATTGCTGTCACGCCCTCTGCAGCCAGAGGGCGCTCCTACTCTGTCCTGTCCCTAGTTTCCTGTCCTTTGCTCTCCTTCCGGTCTCTCTCTCTCTGGGGCTATATATTTCTGGGTCACTTATTCTGCTTCGCTCAGCATTGACGTTTGGATGTCCTGAGACCCGCCTAGCACCAGGTCACCTCACGTCCTCCGTCTGAGGGCATTGGTTTCTATACGACTCCTGAACTGCTGAGCCTGGGCTTTTTCCCTGTTCTGCCGCTACACATATGGGTCTTTTTCCGCTCTCCTGCCTCTCCACGGTTTGTCCTTTCGACATCCGTGACAATTGTCTTCTGTTCTCTATGCAGTGATGGCGGATTTAAAAGCTGGAGTTGACTAAGTGGGGGGACAGACCTGTGTTTTGTAATTGCTGATCGGTGTGTCTTTGAGCTGGGAACTTGATTTGGGAAGCTGTACTGGATGGGTTCTGAGAAAGATGGGAAACAGTAATGTATTCTTGAGTTTTATCTTCTCTCCACATGGTTTGAGTAAGTATTAAAGTGGATTGTTTGGAGATTTTAATAGTGATCCTCTCCTGAACTTCCATTCCTCTCAGCTCAAGTTCTCTATATTTTATGGTCCCTTCTTTTTAATTCAAAGTTGAAATCATAACTGTATGAATTTATAATGCTCCTTGTTGGGATTTTTGTACAATTTTAATTCTGTTTTAGTTTTTTTTATATAAATAAACTAATAATGACTGAAGTTTGTAATTTGTGTTGCATTTAGTGTGGGTGACCTTATAAGATACTTTAGCGGGTGATCTTTTAAAGGTGGAGAGAGTGGGTTGTTTCACTATTTTATTTACAGCAACACTTTTTTATTCACACATGATGTTGTGGTCCTTGGAGTTATTGTTTGACATCCATCTAATGCAGCTCTTTTTGGTGCTCTTGTCTTATTTGAATATAATGAATGTCAAATTAAGTTGTGTTGGCGTCTTGCCTGTGAATTCGTCTGGACAAGCAGAACAATAGAACTTGAGTATTGAAGGAACCTATGTCTCTTAGGAGTTAACAATTAAGCCCTCAAGAACTGTTTGACTGGTTTGTGCAATCCCTACATTTTTCCAAGGCCTTTTGAATGGAGGTGTAACTGATTTATCCTACACGATTTAGAAACATGAAAGGGAATGGGGCTTTTAGCTAATAAGGGTCTTGGTTAATTGCCCAAGGCTGACCTAACTGCCTAGCTTTCTGTCCTTGTTTACACCTTATATGGTAACAAGCTGTTATTGACCAATGAAAATTGTATGTTTTTGTATGAAAATTTTGCTCATCTTCAAAAATCCTGTTGCTATCCTTAGGAAAGTGAGTGAGAGACGAGGTTAACTTTGTCTGTCCTCTTTTCTTTATTGCATCAAAGAAATCTCCAGCTTGATTTACTGGAGTCATGTGGTTTACCCGGGGCCAGCATTAGCTTTTTGGGGGCCCTAGACAAGACCCTGGAAAGGGTCCTCTCCAGATCACGATGTGCACATACACTACTATTATCAGCTCTCAACACAATCTAATTTTACTATTCAGAACAATAAATACATTAATTATATAATTAGAAAAGTTGTATTAACCAGCTTTGAAGGAACACATAATAGCTTCTAAACAAGAATACAAGGCAAACATTTTATAAACATAGGTTTATTCCATGCTGAAAAAAAGAAGAGAGAAAACACAACGTTTCGGCCGTGGAGCCTTCTTCAGGTGTGTTTTCTCTCTTCTTTTTTTCAGCATGGAATAAACCTATTACTTGTTCCATTGCAGCCTACGCATGCTGACGCAGCTACCCACCTGAACATTTTATAAACATGACATATTTTAACATTGAAAGTAATAAAAAGGAACACTAATAACAATCAATTGTGATAAACAGGATCTCCAAATTTTAGTCAATCATAGCTTACAAATTATTCGATCTCTGGTATGTTTTAATTAACTTGAGCCCTGAAAAGCTCCTCTGTGCTCCTGCTGCCGTCAGTAGGAGAGAAACTGCAATCCGAAGAGCTATAGATTGAGTTCACAATACCCTCCATGTTTTTGCAAGGAGGAAACCACAAGGAAAACAATGTGTTTGAATGCCGATAACGTCTAAGTGAATAGTCTTTATGTGCTAAATATTTGCTTTCACGCTCTTGTCTGGCCAGGCAGCGCCGATGTTTAGCCAGGCAACCCACACGGCATGTGTACAATTCTGGGAAACGTGAATCAGTTCAATTCATCTTCCTGTCCACCTCAAGTAGTCTACGTCTCTAGCTTGACAATGTGACATGTCTACCGTTCGCTAGTTACGTGGATCTAACAGACTTAAAACCAAATGAAATACAAATTATGACATTATTACTGTGCATTATTACAATGACCTGACTAGACATACAGTACCTGTACCCCTGTTTTGAGATCGGTTATCCTACTCTTCTTTTCTACGCTTCAGCAACATTATACTGTATGCTCGATTAGACTGGTTATTTTTTTTAACTGGGCTTCTATTAGGATAATTCACAGGAGCAACAGAAAGAGCCACTACAGGGAGTTTTTTGCTCAAATTTGAACATGCAGATTAAAAATGTGTTGTTGCACATTGAGGGGGCCCCCTGGTGGCATTGGGGTCCTAAGCAGTCACCTAGCTCGTCTATGCCCAGGGACAGCCCTAGGTTTACTGAGAAAAGGGCTTAATAGTATAATAAGAGGTTCTCTCTCCTTTAAAGATATATAATGGGGAAGGGTGTGAAATTAAATAAAACAGAAAATTACTTAATTGATTTTGTTTATTTTGTGGATTGTGTGTTTTTCATTCCTTATTACTCTTTTTTGTCTTCTCCTCTCCACTCCCCACATTTACATTAACACCTGATATTATGGACAAATGCTCACATCTGAGGTACTATCAGTTGTGTTAAGAGTAGTTATACCAAAATGTAAGATCAGTGAGAATACAGTATGTTTGAATACTGTTTTAAGATACAATGTACTCTATGGTTTAAATACTGTACAAGGGTACCCTTTCCACTTTGTTTTTAAGAAAAGATAACACTCTCTTGTTCATTATGTTCTTTCACATCCTTAATAAAGGATGTACACTCATTTCTAAAAGAGTTTTTCTCGTGTCTCTTTTTGGTGTATAGTGACTTGATTCATTTTATTTTTTTATACAGTACTGTAGCTTCAGACCCTTGTGCAAACTGTACAGATGAAGCAGAAAGCAATACATTTAAATATTTCAACTTGATGTGCCTATGAAGATTCACTGGAAATAAAGAGATAATCTCGGGAGTACCAATATCTGTCTCTAGCTTATATGAAAGCCTTCAGCTCCTAAAACTGAAGTGAATCAAACTAAGTCTTGCACCCTGTACAAATGGCTTTTAAGACATTAGAAATTCAAATCTGACTTAAAGTAAACACATGACTTTCCCTAGAGGCTATTAACCTCCAATTTCCAGGAAGAAATCTTAACAATACTGTATTCTTCATATTTGAAATGTCTCTGCTCAAGCACATTTACAGTAAATACCTCACGGGTGGCTGTATTTATTTCTACAGAAGGAGGGGGTTAAAAGTCACAGTTCATTAACATATAATAAAATACCCCCTGGCCCTATACAGTCTTTAAGGCAAATTCACAATGGGGTCCCGCACAGCAAATGATCCAAATGAAAAGTGTGATTTAATGAAAAGACATGAAAAGAGTAACTCATAAGAAAAATGGAAGGAAAATAAAAAGGAACCGAAAAGAAAATATATACCAGCACTAGAGAACATGGAGCTACACTATCTCTTGTGGTTGTTTAGCTGTGTATTGATGAAAATATATTTTTCAACTGTCTATGTTCTGTGTGAAGGCTTTAAAGTGATCAGAAGCTTATTCCATATTACTTATCTGGGGTAAAGAAAGTCACATACAGGATTTATTTTGTAGTGTTCAGGAAAAGGTGATGTGAATTTAATCAATATTCAATAGGACTGTGAACTGTGTAAGGCTTTGATTTATTACATTAATGGTGGACTGTAGTCCTGTGGTTAGTGTAGGGGAGGCAATGAAAGAAAAAATACTTTTGATGTCTGCATAATTAAAATGTGGAGCACTGTTGAACAACCCCAGCAATTTATCCAAGATAGAGTAGCAGCCAGCTCTGTTTTAATTCCTCTTTTTCTATTCATTTTAAATCTCATGGGTAGACAACAGAATGCCATCTGAAATAAATGGTTAAAAAGTATATTTACAATTACCCTGGATGTATTTCAGAAACCTCTGTAATTCTGTATTTCTGTAACTTCTATAACTTCTTTAAGGCAACTGAAAGTTTGAACAATACAGTATGACTACATTCAGCTGGTAAGTAGAAAGAAGAAGCACTGCTTCATCTGCTTAGGAGGATCAGTCCTTCTCTCAACTTTTTTTTTAAATTCTCATTTATTCATTAATAGGTTTCAGCCTTTCACAGATATCCCTTTGTTCCCATTCTCATCTTCTCTGTCCTTTGTTCTCCTGTGCTTTATATTCCAGCCTACATTTCTCTCCTGCACACCTGTAAGAGGCTCAGCAGCTGGGACATTGTGTTTCTTCTCTCTACTTTTCAGTGTGGAATCAACCTTTATGAGTTCCTGATGCACGTTGATGTAGCTCACCACTCGCCTCACCTCTACATTCAGTTGTTAAATCACAGATTCATCCATATATGAATCTTCTAAAACCCCTTTATTCAATATAGGGTCCCAAGGGACCTGGAGCCTATACAGCACCTACAAATAACAGGTGCAAGGCAGATATACACCCTGGAGCTGGAAAGGATGCTGGTCTATCACAGGATTCATACAGACAGAAAAACACACAAACACACACTCACACCAGGACCCTCAATTTTCCCAGAAGACACTCATCTTACCAGTTTGTCTTTGGACTGTGGGAGGAAAAACATGCAAAGATGGAAAGGACATACATTCTCCATGCAGATAGCAGTCTGGAATTGAAACTAGGGCCCCAGCTTGGAAAAGTAGCAGTGCTAACATTGTTTCCCTTAAAAACGTATTAACTGTATGCATAAAATCGTATTGACCAAATGTCGATGCTTAAATGGAGCCAATACATTCTTTCAAAGTAACAACTGTGCCACCTTGATGCCCACAGAAAGAATTCTGCTTCTTTAATCTGAACCGTGTGGTTTGGATAATTTTAGCAAATATGACCTAACTGTTCTCAATTAACTGAATGAATGTTCACACAGGTCACCTAATGTGGTGCATTGCAGAGTAGTTGCAAATATGTATTTGGTACATTTTAGGAATTCTTAACTTAAAATGTACGCTCTAAACTACATTGACGACTATGACGGAAAAATAAAAAAGTTCATAAGGAACACGACAGTACTTTAAATACAATTCATGTTGTTGTGAATAAGAATGGATTTATTGGTTCCATTTAAGCATCGACATTTGGTCAATACGATTTTATGCATACAGTTAATAAGTTTTTAAGGGATCCTCCACTGACTTTGAAACCGGAAATCTTTTAGCTTTTCTTGCTAAATACAGTAGTTTTTTTCTCTGTAATTCCGCTGCTTTCCCTTTGAATTCTTTCTCCTTCATACTGTACGTCTGTTTTATGTTAAACATCATACTCGGCTTAAAAACCGAATGGATCGCCTTGACGACGCCTAATAAATTATCATTTATAATAAATTATCAATTAGCTGATTTTTACCGGTTATAATGCTATTTCCTGCTAAAACCTGCGATAGTTGATTGCACAGTACCACGCAAAAAGGTAAAGGATGAAATACATGTAACGTAACTCCGGAAAGTAATACATTCTGCTTTCAGAGATTTAATCGTTTCTTGCAATTAAGGTTTTTTTTTTGAGAGCAAAGGATTTATTGTCTAGAGAAGCAGAACCCGAATGGCAACACGGAGGTTCAAGAGTGTATTGCAGTTTTAGAGTTGTGAAACACGCACAGAGCTACAGTACTTACCCACCTTCTTATTGGAATTCTGAATCTGGAATGAATAGGGGGCATATTTTCTTTGGATATTATGAAAACCTCAGAGAAAGACAGATCTAAAACTTTGCAATTTAAACATATTTCACACTGTGGCGAAGGTATTTGCCTTGGTTTCTACCAAATCTATACGTACTTCTTATCTTAAAATAGAATCTGCAACTGTTGTTTGTAATTCCTTATCTGTATCTCACTTAAGTCAAAGCCGATATACAGTAGATTAGGGACCTATGATATCACTGTATTTCATTTTCCAATAAAAACATGTCTTTTTACAAAGCAGTCTATTCTTTATTCATCTCCGCAGCGACAGGTACAAGTTCCAGCTACAAGTCGTTGTGTCCAAAAATAATATATGAACGTCCATGGTTGTAAACTG
Organism: Atractosteus spatula; assembly: GCF_055471065.1. NCBI lineage: Eukaryota > Metazoa > Chordata > Actinopteri > Semionotiformes > Lepisosteidae > Atractosteus > Atractosteus spatula. The sequence goes on from NC_142714.1 coordinate 38,413,135, forward strand.
CAGCGTGTCTCGCTGCAGACGAGGTTCTCAGTAGCGGTGCGTGTAAAGTTCTCCCCCTGGTGGTGATAATAAATCTAAACTGATCTGACCTAATCATTGTACACTTTTATGGAATTATGATATGCAGCAGTTACAGAAAATTGTAAAGACTGTAGATTCATACAACTATATGTAAAGAACAAAGAGCACAGAAGTACAGACTAGCGATATAAATAATATGTTTGCAATGTAAGTCATACATTCCATAACGACACAGTATTTTACTACAAAATGAAGGACAAAATAACAAAAATAACAAAATCTAAACTAATGAAGACAATGTCCTATTTTTAAAAGACTGTGCATATTTGTACAAAAACAAGTTTCTAATCATATTTGTCACATCTTTTACATGCATCTGTTTTACTCTGTCACATCCTTGGTGTGCTCTTCTATATTGGTTTGTTTCAAATCTTGAATAGATTCTTGAAGAATAACCTTGAGGTTTAGCTCACAAAATGCTACAGTTTGCAAGGCTAAAATGTGCACTGACCTATTAACTCGAAACAGAACATGCCTGTGATTTTGTTTAATAGATGGTGTCACAGGACAGCATGGTGGCACAATTGTTAATACCTTGGAGTCCTAGGACCCTGGGTTCAATGCCAGAATAGCAGTGCTGTCTGTGTATAGTTTGTATGTTCTCCCTGTATTTGTGTGAGTTTCCTCCTGCAGCCCAACATCATAGTGCTAGGTTTACTGGCCCTGCTGTGTACGTTATTTGTTTCTATCTGTCTTGTGATTGTCACGATCATCATCCCTCCTCTAGAGGGCACTCCAACCCTTTTGTACTTTAGTTTCATTGTTACGTTCACCTGCCCCTTGTTCCCTGTCTATTATTTAAATCTCGTGCCTCCGAAGCTCAGGGCTCTGCATTGGAAGACGGACGCCCGGAGGCCCGGAGACCTGCCTAGCATCAAGTCGCCCCACATCTACGGCTTGAAGGCTTCCGAACAGCATCCTGACCAGCTGAGTCCGGGGCTCGGAGCACCTGGCCTCGTTTCTCTACTTTTAACTTCCTTGTTCCTGGTTCCATGTCCCTGTTCCTTGTTTTTATTCTTGTCGTCGTCTTGGATGGACCTCCCCATTTTGGATATTGGACTGTGCCCTGGTTTCCCTATTTGGATGGTTTTGGACTCGTTCACCTTCACCACGCCCCTTGAGCACCGGATCACTGTCGTCACGCCCCCCTGTGTGTCATCCCGTCCTGAACCTGCCGTCTTTCCCCCTGTGTCCTACTCCAGTCACTTACAGCGATGGACTGGCATCCCGTCCAGGGATTGCTTACCAGGATAGGCTCCAGCTCCCTCGCAACCCTGACTGAATGATTTGGTTACAAAATGGATAGAGGTGGTGTCACATAGAGTATATAAGATTTACTTACATTTATATAGAACTTCTTTGTTCTCAAAGGATCAATCTCAAAGTGTTCTACATATAGTATGAAACTCACTTCACCCATCCCTGACTCACATCCCCGACCTGGAAACACACCGCTGCCAATGTGTGCCAGCAACCCCATACACTACAGATCAGTTGTAGAATAAGAAATTGCCTACAGAGTAAGAAATTGCCATGCCTGTTGAATTAAGGGGAAAATCTAATAATACTGGTTTGCATAAGCCCAAAGCAGAATTTTGCAAGAATCCCAGGATTCATACCCTACTCTTAGGAACAGTGCTGTGGTATCTTAAATAATGAAATAGACAGGATCTTGATAACTCCTACAGTACAGTGTCCCTTGTCAATATGCTGTGGGATTGTTCTGAAAATTTTGATCCAGCTGAAAGATTACCATCTACTAGTCCACCAGCATCACAGCTGGAACCTTAGAGGTATCCCATCCCAGCACTGACCAGCCCCAGCCTTGTTTAGCTTCTGAGATCTGATGAGACCAGGCTACAATGGCAATGCTGTTCTTGATATACACAGAAGATCAAACATTATGCATAAAAGCTGTGTAAATCTGTCTTAGAAATGTAATTAAATTAAAATTTTACATGAAATGGACAGTTTATATTGGGACATTAGTTTCCTAAACAAGAAATCTATTACCTTATTCCTTACCTTCAAGGAAGCAATCCCTCAGATCCACTGTTCCTGAGGTACTATTTGTGTGGAGTTCTCCCAAGTTTGCATGGGTTTATTCCAGAAGCTCCAGTTTCCTCACACTGTCCAAAAACATACTGGTAGGTTACTTGGCTTCTGGGAAAATTGGCCCTGATGCGAGTATGTTTGTCTGTGTGTTCCCTGCAATGGACTGGCATTCCGCTCAGGGTGTATCCTATCGTGCACATAATGCTCCAGGCCCTAATGGAACTGGATAAGTTGTTATTGAAAGTGATGTGATGTGATAAACATACAGTTACTCAGGCACTCCTAGACAGTGAGACCTTAGATCTCAGGGTGAGATCAGTGGTGGCAAATTCTAAGGGGAAAATATTTTGGATGGAATAAAAAAACTAAAATTAATACTTAACTGATTTCATTAGCAGACTCAATCATTGCCGAAACCAGCCCATAAAAAGAAGAAAGACTTTTCAAGTGAATTGACCTAAACAGGATACAAACTTTCCAAAAAAGGAGAAATTAGGCATGCACTTATATGGACAAATAAAGAGTTGAGAAGGCAGTTTAACTTCAAGGTTGTTCTGTATGCCACCAAAACGCCCATGTAAAGGGATGGTTTTGTGTGCAGATTTCCCCTGCTATGCTACCAACAAAGGTGGAGCTCTTATATAGAGCTATTACTGTCCAATAGCTACAAACTTTAAATTTTGGCTCCTTCTATGCAGCTAAAGCTATGTTTCTAAGGTTAGATAGAGGAATGAGGAATTTCTTTGTTTTGAAATGTTTTGAATATTCTGAAACTCAAGAATACTTACTCCTGCTATCTGTCTAGGTCACAGTACTCTTGTATTCTTTGTCTTTATTTGTACCACATAGTCCAATTTAAACTTTTTACTACCCTTATTCCTGGAACCCCTCACAACCATACATTAAACATAATACATTTTGGAATGAAAGTCCTGCAATAACAATTGTAATGTACACACCAAGCAACAGACACAAAAAGCATTACAAAACAATCTTCCCTCCCAGAATGCAAGGGCAACTTGTGCTATTGCCCTGTTTCACTATATGTGAAAGCCTATATTGTCTTCCCTTGGAAGATCTTCAGCTTCGACAGGTAGAATCTAAATTCTGTTCTCCTAACCGGAGAAGAGATCTCTGCACCAGGGTGAAGCAGTTTCTGCACTGTACATAGAGAGGGATAGTCCTGGAGGAACAGCAGTCAGCCTCTGTAGTGCTGAGGCGGCATATCCAATCTCTGGCAGTTTGCTAGATGAGCTAGCGACATGTTAAAGGAGTTTAAAAATACGTGTACTGTATGAGGACTGTTCATCTGAGAGCCAGATCCAGCATTGATCCTATGTGCTCTCTCCAATTTAATGTGCTTCCTGGTGCTCAACAAGAGGGGACATTTTTTGAGAAATATCTTTTTTAAAAAGAGAAGAAGAAGGCTGCACAGCCAAAACGTTGTGTCTTTTTTTTCAGCATGGAATAAACCTTTACTTGTTCCTTACAACCTATTTATGCTGACGCAGCTACAGTACCTATTTGAACTTCTTCAAGGTAAACATTGCAATTGTTTTTGATTATGGGATCACCGACTGTACATCTCAGCAAACATCATCTCTGCTTTGTAGCTGGTGATGTTTACACTGCCAGGCATTACACATTATTTAAACTCTTAGAGACACTTCTTAGTCACCTGTAGCTGTAACAATATTTATAATTAATTTAGGAATCATCTGCAGAATTTTGTTTTCAATTTGACATTATAGAGTTCAAAAAAGATCTAGAACAGCACAGAAGGCACTTGAACAGATGTAGGGGTTCCTGTGCACAAGACTCCTTCTCCAGTAAAAGAGCCTGAACAGGGACACCACATTTTATAGATGACAAGAGGAGTGTTGTCTTCTAGTGGGAACCAGACGCCAAAACTCTTGACATAAGACACAATACCTTTATTTCATATCATACAGATCACAAACCATACATGCAGACCCTGAGTCTGAGTCTGTATCCCAGAGTTTCAGGCTTCTCATGCAGAGTATATGACCATGACAATAGTATTTAAAACAAGCACATTTCACCGAGCTCTGATGTTTTTTATGTACTGATTTCCCCCATAATAAACTGAAGTCCAGTTTCTCAAGAACATGACCAGAGTTCCACACAGGTCAGCGCCACCATACTAATAACTATTTGTAGACTAATAACACCAACTAATTGGGTAGTCTAGTCTTCCCCATGTCTAATAACTCTGTAGTTACCATGGCAACGTTCTTGCACAGCTACCCCTTAGGTGGCAAGTTGCCACAGTAACATGGCAAGATTGCATTAATCACTAGTTTTAGATTTGTAAGATAACTGTGCTCTTCTGGTGTGTAGTGTGCTGCTACTGCAATTGTAGAATTTTTTTTTTACATTAATAATGACTCAGTTTTGACTTAAGTTGCAGTTTTCACCATATAAGTTATCAACTGTACTTAAATATTCCTTGCTTAAATAAAGTTAACTAAGTCTGAGAATAGACACCTGGTAACAGAGGTAATAGAGACTCTGAGGGTCTCCTATTAGTCCACAGGTGCAGTCTGTTCTTTAATGTCCTTCTGATAATACAGAGTTTGCTGTATTTGGACTGTCTCAAGACCGCCCTCTGGCAGCTTCACCTATTTTCACCTTTCAAATTTGGCTGCCTCATTACACTACAACACGTAAACCTTTTAGGTTTGGAGATAGTTTTACAGGGCATTAATTACTCCAAGTGAAGCTAGATGGGTGAAAGCCAGTTAAGATATCTTTGCAACAGGTGCAGTTGATAAAATTGAAGATTCTCCACGTCTGTGTCCTGAGAGGCACAGAAACACTGATGTTCTCAATCATTATTCTTAACAAAAGATTATTTTAGATATGAACAATAACAAAACAAATGTAAATTATGGTTATATATTGGATTTTACTGTATATGCAAAATGATGGATATTAAACAGTATTTCCAGCACAATTCAAATAAACATAGGTGACTGGCATGTTACTCTTTGTGTAAAGGCAGCTTCTAAATCTATTCAATTCAATTTATTTTTATATAGCACCTTTTACAACAAGGTGGCCCCAGGGCGCTTAACAATGCAAGTCACCATACATGTTGTGAATACAGAACAGAAAAGACCAGAAGACAATGGAGGAGAGGAACCAAAAGCTCCTAAGGAGAATAAAAACCCTCTAGGGGTCCAAGGTCAACTGGCTGCCCAACCTCTTTGGGCATGCTAACATTATATAATTAAGAAAAGGAAATAAATGAATGAGGGTATTCATCCATCCATCATGTCTTCTGTATGTTAGTACTCCGTGCAGATCTTTGTAGACCAACAAAATCCTCCTAAACGATAGCTACTGTATATCCACGATGTACCTCTTGGATCCATGGCAGTGATGCAGCATCCAACTCAGATGGTGCCCAGCCCGGGCACCATCCAGACATGTGGGGAGGAGAAAAAGTGTTGTGCCTTGTGAGTATACAACAAACACATCCATCCATTTTCTAACCACTTTATCCAATGCAGGTTGGCGGGGGAACTGGAGCCTGTCCCACCAAGAAACGGGCACAAGTCAGGAAATACCCTTAATGGGATGCCAGTCCATCACAAGGCACACACAAAGACAGACGTGCACACACTCACACCAGAGCCAGATTTCCCAGAAGGCAATTATCCTAAGATTTTATCTTTTTACTGTATGAGAAGACAGGAGCTTCCAGAGGAAACCCAGGCAAACTGGGTGAGAACAGCATTTTCTCATTCTGTTCTTAATCGATACAAAATTTTTAGGTCACAGCAATGTTTTATGTTTTAATTATACTGTCAAAAATAATCACCTCACCATGCCTTCATATTGTAACCTTTCTCCACCATATCACAATATATAGTATTTTATAGTACATTTTGCATGATTCATATCTATCAAAAATATATTGTGTGTATGCATCTCAATCATACCTACAGATACAGACTCATACACACAAAACAATAAACAACAAACATTTTCTTTAAAAGCACCTTTTATTTGCAAAAAAAAAATCTTGGAAGTCAGCTCTAACCTCTTCATCAGCAAAATGTCACTCTGCCTGTCAACAGAACAGATAACTCTAACTTTTATTTGGAGCATTTTAAAACATTCAGTTTTTTCAAATAAAATGTGAACAAAACCGTGCAAGTTACAAGTAATGTTAGCATCAAAGCATTTTACTCCTAACAATTTTTTTCCACCACAGCTTACAATAATTGAAGCAATCTGAAAATCACCTAGTAAAGGTTATCTATTGGTAAGCTGGTTTTCTTGGAGTGAGCCAGAGAAGCCAATGCACAGAGTGCAGGGTAGGACTCTGAGCTTAAGACTGCCCTGTCCCTGTATAGGACAACAGTTTTTTTTAAATTCTAAAAAATATATATTTTTATATTTGGGATTTAAGAGGTATTATTATTTGCCTATCATAAGTGCCTTTCTAGAAAAGAAGTATTGGGACAACTGTATTCCCTGCATAAACATTAAGTAAAGAGTTATGCTTATACTCAAATGACCATCACAAATGGTCAATTCCATCAGACTCCCTGAAACAGTACCTTTTGTTTTGCTAACCCACACTTTAAAACTCTGGACAGCTTCATCTATCAGAGTTTGAAATGAAAACTGGTTTATTTTACTCACTGACCAGAGATGGAACACTTGGGCTAGGAGAGAATCTAGTGGGTTTTCTGAATTTTATCTGAAACTTTATGTATTAAAAAGATGAGTTTATGGTAAAACTGACTGAATATAAATCAAATAAAATTCTAAAACATAAACATTGTACTGTACACCTAAACTAATGTTATTACTTTAAAGGTCTTGGTCTTCTTGGTGGAATCCATTAAGCTCTTCAGCAATTAAGCAATTCTAAATCCAAAGTAAGGCTGCTTTGGAATGAGATATGTTTCAGCTGGGCACTCTTGGTGTAATTTTAAAACTGCCAAACTGCAGAGCAAAGTCTTGAACACATATTCAATTCAAAATAAGCAACTGACAGAACTGCTTTTGGATGCAAAGTACTGAAATGTTTTGAAAGTACTCTAAGGAAATAAACAATGCATGTAACATTCATACAAGAAGAGAAGACATGAATAAATGCCTAAAAACATTAATTTATTTCTAGTGCTATATCTTTAGTTCTCTTGAATAACAGATTAATGATGTTTGGCTTTAATAGCATCACGTACATCTTGAACAGTATGATGGGAACTATAAACCCATTTGACCACAAAAAGAAGAAAAAACACAGAACATCAACCAGTGTGTTTATTCTTTGATTTAGGGCTTTTAGGTTATTAAAGGCTTTGAGAAAAGTGCTGCAAAACTGCTGTAACTCACAGAAAACAGTGAGGCTCAATATAATCTTGCTTATCCTGCACTCCACCAGTTTGTATCCTAACCAGGACATTATTTTGTCTTACATTTTACCTTAAAACTGCTTCACTGCATTAGATGACAGTATCTGGTGTTTCCTGTTCGACCTGTGACTAGATGACAAAGCCAAGACCACAATCCCATTCCAGATTATGGAGTACAATACATTTTAAATTGTACAGTCTAACTTTATTTCAAAGGCTGAGGGTGAAGATACTACTGAATTATGCATTTGTCTGTCTGGTTTTAGATGTGTGAAAATGCATATATAATTTACTTGGGGACAAAAAAATAAAAGAAAATAAAGACATGAAACATCAGTACAGAGAACTCTGATGAATGCACTCCCATGCATTTAAACTTAAGGCACTTTTTATAATTTGGTTCAAGTGTTCCACTGGTTAGGCTTCTTGCACGTAGAAGACCACAACAGACCAGATGAATGCCTCTCCTTCGATGGGACAGTCAGATGCAGATGCCCATTCTCATCTGCCTTTGAGGTCTTTTTCTAACTCATAAGGAAACTGCAACACAAAATAAAACTGCTTTTAACCGGTGAAAACTTTTTGTTGACTGACAACTAGTATTGAAATGCAACGCATCCATTATGCCCTGTGAGAGATTTAATAGTACAGTGTGAGCAAACTCACGTTAATTTACAGTGATCAGACACCATAAATGGCCTTTCAAAAAGGAAATTTAAACAATACACTTGACTAATAATGGTCAATAGAGTTCACTAACCTTTTCAGGTTTAAAAAATAATGTACATAGCAGAGACTGGCATGGACATCCAAAAGCTTTGGTGATCGTTGGGCTTAAAATATCCTACCTATATTGGGTCTCTGTACAAGCCAGATATTGATAATTTGAGAATTTAAAGAAAATAGGGCAAATAATACAATAGAATGGCTTGAATACGTGTCCCTTTTGCTGGAATAAACTTTAAAGAAGTGTAGCATCAAGCCTTTTCTTATCTGACAGGATACTGAGGTTTGAGTCCCCTCAATGGCTCAGATGGTAAAGAGGAGCACTGTGGTGGTCACTAATGAAAATCATGAGTTTGTTGGTTCAAAGCTTCCAGCTTGAGGGAGAGTAATATAACTGATTAGCTCATTTTGTTATCCTAGACACATTGAATAGCTGATGTATTCTTAGTTTTTCAATAGACATACACATAGTATGATATTTCCTATCTATTAGCTATGAACCTTTTAACTTTTTGGACACAATCCAAGATTTTTGCAACATTCTCAAGTGTGAAATCTCCTTTCTTTGAACTAAGCATAAACAAAATGTACCTGAACAAGCTTTTTTGCTACATGTTGAAGGGACCTTCCAAATCTGAAAAGATTACAATTTAAAACCTTGATACATGTTAGATGCTCTCACCTGTAAGGATATCCATGGTATTTGGCTCTGAAAATCGACAACAACCAGCTAAAGAAAAACACCACCAACGCAACGCCAGCAACACACATGACTGTAGGAAGACAGAACAGAAAAACAGCAAATAAACAAAATGGCTGGTTTTCACCAAGTGAAAGAGTATGTGAATTCATACTGTATTCAGAGGGTTGCCATAATCAATCCTACTGCACCACTTCAAATTATTTTCGGCACAACATGTGACCTGGTCTTTCCTTACTTTGCATTAATCTAGCCACACCACTTGAATACTGGCTAAGTGTTTAATGTACAGTAAAAAACACAACCTGCTACAGCTGTAAAATACAGCTAGTTGTTCTAATACAGGGCTTCAATCCCTTAATATATTAAACAGCTGTCAAATAAAAAACTGAATGAATGGGGCTTGTATTTGGATGAGGTGTTCTTGCCAGGAACACACTGTCGTTTAATAACAAATGACATCGAGATTTGCACTAATATATTGAAGGGACTCATTCATTCTGGTTTAGTCTGGTTAAACCAAGAAGCACAGAGTTAAATTCAAGCAAATGGTAAGCCCCACTAATTAAAGTGGGACATGCTTCAGATATGTAATTATATATGTGTTACATAAATCTCCTGGATAAAAGAGTGGTGGTTACCAAGGAGCACTCCCAAGAGCTGGAGCTGAATAAGCTCCTGGAAAGCAACCTGGGGAAAGGAAGCCTTGTCTTAATATGGGAACAGAGATATTTCTCCATCAGGTAAAAATACGGAAATTGATAATCCCAGAGAGGGAGTAAATGAAAGAATCCAGAATCCAGTAAACGCCAGGTGTCACTAAAGGCTAGATATCTGGTTCTGGAGACAGTGTGACTCTGCACTTTCAGCAAAATAGACTTTGGGAAGTAAAGTCTCCTGGAGTAACGGCACCCCAAGAGAATGAAAACAAAAACCACACACACCAGCTAAAACGTCAAATAAAAGCTGGGAAACCGCAAGTTGCAGGTGGTGGGTGACAGGTGGATGGTTGCCAAAGACCTCACATCGGTTGATGAGTCGGGACCCTGGTGCACATATATAATTAGTACTTATATCCACAGCACACATCTAATTAAGGGATTAAGAAACCAGTTCAAGAATGTACCAACATCTGATACCTGGCATTCTTTTTCCTATCTAGAATGGAAGTAAGTAATGTACAAACAAATCAGCCCAATTATATTCTAGCTTAAGGCAGAAAAGATCAAGTTCTCTTCAATCGAACTGCTCTCTTTTCAGTTTAAAGGCCTGACATGGTATGTGGTTAAAAAACACAATAATGGAAGGCACAGATGGCCTTAGGTCAAATACTTACTCTTCCTTTTTCCAATTTCCATATCTGAAGTTGCTGCTTCATGCAAAAGCACCATTCCCAAGGTGACAGCAGAATCTGAAACAACTAATTAAGGAATCATTTCACGAGAACCAGAGGACCTATCATGGTTATGAATGAGAGCCAGTCCAGCAAATACACTTTACAGGTTAGAGAGACCTTTTTTTCCACCATAGTTCATTTGCATGCTATACAGTTCTGCAACCAATTTAAGAGGCTCTAAATGCCCTGGTAATAAAACAATTCTGGTTGATCCCAGAGCCTTCCCACAGTGACTTCATTGTCCTCACCACAGGAAGGGCTTTGGAGAGCTTTCTTCACCAGATGGTGGCTAACCTGACAGTGCTGAGTGATTACCCCAATAGTGCTAACAAACCTGACATTGCTGGGTGATTACCCCAACAGTGCTAACAAACCTGACATTGCTGGGTGATTACCCCAACAGTGCTAACAGATCTAACAGTGCTGAGCGATTACCCCAATAAATCTAACAGACCTTACAGTGCTCGTCAATCACCCCACCCACCTCACAGTCTGGGTCTAGCATCAGGTCTGATACTGGACTAGGATATATATTGTTTTGAAGCTTTGAATTCTACAATCCTAAAAATGCTGAATATCCAGACATTCAATCCCCTCACCTTTAAACATGAAAAAACGGTTTAAGTCACTTATGCCAAATTTATAAACAAATCATCCAACTAATGTTTGTGATTCACACATTTTGCTGTAAACAATCCCAATTGCACCATGGAATTTGGTGACAGAGCATTCAAGTATGATGACTACTTGACCAGGTGTGGCAACTGTGCAGTATTTAAGGAGAAACGTGAAGCAGTCACAGATTAACGAAAAACAAGTCTACAATATACCCCACACACAGTGATGCCATGATAACACAAACATATTCAAAGGTTGAATGCTTTAAGCTTGAATGTTGCAAGAAGCTGTTGAAAATCGGCTATAGATCATAGATATTCCCGAGATGTTAAAATGTCATCTGCAATAACCATGACAGTGCACATGCAGGAGGCCCAAGTTGGAGGTGGACATGTTTCGTGTCGATTCTGTAATGATCCTGAGAGACATCCACTCAAAGAACACATCGGGGATAATTAAGAACTTTTTTCCCTGACAGCCACTGCAGACCAGAGACTTGCATGCTGCTCTATTTGTTTTAGAAATTAATGAGCGCTAAAATATTTGCTCGCTGAATCTAAGAAGTGAAATTTAAACCATGAACATTAAAATATTTTCAAATACTCACCCCTAGCAATGGCAACCAGGTGTAAGAGGCAGTGAAGTGATGACTCAGGGACTAGTCAGTATAACATTGTCAGAGGTCATAACCCAGTGCCAGAATTGTGAGGATGTGCAAGGGGACTATGTTGAAAATCAAGTCTTTTCCACTGTGCAGGATGCTTAACAAATTAACTTTACCTATTGACTTAATTCTTGTATGTATGGTGTAGTATTATTTCAGTTTCCAAGGTATTCAAACTCTTTCTCATTAATTAACCTTTTCATACTGCAAAGCTGCATTTTTAATTCAGAACTCAGATGCAGAAATTTGCATCTATGGTATTAGGTTTATATCTCATGGATGCCATAAATGTTATCACCTGTGACACAAATGTGGCATCACTAATAGATCTATAGCCTGGAATGACATTTGTACTCATTCTGTTCAGACATGATACGTGTGCTTCATTTGCCTTCTCAGCATTTTTATTAAAAAAGGCTGCATCCTTTGGAGCTGGTCCATAACGGACTGGCTCATCCTCTGCAGGCCTGCAGCTGAAGGACAATGTCCTTTTTCATAAGAAGGTCGAAGTGTTTGTTCTTCTATGCCAAAGTGCTGTTTGAAATGACAAGTTCTTCTCGTCTTGTACGTGTTTAGGTGGAGATAGCGCACTTGTAAGAACTAGATACTGATGCTTAACACACATACTGTAAAATGGAGTTTTAAGACACTGTTTTATAGAGGTGTCCACTATTGTTCCTTGTAAAATCCAAAATTTTTACTATACCTTAACTTACCTTTTCTTCATTTTTTAATGAAAAAAATCATGTTTAAGTAAAATAAAAAAAATCCTTATAGTAAAAGGATACTGAACAACAGAACAATATGAGTTTCAGCAACAAACTGGGCCTGACTGCTGCCATGGATGTAACTCTGTAAGACAAAAAAAAGGATTGAGAAGGATTGAGAAGTATGGCTGAGTACATTATCATCTCCATATAATGATCATTTGAAATCATAATAACATTTGCCATGGTACAGCACAGAATCACAGTTTTAAATGTTTTTTTTATGTGAGCTCATTTGTATATGACACAATACAACACAGTTGAAAATAACTCTCCATTTAATGGGAGTTATTTAAAAGGAAACCATGGGAACTGCACATTATAAAAGTACAGTTATAAAAACAGCAGGAATGGAAATTATGCATTGCTGGCATGAAAACAAATCTGAAACTATATGGTGATTATTAAGTATTTACATGAAAGGTAAAACAATTGTGATAAGACCATCATATAATTACATTATATTTTGTCACATCGTTATGTAATTAAACAAGAGCTTTGGAGACCACTGTGGTCTGTAATAGAAAATCAGACACAATCATTAAATGAGAATTAAATTAGGAGAAAGGTAAGGCCAAAACAGTCCTGTTTCTTTCTGAAAATGTACATTATGCAGTGGTGCCATGAAGAGACCTAACTATGCTTACTGTTATATGTGTTTTTAACTGAGCTGTCCTCTGTTACTGTTACATTAATAGATTATGATAAGCTTTAACAGCAGTGAAAGCATGGGAAAGAGGATAAGCCATGCCCATACATTACGTATTTCAGTACTTAAACACCCTTTTAAACATTTTAAAAGATCTGTGGGTTATACTAGTACATGTATCAATCAAGTAGATAGCTACACCAGCATGTGTAGGCTGCAAAGGAACAAGTAAAGGTTTGTTCCCTGTTGAAAAGAGAAGAAAAGAAACACAATGTTTCGGCTGTGGAGCCTTCTTCAAGTGTGGGACACCCAACACCCAAAGAAGGCTCCACAGCCGAAACGTTGTGTTTCTTTTCTTCTCTTTTCAGCATGGAATAAACCTTTATTTGTTTCCATGTATCAATCAATCCAGGACATCCTGTTCCTATCACCTGTAACTTTATGCCCCAGACAGCATTCTGATGTGGGTGTAATATGGTACAGTATTATTGGGTATGACCTCTCAGATCATTATGCAATCCTGGCTTTTTTGCAGGCATCTAAACATTTAAATTATCATTTGTGTCTATGTAAATTTTGCATATAAAACATTCATTTTTAAATAAGTCTGTTCTAAATATTTGGAAATGCACTGCCTATAACCTACAACGCATGGTGGTCTAATCCATACACAGATACTTCTTATTTAATTGAAGAGACAGTGTGGTTGCTAAAGTGAGCACAACCTGGATTTCCCTTTCTACAGCAGTATCACAGCTTGCCTACAACATTAATATAATTTATTTACACTGCTCTAAAAACAAGAAGAACCATGAAAACTGACCCACTCCCACAAGCAGATTAGGAGTTTCTGAATTCACTAATCAAAGGGTTACACATATTTTCAGTTCTGTCAGCAGTTTGACTGCAAATAACAAAAGACAAAATACACTGATCGTGTGTTAGATAGCCCTTTACAAATCCTCTAAAAAACAAAAAAGATGATAACGGGGAAAAAAACAAAAGCAGCACCAGTGCAATGGTGATTCTTAAGGCAGAGAGTTATAAAAACGTCGTCTGAATGTCAACTAGATCACATTACATCTAGGACCTGTGCAGTACAGCTTTCACAAAGCACTTTCTTACCACTTGTCCTGTGTGTGGATTCTTGTGGGCATATGGAGGGCCACGAATGTGGTTCCACATCTGTCCTGAAGTCATGATCAGGACAAAGCACTGTTGAAATAAAAGCAAACTGGTCTACAAAGTGCCACAGAAGAGATGCCAGTCTACAGGTAGAGGGTCTGATGAATCCGAAAAAGAGGAATTTATTTAGTTGACGACTCAATTCATTTCCCAGGCTTGGAAGGTTCTAAAAAACAAGTTCATGTGTCGGAGCTTGCATAATGACAGCCGGTTGCAAATTAAAATTAAAAATCATCACAGCTTTGAGAAGAATTAGCGAGGATCCAAACTTTAATATGGAAATATTTAATATAATTTAATATGAAAGGGAACACTGAAGTAATGGAAATATCCTAAACATTTATATTTGATGTGTGTAACTCTTGGCATGAGATCATTTGGACATTTGCACTTTTATAATACTCATAAAAACATCCATTCATTGTCTGCGAACCACAAATCCTGGTGAAGGTTTTATGAAGCCAGTCTGTCTCCTAGAAGCACAGGGTTCAACGTAGCACTCAGTATACACAACTCCTCAGCCCTTGGATGGGGTTCCAGTCCATTGCAGAGCCATAGAGAAGGGATAAGTTTAGAATAGACTTGGAAATTTAGCTATCATGTCCTCAGGATGTGGGAGGAAAACCAAGTGTGCACACAAGGGGAGAACATCCAAACTCCACACAGAAGGATGCTCAATCACACAATCAAACCCAGGACACTGGAACTGCAGGGCAGCAGTACTAACCGCCATACTCCCCATTTGGGTTTTAAAAACAACTGATAAATAGACATTCATTCTACTGTACGTCTAATAGAATTGTTCTAAATACTTACTAAAGCAGCAAATGCCCAGGCATTTTTATTGTAGAGAAACTCCAGGTTATTTCTTCTGAGATACACAAGCCCTCCAATCACAGCAAGCAGGAAGCCTAGCATCAGAGGACCAGCGTAATTTGGAGGTCTGATGACTCGGATCTGGAAAGAGGAAAAACAAAATAAATTGGAATATAACTACTTTTAAAGCAATTTATGTTAGTGGGACGGGTATATATGATGCTCATTTTTTAGCCCTCTTTCTTCAATATATGTATGCGATTGTTCTGAGCTTGACAGCTTTGTGTTTCTATCGTAATTTAGTCAAACACCCTCACAGCCATGATTTACAAGACGTTTATTAAGTGCCATATAGCGTTTAAAACAACTCTATCTGGGGAGCAGGCAAAGTGCTCTCTTAGTTGATGCATTATGTGATGTAACTCCTGAACATGCACAATAAAAAATATAAAGCTTACATCATAAAATAATAGCAAAGAATACATGCAAACACATACTATATATAAATACTATAATAACTGAAAAATTAACATTAATAGACTAACTCAAAAATACCTCCCTACATACCACAAAAACAACAGGCACCAGAACACATCATTAAAAAAGTATAGGAAGTATAATAAGGTACAGTTTACAATTAGCATTGCATTCATTTACTTAGAAGTATAATGATTTGCCATAACCCTGCAAGCTGTCCACTTTGTCAGAGGGGAAATATGGAGGTCATCAAAATGTCCTAGTAAGTGACTTGCTATATCAAAGACCCAGAGTTTCATTTAGCAAGCAAAACTACAAATAAGTTTCTATAAATTGGTTCACAAAGTCTTAGGTTCAAAATTTGTTTTACAACTGTGATAATTCACAGTTGATAAGTGGAGAAAATCACAGCTGGAGAAATTGCTTGTTGAAATATTAAAATTATATAAGAGGAACCACCCAGAATTGAGTAAATTGAACATGCTATGTGTTTTTAAGTTTTGAATTAAGAGAAAGTAGTACAGAAAAAAATCATTTCATTATTTGTTCTAGACATTTTGATCAAAGGAATTACATATTGGCATAAGCAAATTACACACAGTACTATTAAAATATTCAAACCTCAACTTAATAAATCTGTACTCTGAAATGCCAAAACTGACCCTTTGTTACACCCTAGTGCATTGGTATTCTAGGGAGAATGAATTCACTCTAGCTGTACAAGCTCAAATAATACTTTTGCAAAGTAAAAAAATTATGGCACCATTAAGGACTAGACTTAAACTGTATGCTGCTTTTACTGAATACTACTTAACAGAACATATAACCAAGCAAAATGTACATTTACAGAATCAAATATAGACACCCAGAATTGGAAATGAGTTTTCCAACTGCATGTTAACATTTTAACACGCACTTGTCAGGATGGATAAGTGTTCAAACAATGCAGATTACATTTAACAATCTAAATGTAGCTGTTCCAATGTAGCCGTTCCAAACACAGATGGCCAATACTTGTATGCAACTGCTTCACAAACACTTAATTGCTGTGTTGTGACAAACTACATTATTATTTCTACATTGAAATGTTCAAGCCATAAAAAAAAACCCACAACACCTGATGTATAAAGAGATTTATCTCTACAGTTAAATGTTTGGCTTCATAAGAACTGAAATCCCGTCCATAACTGTGTTACTCTATGGTTTTGACAGGTCACAGTATTGAGAATATTATCCTCGGCTTACATTGACGTCAGTTCTGTCAGCAATCCAACGGGAAATCTGTTCAGCTGCAAATCCTCGCACCTGGAGCTCGTATGTGTCAGCTCTTTTGGGCTTTCCTTTTGGGGGAAAGTGCATGAACGTGGGTGCAGAGTTCATATTCAGCTGCAGAAACAGACGACACAAGATGTGGTCATACATGGAAAAGTGAATTTGAGTTTTTTGTACAATTTGCTATCTCTGGAACGTATCAGAAATCAGAAATTTGAAAAACATGACATTTGAATTGTGAATAAAATAAATCTGAACAAGAAAGTCTAAAAGAATCTATTAGCACAGCACATTAAGAGACTACTGAATTATACAATTCAGAAGAAACAAGAAATTAAGTTAACAAATTATTTCTTCTTTAGAGCTACTTGAGAATTGTATAGTTATTAATCTATAGGTCTCCATTAATTTATTTCCTTTGATAAGGACACATCATTCCAAAAGATGAGAATAGTTAAGGTGTGCCTCACCTCAGTACATTTGCAATAGTCTCGCAATTTGGTCTAATTATTTTAATTTGATTAATCTTTCTGACTATACCAATCTTTAGGGGCAGCTACAAGTTTAGGGGCTGCTACGTGTTTCAAGACAGAGGAAATATCTGGATTAAGGATTAAGAAATACATAATGTAAAGCAAGGCTGATGAAGCTTGAATGACCCGATCTATGGGGACCTTTCCTATAAATATAGTACAAGAGGATAGAAACAAAAAAGACAAGTACCATGTGAAACACGTCTGAGCCATCATCAAAGTCAACAGTTGCAAAAAAGATCTTGTTGGTGAAGGCACTAGAGTAACGCCACGAGTTGGCCAGGATCTGATATTCTTCATCTGCCTGCCTGCACAAAGAGAGATATCAAAGCTTACGAGGTGTATTTTACCTCATTAAAAGAACATCAGTATGCTATTACTCTTATAGAGATTAAATAGTATTACCTACTATACATTGTCAATCAACTGGCTTTAAGGGGGGAAGGCCAGTTAGTTGACCCCCATTCATAAAGGAAATTATCTGAATGTGTTGCCAAGATCCAGGTCTGGTATTATTCTTTCATATAACTTATCTACAAGCTTGTAAGTGGTGCAGGGGGCTGCATGATTGCTGTGGGAGAGATCCAAGAGGTATATCTCTCTGACACCCATGTGAAATTGCATTAGTTTTTATAGATTTTTCTACCAATTATTTAATAACACCCTCCATATTTGCAACAGCCAAGTGTGATTTTCACATCTCAGCTCTCAGTTATGGACACCATGACTGCACACGGGGGAGGAGGAGGAAGTGAAAGCTCACTGCTTCGACCCCTCTATCCTTGAGCCATTGCTCCTGTAACATGACAGGTGTCACAGCCCCAATCTAGTATTTATATGAACATCACCCAGCATAAGAAAGGCAACTTACTTGCACACCCCACACTGCCTCTGAGGTTGCAGAGCAGTAAACATGACCACCACAGAGTAGTTCCTTGGGGGCGCTTTCACAAACCGTCGAAACTTCTCCCCGTTCATACGAATGACCGCTCTTTTACTAGCCCAGTCCATCAACTGTCCCACCTTCTCAGACAACATTGCCTGAAGGAAAAGAAAAAGATTCCAATTTCATTCAAAAGCTACAATAATAATATTCTGCATGTATTTAACAATGTTTTAATAAACTATATAGAGGCGGCACAGTGGTAAGCATTACTGACTTGTAGTGCTGGGCCCTGGGTTTAATTCTGGACCTGGGGTTTTGTCTGTGTGGAGTTTGTATGTTCTCTCCATGTTGAGTTTTCCTCAAGGCCCTTCTGTTTCCTCCCACTACCCAAATAAATACTAATAGGTTAACTGGCTTCTGGGAAAACTGACCCTGGTGTAAGTGTGAGTCTGTGCGTGTTTCTGTCTGTGTGTGTCTGGCTGGACTGACCAGCACGTACCCTCCTCCGTGACCCTAATAGAAGCAATTAGAAAATGGATGAATGGGTTTGTTGTATATTCACAGCCACAATACTTTGTATAGATTATTTAGAAGCTGCCTTTACACAAAGAGTAATCAACGTGCCACTCACCTCAGCATTCTTTATAAGAAATCCAGTATATAATCATCATTTAAATTGTTTTTTTTTGTTGTTTACATTTTAAACTAATCTTCTGTTAAGAATAGATGTTATCAGTAACACTGCTGAACTGTTGACAGAATTGATAGCAGGACTAGTGATCGGCTCACTTCTTTTACTTATCAGCTGTTATTGGCAATTAAACAGGGTGGCAGAGTTCCACTGCAGTGAAGAGTATTACTGTCTCCCAGCCCCAGGGGCAGCAGATCAACTCTGGCCTCAATTGTCTGCCTGTGGGCAGAGTGCATGGTCTACCATGTTCATATGTGTCTGAAAAGAGAATTTTCTCTTTTAATAAAGATAATTTGATTTCAGATTTCATTCAGAATTTGGACACAGAAAACCAGGGACACAAGAACATATTAAAATTAATCAAATGTGTCAATTTAGGACAGAAAATGGTAATGTGCCTATGATCTGGGTATTGTGGAATACTGTGGAATAACATACCCAGTCATGTTTTGAAAATTATCCTTAGGCTCATTCAAGAAGGTTAAGAAAATCAGTAAGTTATTAGTCACTACATGCAGTCCATCACAGTAACCACATAAGCCTAAAGATAATTTTATAAAAGGTTACAAATGAAAGGAAGCGTCTGGACGAGTCTGCATAGCTACAATGATTGCTGCAACTTTATTTATCTATCTTTAACGTCATTTGCCTTTTCTGGTCATTTTAAGAACACTTTTAATGTGTCATATAAAAACCTTATTCATTAAAATTGTCCAACTGAAAACTACAATGGGATTTTTTTTACTTAAGCTTCAACAGCAAAATATCCTTTAATAAGTAAACGAAAACGCATTGTCTTATTTTTTCCAAGACCTTACGGAAATATGAATAATTGAATTTCGTTTCCCTGTAGTCTATCTGCTCAAGATTAAAATATTTCAGTTATTTAGCGTGTCAATACAGGGCAATTCATTTAAGCCCGGGAATGTCTGGTCGCACTTTGGACGATTACAAACCATATATTTTTGTAACATAGTAACCAGAGTCGTACACAATATTCTGCAAGAGGTCTTACTAGAATACTGTACAGTTTTAACATAAGAGTTACTTGCTTCATATAGTTTCACTTTCAAACTATAAAGCAGTTGGAAAATGTCCTAAGGTGTGTATAAATACTGTAGATTTTCGCTCAGTCTTTTTGCTGATTGGGATAATCAATGATATCGGAATAATCGAGTACATTGCTCAGAAAGTTTATCCCAACGTATTTAAAACCTAGAAAATTGTGATCCCGTTTACTTAATTACGAAGAACATCAACAATATAACTTTTTGGAGATGGATTGGGATTTACTGAATGAAATGAAGCCTCTCAAAACACTGAAAACCTGTCACTTCCTGATTAGTTAACACACGAGTCACCATAAAAGTGCAGATACTAATTTATATTAGATCCTAGTTTACAATTATAATGTGCACAGTGAGGCTATAACCCACCTCTTTTTTCTTCTGTCCATGTGTAGATATTCCGCAGAGTACTAAAATTAAAACGGTTATATACAAAACTTTACACAAAGCCATGTCTCCACTTTTCAAAAGAGACTGAACTAGTGCTTTAATCGTATACATTACGTATGGCCTAATTTTCTGCTGTAATTTTTCTATTGGCATACTTTTCTGTCTATCGCCCAATCAGAAGCCCGTTGTCATGTTTATGACGTAAAGACTCGGCCAGGTTTTATGATTGGCTACAAACTAAATTTTAGCCAACGAATCATCTAGGAGCAAGCTGTTGCTCTGTCATTTGTTGGAAAGTGCTTTAAGGAGGGGCTTGATGAAAAAAAGTTGTGAGTGTTGTATAAAATGCAGCAGATTTTTACAGACAAAACTTGAAACGTTTTTGCTGCTTCCATTTCTTAGTTAAATGTGGCATCTATTTATTATTACAGATTTTTTTTTATTTTGTGCATTAACTGATAAAAAAAACAAATTCCGTGTACGTTTTTGCTAAATTAAACCTGTAACTTTGCGAATCAAAAATCGACACATTATCAGCTCGAAAGCACGCAGCACATCATAAAGTAGCTTAAAAGGGTAACAGTCTCCAAATACTCACAATTTTAAATCTGGTATATCAGCATCTTGACCAAGACAGACATTTGTAAGAATCTTATTTCTTGATTTTCCCTCTGCTTTTAATAAGATAAGATAAGGTCACTTGTCCTTGTCACTGGTCACTTGGCCATATACAATTTCTTGTATTAGGAATTTGTCTTTTCGCATACCCCAACTCACTCTCCATGAGACACACAGACAGGGAGAGAAATATTCCTTACACTTACATAGTATTCCTTACACCTCCATGACCTCGTGGATCACTGACTACCTGAAAGGCAGACCACAGTCTGTGAGACTTCAGAACTGTGTGTCTGAACAGGAGTGAGTAACACAGGGGCTCCTCAGGGGACGGTTCTTTCTCCATTCCACTTCACCCTCTATACTTCGGACTTTAAGTACAACTCAAAGTCATGCCACCTGCAGAAGTTCTCAGATGACTCTGCAATTGTGGGATGCATCAAGGGTGGGCAGGAGGAGGAGTACAGAGGACTGGTCAGCAGCTTTGTGGAGTGGTGTGGGGAGAACCACTTGGAACTGAATGTAACAAAGACAAAGGAACTGGTGGTAGATTTCAGGAGGAAAAAGGTCAAACCTACTCCTGTCTACATCCATGGGAGTGGCGTGGAGATGCTGGACTCATACAAGTACCTGGGAGTGCACATCGACGATAGACTGGAATGGTCTAAGAACATCGAGGCCATCTATAAGAAGGGACAGAGCCGACTTTACTTCTTGAGGAGGCTCAGGTCCTTCAATGTATGTAGTAAGATGCTACATATGTTCTATCAGTCGGTGATGGCAAGCGCCATTTTCTACGCAGTGGTATGCTGGGGCCCTGGGATTAGAGCAGTGGATTCTAAAAGGCTGAACAAGCTCATCAGGAGAACAAGCTCTGTCATTGGGTCTGATCTGGACCCCTTGGAGGTAGTGGATGAAAGGAGAATGGTGTCCAAACTAGAGGCCATCATGGACAACATCTCCTATCCCCTCTATGACAGGCTTGTAGAAATGAAGAGCACGTTCAGCAATAGAATGATTCATCCACGGTGCGACAGGGAGCGCTACAGGAGATCATTCTTGCCTTCTGCCATAAGACTGTACAACGCATCCACCTTGCGTCTGGGCAGAGGCAACATTGACAGTGACCTGTTTCTGGACTGAACACATCTACACATCTACTGCTACATCTGTTCTTTTTCTTTTCCCATTTACAACTGTTTTTTGTGCAATATATGCCAGGGACCCGTGCAATACATTTATATTTATATCTATATTTACATCTATATTTATATTCATATGTGTAATACGATTTTTCTGCGTACTGTTCTGTCCTAGTTTGTTCTTTGTGTGTCCGGACTGTGAGTAACTCTTTTAGTGCACCCCTCACTGTACTGATTGTATTGTATGTATTGTACTATTATTATTATTATTGTATCATTTGTTACTCTGTGGCTGTGTTGTCTGTGTTAAGCTGCTGTTGCACTGCAATTTCCCCCACGGGATCAATAAAGTATCTATCTATAGCACTTTTCTGGACACTCCACTCAAAGTCTTTATGGGGACTCCCCTCCACCACCACCAATATGCAACCCCACCTACAGTAGATGATGCGACAGCAGCCATAGAGTGCCAGTACAGTCACCACACATTAACTATCAGTGTTGAGGAGAACAGTATAGTGTCCCCGTCTCTATACTGGGGCATTAGGACCCACAAAGATTGCAGGGTGAGCACCCCCTACTGGCCCCACTAACTCCACTTCCAGCAGAGACCTTAGTTTTTCAACAGATCTCCACTCCAGGTACTGACCAGGCTCACAGGTCAGTGACCAGGCTGCTGAGCTTCAGTGGGTTGCCAGGTGTGAATTGCAGGGTGATATGGCTGTTAGCATTAAAATATAAATATAAGTATAAATAATCCCTAGGTTAAAAGGGGTTTATCCTTATTAGTGTAGACATTTTTAGAATAGCTGTCAGAATTATTGGATCCCTTGTTTCTAGAACTTAGTGCAACCTCCTCTGGCATGGATAACAGCACACAGCCTTTCCCTATCATGTTTAATAAGGTTGGAGAACACACTGGGAAGGATTTTGGACTGTTTCTCTATGCAGAAAATTTCCAGATCACTTTATGGACTGCCCTCTTCAATTCAGACCACAGGTTTTCAATCGGTTTTAAGTCTGGAGACTCAGACATAGATTTTGTTTTCAGTCAACCATGTCTTTGTTGATTTTGAGGAGTGTTTACGGTCACTGTCATGCTGAAAGGTCCCTCCGTGACCAAGTCGCAGTTTTCTGGCAGAGGCCACCAGGTTTTGTCGAGTCCATGATGCCACTGATCTTAACAAGGACCCCAGCGTCAGTGACAGCAAAGCAGTCCCAAAAAAGCTACGATCCACCCCCATATTTCACAGTAGCTAGGAGGTTCTTTTCTTTGTATGCATCCCCCTCTGACACCAAATGTCCTGATGGTGTAAGTGGCCAGTGAGTTCAGTTTTGGTCTCATCTTACCATAGCACCCTCTTCTAATCAAATCCCCTTGGCGTCTGGCAAACTCAAGCCGCTTCAATTTATTCCTTCTTGTCAGCAAGGGCTTTATTCTGGCAACCCTTCCAAATAGTCTCTTGGCATGGATGCACCTTCTAATTGTTGATTTGGAGACTTGGTGACCCCAAGATGCAATCAGATGCTGCAGCTCTCCAACTGTGATCCATTGTTTCTTTTTTGTCTCCCCTTCAAACAGGATGTACATGTGCCCTTTTCCTGGTAAGTTAACCACTTTATGTGGTTTTGAATTTCTTGATTACAGCCCTGCTAAGTGGTATATTTAACCTTTTAACTTTTAACCATTTTTTGTATTTTTGTATTCATTACCTGATTTGTGATTTGTCTCTTTGTCTTCCCCCATGGTGATGGATGACAAAAGGTTTTCTCATATAAGCTGGGTATAATACCTATACTATCTCAACAGCTGCTAATTGACTGCCACTCGACCCCTCCACCCCACCCTATTGTTCTAGTGTACTGTGCACGAGGCCCAGGAGGAACTATATTTTGTTCTCTCTGGTACATTGTATAATAATAATAATTATAATAATAATTGCTTACACTTATATAGCGCTTTTCTGGACACTCCACTCAAAGCACTTTACATTTAATGGTAACTCCCCTCCACCACCACTAATGTGCAGCATCCGCCTGGATGATGCGACGGCAGCCATAGTGCGCCAGAAAGCTCACCACACATCAGCTATCAGTGTTGAGGAGAGCAGAGTGAGGCCAATTCATAGATAGGGGTTATTAGGAGGCCATGATTGGTAAAGGCCAATGGGAAATTTGGCCAGTTACACCCCTACTCTTTTCGAGAAACGCCCTGGGATTTTTAATGACCACAGCGAGTCAGGACCTTGTATAAGTGTAGAATTACAATAAAGTGAATCTTGAACCTTGAATTTCCATTACCCCCATTTGGGAGACTCCTCTGTGTCCACAGGTGTGAAAGTAGCAGACTCAGAAAATATTTAATACCCTCTTTATATTCTCTCTCTCTAAGAAAATGTAAAGTAACTCTCTTAGCTCCTGTAACTCTATTTTACTGTCTGCTTTGTTGGTAATGTTTGTCTTTCTTGTTGTTATTGTTGAATTGTTTACTGTGTTGTAAAAGTTCCCCTCTAGGATAATAAAGCTTAAATTGAATTGAAAACATTCCACAGAGGAGATTACAAGGACATTTTACAATTTACAAGAAGACCCTGGTACTGCCTATTAGATCAAAGTTAGACAAATCTCATACTGATGTGGTTTTAAGGGATACAATGGAAAAGTCAATTGGTAAAATGAAAAAATCTAGCTTAGATTACAATTAATATTTTAATTCTAAATCACAATGTACCTATTAGTTATGTTCAAGATATTTTTTACTGATTTCAGTTTTACACTTTTATTTTCTCGAAGCATTTTTTATAATCTTTCAAATAAGTTATTTCCTGTAGTCCAGCACCACTCATAAAATATTTGTAAGGAAAATTACCGCCCACTTGCATGTCATGTCTTACGCTTCCCTAAATTCCCTGGTTTCTGACAGCTTCTGAATACCAACCAATTCTATTTATGATTTTTCTGCTCCTATATTTTCTGACAATGTGACATTTGTTAATTATACCAAGTATATGTTATCAAAACAGGATGATAAATCCCGCAGCCGGCAGAGGAATCCTATTCCGTTTGGCTTCTGAGCAAGGCATTTAACCCCAACTGCTCCAGGGGTGCTGTACAATGGCAGACCATGCGCTCTGACCCCAGGCTCTCTCCCTACCTGTGTGTCTGTGTGTCTCGTGGAGAGCAAGCTGGGGTATGTGAAAAGATAATTCCTAATGCAAGAAATTGTAAATGGTTAATAAAGTGATGTTATGTTATTATTATTATAAATGAGTCAGTTTGAGGTTTCTCAACTTATTAGTGCTGTTATTTGGATAATATCTGTTTTTTTTTACTTCAATGTTTATTTCATTATATTTTATTAATAATACCTTGCTTATTTTAATAATTATACTCCCATAACATTTTACCCAGGGGATCCCAAACCACTTTCTGTAGAAAAGGGCACTTCACCCACCAAGTACCAGTGAGGTATCACTACTTGTGATACACTGCAATCATTGTGCTCCAACAGCCCCACTACACAGCAGATGAAGTGGAGAAGTGAGAACTGATATTACAAGTTGAATTAAGGCCTAAACTCAAGCAGGCCAGGTTGTGGAGGTCCAATGTCGAATTTAGCCAGGACACTGGGATGACTACCTAGACTCCTACAAAAAGTAATATGAGATCTGTAATGGCCATTTAGTAAGACTTCTGGAACAGAACCATATTTTAACATCTCACCTCAAAAAAAGTAATTTACTGCTGCACAGTGCCCCTATGTAACTATGCTGGGCAATTGGTTTGGAGTTTCTGGTCTAGAAGTAAGAGTGCCAACGACTAACCAATTCGTACCAAGCACAGCAGCAACCTAATGTACAGCTTTAACAAAAATCTTCTGGAAATCTAAACACTATATTATGAGAAACCATTCAGGAGAAAAGTATTGGTTAATAAACAGCGATGTGAAAAAGAATACTCCTCCTTATGATTCTATTGTTGTACATATTAAGACATACAGTACCTTACCTTTATCTAGTCCTAACCAAATCATAGTAAGTGCCCCTTGTGATTCACTTACATGTGGAACCTCCTTTAGCGGTAAGAAAATGTTTCCTGTAAGAGCTTCTCAGTCTCACATTGCCTGGGAGGAAATCTGGCCCACTCATTACAAAAGTGCTTCAGCTCTGTGATGTTTGAAAGCATTAGTTTCTGCACAGCTCTCTTTAGGTCCCACCACAGCATCTCAATGTAGTTGAGATCTGGACTTTGACTTGGCCATTCCAAAATCCTGATTCTTTTCTTTTTCAGCCATTCAGTCATATGGTGTTGATGTGTTCTGGGTCATTGTCCTGTTGTATGAATCCTTTTTTGGCTTAGCTGTTGGACAGATGGTCTCATACATTCCTTTAGAATTGTGAGGCGTCCAGGTCCTGCAGATAGAAAACAGGCCATAATCATCACCCCTCCACCATCATGCTTGATGGTTTGTATGAGGTTCTTGTGATGATGCACAGTATTTGGTTATCACCAGACATGTCATTTTGCATTACAGCCAAACAATCTCACTCTGTCTTGTCTTCCCAGAGGATATTGTTCCAGAGGCCTTGTGGTTCATTTAGGTACTGTTTTGCAAACCGTGCAGCAATGCTCCTTTCAGAGAGGAGAAGGGATTTTCTCCTGGATACCCTTCCACAAAAGCCATTCTTATCCATTTTTTTCCTAATGGCTGAATCATGAACTCTAACGTTTACTATTTTGATAGATACCTGTAGATTACTAGATGTAGCTTTGGGGGTCTTTGCTATCTCTAGGAGCAACACATGGTCTGAACTTGGTGGGAATTTCCTGGGATGCCCAATCCTAGGTAAATTGACAGCCATCTGGAACTTAATTATCTTTCTCACTGTGGAATGATAGACTTCATACTGTTTGTAAATGGCTTTATAAGCCTTCCTAGACTGATGAGCAGCAATGATTCTTTTTCTGAGACTGTCTCGGATATCTTTTGACCTAGGCGTGATCTAGGTGCTCCAGACCAAACTGACATAATTTCTGATTTTACATACAGATGGAAGCACTTCCTGAAGATCAACTAATCATTAGCAGCCGTTTAGCAGTACCTGGTTCTAATCACTTTCTTAACCAATGTGGAAGCAGTAAGCGTGCACTTACTTTTTCACACAAGGCTTCTGAATGTTGGCTGATTTTTTTGTTCAATAAGTAATGACAACATAAATTTTTTTGTGTTACTTGTCACATTAGGTTAGATTCATTTACTGTTAGGATTTGGTGAGGACTAGGTAAAGGTCAGATGTGTCTAAAACCACAGAATCTTTAGAGGGTGTACTTTATTTTTCATATCATTGTATGTATAAACAAGATGCATAATATTTTTCATGGTGGAGCAGTGGTTAGCATTTCCACCTAACAGCGCTGGAAGAGGTGTTAATGGAGTCAGCAGGGGGCGCTCACCCTGCGGTCCATGTGGGTCCTAATCCCCCAGTATAGTGACGGGAACACTATACGTAAACAGGCGCCGTCCTTCGGATGAGACGTAAAACCGAGGTCCTGACTCTCTGTGGTCATTAAAAATGGCGTTTCTCGAAAAGAGAAAATTTCCCATTGGCCCTTACCAATCATGGCCTCCTAATAATCCCCATCTATGAATTGGCTTCATTACTCTGCTCTCCTCCCCACTGATAGCTGATGTGTGGTAAGCGTTGTGGCGCACTGTGGCTGCCGTCACATCTTCCAGGTGAGGTTGCACATTGGTGGTGGTGGAGTGGAGTCCCAATTACCTGTAAAGCGCTTTGAGTGGAGTATCCAGAAAAGCGCTATGTAAGTGTAAGCAATTATTAATTATTCATTACTAATGAACCCGATACCCTGGTTTCTTTCAAGAAATGGCTGGATGAGGTCCTTGGATCAATTAACGGCCAACTACCAAATGGGTTAGATGGAAAATATTCTTATTGTCTTGTGTTCAATGCTTCCATGACTAGGGTAAGTTCTGGGTTACCATAACGCTTACTAGGAATGAGCGGCTTTCAGATAATGAACAGGTTTAATATCACTTAATATGCCATTTCAGGGAAAGGGAATTAAAAAAACTGCAGTTAAGACGGTCAACACAATGTTTTAAAGTTATTTAACAACATAAAGCCAGCTTATCTTTATAATATGTCAAAAATTGTTAAAAGCATACATACTATGACTAGACTATTAACCGAATCAATATTAAGTGTCATATTATTTTAATGTAGCTACAAAACTTTATGAAGCAATTTACGATGGTGTCCAGTATACCAAAATAATAGCTGTCTATGCAAAACCTCACCCTCTCACACATACACAAAAAGTCTTCAGAGGGGAAATCACAGCCGCACTTCATTAAAACGTAAAATGAATGAAACAAAAATAAAGACTTGACCAATCAGGAGAAAAAACAATTCTCTATGCAGAGTGTACCAATGATATTCAACAGTTTATACGAGAACCGCGTCTACAAACCAATGCACAATGAGTTTTGCGTTTGCCCAGTCAAAAAAAACCCGCTGCTCTCTGCTAGTTTAGCCAATCCGGCAGCAGGTGAAATCTGAGCAGGGTGCGCCATTTTAGTGCGTCTCTAGCCATCCGGCAAGATGGCGGGCTTGCTTTGTCTACCTGGATCTGGTTAATTCAATATTCCTGTTTTTTTTTCAGTAGAAACCGGTGAGATTATCTGAGACATCAACTCCAATGAGAGGCGAAGCGCGCCCCTCGTGTCTTCGATCGGCGAGAGATGACCGCAGAGATCAGGAGGTACGAGTGAAACTAAAAATTGGCTTATTTATTATGTGGGCCTTTTTTCTGTTGAAACCCAGTATAGAATGTTTAGTGCGCACTAGCGTTATATGCATTAGCACCGGTGTTGCACTTATCGTGTATTTTGAAGTATATGCTGGGATCTCCTTGTAAGAACGATTGCAGGGTGTAGTTTGGGATGGAGGGTTTCATTTCAGACACCAGTAAACCGCATTATCTTCCGTTTTATATTTTTATAACCACTTACGGTTCTCACTAGCGATTGTGCATTTTTGTTCAGGCTGCATGGTGCTCGAATCTGACTTCATTTTATATGGTTACACCATCACTCCTGCACAGTTATATTGTGTAAAGTTTTTAAAATTATTTTGCAGTGATAGAAGCAACAACAATGCATGTGCAGTGTGAAGCGAACACTGATTTCACGAATGTATCCAGTTCAGTTCAGTTCAAGTCTGTTGTTTACCTCTGTCCTAGATCGTTTCAAATGATTTCTTAGGTTTCGGCATCTTCCAGGATCCTGTTGTCCTCACAGTTATCATCAATAATGTGTCTATTTTGAAGGGCGCTCTGAAAGCGTGGTGATGCTATCAATACAAACAGTGTTTCCCCACTCCGCTTTTGCGCTTTGGGATTTGTGGGATTGCAGTAATGATCGAGCATAGATCTCCTCTAAGAGTGGAAGAATATAGAATATTTTGTGAGACGTTTCTAAGAGGTCGACATTCAGCGTTTTATGTGGGTACATAAAGAATAAAAGAAAATGAAGCAGTTTACTGTGGTTTTTGCGATGGTGTCAATTTATGTTTTACTGTTTAAAAAAATAACTTGGAGGAGAGAAAAACGTTAATTTTTGTGGTGTGCATTAAACTTCCGGTGCTCAGCAAAATCCGCAGCTATAACAAAAGTTGCTGTCAAAACTCCATTGCAGCGCTTGTTTGGATTTCCCTCCGAGTGAGAACCTGAGCAAGAAGATAACGCACCACGGGTTATACATATTCATACACTTGTATATAAACATTGACACCTCTGTCAATTCTTGCGTTTAGAAAGCTATTAGGATTTATGCTGAGAATATTCATTGTGCATTTGTTTTTAAAAATCTGTCTTTGTTCTGACACAAAACGCTTGACATTTCACCATCACTGTTAGTTTTTAAAATGACCAATGGTTAGAGTTTAATACATTGCAGTTTTAAAGACGTGTATAATAGACTACAAAGCTGACACCCTGAATTCATCTCTTGCATTAAAAGTTTTTTGTTTGCCTAAATGTCTCTCTGTTGAGCATTACTGAATTTTGACATAATTAAGGTGTTTGAAAATCTGGAACATTGTTTCATGACGTTTATGTTTATAGTTCAAATCTAGATATTTTGTGATATAATAACTCTGAATGTAAGTAAAACAAAATAAAGCATTATGGACGAATTGAGCTTTCAACCATGGTCATCCAAGCAATACGTTTATTCCGGCAGCCTGACATGTATGTCCACTGCTAATAAGATGGGTTGTTTAAACAGACACATTTCCGTACTTGGTGTGATCGTTTTGCAGTCGTGGTTTTGCCGTATTAATGGACATTAAGCAATGGTAAATGTTAAAATGAACTTAAAAGTTGAAAAGTTTTAATTGCTTGCTGCCAAGTTCTTCTGTGAGAAATGTCAGTATTTAACCACATTGTTATGTTGTCTCTGAAAAGGAGAATCCATTCTTAAAGACTCCACAGATTTGGAGATCTACAGTGATTTCCTGCTGCTGTGTGGTGTACTTTTTTTTGTCAGTGTTTCTTCTTAATTTACTGGTCACACTGCTAATTATCTAGGGACTTTGTAGAAAGTATGCCTTTCAAATATCTCTGTATTGTACAGAAACATGAATTTAACACCCTTCTTATTATTATACATTTGTTTGGCTGACGCTTTTGTCCAAAGCATCTTACATTTGCACAGCAGAGTATTTTACGGGAATAATTCAGATGACCTTGGTCAAGGGTACAACACTTGTGTCTGACCTGGGATTTGAACCCACAGCCTTTCAGTTTCAAGTTCCTTAACCACAGTTCCGCAATGCTGCTCTCCACACTTATTCTTCTGTCTGTCGAGTTAGATTTTATGTTACACATTTACAAGTCCATAAATAAAGTGAATGTGAACGATCTTCACAGTTGTCATCCTAGAACAACATTGTGGATTATAAATGAACGTTGATACAATCCCACTTCATCCCTGAGCATCCAGAAGTGTCATGACTCAAGTTTCATTCCTAGATGAGCTTTCTCTGTTGGATCAAAAAAAACCAAAAGGGCTTTGAACTTGTGGTCATTCTATAGTAGATCGAGCCATGCAGCTTGGAGTTGGGCTTCGAGCTGTTATCCCGTACCTACAGTCCACATCTTGCAGTCAGATTTTCAAACGTGAAAGAAACTCTCCAAGGATGGAGTTGAAGTAATGAAGCAGAAGTCAAAGTAGCAGGTGGCAGTGCTAGCTTGCAGTTCCATCAACGACTCTGGTCTCAACCAACACTGGTACTGGGGGGCATCTATAGCCTTGGGAAAAGGGTTTAGAATTGTCTGGATGTGTCAGGGAGCTATGTTGTCTTGCCCATCACTGAAACATGTTTATGGAGGATGATTTAAAAATTCACTCTATTGGCTGTAGATGCCTTATACAAAACCATTGATTGATTCCCTGAGATGGGAATTCTTAGTTTTTTGTTTTTCTAATAGGACGTTGTTAGTTGAAGTTTGATATTGTGATTACTCTGGTATATTATGCTCAGTATGTTTGGGGAAAATACAATCTACTGTAAGACAAGAAGTGCCAAGCTAGAAACAGCAAGAAAGCCTACAAAAGTATGAAGATAATTTGCATATATTTACTGTGTTAAACTGTGGTTACAGATTCTTTGTGTTTTATGTTAAAAGAACAATTACAAAACAGCAACTGGTAAACTTGGTAAAAAAAAGGGCAAGACCTAGATTGTTTTCGACATTTTGTGATGTTTTTTCTCCATTTTGCAAAAACACAACTTGGATGATATTTTACAGAAATTTTTAATTTTATTTTAATCCCAATGGAGGCCTCTTGTCACAGAAAAAGTAATCATTTAGTTCTGTGGGTGTGTAAGGGATAAATACCTGACAATCAGTTAGTTTTGATTGGTTGCCTTGAATACTTTGTATTGGCCGCATAGTTGATCGTGAGTTATGATCAAGTTTCCTATCGATGTGAATAATAGATAAATAAGAAGCCTGGACTTTTGGCACCCAAACTAAGTTAGAGTACTAGTTAGTGTGATGGTAGGAGAAAACATTAGTGGTGTCTCTGAATAACTTTTGATGCTCATAACTCTAATTGTGACTCCTGACTGTGTCTGAGATGTCTTAAAACTTTTGCTCGGCAATATTAATCAAAAGAAATGTGGAGAAAGCTGTGATTTTAAATGTGTTCTTTACCAAGAGCAAAGCTTGTTGCTGTCAGATGAAAATATTTAAGCAGGATAAACCCACTGTGGTTAAAAGGTTCCAGGCCATGGACCCCATTCATCACTTGTTTAAGAGAGCTTTCACACCCAATTCATTTGGGATGGCTGGCTTCAGATTTTGTTTCTTTCAAACTCAGATATTCGAGCTTTTTTTTCCCCAACTGCTTTCATGACAGAAATTTTCAAATAAACTAAAGATGGAATTCTAAAGATTTCAAGTTTGGTTTGCCAATCTTTGCAGCTAGCTTTAGCGCACTGATTTCTTTTCAAGCGAACCAGATTGTCTAAATCTGTGTAAATTAGTATTATTATTTCTGTTGCCTCTGTAAATTCTAGGCCTAACAGAGTAAAAAATACAAAATGCAGAACAGCTTTTGAATAACAGTAGCAGTCCCTAACAGTCTACTTATCAGTCATACTTTTTTGAAATATTGCCATTTTGTAAAGATGGATGGAGTCTGAGAGGATGTTTGTGGGTGAAGGTGTAGGTCAACTTGCTTGAATGTGTTAGGATGAAATTGTGTGGGTGACTATATCCAAGGACTAGATAAAACAAGCATGAAAATATTGTACTAACCATGTGAAGTGTGTTGGCTTCTGCTTATCTCTTGTAGCTGTGGTCTTTGAGACTCTTATTTATGTTTCATTGTTTACCACTGTGTGGTTTTGCAAAGAATAACTAACTGGACTTCAGTTACTTTGGGGCATCTTCTTTTAAAGGGTTATTGCAGTCCCAATTTCTCCGACCATTTATTAAACCTTGGTAACAAAATACATTCTTTGACGTTATAGGAAAAATGTTACAAATTTCTATTGGATTAAAAGAGATGTGTTCATAAGCCTGCTTCTTTACAATGTAATAAGGCTGCATCATATCACTGGAAGTTTTGTTGCCTGTTTCTGAATTGCAGAACCTGGAACTGTGCATACTTGTAAATTGGAAGTTTTACAAGTTACTGTGTATATTTTACATTGAAATGCAGTCACCAATGCTGATTCTTTCTAACCCCAAAATATAAAAATAGCATTTCATTCCCCCTGTGCAGTATTTATATCATTGTTATGGCATTGTAATTGGTTAAAGGTTTAAACAAAATGTTAACTCTTATAGAACCATTTCAATAAAGCCTTGGTTTGAGGCAGTGGCTGGTTTGAGACCACTGTGATGGGATGATGTTGTTTAAAAGATA
Source organism: Atractosteus spatula (assembly GCF_055471065.1). Taxonomy (NCBI): domain Eukaryota; kingdom Metazoa; phylum Chordata; class Actinopteri; order Semionotiformes; family Lepisosteidae; genus Atractosteus; species Atractosteus spatula. The sequence goes on from NC_142714.1 coordinate 38,446,725, forward strand.
ACGTTTTCTGGGCATCTGGACAATTGCACATCGCAGTTACCCAATAGAAATCCATTAACAGATTTCGTTTCAGTTTAGTACCATCTTCACAGAATGTTTCTGGAGACAGGTTATGAATTCACAATGAAGTGGAGAGAACTGTATTTATACCAGATGTTCTCCTCTCTTGCACCTTAAATAACCTGTTCAACAGTTTGCCCCAAGTCATAAAATCATAGTTAAATGGAAGGGAACACGGTATATTACAGTATCTGTTATCTTTTGAAATTAATGTGCATATTTCTTTTTATTTCTGTATTTTTGAACTACAGATATTTTGTATCATAAAAACGTGATTTCTGCTTCATGTGTTTAGCTATTGCAAAAAAAGTGTTTTGGTTTTCAATTTGTGTAATGGCATTCCCGGCTACCATTAGGAATTTATCCTTTATTCTCTGTAGTGAATCCATTTCTTGCTTTTTTTAAACTTTTGCTGTTTATGAGGTTGTAAAACCTCCTTACTCAGACATGCTGCTGGATGCATTGCCATGGTCTTTCTGTAGTCGTGGCTACAAGAAAAATGAATAACTCTGCCCATTGCCTAATGGGCCTAAGCAGGTTTTGAATCTGTTGTCAGGCTGAAGTTTCTTGGCTTGGTTCTGTTTCAGCTTGGTTGTTTGCCCATATCAGGCGGACGAGGTGTTACTGTAAAACCTTCCTGATGGGCCAGCTCTGTGTAGCATGGCAGACAGTCACATCACCTTGTACAGTGTGCAATACAGATGGGCTCAGACCTTACAGCAAGAATCCAGGGAAACAGCCAGTGCATGGAGTCTGGAGCTTTGGAACGTAAGGTTTTTAGGAGATTAATCTAAAGTGACATCATCGGTGGGTATTACAAGCATAAGCATATCAGATGTTAAGTTGAATGAACATTTTTACATGTTCTAGGAAAATTAAAAGTCTGCAGATATGTGTCAGTAGATGTATTGCAAAAGGAGAAACCGAGAAATGGCGAGGTATTCCTGAAATGGCTTGAAAACTGTCCTTGCCTAGGACTGTTCATCTCAAAATAACTTTGTGATGGTGATAAATACTTAAGTGGTAACTTTTGGGCTTTGTCTTTGTTGTTTCATTGCTCCTTTCTTCTTCTAATACAGAGCATAGTGGAGGCTCTGGTATCTTGTCTGAACATTGGATGTAGAAGACCAGTTGTTTTCCACCTTTGTGATTCAGACTTGCACCACCATATTGTCTCCAGCTACTGTCCTCTTGAATACCTCAATAATTGAGGCCATCAACCAACTGATGATAGCCATTCCAAGGCCTCCTTCATCCCCTGAGCGATAGAAGAAAACAGAGGAGGGTAGGTGGGGCAAATGGCAGACTCCTCTTAGATCATGTCCTCATCGCTTTTCCTGGTGTGTTGCATCAAAGACCAATGGCTGCGGCCACCCCCTCTTCTGGGGCATTGAGGACACCAGCAGAGGCTGTGTGCTCTGATAGTGCTTCCCTTCTGGACACTTGGAAGGATGCAGGAGTATCCTCCTTTTCTGGGTATAGTACAGGACCTAGTTGTCCTCCACCTATTCCTCTATTGTTAGTAGACTGTCAGGCAGCCTCTTCTACTCCTGTGTAAGAAGACAATTAGGCAGTCTCCCTCTCTTCATCCTCTTCCTCTTCCACACTCAGAGGAAAGTCAGTTTTGAGGCAAGATTTGAAAACATCAGAAGAAGATGTGATTGTAATATGATCAGGACGGGTATCCCAAAGACAAGGTGTCACTGCTAGGAAGGCTCAGTGCCCTAATGTACGATGTGAAGTCTTTGAACATTGAGGAGTCTAGCCAGTGGAACAAAGTAAACAAACTGGGACCTGAGGTGACAGTAACTCTTCAAGCCCTTGGTCAGGAGACAGACCATGCAGTGCCTGGTAGGTCAACTAGAATTTTTAAAGTCAATCCTGTAAGAGACTGGTAGCCAGTGCAGGTTGTTCAGCATAGGAGAAATATGTTTGGATATTTTAGACTTGTTCTGTATCCACTCAGCACAGTCCTGGGCATACTGTAGTTTCTTGGATGAACCAGCAAGCGACACATTGCAGTATATAGTAAATATTACCAGGACCACGTCATCACGTTTTGAGGAGATGGAAGCATGAACTAATTTCTCAGCATCGTTAAGAGAAAGAATTGGTCTTAAACTGGAAATGTTTCAGAATGCAAGAAGGATGTGCTCTAGACTTATTTGAAAGATAGGGCAAAGTCAGAAATCACCTTAAAGTTTTTAACAGAATGTGATGGAACATTTTTTGTATCACCCAAAGTCAGTTTCAGACAATTCTATTTTGAGACTTGAAGGGGAAAGCCAATGAAAATCATCTTGGTCTGATGCTTGTTTTTTAGTCTTGTTTAATTAGCAATAATTTTGAGTCATTCACAACTGTATGTCAACTGTATAGACATTTGATTAGCGTAGAACAAGTAGTTGGAGAATTCAGTGATGCATGCAGGTAGATTTGATTATTGTCAGCATTGGACACATTATTTTTTGTAACCTGGCCTAAAGTCCATATTGAAAAGATAAAGGCCAAAGGATTAAGCCCTGAGGGACTCCAGATCTAACAAGGGCAGGATTGCTTTTTAAAGTTGATATGGTTAACAAATTGTTGTCTGTCAGAAGGAAAGACACCTGTCTAATGCTCCTGTCGATTAATAAAATTGCCATGCTTTACGATGTCAATGGCCGCGGTAAGATCTAATATTAATAATTACTACTATTAGTAATAGTACTTTAACAACTCTAACTCTTCTTTTCCTGATTTGGGATGATCTGGCATTGTTAGTAATCTAGTCACCTTGACAAATTATACCAAATTAGGAGGATAAGTAAATACTAGATGTAATAGATTATTTCAGAAATACTAAAGTTAAAACTCAAAGACCAAGTTATTGCTGTTTACAGGAGACATGTTTGGGGTTTTGTATGCTGTAAACATAACCTGAAATCCAAAATGGGAAACACTGAGCTAGAGGAGGCTATGAAGAAGACTTGGGTGTAAATGGTACTGTATGTCACAATAATCATCCCTCTAATCAATGTGAGTAAGCAATTAAAAAGGCAAAAAATGTTGGGCTATATAGTTAAAAGTGTAGAATTTAAATCAAAGGATGTGATGTTAAAATTGTGAAATGCACTTCTAAGGCATCATTCAGATTATGTACAAATTTGGGCACCACATTCTAAGAAAAGATAATGCTGTTCTGGAATTGGTCCAGAGTTAGGCAACACGATACATTCCTGTGCTTAGGAGAGTCTGACACTGAAGGAAATGAACCACATTCTGGTTTTGTAAATGCTGTCCAACCATTCTCTTCCTTCTGCTGGTCAGGTGACTAAGGATGGCAGGTTATCTTCATTGCATTCTGGAGAATGTTGTTCAGATGAACCACCATCTTGTCTGAACATAACAGCCATTTTACAAAGGTGACCCATTGTCATTTGAAGAGTACAGGATTGTCAAAAATAAATACACTTTTATATAGTTAATAAGCCTGTTTGGTGACACAAAATGTAAACTGTTGCAGCTTAGTGCTGGGCGATAATTCGATAACGATAATTATCGCGATATAATTTTCCTCAATATAATTTTAACAAAAGTTTGATAAATGTTCGATATATATGTTTATGCTTTGCGCATGATATGCGCGAGTGTGTGTGCGTGTTACAGACCGGGCAGCTAACATGGTGTTGTTTACCCACACGGTGGTGGCTGACAGGATTGTAGTTAGAGTGGAGAAATGAGCGAAGCTGAAGCAAATGTAGTGCTGCCAACGACCAGCTCGAAGGACGATGACATCGTCGACAGAAAAGGTCATTCAATTTAGGTAATTTGGAGATATTTTGGCTTTTTACGATCAGACATAAAACAGAGCACTTTAAACTTTGCAGTCTGTCTGAGCCATCTTCTATGTGTGTTTTATCACACTGCAGTATTTAATTTTTCTATTAAGATATTTATTTTGTAAATTTTACTCATGCATATTTCGACATAAAAAAAGACTTGAATTCTCTCTACCTCAGATTTGTTTAATGTTTCTGCTGTTTGACAAGTGTTTGTTGTGTTCTTAAAATAAAGAGTTGTTTAATTTACCAATTAACCGTCTGGTTTCTTCAACTTTCACTCAGGAGAAAAAATCTGCCTTTAAACTTGAAAGAAATAATGATTTGACATTTATCGTGATAATTACCGATATCGACAGATATGAAAATTTTTATCGTGATAATGTTTTTGGCCATATCGCCCAGCCATATTGCAGCTAAGTTCAAGGCAATGCAAATGTCTTTTGACTGCTTATCTTTTTAGAAGAATGTGTTCCCTATAATTCTTTGGTTTTGTAAAAGTTGAAGACCTGGCATCAAGCACTGCAAAGATGTTTTTCGTTTTGCTAAAGCATGGTAGTTTCGGAATTCTAAGTGTACAATGAGGAATATTTGGCAGTTGTATGACTTTATGACATCAGAAAGCATCCTGGCCTCATCTGGTTTTGAACCTTGCAATTTTTCTGTCAGGTTGGCTCATGAAAAAAAAAACTGTGACAGAGTTAACATGGGGGCCATACCCACAGATTGGAGCAAAACAAAAAAAGGGAACTTGCACTGTTCCTGTTCACCACCTTCATGGAATTTGTCAGAAGGCCTTAGATTGGGGAGATATTTGGCAAACTAAATTTAACATTGGCAGTGTAAAGTGATCTATGAAGGAAGCAAGGACATGCACGGCATAACCTATAGATCATTCTGAGCTATAGACCGTTACTTATAATAAGGGATGTGTGTTTATGTAGGTCCCTTCTATGTGCATGGAACAACAATGAATATAGAGGGCTATAAAAATGTAGATTTTAATTCGGTGGCTGTTAGCTGTACATCCACGCTGTAGAAGCGTTAGGACATTGTTGCCTGATTTTGTCAAACCACAGTAACAGAATCCAGAATCGTTTGTGATCTCGGAAGCTAAACAGAGATGGGCTTGCTGAGTTCTGGGATGGTGGATCTCTAAGAAGAATGAGGTTGCTGCATAAGTGTTGTTGGTGGACCAGAATTTCTGAACCAATATACCAGTATGGTGACAAGACACTTCTTTCAGTACAGTGATGTTTTCTCGGAAGACATTTTAAACCAAGATCCTCATTATGTTCTCAATAAAGATCCCACGACAATGTTAAATTGTTCTTAGCTAAATTCCACTTTTGGCTTGCAGCACATAGCCTAACTAAATTAAAGATAACCCACAGAACTTCTTAAAGTGCAACAATAAACATGAACTCAATTTTCAATTCAGTGTTTCAGTTACTAAGAACAGGCTGCCTTTCTTAAAACAAGTGTTAGGTGTCGGGAGCAAGTTTCTCAGCCATGTTGCTGAGTACCTGTTGGCCTTTAAGAAACAATCAGTATAATTCTTGAATGAATAATTTTACTAGCAACCAAGCAAGAAGGCCCAAATTGCCTCTCATCTACCTCCTAATGTTTCAGAGGCAGCAGCTGGATTGTACCTTAACGTCAGCTTTACTTCTGTTACTCAAATCTTGGAAGGATCTAGAAGTACAGAATTTAAATCTGATTCCAACCTTGATTCTTTCTTTTCAGTAAGAGCAAGTTAAATACGTTGGTGAAGAAACTGCATGAATATCTCGCCCATTCATCAGAGGAATCTGAAGAAACCAGTTCACCTCCAGCTCCTGACAGATCACTGGGTAAGAGGACTGAAACAGTAGGGGCAGTGAAGTGAGGGAGATGTGGTAGCACTGGGGAGATTAAAGATTGATTAATATTTAAGTATACTGCAATGTATTGATTAGAGTGGTATAGAAATTGGTAAACTAGGATATATGTAAAGTATCCGACAATTTTTTTCACTCTACTGGGACCTTTTCAGTTTGGAGTTGAAAGTTTTTAAATCAACTTAATGCTATAGCCACATACTGTACGACACATGGAGGACCTCCTTAACCTCGCCTGCCTATTTGACCTGCAGATCTTCTGACATGCTGTGAACACTGACAGGAGAAGAATTGTCTCTCGCTATGAATACATTGATCTCTTTCGTGATCCGAATTCGGTGACATTAAGGTTCAAGCGCATACACCCCATTCCAACACTGTCCCATTATTTTTTGGAATTACCGATGATGCACGCACATTTTTAAACTGAATATTTTACTGAAAACTCAATTTGAATGATCATATGAGTGATCATTTATATAATTAAATGGACGTAATTTGCTGTTTCCCAAAATGTGAACGATTTGAAAAATAATAAGGTCAGGATTATGTCCCTATGGTGTTAGATTAAGCCTAAATATGTTAGAGTTTTCAGCTCCATCTTTCTTCTCATAATTATAATTTGTTTTGGGCATGTTGATACCAACCAACAATTCTTATTTTTTTATCCTAAATGTCAGAAATATTTTTAAAAAATCAAGAAAAAAGGACATTTTTGCCTCTATGGGTTATAAATGAAACTGTGCCATATGTGCTCTCTGATGTCTCCAGTATGTCTAATGTAGGCATTTCTTTATTTTCACAAGGTAGTGTTTAGTTTCAGAGCTTTTCCACGCAAATAATTATTGCTGCTTTAATCTGCAAGTTTTTAAGCCTGTGGATTGGGAACAGTGTAAATGACTGGGCAGTTATAAATGTGCAATTTAGAAATGCAGTCTGTATTTTTATGGTTCAGCATATGTGACCAAGTTGTTTAAATGCTTGCACTTTGCAAACAATATTATCAAACTACAGTATTGAAGGCTGAAATCTGTATTCCATAGATCTTTGGTGTAAAACGGGTAATGAAATATTTCAGTAGATATAGAAGCCATGTCCCATCAGCTGCTATCATTTGTTGAGATGAAATGGTCTTTTATGAGATATCAAAGAATGGACTGACTGGAGTGCATGTATTTCTTTGCATTAGTGTCTTAAGATATTGTGTGTGCACATTTTTATCAGGTGCAGGGTAGGACATCTAAGTACATTATGCTGCGATACATACAGTATGTGTTCGTGCTCAGTATACTTTAAACTCCAGGCCTCCTGACTGCAACTAGATATGAGTGTAACTAAAGTATGTTTTATGCTTCTTTTTGTAAATACATAAATATAACATTAATACTCGGCTCTTCAAGCAACTTCATGGGCTTAGCACTAGGGTAATAGGACCGTACAGGTGGTGACTATCTTAATCAAGGTGAAAAATGTATATCTAGTCGAATGCCTTGTCACAAACTTGTATTTATTTTTTGTTTTGTACCAGTAGCAATTGTGTAATATTGCAGATTTTGGTTAATCTAGTATGGATGGTCCTTTAAACGAACAATAAGAAACACCAATGTTCTGCACAAAGTAAGAATTAGTAGGTCTGGGATCAGAAAAAGGCAAACGCTGAGAACAGTGGTTTGACAATATAAGAACAGTATCAGTTTGTGCATTCACTGGAGTGTTTGAAGATGGTAACTGCAACAGCAGTAGCAATTATAATATTTGAATGATTTTAGAATGCTTACTAAGAAATGTCTATATAATAATTAGAGGTGCCAACAGGCTAAACATTAGTAGAACATGCAACAATATATTTGCAGACTTCCGTAAGCAGGTAACTAGACAATTTCCAACAGGTGAAATATGTTGATCTGAACGATTTCTGAAAGTAAAGGCTATGACAGGCTATGCGATTTGGTGTTCTAATTGATGGACTGGATCATGGAAGTAGCTGAATGCTCTTATAATTTGTTTTTCTTCTCTTATGATTTGTGACCTGCGATAATTACAAAATGACCTTATTTTGCAAAGCATTCACTCCTTTTTTTAAAATCATACTATGATTTCTACCTATGTTTATGTAGGATTTGATGTGGTGTGACACCTTCTGATGAAATGCCTGATAACCAATGATAGTGTAGTACAGTATGCCAGTGTTCTATTGTATTAAGTAGTATTTCAGATTTATAGAAAGTTAGCAATTAGAATGTAAATTTTGCATGCTATACCCACCATTTGTTTTCATAGTTTACAATACCATGTGTCCATGGTATCCAGTAACATTTTATACACCTGTTTTATGGAGTTGAGCTCTATATCAATTGCTCACTTTTCAAAGATGGTTGGAAATTGAGACCTAAAATGTTTAATTTCCGCAGTTTTCTGTTACAGGAACTGCCAGGTTATTGGACCCTGCTCCTGAAGTGCGAACTTATTCAGGTACACTGAACTACTCTGTTTTTTATCCACAGGTAAAATTAGCAAGAGTTTAACTAAATTGCACAGAAAGGACCAAGTCATGGAAGAGGTATGTTATCATGGTTTTCTCATGTTTTATAATTTTGATTTTTATAAAAAGATCATTTTGATGTAAACTTTCCATTTAAAAGCGAAACAATGGTTACTTACCAATTCTAATGAAAGCGATCTAAAGAATAGGTGCCAACACCCAATCCTCGAATATGTCACAACTGTTGACAGCCTGTCCAATGTGAAGCCTGTGTTTTATTAACCAAATTACTTTATTATATGTGTAGTTAAGGGTGAGTAGCAGAGTAATGTTGATAGCACCTGGGAGGTTTTCAAGTGGCTTAACTCATGAAGATCTTCAAGTTAAGGTTAGGTGAATCCCACTTTTATGGTTTGCTAAGTTCTCATGGTGTGGTTAAATGCTGCTGAGGTAAAGGTAGTTCGAAACTGGCCGGGGTCTCTTCAGCATACTGTGTAGCATTCTTGCATGTGTTGGTTTATAGTCCCACACTGCGACCTGAGTTACTTGTCCTGTGCCACCTAAAGTAATCATCTGAAAACCCTCCTGTTGTATTTTTCTAATTTGTTTTTAGATGAGATGAATGAACCTCAGGTAAGGGGGTTTTTGATAAAATGTCAGGATAACAGAAGCATTTGTTCTTCACAAGTTGCAAGTTAAATTGTGACAAAAGTGTGTTTCCTTACTATTATGCAGTATTCATTTGTATGATGTATTTCTTAAAGGAGAAGGTAATGATAATGAGGCTGTAAGATAAACACTCTGAGGCATCATCTAGAAACCCTCGCATTGTATTTTTTTTCTCATTTACAAAAGAACCGAACCATTTAAATAAGAAATTCAATGTGGGCTCATTCTCAACATGCAGCTATTTACCAGGCCACCACCAGTGAAACCATCAGGCCTTGGCAAAATCAAAGGATTTTGCAGCTAAGGAACTCATGACATAGACTTACTACAGGAAGCAACCCAGTGGGTTTAGGTGAGGAGAACAAAATCTCTGAGCCTTGCCAGCTAGTTTTCTGATTCCGGGTCTCCACAATTTACATTAACCTGTACTTCCAGGCTAGTATTATATAGTAACAACCAGTGCTGACAGATTGTGCTGTTAGTGCAGAAAGGGGGAAGGGTTCAGTGGTCAGTGTTGCGCTGGCTTCTACTGAAACATGTACACAGATTCAGGATTTGGCAACCAGCCTGGATGGTGATTCCTGGATGGGAGAAACTTAGAAAAGACTGCTTGTCCCTATTTTATAGCTATTATGCTGAATATTCGTTGGTATTCTTCAGTGTCGTTAAATGTCCAACTGTGCTATTTCATTGATCGGGCTAAATTACAATTGGGAGATCATCACAAAACTTGCCATGTTGCAGAGGAGGTTTTGGACTGAAGTCTGGTTTATGTAGTCCAGCACCTAAGTGTGTTGCAGTTACGTGATCCATTCATTGTCAAGTAGTTCGGGTCCTGGAGAGCATTGTAGTATCCCTTGTGTAGCAGCTTTTATATTGCTTCACCATTGGTGATGATGGGTCATGATGTCATCAGATTTAGTGGGCGTTTACTTGTGGCATGTTCGTCACTTGTGATCCTCTCTGGGCCCGTCAGTGGATTTATGAGAGATGACCACCAGCTTGTGTCCGAGTCCAGATATGCCTCCCTCTTGGAGCTGCAGACTAAGAGGCGTCAATGTAGGCACTCTATCACGGGGAGGTGTCAAAATGAGTCCAATTTATGGTGGCCTGTTTTGTGTTAGAGTCCCATCTCAGCAGCATTCCTAAGAAGCTGAGTCAAAGGATTTAAGCAGTTCCAGGGTCTTATTTTCAGTTCAAGGAAAAAGAAAGATTGTTATCTTTCTGAACACATAATTCTTAGCATATTCATAACCTTGGAGCTGCAAACAAAATCTTTCTCAGCAATGTTCTTCTGTAATATATACCATGAATGTGTTTTCAATCCTTAAATACATTTGATTTGTTGTAGGTAGGTCGTAAGGTAGGATGTATATTACAGAATATGTAAACTTGAATGCACTGCATGTTCTGTGGTTCTGTGCATTTAAGTACAGTTCTGTGCATAGTAAATTAATAAGCAATGCACAATCTGTTAGGATATCCATTAAATTACTGTGGAAGAACTTGTGCCAATCAAAAAATGCTATGTAGAATACTTTAATTTGCTGTATGATTCATGCTGTGTCATTTAACATTATTTACAATCAATTCCAGCCATGTTCTTTTTTTATTGAGAATTATAATCAGGTCTGTCAACTTGGTATAGAGAGAAATATCTGGTTTAAATTACTCTGGGGTTTTTCCACATACATCCTAAATTGTATTTTAGAATGGGGAGCTTCATCAGTGTGCAAGCTGAAACGAAATAACTAGAAGTTAAATCCACACTGAAAAGTTAAAAAAAAACACTTTTGAAACATTCGTTTTCTACTCATTAATGTGGAATTAACCTCTTAATTTCCATGTTATACCTTGTATTACCTAGCAGTTAGGTCAGCAAGAAGGTCAAAGTTCAGTTCATTTTAAGTTTTACCTGCTGCCAGCCAGGTTTTCAAGTAATCATAGTTAATCAAGTGATTATAGTTAGAAGATAAGAACACAGTGTTTAACAGACACTAACTGCTGTTCTTAAAATTTAGGAATAAAATGAAGAAATAGAATGTTTGAAAAAAGTCATGATTGTTTAACTTGATGAGTAACATGACAGAAAATAATATTCATGTACCTTGAGTAATGGCAGACTGAGTATAGAGTCCTGTTAAGTGGAGACTTCATACTATTTAATATATATTTTGAGATGTCTGTTTATTTAATAGCCCAGATATAAATATTCTTATCACATCTGGGAAGATTAATGAATATTAAAAACTGCATAAACAACGAGAAGTTTCCTAGAAAAGAAAAACTGAACTAGTTTGTTCTGTTTTTTTTGTCAAAAGGTGTAGTAGGAAAACTTTAAAAAAACGTGTTTTATCTTCGCCCTTTATTGTCTGATATTTCATACAGTTTTATTGAGCTTCTAGATATCTTTGCAAATATTCACAATGAAGGTGTAGACGATTATCACAAACATGAAAAAATAAATAGATTATAAACTAATTTTTATAAGAGATTATAATGTAATTAATATGCTGTCATGATATGATTGGATATTTATAATTAACATTTAATAAATATTAATTGGTAATATTTAACAACCATAAAATATTAACTTTAACCCCCCTGCAAATTCTTAGATTTAGATTCTAAAACTTACATTTATGTTTGGCAAACAAGGTGTGGCATATATGTAGCAAAAATGTGAATCTCAAGAGTGGTACTGAAGTTTTAAAACCTGCCTGAGGAAATATTTAAGCATTTGTTATCAAGGCAACATGCGGGAAAGATAAAATAAAATCACCAGTTAAAAAGTGAAAATGGTGATATTAAAATTACACGAGGTTACATTTAGCTATTCAATACACAATGTTTAATAATTAGATTTTGAATACTAATACTAGTCTGGCATTTTGTCACTGAACAGCAATGGGTAAAAGGAGTCGGAATGTTTTGAGCAGATCATATATTAAGGGATTATTATTGAAAACCTTCATCATATTTATAGATAATTATCTGAAGTGCTCTTACAGTTGTCCATTTGTGCATAGGTAAAAAAAAAAAGCATTGCGCTTAATTAACAGAGGAAAAGAAAATATCCAATATGTTGTAATATTCTAAAGAATGAACACTTGACAGAAATGGTCATTAATGCTGTCCGTCATTTCTCAAGTCTTGTGCACATATTAATTATTTTAAGGGTAATATTGTCTTATATTACTGTATGTTCTAATATACCCCTAGATGTTTGGATGTTTTACATAGCTTGCTGTTCACTCCTGGCACAGAACCTATTAAAGTTGCTGAGGAATAAAAGAAAAGCATCACAAAAACCTGTCCCTTAGTGTCAGTTATGTTTAAATTTGTATAATTGTGGTACCACAGAATCTCACCCTGCAGGTACAGAAAATAAACCCATAACAGAATTGAATTGACCAGTGTTTTCCTTTAAAAATAAATAGAACTGTTTATTGCCCCTGAAGAATTGTTTATTCTAGTGTGAAGGACACTAGGCAGACTCCTTCAATTAACCAATCCAAGCAAAATAATTGCACATCACTGAAAAGTGTTTACAGTATATGTGACTTAATTTATATTTTGAATAACTTGGTTTTCCTTAATTATATATCTGTTTTTATTATTTTAAAATTTAAAGATAAAGCTTATTTTTTGTTCAGGGTTTTACTCTAGTTGCTTTGGAAATTTTGCGTGGAACATTTATGGCTCTGGACAGCCCAAACAATTTTCGCCCAGTATTCAAACGTTGCTTGCAAAAATTGTGGAACATGCTCTTCTTAAGTCATCCGATTCAGGTGCTCTTTCTGCTCTTACTTTCCTTGAACTCAGTGCTGCTTTTGACACTGTTAACCATGACATCTTACTTTCCTGTCTTGAGGCTATGTTTGGAGTTTCCAACATTGCACTTAAATGGTTCAAGTCTTACCTTGCTGGTTGCCGAGACTTTGTCTCTCTTGGGGGGTGTTTCAGTTCTAAAGTTGGGCTCTTTAAGTCTGGCATTCCTCAGGGCTCGATACTGGGCACCCTGCACGTTCCCAACTGTTCAGTAATTAAGATCACATGTCTGAATTATAATTTCTGTACTGATGATACTCGGATAATGATGATTTTTATTGTGGTTATTTTATGGTTGACACAGCCCCCTATATCTAACCCTGAAATTGAATGTTTTGTGCCAACTTATTTTTTTTTCTAGTAAAATGAGGAGTTTTACATTTGAATTTCCAATCCCCAAATGGATCATATTGATGGAAAACATTGCCAAGATATAAAACATTATTTCTTGCACTTAGAGCAGTTAGGTTTTTAGTATTGTCCCAAATCAGTTTTGTGAGGTAATAGCAAGATAAGACAACAAGTATCATTCATGACAATATTTAATTGCATTTATTATATTTCAGCAAGTTCAGAACTCGGTAGCACTTAATATTAGCTCATTTAGAGGTTGGACAACAAATTAGCCCAGTACTAGGTTCCAGTCTCTTTTCATATTGATTGGGAAAATTAATCTACTTTGTTAAATTTCCAGGATCCTTTTGGCACCTTACACTCAGGCTATACTTTGTATCGTTATCCTCAGGGTTTGTCGGGAAACATTAAGTTGGAGGTCTTTAAGTATTTGGACTCCCTAACTATATATATCATTAGTTAGTGTCTTCATTAATTAATGAGTACCTTCATTTTCATCTGCCTTTAAATCCCAGTTCCAGAAGTTTAGTTTGAGCTTTTGCTTGATGTTTATAATGTGCCTCAAGGCCAGTACCCAGGCTTGGGGGTATAGATGGTGTTGTGTTTTCACATGCTGTGCCTTTCTGTTTCTACAGCCTGGCAGCTCCTTGGAGAGAGCCAAGTCTCCGTCATCGTCCCGGTCAAAGAGGTTAGTTCTGCTTTCCATCGATTCCATAAAGACAGTTCTTAAATGTGTATCCATGGTAAATTTCTATGGTTTTACTTAAGAAACTAATACAAAAAATAAAGTGATTAGATGGTGGTTCTGTGCTTTGTGGAAGATATTTTTACAGTAGAAGACTTTTTTTCTTGTTCTCCATATACAAATAAATTTCACTGCTCAATGGTGGAATGTACTCAACTGGAACACATGAAAACTTCCACCTACTCACTGTTCATTCCGGATTTCCTCTTGAGACTCCAGATATACCATTTGAAATCTGCTTTCTCTTTGCCAGGGGTTTTGTGAGTTTGGGTGTTGTTTGATGTTTGCAGGTAATAGGCAGGTGAAGGTTGTGGTACAGGTTCTGAATTCAAGAGTGAGTAGATTTCTAAATGCTTAAACCTGTCAAAGATGTAATTGTTTGAAGTGCTTTAACTTCTTATCCATCTTGAGCCCACAAATCTGCCTATCCTGGGGAATACCCTCATTGTGTAACCTTCAAGACTTTCAAGAGAAATAGTTTTTTTTTTATTTGAGCATTTTGTTTATTTAGAACAGGCCCAACTGCCTTATTGTGCTGTATCTGTTGCTGCACATGGCTTTGGCTCTGACAGAATGATTAAAAATGGCAGATATCTGCATGGAAGCATCCATACAATATCCCAAACATGTCTTTCATGAAAGCAAAGGATTGTTTTGCTCATCATGCAGTTTACCAGTGGACCCATTTTGAATCCACATTTTTGACACTTAAGAGTAGTTCCCACCAGGTGTTTGACAATACCAGTAAATACTGTTGATGCTGAAAGATCATATTCTCTCCCAAAATGTTGTTAGAGACAATGGCACTTCATTAAGATGGAAAACCTCTTACTGTACAGCATGTTGTACCAGAATGAATTGGAGGTTAAATAATTTGCTCATTTTAAAAGGACAACTTTTGATTAACATTTTATCTATATTAATCCCCACATTAAAGATGCCTTCAGGTGTTTAATTTATAGTCACAGAGGAAGTTTGGTCTGCAAGTGATTCTGTAACTTGAAACAAGTTAGTAATCCTTGTAATGGTATGACTCTTCTGGGTGTGCAACAGCCTCTTTCTTCTTGTTTTAAAATTGAGCTGGTTGTGGTCTCAACCAATACACCCCATCCTAGGGGAACCTGTTGAGGTACACCAAAGTCATGGTCTTTAGTGCACCGCTTTTTTTCCATGACTCTTTGAAATAAGTTGAATTGAGGTGTCTCTTTTCTATCTTTTTTCCTCTCTCTATGCAATGCATCGAGTGTCATTTTAACAGGGAGCGTATTTTCTAACTTGAAGGCTTGTTGAGGTTTGGAATGTGTATCTGCAATGAGACAGATTTCACAAAGTGGGAAATGGAAACCATAATCGTGTTGCGTTGCTACCAGTTCTGAACTATAATAATCGGACATGTTATAATGGAGTAGCGCCATAAATAAGTGGCTTGACTTCTGTATCCCACTTTGCTTCTTCATATGAAATGTAAATGTAAGTTGTCAGTGTGTTACAGTATGATCTTCCTCAAGTCCTCTTCTGAGTACTGTATTTGCACCTTTCATACAGTAATCATTCTGTCAGCATTTTTGAGACATAGCAGGATAAATTAAAAAAAAATCCAGTTCAATATTCCTGCCCCACACCTCCTGGCAGAAAGTTTCACTTTGGATTATTTAACGTGAAAGATAACATTAAATTTCAAAGGAACAAGTAATAGGTTTAATCCATGCTGAAAAAAAGAAGAAAGAGAACATAACGTTTCGGCCGTGGAGCCTTCTTCAGGTGTGCTTGAAGAAGGCTCCACGGCCGAAACGTTATGTTCTCTTTCTTCTTTTTTTCAGCATGGATTAAACCTATTACTTGTTCCTTTGCAGCCTACGCATGCTGACGCAGCTACCCACCTGAACTATTAAATTTCAAAGCTGCTGATGTGGTTTAAATACCTAGTGTGCACAAGGCCTTTGTTCTGTCCTCTCTAGATGTTAAAATTATTTTCAGAGATTATTTTTCTTACTAGCTATCGTAACCAAATCTGGAATCGCCATAAGTGTAATTCTTAAGCAGTCACCTCCTAAAATAGAAATATCCATCGGAAGTTGAAAGAATAATGTAAAAGTGGAATATCACAGGGTCAATCCAGCAGTGGTTTTGTAAAAGTGAAAATTTGTAATGACATTTGTGAGGACTCATTAACAGTGAGTACGAGTATATTTAGTGCTCACGGGGTTAAAGTCTACAGCTTTCCATTAAATATATTGATGATTGGTACCACTTGTCTTTTACAGGAAGCCTTCAGTGGTAACCAAATACACTGGAATAGATGATACAGATTCTTCAAATGAAAGTGGAAATGAAGATACAGTGCCCAATGACAGTGCTTCAGAGAGTAAACTCGATGTAAATAGATTGCCAAAAGGTAAGATTTATTCATCCTCAAAAATTAGTCTTAATCTCTACAATCCTAAATTTCACTTTGCAAAGAACAAATGAAAGCTTAAGTGATTAGCTGTGTTCATTATCAATGGAAATTACTTAATCCGTCCTGCTTTTTCTCTGAGAGACATCAGGAATTTGGAGTACTTTAAAGGGAAAGTGGTGAAACCTGTTGTTTTCAAAAGAACAGTTATGAACAGAATTCTGACATTGAAAAACAATCTGTCAGGATAGCCTCAATCAGATCCTCTCTTAGACTTCACGTCAAGAGACTGAATATTTCTGCCTATCTGCATAACTTAACTCCTCAAGCCCTGCGATGAGTCTTGTGGGTCTTCTCCACACTAGACAATGAGAGTGAGGTGTGAAAAAGGAGGAAGCAGAAGATAATCACAAAATCTCTCTCTCTGAATTCCACTCAGGAACAGTGGTGGTTCAGCCAGAACCTGTGTCAAACGAAGTGAAAGATGATTTCAGAGGCCCTGAGTTTAGAAGCAGATCTGGCAAACCTAGACCAGAACTCTCCAAAAAACGAGGAGGTGAGTAGAGCTATGATACATACCTGTAAGTGCATGCGGGTATTGGTCTTCATTTTCTTTCTGGGGATTTTCTTCTTTATTTTAAGGGATTCATAATCTCTTACAATACTTCTTATTTATGTGGTAAAGTATTGGTATTTATTATATAATGAGCTCTGTAATAATTCCATTTGAAATACACAAACCAGCCATCCTCTAACTGGCCAATCTGTCCCTAAGGGCTGTATACTGAAACAATTCTAATCATCAGTCCTAATTTAGCCTAATTTGTTGCATGTGGTATGCTTGTGTATTTAATAATATTTTGTGTGTGGTGACTTCCTGGCTGAGTTGCTGTCATCCCTGCACAGAGGTTCCTGATTGGAGGAGCTTTGGAATTCAGATAGTTGATTGGAGAGATACCTACAGTTGATAGTTACACAGCTATTTGTTTGTAACATGCAGCTGAATTTTAAAGGCTTTTCAGTAAAAATATTAGCTGTGCAGATGTTTAATGTATCCACTTTGAAGTTCAGTCCAGTGTGAAAATTTCAAGGTGCTTGACATGAATATAACTTCAATCCACAAGCAATGCACTATGCTGAAGGAATTTAAAAAGACAAACTTTGCATTCTCTGCTTAGAAGATCATCAGGCTGCCCTTTTCTTTTCTCTCAGCTGTGATATAGTGCAATCATAAGAAATGTGCTTGTCCTTCTAAACACCGATGATTTAAAAACATGCCCCTAAACACTTTCTGATTCATAAAGCAAACCTTTCCTGGTAAAAGACAGATCTTTTCTGATGCATCTCAGCCTCCACTTGACCACTATAAATATGATTCAAAGCATGTGGTCCAAAATGCCATCTTTGTTTAAGATGCCCACCTGCATTATTTTTGTTTTTCACAGATGAACGTTTACATGGAATTGTCAGCTGCACTGCTTGTGGACAACAAGTCAACCATTTCCAAAAAGATTCCTTTTTTCAACATCCTGTGCTTAAAGTGCTTGTTTGCAAGGTAGGTTTATGAGTAGTTGGAATGACTGTGGCACACCTGCCGTGATCATAATGTGAATACCTAAAGGGCATCTTTCAGTTAAATGGGAACTACAGTACAGTTTCTCAGACCTGTTATTAAATCTCAGTAACAAAGTCAATTCATTGGGGGTGTAGAACAAATTTATAATTCAGCACAAAGTCGTGAACTTTGTGAAAGTACTGTAAGTTGCCATGTGGTTGCAAACCCCTGGTCTCCCCACGGACAAGAGTTCCCACAAATTGATGTGAAGCAGCCCCATCCTGCTCCCTAGTCACTCTATTGACTGTTATGTTATGAGATGTTAGAGTAAATTAAGTACAGGTTGTGCAGCAGACATTTCACTACAATAAGTTTCCAACATGACCTGCATACAGAGTTAACAAGTAAGTTCCATTTATTTGCATAACTGTCTTGAGGTCTAGAGCAATATTTTTATTGGGTTGAAAGAGATGTGTTCACAAGCCTGCTTGCTTACAGTGTAATAGGGCCGCTTCACATCATTAGAAGTTTTGTTGCCTCGTTCTGAATCGCAGAAAATGACGCTGTGCACACCTGGAAATTTAATCTATGATTTATGTAAATTAGTGGTTTTACAAGTAACCGTACATTTTGCTTTTATTGCGGTTGAAAATGTACTCATGGATACTGATTCTATCTAGCCTAGAAATATAAAAATAGCATTGCTGTTCCCCTTTAATTTGCAGTGGTCGAAACCTCATTACTTGCCCTTTAAACTGTTTTGTCACAATAATTTCCCATGCTTCTTCTTTAAAATCGGAATATTGTAATGTGCTGATTGTCGGATGAGAACACATTTTAGATTAGATCTTTTAATTCAGTTCAATTCAACTAAAACCCCAGACCATTAATGAACCAGGATATAAATGATTAAATGTTTTAATATAGGTATTGAGTGTGAAAAGATTTCTGTAGGATTATTGTACATTGGCCTCTAAAAGAATCTTACATTTTTATTTTATAATACTACACAATATAAATTCCATTAATTGTAATTACTAATCAGGTTTACCTTATGTTGTGGAAGCTATCACAAATGTATAAAGAATTCCTTAGATAATTTGTTAACTATTGTAATTCATTTTTGTTTGTGGATTTAACATTAATACTTCACATTACATTTTAAGTTTTGTCCATGTTAAGCTGTGGGGACAGAAATTCCATTTATATATCAGAATTTTATGTTGATTCTAAAAATATCTTTTGTATGTTTGTAGGCCTGCTTCAAGTATTACATGAGTGATGACATCAGTAAAGATGCCGATGGAATGGATGAGCAGTGCAGGTAGGATGTTAAATATGTAAAATACAGTGCTAAAAGAAGTAGAGCACAAGGAGATTAGCATGCATTCATAAAATCATGTACAGTTGCATGTGGGGAAAATCCCAACCGAGCGGAGGTTGTTTGAGTAATATTCTTTGAAAGTGATCAACAGTTTTTCTATAATTTTGTGGCAGCTTCATGTCTCAGATGCTTCACACACCTTTTCTAGCTCTGAGGCTGTAGAGCATTAAAATTTAACCTGTAAATTCCATTTGGAAACCTTGTATCTTGAGCTTGCCTGCTCAAACTGTGCAGTATGAGGGTGAATTGTATGAAATGTGTTTTTTAAACTCTTTTGAAGTATGAAAAAGTATGAAGAAGACAAATTCTCATTTAAGATTTTAAACTGTATTTTACAGTTTAGTTAAGTTATTGTTACTGCAGTATGTCCAAAATTCAGCAGCCAGAATCCTGACCAGGTCTAGTGAAAGTGATCACATTACTCCTATCCTGGAGTCCTTGCACTGGCTTCCTGTCAAATTCCGTGTGGACTTTAAAATCCTCATGCTCACCTATAAGGCTCTGCATGGCTTGGCACCTCAGTACCTGTCTGAACTATTATCACCCTACTCCCCACCTCGCAACCTTCGCTCTTCTAATTCTGGTCTCCTTACTGTCCCCCAAGCCTGTCTACATTGTATGGGTGACAGGGCCTTCTCCTGTTATGCCCCAAACCTCTTAAACTCTCTGCCCAAGGATATCAGAGAGTCACCTTCTCTAAACTCCTTCAAATCCAGACTCAGAACTTTCTTCTTTAGAAGAGCCTTTACTTAACTGGTTCCATTTTTCACCCCTCTGCTTTTCTTAGTACCACCATCCACGGTCTCCTCTGTGTATTGTAATTGTGTTTTATCTTATGTATTCTTCTTATTTATTGTTGTTGTCATTCTGTAAAGCGCTTTGAGAAGCCACCTTTAAAGGTGCTATATAAAATAAAGTTTATTATTATATTGTCCTATCTTCTGATGAATGTGAGGTTGTGCTTTTGATTATGAATTTATTTACATGTGAAATTTATCCTTTTTTTTCAGGTGGTGCGCCGAAGGCGGTAACTTGATTTGCTGTGACTTTTGTCACAATGCCTTTTGCAAAAAATGTATTTTGCGTAATCTGGGAAGGAAGGAACTGTCTAGCATCATGGACATCGAAAGCAAGTGGTACTGTTATGTATGCAGCCCAGAACCTCTACTGGACCTGGTTACTGCTTGCGACAGCGTGCTAGAAAACTTGGAGCACTTATGGAGTCAAAGCAAAAAGAAAGCAAAAGCTGAGAATGACAAATCAAACCGGGATGAGAACTCACGCAAGCATGTGCAGAAAGATAAAGCTGCTTTAAATGGGAAGGAGAATGGTTCAGACAACCTAAGTTCAGGGACTATTACTTTTTCTTACAAAGCATTGAAGGTACCAAAAGAACTCATTAAAAAAACTAAAAAGCTAGTGGAAACCACAACTGGTTTGAATACTACTTTTGTTAAATTCATACAGCAGGGCTTAGAAGAGCAAGGAACCAACTTGATTAGATTAAGACATTTGAAAGCATTTAAATCAGTATTAACAGATTTAAAGAAAGCCCATTCTGCGCTAGAGGAGGCCTTGGAGCAGGAATTCAAGGGCTTAGAGCTTTTAAACGGAGATGAGGCTGTCTGTGAGGTCAATAATGGTAGCTTAAAGCCACAAAAGGAAGATACTGATGGTGAGTTGTTTGTTACTGACAGTACAGATGTTGGCTTTCAAAAAAAAGATGACCCTGAAGTAGAGGACACTGTAGATTTTTCTTCAGTGGATGCTTTGGAAGAAAATGAACATGGAAACACTGAGTGTGTTGTCCAAGATGATGCTGAAATGAGAGAAAGTCCCGCACCCTCCCCTGGAGAAATTGAAGAGCCCATGGAAGCAGAAAGTGAATCCAAAGAAAAGAATTCCCGGGACTCTGAAAGGAGCTCTGACTGCGAGGAAGAGTCAGCTCCAGCCTGCGAGTCCTCCCTTGATAAGGAAATCGTCACGGTGCCTTCTTCTGTCCCTGACGAGCTTTTTGAAATGGCAGACTCCTCTGTCGACATTTCTGATATGGCAGAGGAGAATGTACGCAGTCCTTTGGAATTTCGTAAAACTTTGAAATTGTCCAGTATAAATTCGGTTAAGTCCTCAAATTTAGACACACCCGCTGCCATGGTAACTAAAGAGCTTGTGGTGAAGTTGACCCCTGTGCCACTGGATGGGTCACCAAGTTCCTCCTCCCAAAGAAAAGAGGACCAGGAAGATGAAGACTGTGAAGAGGAACCTGCCCATGAAGAAAATGAGGACTCGCTTGCACTCGAGGAGGGGCTAGAGAATAGACATTCTCCTCGAGTCAAGACTACGCCCTTGAGGAGACCCGCTGACAGTAACAGTGTGCAGACACACACACCTGACAACAGCGAGAGCGACACAGACCATGACAGCCCTGGAACTAAGCTGCAGTCCAAGCGTGGGGAGAAGCCAGATGGGCCATCGACGAAGGGGAACAGAAAAACAGTAGCGCGGCCTGCTCAGTCCAGCAAAAACACAGAAGACTCGGATTCTGAGGAAATTCCTGCCATCCTACTGCAGACCGCAGCAATGGCTCCCACCTCCCCCGAAGCAGAAAGTAACGAGGGCTCTCCTAAAAGCGTCAAGAGAAAATGCTTGTTCAGCTTAAGGAAGAGCACCGCGCCCTCCCAGGACAAGAAAGCAGCGAAGCGCAAGTTGAAAGGGTCATCCTCCGAGTCTGACCCTGATGTGAAGGGGGTGGCCAAGAAGGCGACAGGTGCAGCCAAAAAAAGAAGGCAGAAAGGTTCAGACTCCTCGAATTACGACTCGGACCTGGAGAAAGAAATGAAGAGCCTCAGCAAGCTGGAAGCTTCCAAGAAGGGAAGTCGGCGATCTAAAAAACAGAAAGAAAAGGATGATGAAAAGGTATCGACTTCCCTCTCTAGCGTGTCGCTAGATGAATCTAAAGAAAAGTCAAAGACTGTCAAAGCAAGAAGCAAGGCACAGAAACCCAAGAAGACTGAAGAGTCCTCCTCCTCCCCGTCCTCTTCCAGTGAAGATGAGAAGGTGCCAGTGGAAGACAGGGGAGAGGGCAGCAGTGACGATCAGAAGATTAAACCCATTATAGAGCAAATCACTGGGCCCAAAGTTGAAGCATTTTGCCAGTCATCAGGTATGTTTTAGACGACGCTTGTATTGACACCAGTGCTTAATTTGTTCTCTGCCCAGCGACGGTGCTGTGAAGGTTAAAGCTCATAACTGATCCATTAAAACCAAAATATCATTAGTTCTGTTAATTCACTTGCTTGTGTAACTCATTGTTTTATGCATATACAGCAGGGTCTCGACAGTGGTGTCTGAGAATGCGGTTAACAACTGCTGAAGGTTGTTAACCGCAACTTTAAAATTAGCTGCACAGCAGATTAGGTTCATGAGACGAAACTAACCAGTGAGCAAGCCTCACCCTGACACTTTCCCAATTACCCATTAAATCCACATCTCAACATCGTCCCATTTTTATATTGTAATGAAGACTCCCGTTTCATGTTAGCGTGGGGAATGACAGGCTGGAGATGACTTTACAGGCTCACTGACCGTTTTATTACCCGTTTTATTACAGTGGGGTGCGATAATCATGGAGGTGAAGACAGAAAGTGTCAATTCATGTTTTAGCTGGTTGCTATAGGTTTGTAATTTCTGCTGTTTATTTTAGTTGATTTAGTATTATTTTAAATGAACTTTAAGCCAATGCATAAGTTCTTTAATCGACCTATGTAACCCTTCCTTATATGCTTTTTTACCATGCATACTGTATACTGTAGTACATTATGAGACGATATGGGGATGGGCTTTGTTTATATGCGAATCCAGCTATTTGCAGCAGTTCACTGCACCAAACCCTCACGAAAGTTGAGACCATACTGTATTTGATTTCTATAAGGAACATCTTGCAGAATTAAGGTTACTCTGCACTAGTCATGTGTTTAACGTTTTTTTAGGCACTTCTGTCTCCCTGATATGACCCTGTTGTGGTCAGTGATGTTATCTACAATGGCAGCACACGCCTGTGAGTGAGAGGCTCTGCGTATTGTTCAGTTTTTTAAGTCATCAAGTAAATGGAGTGTAAAACACTGCTATATAAAAATGTGCTATATAATGCTAGGTACGTGTTTCTTTTATTCAATACTAAACCAATATGGTGTCCCAACAGCCCGCTATCCCCCCAGACATAATAGGATGGTTGTAGAGCTGCGGAGGGGCCCGTTAGTCCCTATTTTCTGTGAACTGTCATTCAAAATCCTATGGTTACAGTGCTTGACAAATTGATGGGTTAGACAGCCAATTAGGTGTCGAACCACTTTTCAGATCCTGTTTGGAGTGAAGTTTATTTAGATAATTGTTTTAAAGGTGAATTGCTTAAAACTCACTGTGGAAGTGGAGAACTACAAGGTGCTTTCCAGGCTCCGGTGTTCATCGCACAGTGACAGTGACATAGCCTGGAATTATAACGGAATTCACATAGAATTAAATGAATTAAATAGTACGTTCTTTAATTACTGACCATATTCTTTGTCTGTATGGTTTTGGCGCTATATTTGCCTTATCATTGAAAGATAAGGAAAAGAGAGGAGAAAGAAATAATAATAATAATTGCTTACACTTATATAGCGCTTTTCTGGACACTCCACTCAAAGCGCTTTACAGGTAATGGGGACTCCCCTCCGCCACCATGTGCAGCATTGACCTGGATGATGCGACGGCAGCCATAGTGCGCCAGAACGCTCACCACACATCAGCTATCAGTGGGGAGGAGAGCAGAGTAATGAAGCCAATTCATAGATGGGGATTATTAGGAGGCCATGATTGGTAAAGGCCAATGGGAAATTTGGCCAGGACGCTGGGGTTACAGCCCTACTCTTTTCGAGAAACGCCCTGGCATTTTTAATGACCACAGAGAGTCAGGACCTCAGTTTTACGTCTCATCCGAAGGACAGCGCCTGTTTTACGGTAATGTGTCCCCATCACTATACTGGGGCATTAGGACCCACATGGACTGCAGGGTGAGCGCCCCCTGCTGGCCCCACTAACACCTCTTCCAGCAGCAACCTTAGTTTTTCCTAGGAGGTTTATGGCTCTTTTTAAATGCAAGAGGTCACTAAATATAAATATCGGATACCTCTTCCCTCAATGTAATGAAACAGAACCATCAAAACAAACTTCATTTTTAGATTTAGATATCTAAAGTCAAGCGTTAGTTGCCGTAGACATCCATTAAAATTGATACTGTTTGTAATGCAGGCTGGGATCCTGACACACAGCTTTATTTTATGGTCAGAATTCCCCACACTTTGATATTTTTAAGTCTACTCAAATATTCATGCAAACAAATCCAAGAACTGAAAAAAATTATTCACGCACGAACAGTGAACAAGCTCAGTGTTAATGTTTTTAAAAATCAATACAGATGTAAAACACTAATACATTTTCACTTACAGTTGATTTGCTAGAAACACATTTGTGACTTGCTGGCCATGCAACATATGTGTATTGTATTCAGTATTGGAAATTCGACTTAGGAAGAACTCTGCTAATTTAATAATTTTTATGTATAAAATTAAATTATACCAGGTGGCATGGAAGTGCACTGGTGAGCATTGTTTCCTCAGTGCTGGGAGAGGTGGACTGCAAATATTTCATATAGATAAGGGAACGTGCTGAGCAGTGTTAATCACTAAAGCCATTGTCACACCAAATGAAGCAACTTATGCACAAGGAGTGCAATATAAAAAACATTCTTCAACCACGAAGAGAAGCATCTAAAAGTAAAAGATACGAGAATGTGTAATTAGTGTTAATTTGCAGTTGCTCAATCTGTTTAATGCATGCTAATACATGCAAACGATGAGGAAAGATATTACTGAGGGGATGCGTGCGGTATTCAAAAGATCTTCCTAACAAACATAAAGCGCACCTTAACTCTCTTGATATCACTGATAGAAAGCAGATGTAATTAAATAAAATCTTTAGCTTTGGAAATGCTGATATGTTTTCAAACCTGCAACCTGCAACCACGTTGTATCTCATGACCGTGGCACTCCTTGAAAAGTTACAAATATCACTTATTAGAGAGCAAGAAGGGTACAGGGCTGAAAGGACTGAGTTCACTGAAAAATACAACAATACAAACAGGGCAAAACAAACAAATGTGTATCAAAGGAAGAAATGTTCAGACAAATGTGCAGTCTCATTGGTCTCCTCTTTTACAGCACAACTGAATTTCGCTTGGGAAATTTGGGGTACAGTTTTTGGCCACAAATATTTGTACTTGTTTAATGATACATTTTTACACAGCAGACACATTTTTATAAGTGATATATTTCACTGTAAAAGTTTTCAGCTTAAAAAAAATAATTGTCAAAAATGTTTTGATGATAAAATATTTACAATATTTTGTTATGGTCCGAAAAATGATTGTTCTCCTACACTTTCCCTCACTTCTGTGCTTTATAGCTGTACCTTTTATAATCAGTGGTCCCTATGTTAATTGTAATTTCCTTAAGACACACCTTATCTTAGGGGTACTGGGTGTTTAGACACCCCTTACCTACTCTTTGAGTAGGTGACTAAAAGCTGAGCTACTCTTTGACAGACAGCCTTCTGAGAACACTTGTCTTGCTACATCAATTAAGAGTTCATCACCTTGTGAATACTACCTTATGTATGCTTGATAGACGTGTCTTACAAATTAGTTTTTACACCTGTTTTTTTACACTTGATTTTTAAACACCTTTTGTGAGTAAGATGATCCAGCTTGGGCATGGGCAATAGACTTGCCCAGAATGCAGGAGATTCTCTTATTTTGTACCTTTAAATTATTAGGCAGCATCAGTTCTAAAAAAGACAGATTATACTGGGGAGTCATTGAGTGCAGGTGGTTGTTTGATCTTAGGAACACTTTGAAAGTATTTCGGATTCATTGATGCATCTGATGAACTTTAACAATCAGTGCGGTTAGTGGTTAGTAAAATAAATTGGTAGGAAATGCCAGTCGCTTTGTACACTGCGATGGCAGATGTCCAGTAAGCTTGCTGAATTCCTAGCTAGAGAATTAACCATTGAGTTCCATGTTGGTTTGAATGGAAATATTTTCCTACAATTCTAGCTTAATGCAGAACTGCTGGTCTAAATTAGCAATAATCAATCTTGGTCCTGGATTGCCACTTTCTGGTATGTGTTTTAGGATATTTTTAAAATATTGAAAATGGGTTATATAAAAAAATTTGCTTTTATTAAGTGAGGAGGAGCAAATTTTGGAAGATAATGTGACAGCTGTGTCCTGGTGCAGATTATGGGCCTTGATCACTAAATGGATATTCACCATAGTTAAACTAAACTGCTTTGATCAGTTCATTTTTACTTATTGATTCATTGCATCATATAAAAACTAAACTTATATTCTTACGAATGGTCTTGTCTATATAAACAGAGCATAAAATGAGGGGTGCGTTTGTTGCCAGAGCTTTGCATCACCCACAGGTATTTAAGATTGTGTCTCTACATCAGCAGAAAGTTTGGGGATCAGATAGCAGACGATCTTTACTGCTAGGCCACAGTGCTGTTTGTAAAGACTAATGTGACCAGCTTTTGTTCTCCCTTTTAGGAGATGAAGCAGAGGTCAAACATGGTCCTGCATCACCTGCCGACGACGACGATGATCCGGAGAATAGGTATGATTCCAAGAAAATGGACATAACGATTATAACACACCCTAGGCGTGGGGGCAAGGCAAAGCATCGGAACTTCAAGCGGGGTGCAAATACCGGGACCTCCTGCTTTGTCAAGACTCGGTCACAAACGACTTCCTGCTGCCTTAGCCAAGCAGCCACCAAACACAGACCTCTATTGCGGCAACGAAAACGTATGAGATAAACCTTTTCACACACCTTGCTTAGGGTGTGTTATAAATGTTATAGAAATGTTCTGTCATTTTGGATTGTTTACTGAGCAAACAAAACTGGACCATAATAGAAAATGCTTTAGTCCTGTGGTTTACTGTACAATTAACATATGCAACTGGTCATCCTTAAACTGAACATTTGGTGCCGGATGGCTGGGCCACACTAGGTATACTTTTAAACGTCTGTAGCTGGAAATGTTCTTCACACATGTTTAATTTTTTCAAAGTAAAAAAATACTGCTGTCACATTTTTGCACCAAACTGTGCTTTAAGGATGGCTGATTGGTACACCTGACAACATTAATGATCACTGGTTTCAGCTTAGAATTTAAGTGTTAAATAAAACCTTACTTGAAGTATTATCAGTTAAGGGGATGGGTTGTGTTAAGTCTTTCATTCTTCTTTCCTAGTTCAGTATTATAAGTATCTCTGAAACATTCGTTCTGAAATGCTTTTAGATTGCGATGTTTAGTGCCTGAACTACACCAAAAAGAATATTCAATGTTAATTTTACCATAGAAAAATGTATTTAGTCACTTAAAATGTAGTCACATTTGTAAATAGTCTAAAATAATTTATTATTATAATCAGAAGTAAATTTTAATATAAAAGTTGGTTCACCACAGCTAGGTATTTCTTTATAAAAGCCGCTCGGTTCTAGAAATTATCGGAGAAATGAAAACGCATCTATAGCCTACACTGCAAACATCCAGCTGCTACTGTTGAAATAGGTGATACTGTAATACTGAGGTCTGTTTATTTGTATGTAGAGAGGCCCTATATCAAAGTATTTCTTAACTTCCTTATACGATGGAAACAAATTCGTGATAAATCTTTTTATAAAATAATTAGTATTAGAATGGAACCTATTTATACTTGAGGAAAAAGATTAATGTTTCTTTGGATCAATACCAGACTTGCATTGGTTATATAGAGTGCTGCACAGACTATTTTTTGATTGACAAATGTGAAGTGGTAGAATTCTGATTGGACCATGTGTATTAAAAGGGTGGTATCTGAGGCTTTTGAATGACTTGATCCTGTTAGACTTGTTTGTCCAGAGGTTTCCTAAGGGGCGCTGGTGACTTTATACTGAGCTTTCCTGGGTTTGCTATGCAGCTCTGACCCCAGTGGCTGCCTGTGTATTAAGTGATGTTGCCCTTTTCTTCTTAATGGCAACATCAGGTGTCCTTCTGATGGCATAGAATTTCTGCTGGTGCTGAGTTGTGGCCTGCTGGTGCACTTTCCACCATGTTGTCATTTTGTCTTGTGCTGAGGAAAGGTTTTTTGTGATGACCCAAACCTATCAAAAGAAAATCTGGACTCACCGACAGGTTCGAGAGCACTGGAATTCCCAGAGTTAGAAAATAAGAGGATGGGGGTCCTGCAGCTTGAAAATAGCAGGGTGTCATCCAGGCTAGTATTCCCAGTAGCACTACAAGAAAAAACCATGCCCTGCACATGTAGAGGTATTTGGAAAAAGTACCCCTTTGTATGGTGCAGGAGCTACAGCTATCATAGGGCGGGGTTCCTCTCCTTCAGTTGCCTCTAGTATGGATTTTCTAGTGCATAGTGCATAAAAGCAATCAAAGTGTCATTACCATTCAGCCCATCATGGACGTTTGGATCCTAGTAGCTAATTGGTCAGAGGATCTCATCTGATAATTTTTTAAGAGAAGCCAGTGCATAGTTTTGACGGAATTGCTAGATAACTTATTCCAGATTCCCTAAACCCTTTGTGTAAAAAAAAAAGTGCCTCCCTCAATTTAACATTAATCTCGCATGTCTAAACACTTAAACATGCACATTCATATATGTACATGCAACATATATGTATTATATACTGTACTGGAAATTCTACATGGGGAAACTAATTTAATAATTTTTATGTATAAAATTAAATGGTACCAGGTGTCGTGGAGGTGCAGTGGTTAGCATTGCTACCTCTCAGAGCTGGGGCCCTACCTACCAGCCCTGGGCTGCTATCTGTGTGGAATTGGTATGTTCTCCCTGTTAGTGTGGTTTCTTACAGGTGCTATAGTTTCCTCCTCCTGCAGTCCAAAACCATATTGGTAGTTAATTGGCTTCTGGGCAGATTCATCCTAGGTGTGAGTGTTTGCGTGTCTGTGTTTTTGTCTGTGTATCTGTACTGATGGACTGGTGTCCCATCCAGAGTGTATCCTGCTTTTTGCTCGCTGTTTGACAGGACAGGCTGCGGCACCCCCACCCCCTAAATTTTAAGAAAATGGATGTACGTGTGAAATAATACCAGATACGGTATTGTACTGACACTGGCTGTGCAACTTCCTGCTTCCTGAAGGCCTGTATGAGTATTGGCAGTGATAACATTTAAAAAAGGATGAATTTGTGGCTTCTGGAAAAGAAGTGTTACATGAACAAGAGTGTAGAAATCCAAGGTTAGCAAAGGACGGTTAACTCCTGTTAACAGCTGCACAACTTAAATGTTTCACCCATGGCTATATGTAAGACAGGCTTGCGAGGGTTCATGAAATGAGTCCGATTAACAGGAGGCCGAAGATAAAAAAACTACAATACCCAAATGTGCTGTTTCCTCACTGCGAGTTCTCTACATGATGGTACATGAAGATCCAGTAGACATGTTGAGTCTACTGACCCTTGTATCAGCTATGGGCGATAAGTTTTCAAGAAAATTAAGATGCACATTAGGACAAAATGGTCTGACTAGCACATTCAACAAAAGATTCCACGCAACTAGCTGTCCATTGGACCATTTTATGCTTCAAAATTTCCAATACATCATATAGGTGCATGTGTGTGATTATATATTTACTTTGTTAATTTGATTTTATATATGCAATGTGGGTTTAGAAGGCTCTTCAGACTGCCTAGCATTGTGAAATGACCAGAGATAATTAATATTCACATTCCCATAATCTTCAGATATGTGTCATGTTTTATTTGTGCGGAAATGTGTGTGTGTGTATATATATCCTATCTGAAACTGGGGTGCCTTGATATTCTTCATCAAGAGCTCCAGATACAAAAGGGTTAAAAGTAGGGATCCTGTTTTGGAGTCTGTTGTTGAGTGCATCTTCTTGCATGACTGTCTCAAATAAACTTGTAGGACCAATCAATCATTTTTTATGTAAACCAGCAGACAACCTAAATTTACAAGACAAAATCCACCTAACTGGAACTCTCATGCCCAGCTTGACAGCATGCTACCAAAACTATTTTAGGTTGTTAGCTTTGAAGTTGCACTTTATTATAGTTATTAGGGATTCTCATTCCTAAGACATAACCAGTTTAACTTGATTTCGCATCCAATCTGCGACTTTGAGTTAAACAGAAAACTGCCTCAGTGGGTCATAGCCACACAGATTCATGTGCAATCAAAGGAAAATGCCAAAGAGCTGGTGTTGATGCTCTATATACATGTACTTGAAAAAAATAAAACTATGATATTTACCTTGTCTAGTTTGTTATGGTTTCTGCTGCTCGATGTCTAAAGAATGGTAGCCGATGCTACAGGATATAGACGCGACACTGTCCAGCTCTTTTCTTTTTTTAGTTAGAACAGTGTGAAATCTACTTTTGTTTTCTGCATACTCTAGCACAAAAATAAGCACGCAACAGTGGGAGCCTGCACGTCGTCACCAGTGTGTTCCCGAGTGGATTCGGATCCCGAACTACAGATCAGTCTACAAGTTGAGACAGATCCTAAATTCTTCATTAAACTAAAACATAAACCCTGCTACAACTTATTTTGAAAAAGGCACTCTTTGTAGGTCCAGGATGATCCCAATTCCATAGCCTTTAAGGATGTGGAGTAGAGTATCTTACTCTTCGGCTGTAGATGCAGTTCCTTACAGTCGTTCATAAAAATGAAATCAAGGGAATAGTTTTGTCAAAGTAAGGAAGTTGTCATTTGCCCCAGCAAACACACACTTTAAATTTATAGTGCACAGAAAGAAAACTGGCTTTATAAAAGATACCTTTAGATATGTGTAGGGATGGGATGATGGACTGCTCATTGGATCTGTGAAATATCCGTTATACATGAAATAACCACTCAGTGAGCATTGTAAAAGCAAAAGTAGCATTATTCATGCTATTAGGAAACATCAATGAGTAGTCTTAAATCCTTTCATTTTGTTTTCTTTCAAAAACAAGAGGACTAAGAATCAGTGGACTTCTTGAGGCTGAGACTTGTCCTCTGCAGTTGACTGTGAGTTATAAATAATTAAAGCTTCTAAAGAATTAATTCTAAAGAATTAGAAGCTTCTGGCTGTAGCTTAGTCAGTGCTCCCCGTGTGTAGGGGCAACTAAGCATCCACTGCTGAAAATGGTTTCACCTTCACTAACATAATCTCATTTAGAGCCTTTTAGGGTTCAATGTTGCTCATTCCTTTCTATTTGAAAGTCAAATTTTACTCGTAAATTGGCTTCATTAACTTTACTTGGATTTACCACCTTTCGTGTGATCAATATGAATATTTTTCTAATTTGAAAATGTATCCAACGATGTTAGGTGCTTATAATATTTGAAAAGAGAGTAAAAGGTAGTTTTTCTGCAGGATAAAACCTTGAGTCTCTATAGTGTTGAGATTTGCAGCTTAATAGTGGTGATTGTTTTCTGAAACAAATCAGTTTGCTACGTAAAAGCAGTAGATATATTAGAATTTACTTTATTTACTGATACAAATGTATCTGCTTTTATAAAAGCAACATAAAAAGTGGCGTAGAGGTAAGAGGAAAATTAAGACAGTGGTAGATTAATATTTGACCAAAGAATAAACAACCAACTCGTGAAAGTTGAGTGAAAATTACTTTATGTGAAAGTTTTATCTCAAGTATCTTGACATGTATCTTAGTTTTTATACTACATCAAACGTGTAAGCAAAGTATTAAATACTATTAAATATGACATGATGGTGTTTAAGAGACCTCTTCATGTTAACTACTACATGTGCGTGAATGTAGTATGCAGTTTTTGTTAAATATTTTTTTTTAAGTAAGTAGCTGGGAAAAGGGATCAGAAAATCACAAATCTGAAACCACAAGATAAAAAAGGTTTTCTAAAACAAAATAGTAGAAGAATTCGTACCAGTGTGGCATATTAATGAATTTGAGTAACACTCAAACGTCTAGGCAATTTTGAAATATTTTTTTCAAACGGCTGTAATTAGGAGTATTATAACCGTGGCAGTAGGTGGCTACAGTATTGTATTCACTTAGACTGATAAATTGGGAAGATTGATGCAGTAAGATTTCTCTTTCACTTCCTGAGGTCTTCCAGCACTGAAGAGCTCAGGCCCCAGTCCCCATGACTGCCAGTGCCTAGAAGAAGCTACTGTGTGGTTATATGTTTAGGCCTGAATGCTGGAAGAAATGGCAAATAGGCAGATATTCACCAAGGGGTGGCTTTGTGAGGTTTCTTTTATAAAAGATAAAAACAAGCTGCTATACTACTCATGAATGTGGAAGATCTTCATTTCAAACCTGCAAAAATCACTTGTATTACAGAAATGTTGTCGGTGACAACAATAGCACAGTTTTCTCTAAACGGAGTTGATACAGGAGGTTGGTGAAAGCCCTGAAAATGTGCAATCACATGTTAAAAAGCAAATCAGTATGATTTAATAGTTTGACAATATTTTTTTTTTAATGTGCCTGCTTTTTTTTACCCTTTATTTGTATGCCTGGTATGTATGCTATCATTTTTGTGTGTGATGTGTTAGGTGCATTGCAAGAGCTACACTTAATTTGAAGTATTGCAAAAAGGTCATTGTGATTTTTATGTTTTCGGTAGTTTTTTCTTCATTTTTAACAATACAAGGTCTTACGTCATCCTTTTAGGCATGCCTTTTTATTTATAGGACAATACTTGGCAGCTTGGTTCTTGGGCTATTCGTTTAAGATTTTTAAACATTAAATGTTTAATCAAAACAGACTTGAAATAGAACTCCTTCTGAGTACATGAGCCCTGCATCTCCATGTGTTGTGTTATATATACATTTGAGGTTTACTTATTTTACTGAACACTCAAGATGAAATGTTTGTATCTGATGTTATGTTCTGTTTAATGTTTTGTGTCACTCAAATACCATTATAGACAATTGTGATTTTTAGATATTGGGGGTTAATTGGGAGAAATGCAACCTTTGTACTGAAGCACAGCAGATTCAATTTAAATTTCTCAGCCTAGTCAGGTTTTGTATGGAATTGAAAATGGTCTATGACATCTTTTCAGTTAACACAAAGATTGTTTAAATTGGAGCAGTTTATATATTTTGTATTGTTTAACTGAAGCAGTGTTTGAGACTCTGTATCTTATGTAATTTTATACCCTTTTATTTTTTTAATTTCATTTAACATTTGTTTCAAATTTTATTAGTTTAAGTTAAAAGACATAAACATTTGCACACACGTCTGTCTCTTCAATGCAAATAGTTCAATTCATCATGATATTACCACATAGAGATAAGGTGATATATCTGCTATAAATGAAAATTCTGCACATGGAATTTCTAATTATACTAAAATATATTGTATGAAATCTTACAGCAATGAAGAGTAGGCAGTGTTTTTTTCATTGTGGTTTTGTAGTTCTCATATGAACAGTTAAGTAGGAAGTTAATTTGTTTCTTTAATGTGTTGATTTTTATATGTAGTGTTTACATGTTTTCTTGGCTGTGGTAGTGTCAGCATGAATTAAAGCAATTTGCATCGAAGAACTTCTGTTCACAGCTGTATTCAGCATTTCTTTTTTTTTAATTGTATCTGTGACAATGATAGGCATGCTTTTTAAATGAGTTACGAACAAAAAATGTTTATTCATATCTGTAAGAGCTTAATTGTGAAAAGACACCATTCATTGTAATAAATGAATACTATAAGTAGACTTTTTGTGTCACTTTTGTCTCACTTCTTTCTTAAAGATGCAGACATTTGTAACACTAGTATATAGTATGGTGCGGTGAAATTTCACAAGAAAACCAGTTCAGCTTCAGATCACTATAATCAAAACTGTTTGTGTTTAGACTTCAGTAATCTGAAAATATTACATGTGCAGCTTTAAGCATTTAATATGTGTAGTGTAATTTAAATGCTTTGTGGCTTTAACAAGATTTTGGGAATTTAAATCCAACAAAATTGATCTGTCATCAATAATATGGAAACATAAAATTCCACTTTTGTTTGAAGAAGGAAGCTAAAATATTAGTCTTAAACTTTAGCAGCAAAAATGCTCTGAGATAATTCCGTTTGTTTCCCATATCAGACTAGCTGCAGCATCCATTCATTTTGTTTTTTTCTCGTCATTAGCAACATGGCTGCTGCCTAGTATGCAGTTAGCATGGTTCAACTCTGACCAGTCTGCTCATTTATAAGTTTAACTGACTGCTTAAAAGAAAATCTGTCCTTTAAATGGCAAGTTTTGTTCAGAAATTAAAATTTTTCCAAAGCTTGTTCCTGAATTTTCACCAAGCCTCATCTCGAAGAATCCCGAGAGTTCTGTTCTTTCGCCTTGGCTAAATTTCACCCTGGCTTCTCCTTGGTTTCTTGAAATAACTTATAAAATTCCACTTTTAGTCCTATGTTTCCCTTGATCTTCAAGTTTTTGCTTAAGACTTACATTTTCAGTACTGCTTGAGGATTTTGAAGACAAGAATCACATAAACCCTCTATTATCTCCTGGGTGCAGTCTGTGTTGTGGTGAGTTTTATGTTTTTAAAAGAGCAGTGAGATGAATCCACTAAATTACCACAGACACTGCACAAAAAACAACTAGATATTTGATGCATAGGTGTTTTATGTGTGGCAAAGTGTTACAAACCTATTAAATGTATTTTGTAAATATCTCAAATCATGTTGTATAAAATCATAGGTTGAGGCTTGTTGAATAGCAGTGGCCTTAAGTGCCAAGCACCATCATTACTTTTTTCTTTTCATCTCAAGTGTTGGCAATCTCTGTATTGTGACAGTCTCTTAAGCGTGATGGAAGCAAACAAAGTTCATTGAGCAAAGCCCGTGGACTTTTCATCTATCAGATTTGAGCGTAGGAGGAATTTAAAATGTAAGCATCTTGTGACATCTTTATGTGCCAGTTCGGCTTTACTGTCCCTGCAAACAGACTGGGTGGCCATTTTTGAACTATTTGAAAATTCCATGGGTGGCACAATTTGCGCAGTAGTAAGCATTGCTGCCTCGCTGTGCTGTGGCCCTGGGATCAATTCCAGGCGTTCTGTCTGCATGGAGCTTGCATGTACATCTTGTGTTCATGTGGGTTTCCTCCGGGTGCTCCTGTTTCCTCCCACAGTCCGTTGACATACTGGTAGGTTGATCAGCTTCCGGGAAAATTGGCCCTGGTGCGAGTGTGTGTGTCCTGCGATGGAGTCCAGATTGCTTTGTTCCAGGTGCTTGCCAGTATAAGTTCCCACTTGATCCTGTATTGGATAAAGCAATTAGATAATGGACGGATGAACATTTAGTGCCATCATAGGATGAATTGTATTTGAAGTTTAAACAGGGATTCCTTTTCACCCATTTCCTAGGCACTGGAGAATATATGAATTCATCAACAGAGATAGTGCCTTTTAAACAAGCCCCTGCATATGACGCGGTGTGCAGATCCAGAATTGGAATTGTTTGACTAACTCAAAGTTGGCAACATTTCTAGCAGAGTTGTGTTTCTGAAGTTGCTAGAAAGGTCAATCTAATATGATTAACGGGTGACATGTCGAGATCCACATGTCACACTTTTTATATCTGGTAGTCACTAGTGATAGATAAGCTTCAGAAAACGCATAGGTTCTTAAACAATGGAAGAGAAGCAAAAATACAATGGTAAGTGTTTGCCAGTTCTCTTTTGGTACATATAAATATTCACTTTTTTCTAAAAGCAGACTTTTTTTTAACAAAGACAGTGATTTCCTTATTCCAGACTCTATCAAGTTGGTCATAGCTTATTAATAGCTAGGAGCCCAAGCTTTGTATTGTTATGTACCTCTCCTGGTAAGCAAAACATACTTTTGTGAGTTAATGGTGCTGTTTGGTTTGT
Source organism: Atractosteus spatula (assembly GCF_055471065.1). Lineage (NCBI taxonomy): Eukaryota > Metazoa > Chordata > Actinopteri > Semionotiformes > Lepisosteidae > Atractosteus > Atractosteus spatula. The sequence goes on from NC_142714.1 coordinate 38,482,892, forward strand.
GCTGTTTTAAACAGAAGTGGAGATTTATTTTACAAACTGTTGTCCTGTACTGTGAAGAGATAAAACCCATTCCTCTGGGGGAATTCAATGTAAAAGAAACAGCTAATGCGTTGCTTTAAATTATGTACTCACCAGATGCACTAATAATAACTGCAGTTGTCTTGCTTGTATCATTCCTTTTTGGTGTCCTTACAAACAGATGTGTTTTGCAATCAGAACACCGAGAACTGCAGCCCTTCATCTATCGGCTTTTTGTTGTCCATGATCCCACTTTGATCTGTTTCTTTGCAACAAGTGAGAAATCGAAGATTATTTGTTTTGTTTCTTTCACTAGCTTGGTCACAGTGCTTCTTTCCAGTGATGTGTAGATCCCTGTCTGTTCCAGTCGACTGTAAATCATGTACTCATGGTGCATGTGAGAATTGGTGTTGGAGTCCCACTAACATTGGCGTCCAGTCTGGATGCACGTTTGTTTTTTCTAATTTTTTTAAAATGTCTTAAGGTTGTTAGTGGCTTTGCGTACAGCACTGATATTACAGAAACATGTTGCTTCTCTAAATGCTGGCACATTTAAAGTCAGATTTGGTCTACTGTGCCATAGTGCACTTGACTGAACCAGTTATTTGCATATATACTGTAGTTTTTGACAACCCCTTAATTCACAAGTCTCAATTCACCTGTGGTTATGACATCTGTACCTAAAGCCACAGGCCTGCCCATAGAAGTAAAAGATGTTTCCACCTACCTGGGTTGTTCTGTCCTGATTTCCTATTACTGGCTTTCTGTTGCTTCTCAGCTTGTCAGTGCGATTCATCGTAGCCGCAGTTGAACTGAGACATGCTTTAATGACAATGGGTAGCAAGACTGGCCCATGCAGAAAAGCCTGGCTCTGACCTTAGAACCTTGACCTGTTTTAGAAAGTGGGCGTAACAACCCTGAGCATTATGGAATAACAATGTATTAAACTTATGTTGTACATAGTTCTGCTGCAATATATGTGTGACCTACTGGTTTTAGTGTGTAGAATGATATTTTTAATCCCAAAGAGTTTTTAGACTGCAGGAGGACCAGTTAACAAGGATTTTGGGGCATGACTTCTGAGTAGATATATTTATAAGAGTAAATAATCCAAAAATGAAACACTTGTTACAGGCATGGGTGAATCAAGTAGTGAACATAAAATCCACAGTGTAGAAACACCAACTCTGAATTTAATTTTAAGGAGGATTGAAGACATCAGAGGGATTACTGCACTAGTAGATTTTAGTAATGGAGGAATATAGTAATATGGGGAAGCACTTTCCTGTGCACTTCTCAGAGGTTTTTATCTGTTTTCATAAAGAAATGTTAAAATGTTATGTTTAAAGTTAGGTTCAGCCTTTTTATCTGTTGATGATGGAAGGTAAATGAAACCTCTCAGAAGGACAAATAAACTATACGGAACAAAACATGTCGTAACTTTGTATCATATATGTTGGTAAGTGAGGGTACAGTAGAATTAAAAGCCCCTCACTACGCTTTGGCAACTCTGGCTGCTTTTCTTATGGTATTTTCTAAGAAACCTTGAGTTCTTTTTGTAATTTGTGTTGTTTGAAAATGAATGGGTAGGTTTTGAAACGACAACTGCTGACTAAGAAGCCCCCGTTTGTTTTGATTTATTTCTAAATCTCATTTATGAGCTATGTTTTACTCGGTCAAATGTTTATTAGCTTAATCTAGTTTCTGGGTCAAAATGCTTTTGAAATATGGTTTTCTTTACCCCCGTTATGTAAAATGACCTGCTTTTTAAATTTGCATTAAAACGACAGATTCTGATAAGTGGAATTTTATTTCTGTATGTGTGTGCATCTGTATCTGAGCAATATAGAAATATAGGTTGTATATAATATAGGCTGAAAGGCCTGTCAAAGGTGACTTAGGATGCAGATTAACCTTAAAAGTTATTTTATTTCTGGGTTATCAAATCAGTATAAGGAGCATTGTTCCCTTTGTTCAGTCTTTATCAACCATAAAACCTTAAACCTTTACTGATGTTCATTCATTCAGGTGATAAGCTCACATGTGAAACTATTTTTAAGCTGTGCACCTTTCCACATGACTGTAAGTGTAACCAGTACATAATGAAATAAGCTCTTAATTAGATTGCGTGGCTTCTGTAGAATCTGAACTGGCGGGCTGTTTTTGTTTTTAAAACACAACATTACAGACTTTTTTCTTTTTCCTCATTCATGAAAGAATCGCAAAGAAAATGCTATTGGCCCAAATTAAAGCCAATTACTCATCGGGAGATGACGGCTCTTCGGATGAGGAGGAATCGGAGAAAGATGGCAAGAAGACGACAGAGACCGTGGAAGAAAAGGATGAGAATGGTAAGTTGTTGTTTCTGGGACGCAGATATAGCAAAATGGTGTTAACACTTATTATAAGACAAATAAAAATCTCTTTGGGAATTGTGTTATAGTGGTTCAAGTTCCCCCCCCCCCGCCTTTATTTTTAGAATATATGCTTTTGAACAGCATATGAGAACTGTACTGTTCTCATAGCAGCACAGGGGTGATTGAACCTATTGTACACAGTACATCCTGAGTTGGCACTGTTGGCAGCCAGTTCATTATGGTATACTGTAGGCCTGTAGGTCATACAGCAGAGACAACTAAGGAACAGCAGACTTATCACAGATATGCCTGATATCAGTTAACAGATATCACTGAGCCAGGGATTCTGTAGTGCGTAGCTGTGCTGTTCCAAACTGAGGAAAAGAGGCTAAAGCCCAGGTTCAAACCAGCATTCTCTGGAACTGGGATCTACAGCACTTCACAATTTATTCCACATGAATGATTGTTTTCCACAGGAACATTTTGCTGTTCTAATTTGCCTCTCTTCTGTATTTGTTTTGCTTTAAAGCCTCTTCCAGAATTTGTGCTGGAATATGCAATTTGTTTGATAAATGACATGCCCAGGAAACCTGGAACACTTCAAACTTATCACCTCTGAAAAAGTTTTGGGATGTGGAGAAAACAATTTTATGTCCTGAGAAAGATTTTGAAAACAGTGGCAAACTAAAGTGTACAGTTGTTTTGTTTTTGTTTTTGTAGACGATACAACCTATTGGTCTATAAATTAAATAAATAGGACTTTTAAAACAAACTTATCCAGATTCACAAAATGCTCATTCTAACCAGACAAATTCCCCCCCAAAAAAATTTAGATTTTTTAAAAAACTATGAAAAGTAAAAATTAAAAAGACTTTCAAATTACAACCAAAACTGTCTCTACTCGGATATCCACAATCACTTAAGTGGGTGAAACAAGTTCTATTTTACTCCGAAGAAGGAAGACCGATGAAATGAGCTGAATTAAAACATTTTATAATGTGTCAGACATTTTTTTTACATGGTGAAGTTCACATCCTAATCAGAAGTGCCTTTCCTGTTACTTACAACATATTGGATATGAATCGGTGTTCTTCAAAGTTTGTCAAACTTGTCACTCAATATAAAAATCTTGAAATTCCCTTGAAGTTTGTTGCAAAGGATTTATTTTTATCTTCCTTGTCTTGGAAATTATAACATAGGAGTTTCAGAAGTATTACAAAGACAAAAGTCAATCTCTCTGACTATGTTACAGGTTGTCTTGGAATCCCGCCAGACATTGCAAGACACTAGCCTCCACAAAAGGAACCCTCCCATTTGCAGTACTGAAGTAGCCTGTGTTTATTTTTAGTTCGTGTTCTGTTTTGATCTTGTGTTGTGTTCTTAGATTCCAAAGTACAGACAGAAGAAGACGGGAATTTTTATACCAGCATGTCTTTGAGTGTTATTTTATTTTGTCTGCAGAAGACGAGGCTTCTGGGTCAGGCTCGGAGTCGGACTTCGAGATGGCCAAAAAGACACGTTACCGCCATCGTCTGCTCCGGCACAAACTGTCCTTGAGCGAAGGAGAATCTGAGGAGGAGAAGTCCACCAAGGAGAAAAAGGATGTGAAGAGGAAAGCAAGAAGGAAAGGTGAGTGAGTCTGGGGCTCCTTGCAGACTCCTCACATTTCTTTTTTCATATTAGTCAATCCAATTCACATATGATGGGCTTTTCTATTTGATTTGGGAAGAAGGGACTCTTAAAGAAGTGTTTCTATAAAATATAAAAATATGAAAGCAGTGACATCAGTACTGTCAAGAACTGTACTGTCAAGAAATCAGGAAATAGAAGCGAAGTTTGTGACGATATTTTTTAAGAAGTCTTTCATTTTCATTGTGTATTGTCTCTTCACAAAGCATACCATTTTTCTTTAACCTGATATTAATCATAATTGATATTTTGCCATTAATTTTCAAATAAAAGTTCTTAGAATGCCTGCTTGAAATCCAATTAAATATTGTTATTTTGTTCCAAATTAAAGAACAAATACAGTTGGAAATGTTATTTTGACATTTTGACATCAGGACCATCAGGAATATCACCAAATATTCACCATTGTATGCAGACAAATTATCGTTGAATGTCTGTAATCTACAAAGATAGTTATTTTGTAAACAAGATGCTGCAGTGACCTCATATTTATATTGTCGAGGGCAAAAATTTGATGCTATCGGTTTTAGGTTTCTAAGTTAAAACAGAATTATAAAAGACCAGTCCTACCAGCAGAATCTTGTAAAACATTTAGTGACAAAATCAAAAGCAATCGATGAAGCAACTAGTTTATTGGTATGCAAATAGGAACAGCAGGAGGTATTTAGTACTAATTTTCAAAGTATTTATGCAAGTGGTGCAACTACGCTAGCTAATCAAAATCGCTAATGATCTGATTCAATAAAACAAGTTGCTGTTAATTCCTACACTTTTTCAGAGTGGCACGAAATTTCTACTTGTTTCTTCACGACTCACACCTCTCAACTTTTACGTCTAATGATGGCTTGACTGTAACTACTTTAACGGTTTCGCACAAAACAGAGAAGCAAGATTGCTTGACAGATGTTTTGAAAAAGCACAAGCACCCCTGTAGCACTGCAGAACACAATTATTTTTTTTTCCTTTCCTCCATGTATTGCCTGTTAAAATGCCTGTTCTGGTTTGGAGGCAACTGAGGCTTCTTCAGGTAAACCAGGTATTCTTTAAACCAACAGGGAACTGTTTGGCAGGAAACGTACATTTCAGTGTCCTTACCATTTGTGTGAAGTCCTGCATGCATGTGATATGATGTCTTGAGTGGCACAGTAGCTAAAAGGAAACCAAATCTGGTTATGCTGGGATCCAACCTCTTTGTTCAGAGATGGCATTTCCAAGCATCTGTACTTTGTGGGTGAGAAGTATATTGTCAGGAGTCTTCCTGGATTAGTTCTTTTCTAAACTATGACTTTTGTATTTTTCTCATTTTGCTTGTTCAGTCAGATGGGGTTAATACAGAGCTATTGCATTGCAAGTGATGTTCACCTGTCTGAATCTTTATATTTAGATTTAATTGATTTATATTATATATTTTTTTAATTTATATGATACATTTAATTAATTTAAAGAATCCATTATTTGCCTAATGGACTTCACTATGGATCATTGTATTTTTACACAAGTCTATTGCTTATGTGAGGTTTATGCTCAGAGTACTCACAGATTTCCAAATGTGATAATAAACCATTTCTGTTAAAGTCCATGTTTATACACACATTAATGTATCTAGTGGGACACATTATTTAATAATATTTCTATTACCCGATAGAAATCTCCTTCTTTTCATGTTGAGAACTTACCATTGACTCTTTACTTCTTTGTCTGGACTTGGGTTAAGGAGGTAATCTCACACAAGTTGTAAAATACAGTACAATAAAAGTTGAACTGATTGTCTCCCTCTTGATTATTGTGTACATTTATATACACTACCATCTGTAGTATATGTAAAATGCTATTACAGTTATGATTGACATTTTCTATGAAAGTCAATGCATACCAGCCTGAAAAGTGAACTGGTCAGGAGAATGTTTTATATATACCTTGGCAGTCTCCCAAACATAATCCCTCAAAAGGCATAAATAACTCAGGTGAGTACTATGATTTATGGAAATGGAGTATTTGCATTTGCAGATAGACAGGTGCACTTTGAAAGGCCTTGTTTTGTTCCTTCCGTTTTGCCAAACTTTTTTAGTCGTTGTTAATGTGACTTTCATGTTCGGAATTGCAGCATTGACAGTGTAGTCCTTCCATGGGTTGAAGGACAAAAACAACATGATCCATTCTTTCTTTTGGACTTGTAATAGTGCATTCATTTGCTGAATTGTTGTTTTTGCGGTTAGCAGTAACCTATTTGTTTGATTCTGTCCTTTGATAGTGAGCAGTGACGATTCTGCCGACTCTGATTTTGAAGAGTCTGGAGTGAGTGAGGATATCAGTGACTCTGAGGGAGATGATCATCGCCCTAGAACCAGGTAAGATTGCTTTATAATTTGTAGTGTAGAGGGATTAATAATTCAGAAGGTGTTGCATGCAGTTTTACTATTCCGTCAGAAAAGCATTGGTATATCCTGAGACTATGATTATAACTGTAATTTTCCATACTTCCAATATCTTTGGAAATGAGAGTTGTTAATGCTACTGATGCACTACAAATTTAGAGGATTTCTTTTTTTTTGGTAAACCTGATAAACTTTGGTAAACTTGCTTCTATTTGTGACATTTTTAAGTATGATTTAAATGCAGAAATCCTCAAAGTACTGTTAGAAGATATAAGACTAACTTCATGATCTGAAATCTCATTTTATATATTTTTTCTGCCTCTAGATGTCAGTAGTGTCTAATATTTTCCAGTTAAAGTGTCATTGTATTACCAGCAAATATATAATGAACAAAATGTACTATTTTCAGATAAGGCAAGGCAGGTGGGTTAAATTTATTTGTATTCAATTTAAAATGAGAATTATAATTACCATTTCAATTGTCTCTGATGTGGTATTATGTTCAAGATAATTCATGAAGTGTATCCACTGCTACTCTTTTGTGACTTATTTTATAGAAATTAAAATCTAGCCAAAAATACCTCATATATTGTGTTAAATTAAACATTGAACAAATGGAATCAGTTAATTTAATGGTTATTTCAGTTAATTGTGAGCTCCTGAATGAAGGTAGAAAACTTTTGTAAAACCTTTATTTAAAATTAGTATCTAATTATTCTGCTTGATGGTGATAATTTTAGATTGTTGCCTTTGGTCATTCTTATAGCTTCAAAAGTTGACATAGTTTCAGTAGTTGACACATTTTCATATTGTCTGTAAATGAAAATGAGAATTGAGAAGTAGTCTGTAGAACCCCTTTGTTGATCTTGTTACTGAGATGAATTTGACAGTAAAAGGGATCTTGTTGCTTAGGTGCATACAGGATTGAGATTCGTGAAGGATTAAAATCATCCTGTGTTTTTTGTCCCAGAAAGTGGGAATTTTTATAGGAGCAAAATTAAACAAGTTGACATGTTAGGCCAACAAACAAAGATGTGCTCAAATAAGCATATGTGCAGAAGTCTTTTCTCAGTTTTTGCTTCACAAACATGTCATCTTGTACCACCCCAGATCTTCAAAGAAAGCCGGGTCTGAAGAGAATCAACGAAGCTACCAGCAGAAGAAAAAGCGACGACGCATTAAAGTGCAGGAGGATTCTTCCAGCGAAGAAAAGGTGCTAGCGGGACTCAAAGCAGCACATTTTGAATTCAGTTTGGAATTTAGAGCTCTCAAAACTACTGTGCCGATGTGTGTGAAAATGTTAAAGGGCGGTTTTACCTTGAGATCCTGTTTCCCAGTATTACCCAGCCAAGTCTAATAAATTCTCCTTTGTCCTTGTTAACTTTTTCGTGATGTAAATTTCTGGTCATAATATCACTTTCTGCTTTTTTTCTCTCCTTTTACAGCAACATGTCCCGTTACACTTAAAATATTCTCAAGAGAGGAGGCTGCTAAACTCCTGTTATTGCAAACAGAAATGACTCTCTTATACTTAGCACCCCCAAGTCTTTGTACAGAGCCACACCTTATGGACATTTTAGATTTGGAAAACAAGAGGTTTGTGTAGGTGAAGAGATTTGTGTGGTGAATGTCAAGTTAACCCTGTAGTGGGTTCGCGGTTTATGCCCCCCTTGTGGGCTGGCGCCCCACAGTGCTGTAGTTTTTCGAAAAGCATGTGGCGGTGTGGCAGCAGGCTGACGGGGATTTTTCTGTTCAGAGTGGCTCTGAAGAAGAGGAAGATGGTGATGGTGACGACGACGACGATGAAGAGGACGAGGGCAAGGAAGACGACTCCAAGTCCGCGGCGAAGGGCCGCAAGAAAATCCGCAAGATTATCAAAGATGACAACCTGCGGTCCGAGACGCAGAACGCCCTGAAAGAGGAGGAGGAGAGGCGGAAAAGAATTGCAGAGCGAGAGCAGCTGAGAGAGAAGCTGAGAGAGGTGAGCTGGGAAGCCAGTTGTGTCTTCTGCTGGTGGAGATCTGCTACAGAGCAATAAAGAATGAAAGCTATTGCCTATAGTGGAAACTGTTAAATATTATATTTTCATTTGGACCTTTTCCCTTTTATATACATTCTTTTTGCTAGTTTACATATGTGGGAATCCCTAATCTACGCAATTTAAATCCTTTTAAAGAAATAGTTATTTGCATGCTGAGGAATCTGAGTTCAGACGCATCTAAAAGCCTTTTAAAGCCTGACCTAGTAACAGAAGTTGCATTATTGGAATGTTTAAAAACCACCATTTTAGAAGCCTTTGTTGTTGAAATGTCCTGTATTGCGTGGTGTTAGGCATAGTTTGTGTGTGTGCAAGGTTTTATTTCAGAACAGATTCTCGTATGCGATAATTGACCAGACCTCATAAACATGCTCTTTGCAAAACAATAAAAAAAAGAATGGGCTCTCCGTATACTGAAGTGCACACAATGTTTTGTGTGTTTGTTAATGTTATTAATATGTTCCAGATGTGTGTTCGTCCAGTATCCTGTTGCAGAGAACTGCTGTGCTTTATGCTTGTCAGGTCATTGTTGTTGAAGAAGCCTCCCAAGTTACCTGCCCTATAACAACCAAGCTGGTGCTGGATGAAGATGAGGAAACTAAGGAGCCCTTGGTGCAAGTCCACAGGAATCTGGTCACCAAGCTAAAGCCTCACCAGGTCGATGGTAAGCTAGGGTTTGTTTTGGAACGCGTTCAGTGCGATTGTCCGATAACAAATTTTAACCACAGAGAAGTGTGTTATAGTCGCAGGGCAACAATGAATCTCTTGCTGAGATGGTTGTGGTGCTTGAACCATTGTCTTGCGTTATTTTCCCCCTTAATTCAATTAATGAACCAACTTCTCACTTTTCCACCGGATCTGCTGAGTAGTGGGGCTGCTGGCGCATAATGGCTGCCATGTGTCTCCCAGTTGGGTGCCATACTTCAGAGGTGGGAGACACGTGCTGCACAAATATAAAGAATGTTTGATACAGCATTAAGGTTTTGCACCCAAAACCCAACAGACCATAGCTAGCCTTTACATGGACCATGAAATCTGGTCTATTTTGTGTATTTGTACTGTACTTTAAAATGTGGTGACGTTATATGTGGTTACAGGTTCCAGATGTGATTGTTTCAGTTTGGGGAAAAAATGCTCGCTGTACACTAGATAGGATTTGGTGACTTGATTTTTGACAGCAGTGAATAGCACTTGCTCGTCGACTTCACTGATTGGTCTTCCAGTTTTCGTAACGTACGGATCTTTAAGCACAGTTGTATGCTTGAAAAATAAACTAAAGTGTTTTACAAAAAGCAAGTTTTATACAACCTGTACATGTTCCGTTGGCTCAAACATGCTGCACAAAATTTCAGCTTGACATGGGCACCCATTGAAGCTGAAAAAGGGTTGCTCATAGTGCATTCATATAATGAATATAGAAAAAAAAAATAAAAAAGACTGAATTGTCTTTAAAAAGAGAGTTCCCATTGCACTACTTTAGGACTTGCAGGTTGCCAGTGTATCTACTTCCATTGGAGAAACTGTAAGAAGTATTTCAACAAAACCTAAACAAGTTCACTTACCATTGAACTCCAGCAAAACTTGACTCAGTGAATGACTCAGTCTTGCAATGTCTTCCCTAGTTTTCGCAAGCTTCGTAGTCCAACTATTTCTGCTTAGAAATCTTTTGATCTACTGTTGCATGATTAATGGTAACCGAAACCAGACCATAACAACCTTCTCAGTCAACTGCAGTCACCTGCTTTTGTTAATTTCAGGACATCTCTTCCTATATTCTGCTTTTTTTATAACCGTGTGCTTGTTTTGTTACATCACCAGGAATTGTTCATTAAAGCTTGACAACTGAAATTCAAGATTTTCCAAAGATTGGAAATGTACAATTATTCTGAATTTGGCAGGGTCCTACTGTTCCAGCTTAGTGTATGAATTAGCTCTGGGTTCGTTGGATAATGAAGGTTTGTCATTTTCCTATTAAAGTTTTTTTAAAGCATTTCAGGTAATTTGAGGTTAATTGTATTCTCCTTGAAAGGTGATTTAAACATTTATATGTATGTTTTACAGGAGTACAGTTTATGTGGGACTGTTGCTGTGAATCTGTAAAGAAAGCAAAAAATTCCTCAGGATCAGGCTGCATCCTTGCTCATTGCATGGGTCTTGGAAAGACATTGCAAGTAAGTATATAAAAATGCACTGCTATGTTATTCGGAAAACCCAGAGGAAATAGTTTGTTCTAGTGCTAATAACTTGATTGTGTATTGTTATTGAAACACAATTATGTATACACGTTTCTATATAAAATGTAGCAGTGTATATTATATTTTAGCCTTATCCTAATAAATAATGGAGATTTGAGATGATCCAAATTGATGATTTCCTATATCCTGCTCTCGATCTTCATAAAAATGGGTTTGTATCCTTGTGTCCTCATGCCTTAGGATTATAATGGATGTATCCATGTAACACACATTCAGGATTTTATTTTTCCATGTGACGTTTCATGTTGAACACCATCTCTGATGCACTTTCCAAAATCTCTGAGCAGAAGGTAAACAAGTTTAAGCAGACAGTTGTATTGGCTGTTGTAATGTTTCTCTTGAGAGATGCATTCTGTAAAACATAAAAGCATGATGGAGCAGTAATTAGCAGTTTGAGAAAAAATATTTTCTTGAGGGCACAACGTATCTCTTGTCAAGGGTTTGAATGAGTCTTTTGAAACCGCTATGTTCCACTGTAGCTATGGGGACCATGTCCTTCGCTATGTAGCATGTAATGGCGTTAGTTATCATGTCCCTCTGTGTGAATCTTTTGCGTATTGAGTGGCATTAGTAAATGGTTGTATTAGAGACAGCTGTTTGGGGGAATCACTTCGGCCATGAGCATGCTTGTCAGTCTGTCTCTTTTTTTTGGCCATGCACTCTTCGTATTCCACAACATGGTTGTGTTTCAAAGTGATGAAACAAGTTGCCCGTCTTGCGTTTGGGCACAGAAACGGTTTTCCAACAGAGTTTACATCTAACTTCTCTTTGTTCAGTATCCTGTTTGCTGAAGCCAACATATGACCAAACGATCGACACTGCATCTTTTTTAGATACCAGCTCGTCTTCATTTGTACTTGAGTCATTCCTGCCTGACTGGGGTTCAGCATGAGCGCTCGTGTTGTCTCATGCCCGGCACGCTTCTTTGTGTTTTGAATGAAGAACGAAGGTTGGACGAGGCAGAAGCATGTGACTGGATATGACAATTGGGTGTTGTGTTTTTTTTAGGGGACCGCTCATGAAAGCAGTGGGGAAAGCTGTTACCGAACATACTGATATAAGCAAAATAAGGTCGCTGAGAGATTCTTAATGTCGCTGTTGATACATTTTCTATATATCGCCCAGCCCCATAATGCACTATAACAGTGTACAAATCTGTAAAACTGTAAAAAATCTGGAGAACACTTTACAGTGGTTGAATTGTACTCTAATTTAAAGTTGTGCACTGTTCTGGAAGCACCAGTTTGCAACTGTAAATGTGGGTTTTGCTGTGTAAGCATGCTGTCCCTGGTCTTGGGGGAGTGTCAGTGTGAGAGGATAGTGAGGTGGCTTTTGTGTGTGCTGTGTTCCAGGTGGTGACATACCTGCACACCATGCTGCTCTGTGAAAAGCTGGACTTCAGCACCGCCCTGGTGGTGTGTCCCCTCAACACTGTCCTCAACTGGCTGAACGAATTTGCTAAATGGCAGGAGGGCTTGAAGGATGAAGAAAGTTTAGAGGTATTGGAAAAACAAAAACAACTAGAAAAAAGTCGGTGTTCTTATCCTGGGTGTCTAACAGGTGGAGGTTCTTCTCATTCTGGTGGCTTTTGTAAACTTGTAACAGGGTCTTACGAAATCCTATAACATTGTAACTTAACTAAACTAAGCATAATGGTCTTTTTAAGAGCTTAAAAATCTATTTCTACAATCTCAATATAGGCCTTCATGAATGCTGGCAGGATTTGACCAATTTCACATTTACAAGATATAGTCCATTACAGTTCCTAAAACAGGGTTCTGTATGAAGTATTTTAACTTATTTTAAGTGATTTATATTGATATTTAAAATAATGTAAATTTTATTACCTATGTGAGCTAGCATTGTTTACAAGACCCTCCAAGACACAAATCCGACACTGCTAGAATTTAATTCCTTTATTTACTTGTATAATTGGACATAATTCCTTTTTTGTGCAATAAACAGGTGACACAGAAGTGATCGTAAAAGTAAGGAAACGCAAAAGAGGTTTTTAATGGCAAGAATTCATAGTGATTCAAAACCTTTTCCTTTTTATTGCTGGTTATGTGAAAATCAGTTTCTGATGTCAGAACCATAATGTTTTTGTTAGCTTTGCATCATATAAAAAATCTGTAACATGTTGCAGAGCTTTCATAGGAAGGCTACAATTGAGTGGAGGCCTTTTGGCACACCTAGCTCTTTAAGAAGTTAGTAGTTATTTGAGCCAAAGATCACATCCATCTATTTCTTGAATGAAACCAGGATATCAGTTTTGACAATGTGGCTGGCTACCTTGTTTCACAATCCCTTATATTTTCTTACAGAATAGTTTTTTTTATCATCACTACATAATCTAAACCTGTAAATTCGCACATTCAGGTTCTGAGTTCTGAAAGGAGATGAAGAAGGTGACAAAAGCACACTAGTGTCACAGAAAAAACAGAAAGAAGCCCAAAACGATGACAATTACATGTTGGCCTGCTATTGTCAACTTTTGCTTAAAATATCTTGTTCTGAGCCATGTGATTTAGAAAATGAAGCTCCAGCTTTCTGCCATCTTGATTCTTTCCATGGCTTCTTTTTTAAAAACTCAACTTTAAGACCGATCTCCATGGCAGTGACATTCTAGAGCTCCCATTTTGGCCGCCATGATGGATCGGCGTTGTGAAAGCTGTGCTGTGTTGCAGGTGAACGAGCTGGCTACAGTGAAGAGGCCGCAGGAGAGGGCTTACATGCTGCAGCGCTGGCAGGAGGATGGCGGGGTCATGATAATGGGCTATGAAATGTATCGCAACCTCACTCAGGGCAGGAACATTAAAAGCAAGAAGCTCAAAGAAAGTTTCCACAAGACTCTGGTTGACCCAGGTACATTTCACAGAGTACCCCTGAAGTTTGGGATTCCTCTGAGACAAGGGCTCGTAGAGGCATTATAAAGCAATGCAGTTTTTCTTGGTATTTAAATTGCACATGAAAGGACTGTGACAATCGTGATTTACTTGTCTTCAAACCAGTATATTAAAATGGTATAGCTAATTTTCTATCTTTACCTTATTTTTTATCAGAACTATTTAAGTTGCTCAGTCGAGCAAGTACAGATTTCACTGTTTTTGTTTTAATAGAAAAAACATTGAAATTCTGTGAGTTTTAAAAGCTGCTTAAATGCTAGAATTTGTCATTGAATTAAATCTTTTGCATGCCTCATTTAAATTATTATTATTTTTTATGCTATCTATGCTATCTTTTTTGTACAGAGTAAAAGGTTCTGTTGTACTTAGCTGTTGTACTTGTTAGCTGCTTTGAGAAATTTGTAACCTTGAAATTTGTAAAATTACAGACTGAAAACTAAGATGGTTTTATTTTGACCAAAGTAAATAACTTATTAACCTGAACTCTTGAGGTCCTTAGTGCTGTCTTCACAAGCAAAAATATGTGTTTGAATCTTTTTTAAATTAAATTGCCGTGGTTAATCAGCTTTCACAAATGAAATATCAAAGCTGTTTGAAATTGATCAGAACAGTTTGTTCAATTTGTTTGTTTAATTTGTTCAGTGAACGTCCTTTCTCTGCTGTAGTACCCTAGCCGTAAGTCATCTCCAGGATCATTTTCAGTGGCAGACATTGTAGAATAATATTAGTGTACAACTGACATTAACACAGTTTCTCTCTTATTTATACCAGTTGGGTTTCTGGATTTTGAAGGAGAATCCCATACAACTTTCTTGTCTCACTTGCGTTAAATTAACTAAAAGTGGAGATTTTATTAACTGGATTTTTTACTGCTTTTTTCTCTCTTTTAGGTCCAGACTTTGTAATTTGTGATGAGGGACATATCTTAAAAAATGAGTCCTCTGCAATATCAAAGGCCATGAATTCCATTAAAACAAGGCGGCGAGTTGTTTTGACAGGAACTCCACTGCAGAACAATCTGATTGAGTGTATGTACAGATGAAAATTACCTTGTTTTCTTTTCCAAAATGGCCACACAGACAGAAGTAAAATGATAAAAATCCAATTAAACTAACCCGGCAAATTCAAGAGTAAAACTAAATTAGCTATTGTGAATAAATAAGTGTTGAAGAGGGTTTTGAAAGTATTTGGGATTCAGAGTTTGAAATGGATTTGGGTAGAGAGCTCCACAGACATTGTGCTGCACAACAGAAGACTCTTTTGCCCATTGTTTGAAATTTGGTCTTCAGTGGCATAAGATGGTGTGAATAAGATAACATCGATTAATCTTTGCACTGTGGTTGTACAGTAAGAACTAGAGCATTCAGTATCATACTGTATATGCAAATAGGAGAACCTTGTTTAAGGAGGACAGGAGTTACATGCTGATGCACAGTATTTTTAAGTAACATGACTTGCAGAATTCAGTAATCTCTGGTGTTTTTTTTATCTTGAACACCTATTGAATAAGGCGTTAAATTAGTCTTTTTCAATTTGTTTATTTGATGTAACTGGCCTCGAAAGTAAGGAAAAAGAGTTGACATTTTCGGGTTCAGCCCAGTTACAATTATAAAGACAAAATCTTGGTGTTTTTTTTTTAATAAACAGAAAATGTACTAATTTCCTCATGTTTCAGACCACTGCATGGTAAACTTCATCAAAGAGAACCTTCTGGGATCAGTGAAGGAGTTCAGGAACCGCTTCATCAACCCCATCCAGAATGGCCAGTGTGCCGACTCCACGCTCAGTGACGTCAGGGTGATGAAGAAACGAGCCCACATCCTGTATGAAATGCTGGCCGGTTGCGTTCAGGTGAGCGTGTGGGCCCTGGTTGCACTTTAGAGCGGTTTGTCAGACCTGTCAGTTCCTTTTATAGATGGGAGTCTTTTGTTTTCCGTCGGCAAGCCCATAATGCAGACAGCAGATATTAGCCGCTGGTTGAAGTACTTGACGCAGCCCTCATGAGAGCGCTGTGAACATACAGGCACCTGGCCAGCTCCAGCAGTCACTGTTGCGTAGCAGGCCAAGGAAACCGTGGCCGGCTCTCGAGGCTGCCAACTCTGACGGTTCTTGGCCAGTTACAGGCTGCCCCGCGAGGAGTCATAGCTGGCGGAGAGCATAGCACAGATTAGAATCAGCAGTCTCTGCACAGAAAGGCTTGACCTGTGCTCAGAGCAGAGGCCTAAACCATTTACAGCTTTAATTTTTGTTTTGCTATGCCTTCCTTTGGTTTCCCAGTTTTTTTCCCTTTCTGGGGTTAGTTTTAAAAGACTTAGAAATCTGGAGATGTCTGCCTCAAGTGCGTTGCCCCTGACATATGCTTGTCACATCATGACTGTAGTTCTCAAGCATCACATTCTTTGAGGGGGTACGTTGTTACATTGTTAGTGCCAGAGTGAAAAGAAGGCCTGTGAGCAGATAGCCTACCTTGCACCAGTTAAAAAGCCATATCAGTATTATTTTCACATTCAGAAATTGTTAAAAATTCTATATTCTATATTTTATCAGTTCTTTGTACTCAGCCCTGAAGGAGTTTGCCCAAGAATCCATTTTATTTTGCTAGAGTTGTAAGTAAGGATTGAATAATGGTTTTGTTTTATCTTTCATAAGCCAGGAAAATGGAAAACGAGTGCTGATCTGCACTCTGAAGCTCGATTAATTCTATCCTGTTACCCTGTTTGCTTTTTCATTATTTAAGCTGTAATACATTATCTCAGAATATACATAGAATACAATTAGTGAACATTCTTTCTTTTAATCTGTGTGTCAGTCATTCAGTGTCCTGTTTTTACCAATAAATTAAATATTACTATATTAATATATATATATAATTTTACAACTATATTATATATTACGGTTTTACACTATTTGACTTTGCCTGTATTGTGTTTTTCCACAGTAAGCGTTTAAAAGAAGAGGGAATCCTGTTTTTGGTAAAACAACATTTTCAATAAAGATGACATTTTCATTTACAGAGACGGGACTACACAGCTTTGACAAAATTCTTGCCTCCGAAGCATGAGTACGTTCTGGCAGTGAGAATGACTCCAATTCAGTGCAAGTTGTATCGGTACTACCTGGAGCATTTCACAGGTAAGGACAGCATCAGCAGTGCTTGAAGGAGGAAAAAAAAAGTGTCGTTAGCACCTTTCCCCAGTTGTTTCCCTCAAAAACTTTAGTTGGTAAAATACCGGTTAGAAGGAAGCCTATATGTTAGCTTATTTTGCCTGGAAAAAATAATGCAATTGAGTTGTTGTAGAAATTTGCCCACTCGTCATTGATTTTTTCTTTTGAATTGTAGGAAGAATGATCCCTGTGCTCAGTAACGGCTCAGAATTGGTCAAAATAATCGCTTAGGAAACAAGCATTTTTCTTTTTCTTGTGTTATCTGAACTCAAGGTACTCATGTACAGGACTAAAAAACACACCCATACTAACATGTTAAGCATTACAGTTTAGAGTCAGTTGTGTTTTGAATAGAACATGATTAAAACTGTAAGTGGGTAGTTATCGGAGAATTTATTTAGTTCCTTGAATCAATAAGGAAGTGCCAGTACACAAAAATGAGAAAGCCTGATGTACCGGTACAAATGCAGCACTGGCAACCAGTATCTGGCTGTACGTGCCTCTGCATTTTGAAAACAAAGTAATCTCATTTTCAGAGGTTAAAAGCCATTTTCCACTTTCCATTTTTTGGCACATCCACTACCAGCTATCGTAGCTTTTCCCAACAGGAAGAAACACTAAATTATTGATTTCTTGAATGTTTTCAGTTCACAACAGATAAAACATAGATGCCCTGTGATGTAATGATATGCCTATGACATGGTTTGTTTTTTCCATTGTTCAGATAATGTATTGTAATTATTGTCCTTTTAAAACAATTTTTTACTTATATTCTGTCACTGAAAAATCCAGATGCATGCAGTTTTGTGTGTTTCTGCTTTATTAACAGTCATTCTGAGTAGTGATTTTTGTTTGGCTAAATCTCATTTTGAACTTAAGCCCTTTTTAATTTGTAGTAATTTACATTTTTTAGGAGAAAATGTGCCTTACGAAAGGGCTGAATAGTTTAAACAGGTGCCAGAGGACTTATCTGGTTTTAGGAAGTTAGAGTGCCAGTTTTGACATTTTTAAGTAGAGCTGTAGTCTATGATTGTAAGGAAATAAGATTTCTGTTGTAACAGTGAGTGGCATTTGGCAAAGTTCTGTAGGTTAACTGAACAAGTTCCCATGTCCTTTAAAATCAAATGCTTTAGGGATTGTTAATGTTAGTCATTTAAGCTGTCCAAGAAGTTTTCACTTCAGGAGACTAGAAAATTGCCCATGATTGCATCATGACTTATTCTTCAAAACCTATGTAACTCTAACTTGGCAACAGGCTCAGTATTCTGCACCTGTAGCTGTAAAGAAATTTCAAATAATTGTAATCGAAGGAACTTTCATAGTGTGAATATTTATATGCAGATACTTGTGGTTTTCATAGTTGTTTTGCTGAAATTCCTCCAGTGTACGAGGTGCTTACTAAAAACAATCTAGATCTGCATCACTTGAGGACAGGAGCCACAGAGCACTGGTGATCAAATGATAAATACTACTTATTTCTAAATGCATTTTTTTACTGCGCTTTCAAAAAACGTTTTCCCATTGACTCTCAAGATAGAATGGTAGAGCAAATTTTGAGCGTCTTTTGAAAATGCTGAGTTGTCAGTAACTTCCCAGTCTCAATGTTGTGCCCACACATAGAACTGTAGGATGGTTTGATTTGAGATCATTGAATTAATTTTGAGTTTAAAAAAGTAACTGTAGTTCAATGCACTTTTCATCCAATTTTCTCAGAAGTATTTTTCCAATAGTTTGAGCAATATAAAGAAATAATTGTTTTTTTATTATTCTATTTGAGAGTATCTCAAATAAGACAATAAAGGATTTGTGTATTTGTAGTGAGAAATAAGTGAAACAATTGGATTTTATGTTTCACTAATCTTATAGAACACAAGGTGTGCATGCTTAGTTAAAAAATGTTTGCATTTTTACGAGCATACAGCACATATATTACTTTGGCCTGTATCATAGATAGTTTCTTGTACTTTTACAAGTAATGGTAAGGCCTTGAAGGCTTTTACTGAGGAGTTAAAGTTTTCTCAGTATGTAGGTACAGCAGACCTGAGTTTAGCAGCACTTCAGGGTGACCACATTTTTAGTCCATTAACAATTAGGATTTGTTTTTTTAAATTGACCACCTCTACACCTTGTCTACATCTCATCCAGTCTGTGTCAGTTCCATATATGGGTGTGGATTGTGCTTTCCTCCATGTTGTGCCTCAGGCAGTTTTTCTTGGGCTCAATCATTTGATTGCGACTACATCCTTCAGTTGTACCTCATACTAAACCATTGGTGGTACCACTTACACAGCTAAACCACTCAGCCACCAGCACTGTAAGGCATCACAAGCTGGTACCACTGTACACCGCTACAATTCTTACCCACCGGCACTGCAGGCTTCACTCATTGTGTTGTGACCTAGATAGCTTCCATACTTTTTACACTTGTAAACCCATTGCATTCAAATTAAATAGGCTTTTTACAGTACCTTTGGATTTTTTTATTTAAAAGTTAATATGGTTTAACCCTGTAGCTGCCGTCAGTCTTTTATAGAAAACAATGTATTCTTGCAGGTCTGCTTCAAAATGCTACAAATACTAGTACTTCTACCTCTACGTTTAATAATAAGGTTAAGAACAAGGTTGTAAAATAATACATTAACATGTCCCAGACCTTTTTGATCTGGTCACATCTTGAGAAGTATATGCAACAATGTACAAAATAATAAGGTACTATTACTTTATTACATTTCTGTGTCATGTCAAGTGTAGCAGAGTACAGACGCTGCCCGGCTTACATAAGCGTAATAGAACCACAGAAACTTAAGTCGAAAATTACAGTTGGAAAAAGCCTTTGTATGCTCCATTTGTACTTAAAACGTTTATCATTGAACTATTGTAATAATTGAAAATTATGCCTTTCAGATCACTAGTTTGTTTTTTAGCCGTGATTCAAGGGTTACACTGCAAACACGTGGCAGACATGATTTCAGACAGTGCACAGGTAGTGAAAATACTCACACTAGGCAGTGAGGAACAAGACACAGGAAGCTGACTGCAAAATGCATGACAGCTGCCTCTTTCCTCTGCACACTAAATTGTCCTATTATTACTAGATTAGCACTAGATTGTCCTATGCTGTGCACTATTTTGAATGTTCTTTGTGTAAGTCTGAGAGAGTCTGTACTCTGTTTCTAGAGGTAAATGAGAATCTGTTCTTGAAAGACTTATTGCTCTTGCATTTAGGACTTCACACTTCCTTTACTCAAAAAATGAAAAGCTTGGCCTGAGTTGTGCTGCTAAATAGGGCGTACTAAAGTGAATCTCTGGTCAGGTGTGGGCAGCAGTTTAGAGGGAGGAAGAGGCAGAGCTGGGACCAAACTGTTCCAGGATTTCCAGGTGCTCAGCAGAATCTGGACGCATCCATGGTGTCTTCAGCTGGACTACATCAGTAAAGAAAACAAGGTAAATTGTACCTTGTCTTTTAAGGCATCCATCCATTTTCTAATTGCTTTATCCAGTATAGAGTTATGGGGGAGCTGCAGCCTATCCCGGCAAGCAGTGGACTCAAGTTAGGATACAGCCTGGACCATCCCATCACAGGGCATACAAAGACACACACTCACACCAATGTCACAGGAGCCAGCTAACCCACCAGCATGTCTTTGAACTGTGGGAGGAAACTGGAGCACCCAGAAGAATACCTCACCGACATACTAATTCTACAGATAGCACCCCGGGTCCAGAATTGAACCTGTGGCTTTAGTGCTGAAAAGCAGCAACCACTGCATCACCATGCTGCAACAGTCAAGCCACTGTTAACAGATTCTGAAAATAAATGTTAAAACACACTTTTTGGAAAACAAAATAAAGATGAGACAATCATGAAACTTCTTTGAAGAAAGCAAAGGTATGGAAATTGTTAATCAAATGTGCTGCTTTAGTACAACAGGGAAGAAAAGAACTTAAGTATTCAAATTCCTGACTGCTTTGACACTTTGAACATTCTACAAAATTGTGTTCATACTGTAGCATTCACATGCACTTTTAAGAACTTCACTTCATGAATTCTCAGATCACATTGTAGGAGGAGTGCTTTTTAAATGTATGATTGTGGATAATATGATAAACCTGAATTACTTTAATTTTGTGTTTTTATTACCTACTAACGTGACATAATTTTGCCCAAAAATATTGTTAGGAATTGAAGTTCTGAAAATAGAGAAATACCATAAACTGACTGAGCAGGTTGATCAATAATTAAAATAAATAATCATAACCCCCAAATTGTAAAGATATGCCAGGAATATACCAGAGTGATTGGTTTAATTAGAGGCACCTGAGTCTCTTCAGGCATACTGGGTTAAACAAATTAATATTGACAATGAAACATAAGACAACATGCAACATAAACAACATACAAGTTATGCCATGTACAAACTTACAAACAAGGTGCCTTGAAGGTCTATTTCTTGATTAACCAAGACAGCTGCCAAGTCTTCAAAACCAATCTAATGCCTACGACGAACAACAGAAGAGATAAAGCTTGCTTCTAAACTAAACAGAATATAACCTGTATTTAAATCCCTCTCTATATAAATTGGCATACTATAAACTTAACAAGAATCTCCCTATTCTAAAAAGCGTTCACTAACCTAGAGAGTCTGTTTTTAACAAAGGGATTCTCAGTACAGGAAAACTGAGTTTTTTTTAAATAACAGAATGGTAACTTTTCTTAAGGTTTAAAAGTTTAACTTGAATCTGGTCTTAAAGGCTGATCAGAGAAAGGAGCTTCCACATTCTGTCTTCCTTCCATTTCTACTCTCTCACTTGCCTCACCCTTTCAGTCTTTTTCTCTCCCTCCCCTGTCTGCCTACCTTTTTATGCTATGTTTCTGGACTGTCGATGACACTTAATCATTTACCCAGAACTTAATTAACCAAGGTAAAACAGAGGATCCTTTGATCAGTGTCTCACAGACCTAATACAACTCAATAAACACCCCAGTTCCTTTCTTGATTTGAAGCTAAATGTTGACACTAGTCAGGCATTAATTAATGTCTCTAGATTCTTAAGACACTTTTATAGACATTTCCAATAACAATATTTTTTTACATATTTACATCTGTTGTTGTGATCATTTAATACAATCTGAGCAAGATATACATGTTAGTCTGAAAAGATTTAATTGTTTTGTCATTTCATTGCTCTAGGGATACTTTGACGAAGACAGCATGGAAGAGTTCATTGCGTCAGATACAGAAGAGTCTTCAATGAGTCTGAGCTCTGAAGAGGAGAAGAGTAAAAGGTATTCAGTTGTGTTCCAAGGAACATTGTGCAAGGAGTAGTAGTGACAGGGAAGAGGGGTGTGTTAACATCTGTTCTAAGTTGTTTAAAATAGCTCATTGGAAACCACAAAATGTGTGTTTTGTGTGTTATGTCAGAAAATAAACCCCTTTGGCCTTTAAGGCCTTATTCATTAAGGAGGTAAACTCTTTCACATAAGAACCCTTAGCCCGTACTGGGTCCTATTAGGTTGTGATATGCACATTATACACAGCCACACATCAATTTAGTGAATACATGAGGAACCACTTAGTTTTTCCCAAAAGAAAGTGTCTTTCCTCAGCTTGTGGGGAATTTTACTAAGATCTTGCTCGACATTGATTTAAAAAAAGTTTGAAAAGACCATAGTAAGAAAATAAGAGCCCATTTCTTAACACCATGAAAACCAGGATAAGCTCTGGCTCAATGAACAGAAGTTGCTCAGATATGGAAATTATTTATACACCCCAAAAAGCCTCATTCCAAGAAGCACCTCCTCTTATCAGACCTACGTAGGTTCTGTATTATGCAATTCAATTTCCACGCATTGCAAATCTGTAAAAAAAATTTATTGAGGTTATAAGGGTCAGAGTATTTCTGAATTGTCTTCACCTGACCTAATTTAAGGCTAAAAAAGATTCCCAGACTTTGTTAAAACCAGCAAGTAATTAGTAATTGTGCATCTAAATTTGCAAGTCATGTTTAAGTTTGTACCACGCAGAGGTGTCAGTTTTTTTTCCCCCACTTAAGAGATTCACTAAAACATACACTTTGACTAGGGGAGCCTACACCTTTGCATACAATTGTATTGCAGGAATATAGAACTGCCATGAGCACTCTGGAATTTTTGTATTTTCAGTAGACAGTTGTTGTGAATGAACACACAAGTCCCACGGCCTCCTCTACTTTGTAGTCTTCCTGATGTTCTAAATTTGGAGTGTTTTGACCCAGACCTGTGGATGTTCTTTATTCTGATCTTCTCAGCAAGAAGAAGAAGGGCAGAGGGAAGAAGTGTAGCAGCGCGGAGGGGTCCGACAGTGGAAGTGATCTGGAAGTGATCAAGGAGTGGAACTCGCGGTCTCGTGGTGGAGGCGGTGACAACCCAGAGGGAGGAAGGAACAGACCCGAGCCTGTTGAAGAAGGTGAGATCACTCCTTCTTGGATAGCTGTGCTTTTAAAACAGCCAGAACCCTGTGCCTTGGGGCTGCCATCAGTGTAAAAGCAAAGCAGTATTTACACCAGCTTACCCATAAATTCTGATTGTTTGAATTGGGTTTGACACTGACATGGCGGTATGAGTGTGCTCGTTGAATGATTTATATTAGAGCTTTATTGGGAGTATTTATGAAAGACTAATTTGGATATCTCAGTGTGGCTGATCAATGGAAAAATTAGGGCTCACCTAAAAGCAGCTCACTGCTAGTTCTGTTAAAAAACGTGTTTACATAGTAGGAGAACAAAAGGTTCATTTACCACCCTCGAGGCAGGGTTGACCGTCTGGCTCTATAATCCCCATGATTTGTATTTTAAATGTGCCCTTAAACTGAAGGAAATTAACTTGTAAATTAAGTTTTAAGCCATTGCCAAATTGATATCGTTACCACACACGGCATATACTAATGCAGTAAAAACAAATGTGCATCATATTGAATTGATCATTTGTATCTGTATTATTATAATGGGAAAGGATTAGGGCATAATGTTTTTTTTTTAAGTGCATAGCTTCCTTTGAAAGTACGATTAATGATTTTTTAGTGATCTCTGCATCCTAAGCCAAACACATTCTCTCTGAATTCATTCTACAAATCAGTAGACATCTGTTCCCTACAATATTTTTCAAACAGCGTACAAAGGTCATGGATAATTTATGTTGAGGTAGTATTTGGCGGCCAAGCGCCTTTACCACACATGGTAAAAGTAATCGAAACCTAAACACGTACACTAGAAACCATACTGGAAGAATGAAATGCAAGCCAAACTTGTTTGAGGATAAGTAATCAATGACATCTATAACTGTATTTCAGTTAGAAATAAAGCAGAGCAATCGAAGGTTGTGCTTGTTTAATGTACTTAATGTGGTGTCAGTTATCAAATTGAATCAGCTCACAAGTTTAAAGAACCATAGTATGATTTCAGCCATTATAGGTTTAGTGAGTTAGATGAATACAATCCACTTACAATATCCTGAACTTCTGAATTGTCTGACATGTGTTCAGAAATTGGGTGCTCCTTGATTAAATGTGGCTTTTGCTAAATTAATTGACAAAACCAACTGCATCTCTTCTGGCCTCAGTATAGCCAGGTTCTTTTAAAGACATGAGAGTCAGACTTGAGGCCATTAGGTTTCTTCTAGCAATCCCCAAACAGCCTACATGAACATAAGAATATTCCAACTCTGAGGACACGTTCAGCAAAGTACACCTTTGAGAGTTTCTAGGAGTATTGAACTAAAATGTCCTATACCACACAAATGTCTTCTAAATAAAAATATTACTTATAGAGGTTTTTTGTGACTTACAGGATTTTATTGTGACATGATATGCATTAAAACTAAAGGCGTAATAAAGAGCATACAAAGAGTGTATATAAATCAGATTTTTAAATCATTTACACCAATTTTTCAAATTTTGTGAACTTTCCAGTTCAATCACTATATACATAGGAGTGTCTGAAATCTTTTTTATGGACTTTAAGAGTTGAATTTAGTTATACAACAGTTTTTCACTCCTCTTTTTCTTCCTTTTTGATTGATGTAGTTAGTAAACCTACCTCAAGTTCAGGCCCAGGAAGTCCCTCCCCAGACTGGCACAAAGATTTTGTCACAGAGGCAGATGCTGAAATATTGGAGCACTCCGGAAAGATGGTCCTGCTTTTTGAAATTCTCCGAATGGCTGAGGAAGTGGGAGATAAAGTGTAAGGCTTCATTGTTTTCATACCTCCTTTGTATGGTCTGCTTTGGGAACTAATTTGGTTTGTGCTTCAAATAGAAGATTCTCATTCTTAGAAGGAGCAGGGTAGTGTTCTCAAGTACCTTAATGCTAATGTTTTTAGTCCCAACTATATAATCGATCTCATTATTTGCTAATTGGATCAATTTGTGGCCTAAACCTATAATGGGTTAAATTGACCTAAATCCTACATAGACTAGTTTAGGTTAAGTGTTAATGAAAGTATACACAAAGGGAAGAAGATCACAGAATATATATGGACAACCATCATGGTATAAAACATGTCTGGGGACTTTCATTTTGACACACAAAATCTATTTTTTTTAAAGGTTTTTTCACAGTAGGCTTTATGACTGTTTTGTAGTCATAATGAGCTGTTGCAATGAAGGTCGAACTTGCAGCACAAGTTGTGGCTGCACATGGAGATTATAATATGAAACACTCATCTGTATTTTATTTGCCAAAATGGTTTGTTTTAGGTCTGTTTATATCTGAAAAATGTTCTCATATGTAAACAGTGTTCAGCCACATTATAACCATTTCTAGTTTGGTTGATTTGAGTTCTGCTGTATTATCCAAACAGTGCCATTTTGCTCCACAGTGTGGGTAAGCAATTTTTTCAGAGGAATAGCTTTGGGAGCACATTTTGCAAACTTCTCTGTTTTAGGAATCTGAACATATCTGAGCACCCCCAGAGTTCCAAATCTAAGAATTGACCAGAAACATCAACCCAGTGGACTCGCATCAATGAGAGAAAGAGGTTGAGGTCACAATCAGATTAAGACCTTGTGCACTTAAGTCTCCAAAGAGAATTGGGACTGTCTGGGACACTTTACGCAGCCCAATTTGTGAAGTTGCATTTTTGGGGATCCTTCGGGAAACATTTGGCAAAATATAATTGTAATGCAAAATCTTACTGAGATTAGTAGAATTAAAAAAAAATCATAAATACTGCACTCTGACATTTGCTTCTATACATAGGTTTCCTTTTCAGATAAGTAACAAAGTTTTGGTATCTGACCTAAGAGTCAATAAGTCATCATTCACCTCTTTATCTGCCACTTTTTATTGATTTCATGTGCTGCAGGGGTGTTTGTAACAGACATAGCATTGTGGGCTTCACTTGTCAAATATAGTAAAATATAGGCCTTTCTGATCCATTTGGTAGCAGGAATTTGGCTCACCTGGTTTGGTTTCTGTTTGATTAATTCTTAATTGATGTAATTAAGCTTTTTATGGGGGAGCACTTGCTGTGGCTGTTTTTAAACCGAGATGAATATCTTTTTTTATTAGCTTGTGCACTATACACTGTGTTTTCTAGGCTGATAAAAACATTGACTGTGATTTAACACTAGTGATGAATTTATTTAATTTCATAAACCTGTTTCATCCCTTTGCTAAGTAAATACCAAGTGGCTTCAAGACAATTGTTTATTTACTTTTTTGTGCTCATTTATGGTTTCAGGCTTGTCTTCAGCCAGTCACTAATCTCATTAGATTTGATTGAAGATTTTCTGGAGCTGGCTGACAGGGCGAAAGAGGAGGGGAAGCCTGATCTATATAAAGGTATGCTGCCTAAAATATGTACCTGTTCATTTTATAAGCTCTTTGATGGTCTTGTAAAGTGATGCTGCTGTATTTTGTGCTTAAGGGTCAGTTTCATCTAAGGATGTACCTTCCCAAGGGCCAACACACTGTTAAAACAACAGCCTTGTTCTGGACCAATATGGAGCCATTTCTAATACAGGCTGACCTTTTGAGGCAGGAATGGTAAAGAACAGGAGAGCTCTATTGATCTATAATTTGTGTAGTAGAGTTTTCTCTTAACTAAACTGATAGCCATTATGTATGGATGTCACCCCATCGCTTTAACCTTGGAATTCGAGCACACTGACAGTGAAGTTTATCTTAGGCCTGTCCTGTGCCCCATTCTGTTTTGTAGTTTTGTATCAACTTGCTTGGCATCAATTAACAGATTGCTATTTTTACAGATCTCTAGTTAACATTAGTGTTCAATTAAAAAAAAATATTCTTTTAATTCTTCCTTGGCTTTATTAGCTCCATGTCATATGTTGTATATGCTTTGAATTATGCAGTTTAATGATGTTTTGGTGTTTCTTAATCCAGCTGCTTCAGCCTTTTCTCCAAGGGTAGGCCTCATTTATAATAATATTCACTGAAATGGATGAGCTTTTACTAGAGTTCTGTCCTTTATCGTGCTGTTTTTTGAAGGCGCACCTGTGTTTCCCTTGGCTGGGATCATTGCTACTGTGTTGAGCTGAACATAAGTCTTAATTACCTTTGATCCTTGGCTGGAGCTTCCCAGAAAAGGCTTGAGCTCAATATAGGCAGCTGCCAGCAGTGTTGCCACCCACTAACCGCTCTCCTTCCTGGTCACATAACCCCCATCCATGTTAACCAGCAGGAGGGAGTGTATATTATGCTCCCCTGCAGCTATGTGCAGATGCCCTTATTCATATCCTTAATCCTGCTAGAGTCCTAGCCTTTAGTCTGGACAGATCCCAATCCAGATGGAAGGAAGATAGTAGAGGAAATAGTGTCTACTCTTACTGGCTAGTGGATATCTTAAAAGAGGTAGATATGTTCTCTAGGCATCTAACCAGAGGGGTCAAAATGTCCTTGCCTGGGACTTCAGTAATCCAGTTTAGATATCCTGAGATATCAGTAATGGCTGTTGTCATGTGAAAGGAAATTGGGACTTCAAGCAACACATTTTTTTCATTTTGTTTTTTTGGAGATACATCCATATGAAAATGAAATAACACTGATCCAAACTATCTTTAAATCATTGTAGATTAAAGCGTTGACTCATCATGTGTGTTATTTAGTGTCACTTTTTTATAAATCATAGATAATAAATGCACATGGACTCAATATGAATGAATGTGTAGGGGGTAGAGTTCACTGTAATATAAGATGCAGTTGGATATTTTAATTCTTTACACAGTCTGCCAATTGCAGACTGTCTCACACACTCTTAGAGCTGCTTTTCCAATTTTTCCCAGCTTTGCCTAACGTGAGCTCATCTCCTCTGGTCTCCTTCTAACTTGACAATACATCACTCAGTTCATAGGCTCTTATACACACCAGTGCAAAAGTGAAAATAAATAGCCTCGGGGAATAGGCTTTATAAACAAACTTTGACTTCAGCCAGAGTGTCTTTGTATATTATATACATGTATAATTTTTTTCCACCCTGAGCATCTGGTGTGTGGTGGTGTTCTTTCACATCCTAATTAAACTGCAGCAGCTGTTTTTGCTTTCATTTCCAAAATGATTAGACCTTGACTTTTTTTTTAATTCCCCTAAAAATGTTTGCTTAAGGGTTTGCAATTTAATGAAAAGATCACAGTCCAGTAATTAGAAACATGCCGAAACACAGAATGCGAACACAGTCCAGGGTTAGCTGAGAGATAGGAAGGGCTGAGTGCCTTCTGGACAAGTATCTGAGCGTACAAGTGGGCCTTCTCTTCAGGCCCACAAGATAGACTTTTTAACTGGAGAACTGATTGCAAGACCGTTCCCTATGCCACAGTGACCTGTAACTGTTAGGGCTCATCACGATTGTGAATATTGTTACATTTTCATTTGTCCTCCATAAGAAGCAGACAAAGTGAGTTTACCAGTATTTTTCAGCAGGTTGTTTTTCTTTTTTTTCGACTGATAGACCGTCTTTAACAGGTGGTTGGTACAGATACAGAAATATGTTGCTTGCTTACTGTTATCTATAAGTACAGTATGCAGTTCGCATTTCCCTACACATATTTCTGAATAGAATTGAAAAGTAATGTGCAGAGAGTGAATTTGTGCGCATGTCTGTGTTTTGAATATAGGGAAAAATTAGCCTCTGAAAGAATTTTTATAACCTATGGAACATTACGTATATGGTAAACACTTTTTCAATTCTTGTTAGTTATCTGCACCCCAACAGCACCAAATAAGCTGGGACACAAGGATCTCACAACTGTTTTCTGATAGTCAACCCTTTGTACAGAGTACGCTATATTCCAACTGTTAATGACTCGAAAAAAGTGCATAAAGAGGACTTGTGACACTTGTTTAAAGCACCAGAATGCTTGGGAAGCAATCGTAAAAAATAACAATGGCACCTGTTGTCAGGGAATACTCAGGGAATATTTTTGTTGCCTGGCACAGGTGGATGACAAAGAAATAAACCAGGCAGAAAATGTAAAAGACAAAAACACAAACATGTACAAAAGTGTGAATCTTAGAGTTGAGCTGTTTACACATACCAGAAAAAATAAAACCCGGCTTGTGGGAATGTGTCTTGTGAAATGAAGACTCAGCTCAGGACTAAATCACTTCCTAATCAGATGCTAAATAAATGGGAACTCGTTCCCCTATTACAAACTGCATCACTAAACCAGTAAGAGATTGAGTTTAGCCTGGTGGTTACAACAAATAGAAAATGACATTATTATAAGCTTAGCTGAAAAGCTACTTTACATCTGTACCCCTGTGTAGGATAAAACTATATATATAAAAAAGTATACATATAAAACCACATGAAGCCGTACCGTATGATAAATAGAAAATAGAGTTTAAAGATGGTAAAGTACATGGTAAATTTATAAATATAAATTAAAGGTTGCAAGAGTTACATTAGAAGTCAATCACTTGTCAAGATCAGTGGCATTGCTAGTCATTAAAAGAGACATCCAAAGGTTAATGATTACTATTATTAATCTTATTATTATATTAAAATGGATTTGCTTTAAGTCATGATTTCACTTTAGTTTTGCTCTTTCCAAATACTGTGGCTGTATACTGCACCAGTCCCTGCTAGTTTTGGCACTTGTGTTTCTGATATTGTTAGAACAGAGTGATTTAAAATGTTTCAAAGGAGGAGACTAAGATTGTTTCTGAAAACCTGACGGGCATCTGCAGAATACATGAAATTATCATATGTTTATAGATTGTACTTGTTCATTATGTTGCAGTGGAGGTAATATGTTGGTTTCCCATCCGGTAGTTTCAGTGTTTTCTTGTACGGTGTATACAGGGCACACATCATAGTATTTTGTACTTGTGACTAACTTGTTATACAATACAAAAAAGGTGATATGATCATTGAATGCATATATAATTTAGCAGTATTCTCAGTCCGTAAGATTATATCTAACTATTTGCAATCTTTTCACAAATTTCTTGAATGTATGATTTAAATCAGTAACAATCTCAGGATATTTAAAATGAGACACAACTTACAGTACATTCACTGTTTACAATAATATCAAGTTCATATAGCTTTTTTTCTAGAAAGAAGTACATACAGACTATTTTGCTTACAATTAACATAAGGCATGAATTTGAAAGATCTCACATCTGATATTCTGCTTACAGATGAGGTTAGTTTATGAACTACTTGTAGTTTGGATTTTGCATGGAGATAAAGAACTGTGTCATCAGTGTACAGCATATCAATTTCAGGATATAAAAGTGGGAGATCATTAATATATAGATTAAACAGAAGTGGCACTAAAATAGATCCTTGAAGTACCCCAGATGACACACAACATGAAAATTAATATTGGCAATCTTAGTATGCCACTTTCTACCAGTACAAAGACTCATAAAAGGCAACAGTCCCTACACAAAAACAGAAGTTCCTTTGGAAGTGTACAGCTCTTATGATGTTAAAACTTCTCTCTTCCTCTGTCCTCTTTTCTTTGATCTGTGTACTTTTCATATTGCTCTATTGATCCTGCTTTGTGTCCAGTTTTTCTTTTTACCATACCTCAAAAGGCTTAATGGCCTTCCTGTTAAATATTAGTAGAAGTGCTTGTCCACTTGGGTTTCTGGCTATTGTGGCTGTCTCAGGTTACAAGAAAAGATAAGAGACGGTTCACAAAGCTCAAAGAATTGTCTTTCTATAATGAGCAGGGCACTGTGAGAAGTGAAATATGCACAATTTGATATCTACAAGAGGTATGTCAATGTTAGAACGACAAGGTCAAATACCTGGACATTTCTGGCTAAATGTCTCAGAAATGTGACTTCTGCTAGCTCCATGCACTGTAATGCAAAAATGCTTTTTTAAAAATTGTTGTTGTCCTTAGTAAGAGCAGAGTTTAAATCTGCATTTTGAAGTACCAGTCATTCACTGGAAAAGAGAAATGCTTGAATTCTGTAGCATGGCTATTACTAATCCTCTTTACTGCAACATGTTCCAGTGTTTTGTTACATTCCATGTTGTGTCTTGTTCAGTACAGGCATTTCCTGTACAATGTAAGGATTTAGAAAACAAAGCCAGTGCATCAAATAAAATTAATGTAAAGCAACCTTCTTGAAGTCATCAGTGTTTTGTTGATAGGGGGAAATATTAATCACATTATTTTTGTTTAATGATGGCAGGTGAAGGAAAATGGTTCAGAAATATTGATTATTACCGTCTTGATGGCTCCACTAGCGCAATGACAAGGAAGAAGTGGGCTGAGGATTTCAATGATATAAGCAATGCCAGGTAATCTTTTTAATTTATCCTATACAATGCAATGATGCCTTCTAAAAAGCCTCTTTATGCCAATCAAGGCATTGTTTTAGGTACAGTTTTCTATACCTTCTTGGTAAACAAATCAGGTGCTTTTTGAGGGCCTGTATTCAGAACCATATGTAACATCCACATACTATAGCTTAGCCGTGTGTGCTTCTGACTCTACAAGTATATGCGATAGTTATAACTGTATATTTCCAATTTGTTCATAATTCTCAAATGATGATCTCATAGCACATGTGAACATTGGCTACTGTCAGGGTGACTGGATCTGTTTACAAAACTCTGGATGAAATACTGATTAAGGCAACATTAATTCCAAAAACTGTGCTTATAATATCTTAACTATACTTGCAATCATTTCTCCTTGTGCAAAGATGCTGCTCAGATTGTTAAAACAACTGGACAAATCAATATGATTTCTATATTAATTACTGATAAGCTTTATTAAAATATGTAAAAGAAATATTTATGTTTATTGTATTTTATTGATTTTATTGTTTGAACCTGTGACATCAAGCAGTTGTGCATTTTATGGAACCTTGTATAACAGAAGGTATAAAATATTAATATAGAAAAGCAATAAAAACCTAAAAAAATAATTATGTAATGTAAATATTAAAGATATGTAAATTTCTATGTTTTAACATTAAAACTGTAAAATATGTACAGTGATGTTGGTTTATTGCAGAAATGGTTTATAGTGTATTCACATACAGTATAGTTAAAGTTGCTTGTTAGTATCTCATTCCAGAAACCATTTGCTTTCCAATACTGAGCAACAGGAGCAATAGGCATGAAGTATAGAGCAGAGACTCTGCTAACAGATCAGTGTTTAAATTGCAAAGGAACAGGTAATAGGTTTATTCCATGCTGAAAAGAAGAAGAAAGAAAACACAACGTTTCGGCCGTGGAGCCTTCTTCAGGTGTCAACACACCTGAAGAAGGCTCCATGGCCGAAACGTTGTGTTTTCTTTCTTCTTCTTTTCAGCATGGAATAAACCTATTACCCGTTCCTTTGCAGCCTACGCATGCTGGCGCAGCTGCCCACCTGAACTAGTGTTTAAATTGTTACTGTTGAAAACCTAAAACTTGAACCTAAGTTCCTTGCTGTCTCTAACTGTGAACTTTTTGTTGCCTTTATTAGAGTGAAGCCCCTTCCAGCCCTTTATTCCTGTCTTAGATCTAGGCTTTTGCAGGGTGACTCTATGTTTATTTCTTTCCTAAGATCTGCTCTTCAGGCCTGTACCTGGAAAAACACCCATTTTATTAACAAATCCATGCCTCCCTTTCAGCTTCCTTGTTCAGATCACTTAGCTGCCAGTGCAGGGCTTTGTATGTTTAAAGAATATGTTTAGTGTCTAGTGCACCTCATAAATGCCCTTCATCAGTGCTCTCACTCTGAAAATAGAATCAAAAACTTTTATTTTACTAGTTTGCATTGAAAGATTCTTTGCAGACAACTGTCTTATCACAAACCTCAACAAGGGCAAACTGGATGGATTTTTTTTCTAATGGTTTTCTCTCTTCACTATGCAGTGACAATCATAGACCAAATGTTACAGCAATGCCATACTTTGCCTACCTCTACTGCTTGTACATAACACAGCAGTCACCCCAGTCTTCATTGATTTGTAACCACACTCTACATATCTACAGTATCTATTATCTATCTCAGATTTATCGTGTATGTATAATTCACCAACTCGGTTTAGATTTTTTTTTTTATTTGAGCACTGAAAAATCCATGCACAGAAGCGAATAATGATAAAAACAAAACACATTGTGCACATTAAGCATACATTGGGCCAAAGAGCTGCTTTAGGAGGATGGGTTTAAATCACCTGGCACTTCTTCAACCAGTCTGTTTTTGCTGTTAACTGGCCTGAGGTGCTTTAGTGTCGTGAATGTACAGTTTTCAATCTTTGTTGTTTGTTTCACAGTTGCACACCTTAACAAAAGCATTAACTACAGGTTATTTTGCTTGAGCAGTGATTGCCTTAATGTGAGACATGTACTTGGACATTACTGTGACCCCTGGGACATGGTAAAAAGGTTTTCAAGAATGTTAACGACTAAAATATTTTTAATTGGTTTTATCTGTCTATTGAAATCACGTCCTTACCAGTAACCAGTAACCTTCATGTCATATGGTGGCCTTTTAAGAGTCCTTCCATAATTAAATCTCAAGTGAAGCACAATTAGATCAGTGACAAACTGAGCATAATAATATTTTATAAATAATGTGCATCCGGGGACTTCCTTAAGAAACTTTAAAAAGTCAAAAGTTTTAAAAGTTTAATTGACAACCCTACTTAATTTTTTGCTTGCGTGTAAAGTTTTGTTTTAATCGGCAGAATTTCTTTTTCAGTGCGAAGTCTCTGAAATATGTTTTAACAGCAGCATGTGTAAGCCGAGGTTTTTCATCTCCACTTGTCCTTCTCTACAGTTCTTTCTTTCTTTTTCTTTTAGAGGGCGCTTGTTCCTCATCTCCACTAGAGCTGGATCTCTTGGGATCAATTTGGTTGCTGCAAACCGAGTAATTATATTTGATGCCTCTTGGAACCCATCATACGACATTCAGAGTATCTTCAGAGTGTACCGCTTCGGCCAAACAAAAACTGTGTTTGTGTACAGATTTTTGGCTCAGGTAATTCTCATATCTTAACTTGATATATAGCCACTGGACATAAACTTTATCATGAAAGATACTAACATTTCTTATTGAGGGGCTTTTACTGATGAATATCTTTAGATACCACTTTGATTGAAATGTTATGAAAGAAAAATATGGTCAAATATTGCAAATATTTAAATTTCTTGTAAAAATATTGTAAACATTTTTTTACTGAATATCTTAAGTAAATGTAGACTTACCCAGATAAGGTAAGAAAATATTTGATGTTATGAGCTCAACTATTTTAAGTTTAAATAAAGCTCTTATTCCCTGTGAATTTTCTTTTAACACGAGATGTTGCTCTCTAGCTGTTTATATCATGTGATGTTAAAATGGAAGAACAGGGTATATAACACAAGTACTAATTACTAGGTACTAACAAAAACATGTAATTAACAATAACAAGTAGGATTAAACATCTTGTGATGTTTTTATCACATTTGTTTTCAAAAACTACATCTCACAGGTACATACTAAAACAGTCACAGTTACTATAATAGCCTTGTAATATACCATATCCCATATCTATAAAGAACTTTAAAGTTTGGGGTGTTATTATCTGCTCCCATAGGTGTTACTTGTGTTGTAAATGCCCTTGTAGTAAACTGAGTTATGGTGTTTACTAAACCGCTATATATCTGAGAACTGTGTAGTATTGTATGTTTAGAAACGTTAACCATTCATCGGTTCATTGTCATCAATTTTAAAAAGTTGGAGCAACTAAGATATGGTGGAGATTTAAAAACTTTGTTAATGAAAAGGACCATCTATTTGATTCTCACACGACAGTATCTTTTTTGAGCTGAAATGAGTAACTATTATTTGGTAGCAGTTTTAGTGATTTAATGATAAATATGTGCAGTATTCCACTTTTAAGATCTCTGGAATGAATTAATTTTCTGCTTTCGAAAAAGGTTTCCTGCATTTGTGGAATATGGAATGTTGTTCTAGCAGATACAGTAGATTTTTTAAAGAAACAAATGGGGGAGATCCTTGGGTCCGTTATTCAGTAAAAAACAGACTAAACGTGATGAATGGCATCCTCTCAATTGTAATTGTTATAACTCATGTTTAACTGACTTATGTTTTTTAAAATAATTTTTTTTAGTTTGACTAGTATTGCAGCCTGGTCTCATTTAAAGTTTCATCTAATAATGAATCATTTGTGCACTATAATGTAACTTAAAGCAGTGTTTTGAATAGCATAAATACACCTGCTTGCTCTAATCCTTGAAAATGATTTGTCTTATCCTGCTTGTGTGAGCAAATGCTATAAAAATGTTTACTTTTTCAGAAGCTATATATAATATGTGCAGGAAATGATTATTTTTGTTTATGCTTTTTGGCTAGTTTCCCAGCATGAAGAA
This sequence comes from Atractosteus spatula, assembly GCF_055471065.1. Lineage (NCBI taxonomy): Eukaryota > Metazoa > Chordata > Actinopteri > Semionotiformes > Lepisosteidae > Atractosteus > Atractosteus spatula. The sequence continues at coordinate 38,518,526 of NC_142714.1, forward strand.
GATGACCGCAAATCTATTGATTTTGCCAGCACAGACTTAAATCACATAAGAAATGATTCTTCCATCTTTTTTCTGTAGGGAACCATGGAGGAGAAAATTTATGACAGACAGGTTGCCAAGCAGTCTCTTTCATTCCGCGTGGTGGACCAACAGCAGATTGAGCGTCACTTCACGATGAACGAGCTCACTGAACTGTACACTTTTGAGCCAGACCAGCTGGATGACCCCAATTCGGAGAAGAAGAGCAAGAGAGCCACTCCTATGCTGCCAAAGGTAAGTCCTATCCCAGATTGCTCCTGGCATAGACAGCTGAGGAACCATGAAGCACCAGGCTGATATTACTTTTATTTCAGCATGGGAAAGAATGGCAGTGTAACACCCCTGAAACATTCTTAATGGTAATGAGTGAGCGTCTTCGCCCCATGTTGCAGTGTTTCTTTTCTGCCCCAAAGGGCTTCTTCCAGGATGACCATCTCCACAGAAAACATGTGGTCACCCCCAGTGTGATAAGCATGATTTTTGATGTTTCCCATATGTCATTGCCTTCTCAGTCACCAGATCTGATCTCAATCAAGCAACGTTTTCCACCTCTATAACCAAGTGTGATTGACTTTCATATGGGGAACATGGTGTCACATTGACAGAATTCCAGACACTTACAGACTCTGTGACACTTTGCATACAGGCTGTACTGTGGCCCAAATCTTTATTAAGTGACTTTATTTGTTGTTTCCATTTTTTGTCCACTAACTGTATATTTGTCCTCTAAAAGGTACACTTAACAGGCTACCCAATTCTTCTCTCTGTGCAAACCTGCTGTGCAAACAGTAGAATCAGCATGTCACGCTGATCCCTTGAAGCCTGTAACTACATGTGCACTACTACATGTGCACTACTGATAGCACTGTAACTACATGTGCACCCCTACAGTAAAAGGGATCACAAACCACCTATAAAGAACTGCTGGGTGCAGCAAAAGCCATTAGATAACCAGCAATTTCTGGCCTTCAGGGCTCAGTCTCCACTGATCTTCCCAGAGACTAATTGCTTTTACACTGATTAACATTATCCTTTTAAACTCTGAGACAATTAAGCTTTAATAAGATTGTCTTCATCTGAATATGGAATCTTTGAGGTGAAGAGGCCAAACATGATCGCTTTGGAAATAAAACCTATATAAGATAAGGATGGGTAGCTACTCATAAGAATACTGTGTTCACATGTGGGAAACTAAGGTCAAGTTAGACGTAAAAATTGAAAACCAAGAGGAGGCAGTGTTTACTGTCATTCAGCTTGTTTTCTGTTTTCTGTTTTTTTGTTCTTTCAAGACTGACAGCTGTGGTTCAGTGCAGTCCAGCTTTTTTAACAGAGTGTCAAGCAAATGTGAACCACAATGGGAAACCTTTTACACTTATGTTTTTTATTGTGATTTTAAACACCTTTACTGATCTTTTTGCCTTTCTGTGGCACAGGTTCTGAGTGAAAGTGACAGATGGTTTGTCTGGGGAATCCTGGGAGCTCTAAAGTGTTGTATACCCTTGTAATGTCAGAACTAAACTTGGTGGCATTGCAGTACTTGACACAGCAGTCTCTAACAGTACTTCACGCTAACTATACCTGCAGTATATTTTTTTTGTTGGACATGGTTAATGCACCTCTGGTTTGATAAACCATGTTGACTTCATTGTTTATTGGCTGCTTCCTGTCTCATGCTCAAATGTGCCTGATTTGAATTTTATTCCAGAAGTGTCTGTTATCCAGAAGTTATGGGATTCAGCACTGGCACAGCAGCTACATTCCTTCTCTTATTTTAGAAGCACGACTCACTGAGTGCAGGTGTGCAGTTGTTAGAGCCATCCCCTGTGGTTTACAAGCAGACAGACGCCTTAGATAGAAGTTCCAACACCAACAGTAAATTCATTTTTGGGAGTAAATTCATTGTTTACTTTTGTTTACCAAATAGTATGCATATTACATCACTAATATACCATGGCTGAAGCAGAAAGTACTGTTTTTGTAAAGAATGCAGCGGTTTTAAAGAGTGGGATTCATTAACTAGAAATGAAACATTATACATCATCACATTGTCACAGCTGTTTAAGAAGCATGCCTGGATTTTTTTTTTCGTTCATTTGCTCTCCCTTTGAAAACTTTTTAGCCGTACATGAGTCCAGTGCAGCCACTTTCAAGTTGTCAGCTTTCATTCAGCACAGTAGGAGTGTGTCCTTGATGCTGCTGTCTGTCTAGAGCTCCAGCTGCTGGAGAAAAACCAGCGGCAGGCTCTTCTGTTTTGTCAAGGTCTGGAGTGTCTCTAGCAGCTGGGAGCGACATCCAATCGACAGCAGTTTCAAGGACACACCCCTACTTTTACGGGAAGCAAACATCTTGAAGTTGATTGCCCTGGATTTATATAATTTTAAAAACCTGTCAGGATGTTAAAAACTGTACCCATTCCAATCTGTTACAACAGTCCAGCATCTGTATTTTTAACCTTTGTAGGTCTTCTTAGTTAAAAACATGAGCCAAAATAAAAATATTTAAAATGCTTAGAAAAGGCACAACTTTAGAGCAACACACTGCCTAAATTTAAGTGTAACTTGAAGTGTAAATTAGAACAGGTATTTGCACCTGAGAGCCTCTTGACAAAGCTGCCATAATAACAGAAGACCATTAACAGGCCCATAGGCAGTGTGTTTTGATAGTAAGTCCTACTTTTGATTTATGTTCTTCAGCTAAGGTATCTTGGATACTGTGTAGGTGGTAAATCCCATACTAGGTTAAGAACAGTTAAGTTTCATGACTTAATTTTCAAAGAAACATTGGCAAGTTTCAACACAAAAATGTAAGAAAGGTTACGGATGAGAGCAGGACATTTGACTCATCTTGCCAGCTCCATATCAGCCATTTCTTAAAACAAGCCAGGGTGTTGCCTAGCAGCATGGTTGGGTAGCTTGTTTGATACCACAATCCCTTTGGTCAAGAAGTGTCATCTCTTTTCAGTTTTAAATGCACTTTCCCATACTTTTTGCTTGTGCCCACTGGTTCGTGTTCATTTTGAAAAGCCCTTTGTAGCTCACAATTTACATGTACACTAAAGCGTGATTTCCAGTAACAGCCAACTAATGTTACAGCCATGGTAACTCCAAATGGAAGACTTCCAATTTTTTCCCTTCATGCCTAGGAAGGCCATTAGTACACAGCAGCTGGATTTTTTGTTGAAAGCAGGAAATTAAACCAGAGACTCATCTGCGCGTAGGGAATGGGAACAATGAGAGATTCCAATACTATGGAGAAATCAAGACCTAAAAGTACCATATTCCTGAAATCTGGTGTGAATACACTTGTTTTCACAATATTTACTGTGTGCACTGCCTACAGATTGCTGAGGTCATACAAATATGGTTAATGAAGTGGTAAATATCTGACCATAGTAGAATCAACCAGGCGTGCATTCTCTCTAGTTCAGAATGATTAACATTTGTCAACCTTTCAGCCAACACAAACCTTCATTGGGAATTGTGTCTTTTTATTTAAACAACACCTCTCTAACTTTGAGTGTGGATTCTTTTTCTTTTTTTGTAGCTATCTGTCCACCTCACTGGTATAGCTGTATTTCTCCTGTTTGGGAGACAACAATGTCATCCTCAGAAAATACATTTCTAAACAAATGTAGCCAAGTTACTGTCTTAATTCTGGTGTCTTATGAGGTAGACTTTTTTTTAAATTCTATAATGCTTCTTTTAGTACATTCCTTCCAGTTCTACATCTTACTGGGACACAAGGCCATCATTTGTGAAATTCAGTCCAGTAAATTTCCACTTGGGAAAAAAAGGAATTGATAAAAATCATGTAATAAAATTTAAAATGCATATAATTTGCCCTCCTTCATAAGGTCCTGCAATACAGATGCTGAAGCAATTCTTCTAACATCAAGAGACCCATTTCACACAAATACAGTAAACAAACAGGACTAGTATCTGAATTATGTATTTCTGTGAACAGTTATCAGTGGGAGGGGGAGTAATACAGGGGTTTTCCTTTATCACAGACTTAAAAAGCTCATGCCCTTTTGTGGATACCATGAACACATCAACAAGCGGACTTGTTTCAAACACAGGTCCTTGAGGTCAGTCGGACTACTCGATAGTGTGTTTGGAGTAAGGGGATAGAGACAACAGATCTACATGAATATCCATGTAAGACTCTATCTGTACTGAAACAGAAGGTATTTAATGGCATGGACTAGAGAGCAGCAGTGCAAACCCTAGTAAGTTTTTATGTGCATCAGAGGAGAGTGATTCGGTAATGTCACCACACTTTGAATTGTAATTAAAAGAAATTAAAATGCAATAAATAATACTGGTACCAGTGCTCAATTGTAGTATTTTAATGCAACTCAGTGTATTTTTGACGAGAGCCCTGTAAAGCAAAAAGAATGGATGTGCATTGAGCATTAAATACTAGCAAGTTAGGACTTGTATTTAGACAAAGCTTTCCAAAATGGGGCTCCAGTACGTATTTCTGAAGCCTGACTCCAGCTGGTGATGTTCAAAGATGAAAACATTTTTACTGAAAGTAATTGTGCCAGGAAGTTGGTGGGTAAGGTAGAAATAAATTTCAATTGTAAATTAACCTGTTGACACATGGGTAGAGAAGAAAATATAAAGAGTTATGTATTTTCTGCATCATCACTGAGCCTCTTAGATAGGTAGTCACACTACATAAATGACATTGTATTTGCAAAATTTCTCTAAGAAGAATTCTGATCCAGGAATCTTATGGGCAACGCTAATTCAGAGGAAGTCAGGACGTTAGTGATAGTACTGTGGAGGAGTAGTGAATGGCTTTGAACACCTATCCAGAGACTTGTGGCTTCAAATCCTTTGAATTTGTACCCCTGCTGTTGTACCCTGGAGCAAAGTAGTTCTTAAAGTCACTGATGTAAATGAGAATTTCTTCTTAGTTAATTTAAGTTGTTAAATGAAGGTTTAAATTAAAATATATTACAGTACCTTTGAATAATGGCAGTTAGAAGTTTTGTTAAATGCTTGAAATATTTCTGTCAATGTAGACAGCAAATTAAAACTTTAACAGATAAAGTGCCTGAAGAAAAAGATGTGTTAACGCAAGAGACTTGGAGAGTTATAAAGCTGGAGAAGTTAAAACAGTTCTAATTTAGCCAAGCAAACTGTTATGAACTGGAACATTGGCCGTCCTACAAATTAGCCATTCTGAGACAGAAATTGGTCTTCAGTAGATAAAAGAAAGAGGTTACCAGATTTCCTAGCTGTTTAAAAAACAGAAGATTTTTAGTGGTAACAATTAGCAGATCAGAAAATGTAAGTGCAGATCTAAATAACAGCTATATCTCAATTTTTCTGTTTATATTAATGCTAAATTGAAAAGATGCATATCAAAGGTCACTTATTGTGAGGTTTTTTTATGTGTACATCACTAGTAAGCTTCCCGTAAACAGTATTCATAGGAAATCCTTCTTTAAATTTGCCTTGGGTATTTGCAGTGTTTCAAATTCTGCCACTTGCATTGCTCACTCGTAATGCACATAAAGCAGTTCACTCCTGTCACTTCTAAATTATCCCTTTATGTTATGATCAATGCAGAAGCAGCCTACACCTCCCCTAACAGTACCCAGTCTTCCTCAAAAGCTCCCCATGATCCACTACAGGAACCAGGAATGTCGATGTTCGAAAGTCTTTTGGCCTAATTCATGGCTAATGTTTTGAAGGAGCTGTAGAAAAGAGTAATTTTAGGTAAAACAGAATTTGAGATTATCTTCGTAAACCTAGCTAAAAAGGGTTGAAACTAATTAAAGAAACTTTTTTTTGTACTCCTAACGACATCCACTGTACACACAGGAGCCTCACAGCATGGTATGGGATCATTTCTGAGGTCTGCTGGAGACTGTTTATGAACTTAAAATGAAGTCTAGGTACAGGGGAATTTGCCGGAGGGTGGGAAGTGGCTTGTGTTTTGTGCCTGTGCGAATGTGATGCATTCTGGTAGGGGAGGAGTGTCTTGCGCTGCCCAGCAGGCAATTGGTGGGAAAGAGGTAATTTGCTACCGTTTTGTTTTCTGCCGGCTGTGACTAATTTTAAGAAGGAAGAGACTCCTATATTGATAATTAGATACAGGAATCGGCTCCTAATAAGCTCCCCAGATGTTTCTTGCATGCGGTCTTTTAAAAGGCATAAAAAATCATTAAAACAAGAGACACAGGGGTGCAGTTCAAGTCAGATCACTCCTCTAACTTAAGGTCCATATTCCAGAAGCTTTATAGGCCAAAGCCATTAAGGAAATAGACTGATCAGTGCTTTAAAAATACATTGTACTCTAGGGGGCTGCATAATTAAATTGACCTCTGCTGATACACAATATGAAATTTCTTAAATTTGAAAATTAGTTCAAAATTGAAATACTCATTCACCTATTTGTCCAGCCAAAGCGTAAAAAAGGCAATGATGGTAATATATATATAGGTTGTAAAAATGCAGCATGAGTAAGAATGTGTTGAGTGAGCTTTATTTTACCCCCCAGCATTTACTTTTAAAAGACCACTCACCAGGATGAGTCTTGGGGCAGGGAATGTACATACTGATTGGAAAATTGTAAATGTAACACCCATCCATAAGAAAATACACAGAAACTGGGATTTATAAACTAAACAGCCTCACCTCAGTTAAATACAAAGTTTACAGAAAGGGAGAAAAGGTTTAAGAAGCAAAAAAGAACAGCTACTAATTGAAAATGTTTTTAAGAAGTTTGGCATCATGGATTTAGAAATAAGTAGATGATGTGTAACTACATTATGCAGGATTCAAGAACCTTTACAACATCAGGTTGAAGGAGCAGTAAGTGAGTTATTGAGACTGCTCTTCAATTCTTCAGACATCCAGACAATACAGGAGAGCATTTAAAAAAGCTCCATACAAGTCTTACTTGATGTTGCTAGTGTAGGATGTAAGAATTCATCTTAAAATTGGTTTGGCTTCACTTGGGATATTGTGCTCAGTTTGGTGAAAGCACTACAAGTAAAACATTTCTGCTTTTAACTGCAAAGGGGGACAACCAGACCAATTCCTGGTCTGAATGGAGTTTCATTCTTGAACAGACTAGCAGACTTGACTTGTTTTGGCCAGGAACAAAAGCTATTATGTGAAAAATATATTTTATGTATTCAAAATCCCAAACTGCATGCAGTAGATCAAGTCAATTTAAGGTAAACAGTATAAAATACAAGGATCCTGGGCCATAATTGGAAATTAAGTTCAGGAGTGCTAAAGAAGGAAAAGGAAAATATGAACATAAGTCTTTTCTTTCTCTTGCACAGTCCCTCCTGTGTGTACTATATTATGTACAGAAGAGAATTGCTTTTAAAAGAGTTTGTAAAATGCCAAAATATTATTTAAGTATAAGTGGGATTTTTTTCTCTGAGTGTGCGTTGCCCTACAGGAGATTCAGTATTTAATACAGTAATTTTTAATTTTTATCTTGCCAACTAATCCTAGCTGAAACTCACTGAACCTGTAACTAAATCACATGCAAAGCAACCTTTAATCTTGGTCTTTTTTTGAATCACTGTAATTGAGCAACACCTTTTTAAATTATTTTTAAGAAGCAGTGCCAAGTTGTTTGTAATCAGTACTGAGAAAAAAACAATCTACTTGATTGTGTGATAAGGTATTCTAAAATATTAAATATTCTTTGCAGAGGGGATTTCTTTCCCCTTTTCTCATGTCTGCTTCCACTGTGACTTATAACCAAACTATTTACTCCAACTTGCATTTTTTCTTATTAATATGAAAACCACAAGTGTGTGATGTACAAAATGATTAGGGGGTAGCAGCCCTTTTCTGTCTTTAGTTGTCCCATTTTAAAAAAGCACATGTAGGTCCTTCATGTGCTCAGGAATGTACTTACAGCAGTGTCTGTGTTTAGCAGAACTTACAGACGAACCCATGGAACTTCAGCCTGATGGAGACCCAAGTCACACATAATGTAGTGTAATACAGTATAATGTCTCATTGAATGTTTAAGTGGTTGAATGTTTTCATAATTTGAGCAAGATGGGCTTAATAGCCTTCTTGAATTTTGTAACCTTATGTAATATATCTCAAAACTATTTCTTCTTTTCATTATATAATTAAGATCTGAATAACCCTGGAAGGATTTACTACTGTTTTGTCTTGATACATCATTGAGACTGTTGTCCTGTAAATGCTGTATTTTGAGAAGAATGCTACTTAAGCAAGGGTTATACATTTGTTAGAATAAGGGAGCTTGTGCTCTCTGCAGAGCCATATTTATATTTTGCCAATGGGAAGTGAAAAATAAGCAGCTTTTTTCAAATTGGCATGTTGTGCACATGTTCATTTTTCTTTGTGTTGTTTTCATAAGAAGAACCAGCTTTCCTAAAGACCAGGCAAGAGAAAGCTCGGAGAGAGATGGACCAAGGATTCTTTTCACCCAAGTTAAAAATTGATTATAATTATAGTAATATAATAATCCCTTGTTATACACCAGTTAACTTTCATGGTTTTGATTGTGCAGAATTGTCTACCTTTTGCGACCCCAAAATTCTTTCTCGGTCAGCTTCCTTTGCAACTAGACGCTATTTCCATTAATATGATTCCTCAGTGTATGATAAGATCACTTTATTAGCCATATACAATTTCTTGCATTAGGAATTTGTCTTGTTCGTATACCCCAGCTTGCTCTCCATGAGACACACAGACACAGACAGGGAGAGAAGCTTGGGGTCAGAGCGCAGGGTCAGCCATTGTACAGCTGCCCCTGGAGCAGTTGGGGTTAACAGCCTTGCTCAGGAGCCCAACGGAGTAGGATTCCTCTACTGGCCACGGAAAGCAACACATGACTCTGGACCATAAACGATCTAGACCTGTGATGAGCTTAGAAGGAAATATTAAAAGTGCTCGATAAGTTGCGTGAAGGACTAAGTAATAGGGCTGTTGGTTGGTTGGTTTTGTGGTGTAAATGAATGTACAATAAAGAAAAGTGAGGAAGCTACAGTATCAGCGATCTTGTATAAGCCTTGCTACCCAATCTAATTTGGCATCAACAATAAATGTAAGAATTATGCCATCTATTTATTATAGATGAAAAAAACGTTGGAGGGATTTTAATAGGTTTAATCATGACTTCAGTTCCCCTAACCCTGTCTTTCCCATAAGGTCTTACCAATCTCAAATTTACCTACTGCAGGAATTTTCAAGAACGTAACTCTCGCAGTGAGAAAGGGTATACTGTTATATACTGTATAGTGTCTCACAGCAGTTGCATGACTTGATCCTTTATTAAAATGTTCTACAAGTAAAAAAAAACTTTCATTTTGCAGATGTTGTCAATTAATAAAAGGCTTAGAAACAAGAACACAGGATGATTAATGGAAACTGAAATTCAGTTACTGTAAATTCTAATTTGAAAATAGTGTTATTTGCTGAAAAGTTAAACCCACATTTCTATGCTTTCTTGAGAAATAATAATTGATCCTCTATTGTGCAACCATAAAGCATACATATTCAGCTACTGAACGACATTTGCTATACATTAGCACGGTTGAACAGTTTGGTTTTACGCGTACAGTGTATGACAGTCAATAGGAGAAGGTTTAAACCACATTTTTCTATCAAATATTGAAGGCTAATTCATGCTTAATACAACTCCAACATGATGTTATTAAATCATTTAACCATTTCAAAGTTTTCTGCTCATATTTTTTGGTGCAGGAATTCCCCTGTTCTGCAGAGTTATTTACTGTAGCTTTGGGCAATATTTTGTTTTTACGCGATTAGCACAGACATGCATATTCCAAGTAAAGGAATACTTTTTATTAGCTCTTTACCTGTTCTTATTTTTTTTTATTTAAGGGAGGATACCACATAGCTAGATTTAATTTTAAAATGGCATTCTATTACAGTTTCAACTCATTTATATGACCCCATCTGCTATAGGATCTCTATAATTGTCCCTCATTTTCAGGAGATTACAAAACTCAAATTATTATCACTTTAATTGTTCTTGAAACCTTATTAGTCACCGTTTAACTGATGTATCATTCAGATTTAGTTGTAAATTACACAGGACTTTGATTGTAGCCTACCACAGTAATCCAGAAAAGTAAAGAAATTGTTGAAAGAGGCTTGTTTTGTGGTTTTGCGTGGTGGGCAGTGTAAGAGGACAATTATGGTAGCAAGGACCGCGTTTTGTAACATCCAAATTTTATCCAAATTTTCAATATTGTAAGAATGTTAGAACTTAAGAACATGAAAAGAATTGCAAATAAGGAGGATTATTTAGCCCATATTATTTTTTAGTTGCTTGTAGACTGTTGATATAAGGAACTTATTGAGCTTTTTGTGAAAGACAAGATCCTTTTTTGTACCTGCTGTTCTCAATTTTAAATGCAGTTTATCCTCTGGTTCATGGCCTCTTGTTTGACATTTTCATTGCCTTTGAAGATTTTGACTTCTTGAATCCAGTAGTGTTATGGTTTATACACTGATTGTATTTGCACATTTTTTAACAGAAGACCTGTTGGATAAATATAAGTTATGGATGTAATCTGTGTATTCTGCTTATCAAAGGTGTACATTGTAAGCTTTAAGGGAACCCAGAAGTTCATTAGAGCCTTGAATTTCCCAAAATTAATTAAAGTTTTAATTTAATTCGAAACGACTACACACTTTAAGAAAATACTCAACAATGTGCTTAGCTCAAATATACCTACAAATTGCTTTCCTGCAAAGTACAATCGAGTAACTTCTTGTGTGTCCCATTGACTTTTGTACAGTATAGGGAAACAGAATTACATCTTAACGTATAAATGAATGTCACATTATCCTGGGTATACAGTGCCTTGCAAAACTATTCAGACCCTTGCACAGTTTTAGTGTTTTATTGCTTAAAAATTTTCTGTCAAGACACTTTGAAGTAATTATTTGTTATATATACAACCTGCTCTACACGTTCAAATCAACACACAGAAGCAAGTGCATAATGTGAAAGCAAACTAGAAAATTCATAATTTTCATAATTGAGTAAGTATTTAAACACTTTGCTGTTGCAACCCAAAATTTAGGTGCATAAATCTTCCTAATCAAGCTACACTATTAGTTGAGCAACCTCTGTGAGTATGCAGTGATATTGGTTCTCAAGATTTCAGAATACTCTGAAACTTCTTTTTTGAGATTGCTTAATCGGTAATTGAATTTAATTGTTGTTAATTGTCACTTAGACCTTTCCCAAGTCAGGCACAATGTCGTTGAAAGCACAGATCACAAGAAGGGTCCAAAAAGATTATTTTTAAGATTAAGTCTTTGAGTGTTCTGGTGAGCACAGTCTGCTTAACCATCAAGAAATTGAAGGTGCATTGTAGCACCCTAAGACTAACAAGACCAGGCTGTCCCTCCAAACTGAGTAGCCAGGCGAGGAGGAAACAGGCCAGGGATTCAACACTATACCTGTAGGCAAGCATGGTGGTGGCAACACTGGGCTATGAGGATGCTTCCCTTTCGCAGCTACTGGAAAGTAAGGATTGAAAGAAAAATAGACAGTGTAGCAACATACTAGTGAAAATCCTGTTTCTGTCTGCAAACAGACTTAAAATTGGGAACAAATTCACCTTTCAGCAGGACAGTGACCTGGAGTGATTAAATCACTGGGGTGATTTAAGAATAGGAAAGTGAATGTCCTTGAGTTGTCCAGTCAAATCTCTGACTTGAATTCTATTGTGAATCTGTGAACTTGAAAACTTCTGTCCATAAGTGATTCCCAAGCAACTTGAGAGAGCTGGAGCAAATCTGCCAAGAACAATGGGCAAAATTGCACCAAGCCAGCGTACAAGGTTGGCAGAGACTAAAAAACTCTTGCGGCTGTAATTGAGTTTACGAATGTGAATGCTTGCACAATCAGTGTATTTTTTTCTCTTTAGTTTGTGCTGACATTTGCTGTAACTTATCCTTCGAATTCTTCAGTTTGAGCATTCAGGTTTTGAATAAAATAAGATTAAAAAATCCGTCAGTTTTGTAATTTCACAAAATAGAACACCATAGTAAGGGTCTCAATTTTGCACGCCATTGTATTGATATTTACCACTGTTTCACCTTTTGTAGTTATTCTAGCTGTGCCACTTCATTGAATAGCATAACATAATCCATTCTGTTCCTTTCTAGTATAAGTGGCCTGACTTTGTAGATTTCCAAACTATAGTCATTTGTAAAATTCCCATAAATGTCTTTCATCATTATGTGTTGATATTGTCTTCTTGTTATTGTTCTTTTTTAATTTATATTTTTATAGTAGTGCTTGTTCCCTCAAAAGAGTTAAGAAATTGATTTTTTCAGTACAGATAAACATGCTTTCTGCCAATTTATCTTTCATGTATTATGAGGCTTAAGTAGATCTGACTGCCTGATAGCGCACAGGCTAATTTGAAAGGCATTTATTTCTAGCATCGGAAAAGGGACCTTCATTATAACACTCATTTCTCTTGAAGATTTAACGTGACCACCCACCAGTCCCTTCAGTGTCATCCAACAGGAAAATTCTTTGCTTTTCTCAGTCCAAAAGGGATTTTTTTCCCCTCACAAGAGCAAGCGAACTTAGTTGACCGCCGCACATTCAGCGATTGGAACCTGCATTCAGAGACGTTCATCTTTATTAGTTGTTCTAAAAAAAGAACAAGAAAAAGAATTGTTGTGTGGGGCAGTTATTAAGAACAGGGTTTTTTAGTGAAGTCAAGTTTGTGTAGCCTCATAAGCACTCACTTTGTATTACAGTTATTAGTCATGGCCTAGTTCTGCACTAGACTGATTGGACCACCTACAGAGCTTTGGCAGATAGATTAATTAGAAATGTACATATCTCACTGTGACTGCAATGCTGTCACTTGACCTTAAGACCTTATATTACATTTACAGCTTAGTATCAGACACCCTTCAAAAGAGCTCAGATGGGCTCAAGTTCAGGCTCAAGCTGTTAGTTTTGAAAAAGGCCTTGTGAAAGAATTTGACCATTTGTTTGAAATATGTTTTCAAGGAAGCATAAACAACAGTTTAATCATCTTTGTTGCTAATACCATTTTCTTGGAAAAATTCAATGTTTTAAATTTATTTTAGCACGTTTCTTTTTTGGCGTGAATGATTACCCAAGGACAGTATATAGTTTTCAGCAATAACAAGGTGGATAGTACTTCTGATTGCATGTTTTTATTTTTCTGCTGTGTAATATAATCTTTCCAAATTCAAAGATAAACATTGTAGAATATACCCATGAAATTATTTCCGCTGCAGTGAAATAATTCAGAAAGGATGGGTATGGTGTGATAAATGATTTCGAAATTCTTCTTTAATTCTATTTCTTTGTCATTCATTTAAATTGGTACTGGTCAGAGTATTTTTGTTTTATACATGGCAAATGCAATAGAAAAATATAATCCATCCTGGTAATATACCTTGAGCATTTTATGGAAAGTTTGATTTTTTTTGTAGTTCTCAAATCATTGTTACTCTTCAGTTAGAAATAATTTTAGAGATGAACACTCTTCATGTTCATTTTTATCAATAAAGAGATTTGGATTAAGATGATACTGTTTCTAAAATTCAGAGTCTTATTTAATGCCAAAGTAAAACTAAAGACAAAGGAAAGCAAACAGACTCTGTTGAATGTAATTTAAGCCACGTTTGGGTGACCATGCTGGCTGAGAATATTATATTCAGGTATTGTTTTCAATAACAGTGTTGTCATGGAAACCAAAGCCATATGAAAATTTAAGAACCTCTTCAAAACCTGCATGCTTGAAACTGTGTAGTTCTAGGAGCTTTTGTACAACATTTTCAGGAGCAGTCTATCTGCTTTATAACTGCATTTTGTAAACAGATCATAGTAGGAAGAAATAACTTCTTGTTGAGTTCTGTTTTTTGTTTTTTCTTTGTTCAATATTAAAGTTTCAAAACAGTTTTTTTTTCATTTTGGATGGTGCTCAATAAATAAACGTGTTCAAACAAAAGTTTTCAACATGTAATACAATACAGTAAATGACCAGATGTATTTTTTAGTCTGTTAGTACAATGAAACTTACTTGTGTGAAGTGGTCTACAGGGTTATTTTACTCTGTGTGTAGGACCCAGCATGCAGTGCTGTTCCTTGAATGTAATATTGTTAAGCATAGATGCAGGAATTCGGGCCTAAACTATTATCAGACTACTACAAATACAAATAATTGTTACTGAGTCACCCAGTCTGTCTACTGTACAGACATACATGTTTGAACCAGTCTAACCATAGGTTCTGTTTCATTGACAACTTTAAAGCATTAACCACAAAATAAATTAATAAAACTAAAAGAATCATAGACATGAATTCTGCTGATTTTGTTTGTGCAAATAACCTTTGAACTTCAGGTTAAATGTCTACAGGTGAAAGTCCCAGAAAATGAGTTGAAGGATTGTTCCTGAAGGATTTTGAAACCTGATCACTGGGATTTGTAGCTGGAGACTGATGTCTGTTGAAAGCAGAATGCACATCAGTCTCCAAAAAAGATAATTGTGCACAGTTGAAGTTGAAATATTTGAAATATGCAAGCCTACATTTTACTGTTTTAGATTAAAACTACAGTATGCATGTTTTCATCTGCATACAATGTTTGTAAACAAAACATGTATAGATCATTAAAAATTCTCAGGGTGGTAAACCTACTGGTCTACAGATATTCAACAAAAGCTTCACGGACAGACCAATTTCCTGGTCATTTAATTTAATTACTTTATTGCATAGTGATTACACTGTTCAGCTATCTTTTTGTGGTTTGTCTCTATCTTTTCATATTTTTTATTTTATCAGTTGAACAAACTGAAATGAATGGGTATCCAATCCACACAGGACATTAATTAAAAAGCAAAGTTGCTTCTACATACACATCAGGTGGTTAACAACTTAGTAAATGTCAGATAAGTTTAATACTAAATGATGCATACCATGCTGAATTCTGTCAACTGCTTACTTTTTGTGCATAAAAACTTGTAACACTTGTAAACATCAAGCCCATCATTAGAACTTCACAAAATGATTATTAAATTGCTATAGTTATAAGGTAACGTTGGTTGAAATCTGTACTCATGCCTTTGGAAAATGTACCTAGAATACTCTTCGCATGTGCTGAACCTTAATATGCTATAGAATAGTAGTCATCTTCCTTGGATTTCTCTACCTTTACTACCTTTCAACAAATTCATAAAGAGAAGATATATATTTGATAATAGTTTAATCTAATTAATAATTTAGCAGTTAAAGTTTATATATATTTATTTAAAATTAATATACTCCCTTATATTGATTTATTTTCATGGTGCGGATTTCACGTCCACTGAAATGTTTTAGTTTTAGTTTTATCTTTTAGGTTTTTTTTGGTTTGTTTGCAGGAGCTTAACCTTACAGCTCCCAAACATTTGTTAGTGTGGCTGTGCCCAATTTTGATTTACATATATTTTTAGATATAAAAACAGCCTTTTACTAATTATTTCCTGAGAGTTATAATTAAAATATATAGTTCCAAAATTATGAATTTAATTTCAAAATTATAGAATAACCAGTTGTGTGGTAGTTATTGTTGGAATGTGCAGTAGTTTGGGGCAAAATATTTCCTGTCATATCTAGATATAAGTCAATTCGTTTTAAAATTATATAGACCCTATGCAGTACTATTGAATGTTTCAAAATACTAACTCTTTCACAGATTTACTCAAGCTGTAACTGGAACCTATTTACATACAGTATATTAAAATATTCCAGATTTTGGAAGTCCTTTAAAAGTGCATTTTTAGCTCTGTAAAGGAAACTGGTGTAACT
Source organism: Atractosteus spatula (assembly GCF_055471065.1). Classification (NCBI taxonomy): domain Eukaryota; kingdom Metazoa; phylum Chordata; class Actinopteri; order Semionotiformes; family Lepisosteidae; genus Atractosteus; species Atractosteus spatula. Next base: position 38,534,408 of record NC_142714.1, read on the forward strand.
ATACCAATGAACCTCAGACTCCTCTTACTCAATGACAGCTTCCAGATTTCAGGTATAATTCCTCATACTGGCAGGCTTACAGGAGACCCCAAATGAATTTTTGAGGAGCTGTATGGAGACCAAGATCTCTTTTCTCCCCTTACCTGCTTTTAACTATTTTCTTAAGTTTTTTTCATCTTTCATTTAACTTAGCCAGTTTTTGTATTTTACGTAACTTTCAATAACCGTTTTTAAAGTAAACTTTAAACATGCCAAATTGCACCTTAGAAGTAAATTTGCACAATATATTGTAATAAATGCTTTAATACAGGTGTTTAAGTTATTATGTTGGCATTGCTTGACTCTTGATTTTTCTCTTACAATACTGCAGTACATTGCTACTTCAAATTTATGTTAGTATGAAGCAAATTGTTAATGAAGTATTAGGCTTATTCACACTCAGATAATTCAAGGGAAAGTCAGTCAACTGAATTATAAGGTCACTGCTATTGAATCTGTCATGTTTATGTGTCATACAGTCGTGATATGGCAGGTTCCTGACCTATGTTTGGTTCAAAATGTAGTCTAATGGGGCAGCAAGAACCTTACAGGATTTTGCTGCCATGAAGATGTCAGACTAGGGTGACAGTTGTAGGCCTTTTCTTTTTCTTAAAAAACAATGGGGACTTCTATTTTTAGAAAGCAAAGAGAGCTTTTGTTACATAGTGACATCTAATGCATGGCTTCTTTTATTCTTTTAATGAATAAGGGGTTGTACCTGTGAACTAGCCTCTGTATGGTACGCAGGCCTTATAGTCTAGATAACACTGGATGGAATAGACTCTTGCAAACTGGATTTCCCAAAACACCAATGTCGTTGATTGGGAGTTATCAGTGTTATTGGAGTTCAGTTTGCCTGTGTTTTCTGAGCTGACTGTGTATGTGTGAGCTTACTGTACTGTCAAAAGTACCTAGATTAATCCTCCATTTCTATAAACAGGTGTAATTTGTTGGTACTATGAAGTTCACAATATGCAAAGCATATTATATGCAGCACTTTGACAAAGGACATGCATATACTAGAACTGTCTAAAGTGAGAAAAAAAATACAACTGGTCACGCAAACAGAAAAGTTTAAAACGTGAGGATGCAATAGGATGCTATAGAAGGTTTTCGATTTAGATTTTAAATTTAGATTTAGAAAGGAAGGTAAAACAAGTGAGATGGGGGAAAAAGATTCACAAATTTAGTCATTTTTATGGCCTTATGAAAACATTTATTTCTTAGAAGCAAGTTAAATATGAGAAAGCAGGTAGACAAATTCTTTAGCTTCTGTAGTGCTCTTTAGCTTAATAAAATGTACTGCTTTCCAAATGCTGTCTACTGAAGATTTGCGTGAATTTGAGAGCACACATAATGAATATTGTCAATTAAAAACGTGTTTTGTTTCTTTCCAGGATCCGTTCCTCGCAGAATTGCTCCATAGCTTCAAGGAGCAGATTGTCGGCTACCACGAGCATGACTCACTGCTGGACCACAAAGAGGAGGAGGCCCTGAGTGAGGAGGACCGTAAGGCCGCCTGGGCAGAATACGAAGCTGAAAAGAAGGTCAGTGCAATGCACTTTGCAGAAACCCCTCTGATCACCTCCACACCCCTTGCATTTATTCTGCAGTGTGGAAAAGTATTGTATTTTCCGTCCGTGACAGGTTGGACTAAAATGGGATGGTGCCCGGTCATAGTTTACAAAAAAATTGACACTAAAAACCTTTTATTTAAAAAAAATGTTCTTCAATTTTGTCTCTCAAAAAGCAGCTTTCTAGAATCTAGTCAGGCTGTCTCAGTTGGCAACCAGTTTATGTAGAAGGGACCGCACTTGCCACCTGTCTCAGCAGCTGTGGCCTCTCAGTCCAGCATTAGCCAACAGCCTCCGGCAGTATCTTTCAGAGTTTTCATTGGTTCAGAAAACTGGATCCAGGCACACTTAGTCTTATGGTATAGTCAGAAAATGTTGCCCCTAAGTTGAGGGTTAAGTGGCCAACATGTTTTGTATAATAGCAGTTTGTGGTGTAGAAAACATGAAAAGGATAACCATGCTGGTCAGGCAGCCTACTTGGATAAATCTGTTATCATATAGTAATTGAATTGTCACTGGAATAGTACCCATCAAGTTTGAAGCAGTTTTTGCTCAGGAGTAGTTCGCAGTATGGGTTGTGCAATGGCAACAAATTATAAGTCACTCAGCCTCCCTATTTTATGCAAGAACCTTGTTTTATTTTAATTAATTTTTTTAATGAAATTCCAGTTTTGATCAAATGATGCCTACCAAGTTACATGGCCAATCACTCCATGTTGTAAGTCAGTGGTACAGTGATTTCCAAGTTAGAGGCAGTGCTAGGTATGAGAGCAAAATGGCTGTCATATAGCCATTTGGGTTTAGGCAGATGACCTATTTAACCATATTAAGATATTAATACTAGAAGGATACCTACTCAGCTTGAGCAAGTAGTTGTTGAAGAGAGCTGTGGCATATCAGGACATGACTTACCAAGTGATTGATTAGCTCATGCCTGCCAAGCTTTTCAGTGTAGCAGCTTGTTTCAAACTACTTTGATATAGATCGTGCCCTATTATTCTTGTGCCAGATTTCATTCCTGTTGCCTTGTGGTCAACATTTGTTGACAAATACAGTGTGGTGGTCAAACTATGTCTCCAGTTCATCAGTTCTGAGCAAGTCCAAATCTTCCCCTAGGCCTCTACCATCGTGTCAAGTTTCAAAAATAGTCCCTCAAAGGATAGCAATTTTGTAGACATTTTAAAAATGTAAAACAATAAGCCACTCCTCCAGCAACTTTCATAAATAAATTCACATTGTTATTCCTTTGGTTAAATTTTTAAATAGTGTGTAATCTTGAAATGGAAAGAATGATCAATTTTATCATATAAAAAACAGAAAAACATATTTGTAACCCATAGCAAACATGCATGCACAATAACAGTGAGATAGCACGCCCTTCACAAATTAGAAAAATATATCATATTTACTGCTACCAAAACATTAGAGATAATGAACTGTTTCCCACCGATTTTCCGTGAATGTAGAATTATTCACGGTTGCACAAATGTAGACCTTTAGCTCATGTCCTCCAAAAAACAAAGGAGATGGCAACCTTTGGATTTTTAATTTTATTTTAAACTAGGCTCCAAGTGCAGATGTTGCTGGGTAGGATCAAGCCGACATGGATGCCAGAGGCACTGCGATCAGGTTCAGTCTTGTTAGGACAGCACTTGCAGTTTATCCATAGGGTTGCGGGAACATGGAACAAGCTGCCCAGCTACAGGCTAAATGGCCTCCTCATTTGTAACTTGATAATAAAATTTTTAAACATTTTGTCGTTATCAGAAATACTGATAGTCATCTATTACTTGGCATAGCATAATTAATAAATTGTGAAACAGAACGAAAAACAAAATTGCTTGAAGAAATAGAAATTAGCCTTCTTTCTCAACAGCAGTGTCACATAAGAACAATGGAATCTCAGTGATATATTATCAGGTACAAAGTATACTATATACTGGATACTATACATGAGAATTGATAGTCTTCTGGTACACAGCTAATAGCGTTATCTTGTAATCATGCAGAAATCGTGAAGTATGCTACTGAAGTAAATTTTAAGGGTTTTAGATTGTAATGATGCCATTATTCAAAGCACAATCCTGAGCTAAAAAAAATATTAAACTAATATATTTTTTTAAGTTTGTGAATTTGTTTAATCTCTTTGTTAAAAGGCTTCTTAAAAAATCTGTTCTTTATGGATTGGGGTGTTAAAAGTGTGCTCATGAAACTCTTATGAAATCACTTCCCAGTGGAATATTGATAGTGATAAAATGTGATCTTTCTGTCAGCAGTTTGAAAACACTCCCTGTTTTATTCGGCAGTCGGTATCCACTCTGGTTACGTTTCACTGTCACGGTGATATGTTGTGTAACCTTGTGAACCTTACTAAAATTCATGCTATTATCTTAAGATTACCGTGAGAGTGCGCTTGCAGTCCATGTCTTTCAGAACATTTCATCAGCTAGTTAATAAGAGTTTATTTTGAAAGGAAAAACTCCACTCAGTGGGACCTCTGCGGTTCTTGAGTGGCAGGGTAATCCTAGAATTCATTCTATACAGTACTTTTTTTTAATGATTATTTTTCCTGCTATTCTTGTGCTTTCCTCTTGTGACATTAAGCTCAGCTTTGCCATGTCTATTATTAGTTTTATAGAGAACACAATTATATTTCAAAACCTTTGAATACTTTTCATGTCCTGCCATTTAAATTTGTTTAGACCCCATGCAAGGCACTTTTATTTGAGGTATTCAGGAATAATCCAGAGGAAAACAATTAACATTACCTTAATTTGACAGTATTTACAAAAATAAGCTGCTTTGAGATCAGACTTTGGCTGAAACAGGTGCTAATACCTTTTTTGAGACATGCATAATAAATTGCTTGTGTGTCTTTCTGTCACATTTCGTGTACTGGACTGTGCTGTCCTGTCTATTTGGGTTATTAATTATTTCACTGCGTAATGTTTATTCATGCAAAGATAAATTTTCCAAAAATTGTTTTTCAGACAAAGGGAAAGTGAGAAATACATACCCAGAAGTTACTGGGACTGTATGAAAGTTTAAACTATTCAGTTGAGTTAGTCTGTATTCTGTATGAAGGTTCAGGGTTCTAGTATGTAGGTCACCGCATAGATTCAGCTTTATATACTTGCTGTCTTTTCACACAGAGAAATAGGATCGTGTCTTATGCCATTAACTTGTAATTTCATTAGTCTATTCAACACTCGCTGAACTGACCTGATAGGAATGCCCTGCTTCCTACATGTAACAGCAAGTCACCCGTATCTATCCAGCTTGCTGCAGTGTAAATGTTAGATCCGTAGGTTTTGCACATTATTCACATGAAAAAGAAGCTTTTATTCTGTCTTCCATTATATTGCTTTAATAACTTATTTTCTTTCTGCTGTAAAAGCTAAATCAAGTTTGAGATCTTTAGTGATATGTTACCAAACCAAAAGCTTGATTTTTATCTCAGTCTCAGCCCCCTCAATAGTACACACATGCAGTGTCTGAGTTGCCCAGTCATTTCTGCCTTTTGGTATAATTCTTTAAAATATAACAGATTTATTTAGTGTAATGCAGTATGTCTGTTTGTTTGGTCATCATTATTGCATCGAAAAACGTTTTGAATACACAATTGTTTAAAAACATTTGTTAGTGAAACAATTATGCTTCTATACAGTGTTTATGTTTCATTTGCAATTGTTATATTTTATGATTTGCTTATATATAAAGATTTAGACGATTGTCATTATTATATATAGATGGAGAACAAGACTTTGGAAAATGATATTTACATTCACAACAGTTAATTAACTATCCAAATTCAGTCCAGTTCAGTGGGGCATATACAGTTACAGTAATTCTACATACAGTATAACAATAAGCAAACTACTACAGGGATCAGCAACTACCAGACACAGGGATGAATCCTGGGACCTGTGGGTGCAGTCTGAACAGGTTTGTCTTGAAGAGGTGTTGGAGATGTGTAGCTTGAGAACTGGCTGAGGAACAGTGAAGGAGGGAGGAGAGAACTAGTAACTTGTTAGTTAGCGACCTGCAGGAGATGATAAAAGGCCAGAGGAGAGGTTTGAAGGTAAGGCCAAGGATTTAAATCTGAGGTGAGCTGAGAAAATATAGAGTGGGAAGAGTTGTAAAGTACTCCAGCATGATCAGTGTTACATCTTGCAGCTTTTTTAAAAAATTAAGCTTCTTTTAACTTGTCATTTTGGATCGTTTTTATCATGACTGCAGTTGAAAATTTTAATTGCTCGCAAATTGTTTTTGCTAGTATTGGTGTTTTGTTCTGGATTTTCTGTCGTTTTCGCTCAGCAGGAAAGTGCCTCATCACTTCCAGGCAAGAAAGGGTCAAATGGCCTTTTATATTTTTTTAAACGTACAACTTTCTTTTCTAGGGTCTCTCCATGCGCGTCAACGTGCCATCTGGGTTTCATTATTCACATCTTAACACGGGCGCTCCAAATGCATATTTCCCCTTCAATGTAGCTGCACTGACCTCAATGACTAACCAACAGCTGGAGGTACGTAATGAGATCCAAATGGACTCTGCATTCTTTGTGAGCTAATTGCGACATGTATTCGTGTGTAGAGAAAGGCTTATGCTGTGTATTTTACGGATTTTATATCTCAAAAAAGAATGTTGTTCCCGAAAGCAGTGACTTGTTTTGATAGGCACACTGCCGACGTTTTAAGGGTACTGAAATTTTTGAATGGAAATAAATGTACCCTTTTTTCTGTGTGTCGTTATAGTCTGGGTGCCTAACATTGTCTGTTTTTGTTTTAGTGCTACAGTGCATCGAATGATTGGAATAAGTGTTAAAGTACAAACCTCATGGCTTTGCTCAGCTCTGTGCTCTATAACATGTTAATGCTGTTTATTTCCGGCATATTTATTGTACTGTGATGCCTTTTTATCTGGTTTGTCAAAAAGGACCTTATAAATCAGGGACGTGAGAAGGTTGTGGAGGCTAGCAATGCAGTCAAAGCTATCCCAAGAGAGAGCCTGGAAGATATCATAGGAATTGTGGTGAGTAGATTGAAACACAGTTTACATGTTTCCCATTGTTCATAGCAGATATTACTGTACCACTTGAAAGGCAACCTTCTCCCATGAAGGTTTGCGTTTCTAGACGGTGACAGACATGTCACTTCTTCATGTAACTCAGCTGCAAACAGATATTTTATCATCCAAATCATTAGACCCTCTTACTTTTTCCTGTTAGTGGATTAAGACCTCGTTAAAATACCTCTTGAAACATCCTAGGTTATTATATTCCAAACTTGATCCAAACTCAGGTGTTTTTGCAGGCATTAATGAGCTTAATTTCTTTCTTTTTTGGGATTTTGACTATGTGTTTTTGATCTTTTTAGTCTCCATCTCCTGAACTGTTCCATTGCTGTGATCTTATTTGAAGACTTAAAATATTACTGAGAATTATATTGATAAACTGTGGATATTATTGTATCCTTATCGGTATAGATATTTTGTGCCTTGTGTTTGCTTTACCACTTAATGGAGCCATTTTTTACTGATTAATGTAACATTATGAGGTTGTGCTGTTTCCAAAAAGATGGCTGTCTCAGGATGACATTGCACCCCTGGCCCCACTACCACAAATATCTTGGAGGGTTGTTCCAAGAGTTAAAATGAGGGGCATGGCATCTAGATGTCTCAACCCTTTAGGAGGTAACAAAGAAACTTGATGTGAAACTAGAAATACCTCTGCTCAGTATAGCACAAAAGTAGTTTCACGTTAGGTTCTCCATAGAAGTTTGGAAAAGATGGAAATTAAACAAAAAAATAAAGGCTTACAGTACAGCCAATAATATATGTTAATAACTGTCCTTATTGTTGCTGTCAGCCATACTGTAGTGTTCTATAACATTGGGCCCAGCATCAATATTTTGAATTTTCAGTTGTAATACCTTTAATCAAATCAATGGAATGGTGATTAAATGGAAGGAAAAAGAAAAAAAATATTCATCTGTGAGTACATTCTGTACATTCTCATGAAGAGCTGGACAGTAGGTTAGAATATGATTACTGTAGTATTGTTAATGGGTCTATAGCTGGATTACATTTAGAGTTGTCATTCTTAAAATTCCATTGTTGTGTGGAATGAAGAGTCAAACATAAGTAATCAAAAGCATTTATACATAAATGTGTTACCTCCTTAAGGAAGGCTGTGCTCTTAAGAAAGTGGATGTATTTCAGGAGCAGTGTAATGCTCTTTTTCTATTTCACATTGGTGCAGAAACAAGTCTTCATATGTGGACAGATTTGCTGGCTGAGTTTCATTATCCAATAGTATATATTCAATTAAAATGGAACACAAAATATCTTGTGACAGAATTAGATGCTAAGATCAGCATTATGGATTGGAGAATATCTTACTTAAAAATTAAAATATTATTTTAATTGGAATGTCATTGGAATAAAAGATACAATTCCTCAAAAATCTATATTAACATTCTACTGTTTCGAAATGCAATGGAAACCAGCAGATCTAGGCAGAGGCCACTGAAGGTTTCTTGTTCTCCTGGGGTATAAAAGGAGGTGATACATGAAAGACAGTGGGTAGAAACATGCCTCATTTTGGTTAAGGTCACAGAGCTCTCGGAAGACAAATGAGCAGGCAATGGCTCCATAAATGGGGGAATGTCTATAACAGAATCTTGCCCTCTCCACTTCAGTATCTGTTATTTTAAATTTAAATTGAAGGCTACTGGTATAAAGGAAAGGCTGTTGGATAGAAGATGCAATTTATTTGGCCTCCATGGGCTGTGAGGCAAGAGATTCAGGTCTTCTGTCATTTAAAGTCAGCACATGGTCTCCAACACAAACTGACGTCTTGGATATTTCAAGTGTCACCCATTACTATTTTGAATTGCAATTCATTTCCTTTGTGAAATGTGACTGGAGGGCTATTATGTTTTGGGGTTGTTTTGTACTCGTGAGTCCTGGAGCCTTGATCAAGATAATGGAGAATTCTAAACTCCAACATGACCTGGACATTTTGGCCAAACACCAGGTTCTCTGAAAGCTCATGCTTGGGTGAAAATGAATGCAGTAACATGACACTGATCCAAAACATGCTTTCAGACAAAACAAAGAAATGGTCAACTGCATACAAATGTTCTTGACTGGCCATCTCAATCTCTAAGCTCAAACCAGTTGCACATTTGTGGTTCAGTCTCAAGAAGGCTCTGAAGGAAACTAAAGGGTCTAAAGAGACTGAGAGCAATGCTATCTGATGACCACAAACCCCCTCATAAGTGCCAGAACATGATGATACAGTACGGGACACGTTTTTCGTCAGTGTAATTCCTGTCAGAGGAGGATTTACAAAATAACTACATGGATGTGAACTTGTGTTTTCCGGAAATAAATTAATTCTGACAAATATGACATTTTACTCTGTATAATAATATTAATTATTACAATATACTGTTTTTTCCAGAAAGGACCCTACCTAATCCATAACCCTTTCTTTTGACATAATACTTCTGATCCCATTCCATAGGGTTGTGAATACATCTGGAAGGTTCTGTTTAATAATATGCGACCGAGAGAAGAAGATAATAGGCAGGTTTCTCTGCAAATCTGATTTTGTAGCCTTTTTTAATTTAGTCTACGCAGTCGTATACTAAAACCTTAATGATTAATTCTTCCAGCACTACGTAATTGACTTTGTGTTGTGTAGAAAGAAAAGAGAAAATGGAAGAAATGAAAACAGAAGAGAGACAATCATGAGTGTTGTCTTTGGTATTCTAAAAATGTGCTCATTTCCTCATCCAAATGGTTAGAAAACCTAAAATACATTAACAATGGTATTTCACATTTCTTGATGGCTTTAAGATCTCATACAAGATTGAGATCTTCAAGAATATATACAATTTAACCAATTGAAGGGCAAATATGCTGCAAACAATTTATTATACAGGAAAAAAATATGTTCAAGATAGCTTATATAAAAATATTTTGTCTGAATAGTTTTAAGTTTCATTTCACATTTTTTGCTTCATTTTTTAAAAGGTCACACACATGTAAATTGAAATACTGCACAAATTCTTAACTTCCTGTAGCATCATTCTAATTCACCGTTGTTCTTTCATTAAACTACTGCTTAATCGATTGCTACTCATGTCAGCTGGAGGTAAGCATGTCCAGTTGAACAGATGAGCTAAAACTACATGAATGTAGTATTGCTTTCCTAGTTTTTTTCAAATCAACATTTTCAATTTTAACATCAAGTAGTATGTCAGGTGTAAAAAAACAGGAAATGGATAAGGTGGCATTAAAACCATCAACACAGAATCATGAAAATTCACGATTTGCATAGTATTGCAAATGGAAAATGGATAGAATAAAAATAGACTTCCGACTTAATTTGGGGATTTAGTGATTGCCCAAACCTAGGTTACTGGCCTTCAGAATCTAGTAATTTGTAAAAGGAAAATGGTAGACTGGAGTATGGGGAATTTGCGTGGGGTCATGAAGCTGGTGTTGTGTTGTGGCATTGACCAGTGTGTGTGAATTCTCTTCCAGTGGCAAGAGAACCCCAACCTGAATGAAGCGCAGGTTCAGTCCATGGCCCTGGGCAGACAGGCGAGTCTCGAGCTGGAGCTGAAGCGCAGGGAGGCTGTGTACAGAGATGTCCTGAGCAAGCAGCAAACAGTAAGGTCATTCTATGGTTTTTACAGGAGAGGCTGAGAAACATTTGCATCTTGGATCTACATTCCTTTTTCATGCAATGTCTTTGAAATGTGATGCTTTCAAAAAGCAAATGGCTTTTCGTTGTTGAGGTTTACCTGCTTCCAACTTTTACACTAGTTTGCACCCAGCACTGTTTTAAGTCACTAACAATGCTGAAGACTCATGCAAGCTCCACTGCAATTATTGTACACTGTTCTGTGCAGAGAGCAGTGTCTTTTAGTATTTTAAAAAAGCTATGATCTCAGTGAATAGTTTATATATAATACACATTGTAGTAGAATAGAATACATCAAAAGATAAGAAAGATTTGAAGTACTGAATATACCTAAAAGATGTTTTTGTAGTAACATCCCTTGCTATGTAGTGTACTGTCAGCTCTCCACAATTGAAGCATCCATTTACTTCAAGCAGGGCTCAAAGTCATTTCTTTTGCTTCTCTTACAAGATCCTCTTACAGAACTTTGCTGACTACGTAAATCTTTACACCTTTGTCTTTTGTAAGCACCACTTTAACTTGCAGGAAATTCTGTTCTAAATCTACAAATTTGGAGACTTTTTAAGAGTAGTTCATCTTGTGATCAAATAAGAAGTACATTTCTTGATTTACTGCTTTCCATCACTCCCCGCAGGGCCTGATATCTTAAACCAAATATTCAGATAATTTATACTGATGCTTTGTGACATAAGAAAGATGCTGAATGAGCGATACAGTGCCCTGAATAGAATTTAAAATTTTTAACCCATTTGGTGACATTCATTTTTGGAAGATGTTTTTTTTATTGTCTTGAGCACTGAATTTTATCTTCTTTTAAGCAAATATTGAGTCTTTACTTCCTGTTAGCACTTCTTTGCTTCAGCAATGTATAATTGACTTTCTGATATCCAGATTTCACTGTTACCAGGCAGGGAGGCACTTAACACAATTTGACATTTCTGCTGAAGTTTTCCAGCAAGATCTAGAGAAAATATGGGATTGGTTAGAACTCCTATCAAACAGCTTATATATTACAGTCACAAAGTACTGTTACTGGAGGAATTAAGTAGGTGACAACCCCAATAAGTGGGACATAGTGCATTGTTTTCACATAATACTTCAGTTTACATGTTCCAGAACAAACTGATTAATTGTATCACTTTTAATGAGCAATTTTGCATTGCAGTTACTTACTCGTTCTATCTCGTATTGTGATAATTAAAATACTGCTTAATCAATTGCTATTAATTTCGTCTGCGGGGTCCCATTTCCAGTTTAACAGATTCCTTTTGTATGTAATAGCAGTATATATTCAATCATCACATGAAATAGTACGCCAGTTGTAAAAAGCAATAGAAAATGGGTAATGTAGCGTAAAAGCCATCAAAACAGAAAACGGAATAGATGTTTTCGGAGTAGACTGGAGTTTGGGAATTTGCGTGGGGTCTTTAAGCTGGTGTTGTGCTGTGGCATTTGCCAATGTGTCTAAATTCCCTTGCAGTGGCAGGAGAAGCCCAACCTGTATAAAACGCAGGTTCAGGCTATGTTTCTATCCCTGCCATTTATTGAAACACAACCACCCTGGTCACTGGTCACACCAAGGCTGGCCAGTGTTTTATTTCTGTGACAATCAAATTGAAACAGAGATGGCATGAATAATAAAGCCTCCTTTTTTTTTTGACAGCTGATCATGTATGTCCAGAAGGTGCTGACCAACCGAAAAGTCCACGAGCAGCAAATGGCTCTGGCAAATCGGGCCAACCTGATGAACCAAATGGCCATGCAGAAGGGGGTCATGGGCGCCCATGGCTTCAACCAGCTGGATCTGCTGAGCTTGTACCAGCAGCTCAGTGGTGGCCTACAGCCTCCAGGTCTGCAGAGGGTTCCATCTCCCACGACTCAGATGAGGAGCAAAAACCCAGGTCCGTCTCAAGGGAATTAGAAAAGGCAGGCACTTGCAGTTTGGGAAGTGCAACAGAACAAGTGATTTTGAAGTCCGTACTCCTTAACAGACTCCAACCGCTGAATTATACAGCACCACTCCATCTAGAAGAAAGGCTGCCCTGAGATGTATGCAAAGCTTGAAGACAATTTGAAGGGATTTTGCAATTGTTTTGAAATTGTATATATAGCCTTAATGTTATTCTAGATATCATATTCTCTTTTAAATCTTTTAAATAGATTTTTCCCCCCCAAAAAAGTGCTTTTGAAGTTTATATTGTTTTATCGCCTGTAATCTCCCGGACTATGGTTTTAACCCCAAACAAGCTCACACACACTAAAAGGAACATATTGGAGAAAGTATAGGACTTCCTCGTATTCTGATCCAGAATGGTTTCTTGGGACCACAGTACTGCTCGCTACATATTTAATTTAAAACCAGTCAGGTGGAATAAATAAATCTAATGAAATAAATTCCGCCTGCAGTTTTCTTTACGTGGTAGTACAATATGTTTATCTAGGCAGTGGTCCTTTTTTTTTACCTTTCTAAAAATTCCCTGCATTTCCGGCTGGATGTGACCTGAACTTTTATTTTGTGTGCACGTACAGTTGCAGATGGTATGAACACCCTTTATTTTAAACTAATTTATGACCTGCTGCCTTGAAGAGAGGTGTTCCTTCCCTTCTAAAATACTTTTGCCAATCTTTAATTAGTGTTTCATGGTGAATGATATGGTAAGTGTCTCCAGGAGACAATTGTATCAACACCAAAAAGGAAAAAAAATGTTACAGCCTTATAATTAGTTCTTATACATAAATACAGAATTATTAATAAATGTGTTGAATATTGGACTTTTTTGTATAATGCTTAGAGGTGATTATTCTAGATGTTGCTAAATCAAAATAAATGACTGCCTTTGTTGTGTTTCAACTGCTTGCTGTATTCTCTGAACTTTTGTAATCTCTTTGAGTTTTTGTTGTAAAGTGTTAATTAGCATAGTACTGTGGTACTGTTCCTGGTTTTGTCCCACTTGTGTAGTTGTTTTGGCACATCTAACTTCAAATGCTGAATTTGCGCAGCTGTGATGACAGTTTGATTTATTGAAAACAATGTAATTCGTACTGGAGACCAGAGCTCCTCTAATTGCACAAGGTGTATTTTAGAAAATGTACAGGGACTCTTTTTCTCTCCCGAGAATGTTTTCATGCTAGAAATACACCTAACTGTGTTTTGCCATTAACCTGCTATTTACTAGATGCATATTTAATATCAAGATTAATAAAGTGACCAAAAGGTGTTTTTCTTGTATTTATAACTGTGTTTATTGCACTTGTCAGAGTTCAACATTACTGTTGCCGCAAGGTGGAATTATTAGAAATACTTTTCTTTGTCTCATGAGTTTTGATTTCCCCAGGGTTACCCTTTTAACCTTGCTTTGGCGGCAATAACTTGTTAAGCATGCTCAGTTTGAATGGAGACAGAACCGCCTTGAAATAAAAATTCTCAAACTAAAAAGGAAGCCAAGAGCGTTATTAAGTATGCCTGAATAGTCCATCCATCCAGGATCAGAGAAACCGCTTATGTCTGGTGAGGTTCTTGGCAAACCTTTTGCCAGAGTGTTTCCTCTGGGAAAACACAGGGCACAGGGTGATACTACACCCTGGATGGGATGCCAGTCCTTCAGGGGGAAGACACACAGACAGCTTGTAGACACCAATTGACCTAGTGGGAGGAAACAGGTGTACCGTGTGATTATGGAGAGAATATGCAAACTCCACACAAAAGGTACCTCAGTTCAGAAATGACACCAGGACCTGGAAGCTCTGAGATGACAGTTCTAACTCTTTAAGTTCTAACAGTGTTCCATCCTTGTGTGAATATTGTTGTAAGAAACCATACAAAAAGGCACCAATATCATCCCAATCCATCCCTGTTGCTGCCGCCATCAGTAAATGTACAATACCTGATCTACCCAAGAGTAGGGCGTGCCAGAGTTTAATATTATGCAGTATACGCAGATAAACCAGATTTTAAGAACTGTTCATGCACCAAAGTTTTTTTTTCAAGGGGGCAATATAAAGCTTAGGTAGAAGTTAATAGTTCTATTAGGAACTTCTATAAGGAATAGTAAAAGGATACTGCAAAACCACTAATAAAATCAAATGGAATGTAATTTTGTGAGTTAACGTGGCAATACTTAAACAGGGATGCTCAGTGGTTTGCTAGTCAGACCCATGGGCTCACAATTTCTGAGTCTTCCCCTCTGTCCCCATCTGTGTTGTGCGCTGTGCGTGTTCTCTGTCATCACATGGCTTTCTGCTCCGTGATCTGGCTTCCTTCCAGTTCCCAAAGTCCTACAAGTGAGCTTTGACTGGGTGGGTTTCACCCAGGGCTCATGATGGTACTTTTGGCTCCCCTTATCCCTCCAGTATGATCAGCTCTACTTCTGGGACTACACAGGTACAGCAAAACTGGCTTATAGAGTTCAAGAGTAGCAGTACAAGAAAAATGCCTTTTTCATCACAAGCAGCAATCCTTTAAGGTCCTTCCAAGCATTATTAAATCCAGCTGCTGGGTGAATGTATTGATTTGTGACATTGATGTTCACTGAAATGAGTGAAAGTCTGCAAAAAGATCAAATGGAGGAGGAAGAAAATGCACAGATTATTCAATAAAATCTGCCTCATGTTAGCATTGCTTAAACTAAGAAGGTTATCCAGTTTTCACAAATTGTACTACGAGGTTTGTTGAGGTGCTGGAAATTGCCAATTCATATCTTGTATGTCTTGTGTAGGAATGGCAGTAACATAAAAATATAGGGTGTAGGAGACTGGAACAAGCTACCCCACTATTCTTATCAAAACTGATACTATGGCTTCTTTCAAGAACAGCTGAATGAGATCTTCAGTTCAGTTAGCTATTAGTAACCAATGAGCTGGATGGGACAAATGGCCACCTCTCATTCTAAAGCTTTCTTATGTAACAGTAAGTGTAACTGCAACTGAATTTTTTTTTTAGTTTTCTTAGTCTTTTTACCTTAGAAATCCTGATTTAGGTGTTTTTTTTTTCCAAAGCAGAATGAACCTGACTCTTTCCCAGTGCTACATTTCAATGTATGTTTTTTATTTTAAATTCACACAAACCAATATGCACAGCTTCCCTGTTACCGTTTAGGATGTTGCTAATGGAGGGTTTTGGTTTTAGACCAGCGTTTGAAAGGCTTACAGCACAACAGTGTTTAGCTACATGAGGCATAAAGGCCTGCACAGTTTGGAAGCAGCTTGCAATTCATCTTGTATGCCACAGTGCAAGCAGAAATATGTTAATAGTGTGTGACAGTGCTCAGAGAAATACATTGTAAATCAGTGCAAGTAGAAATGTATTCAGAGAACATGTTGAACTACACGTAGAAATATATCCATAGTAAATGTCACAGTCCAGGAAATAAAGAAAACAGTTACCATCATCAGTTTACCATATCTAACCCATTTACCATATGTGGTTTTTGTCCATCATGGTCAGTTGTACACGGATGAAAACTATTAATAATTAGATGCAAATAATGAGAGGTTGCAAACCACTCGACCCATGGAGCTAGTTTGGTTGCCTGAACCTTAATGTTCTAAGAATTCATCAGTCGCACGCTGCTTACTCCCACAATTCTCTGTGTTACATCATTTCCAGTGGTGTCCCTGGGTCTTCATTTACACTAATGTATTGAGTGCAAGTATTGTGTATTGAGATATTCCATTTTAATTTAAAGGGACTTGGGCCTTGGCTTACATTTCCCACTGTCGCTTTCTGTCCTCCCAGCCCCCCAAAATAAGAACTGACATGAAAAGCAACAGAGTAACACAATATCTTAATTAAAATGAATTCATAATTACAAATTTAACAAACATTGATTTATCCACTGATACATTAGTGTCAGTTTAATTGCTTTATTGACAGGTGTTCCCCACCTTTATTTCTGAATTCTGTTCCATTATTTCTTGGATTAAAACCATCTGAACCGTTATCAAGCTCAGGAAAGGATCAGTGGTAACAAAGATTGGGTTTCAGGACTTTGTCTCACTCAAGTTTCCGTTTCCACATGTCTGGAAACACCTGGGCTCCTGCAAAAATAAGAAACATGATTCCAGGGGTACTGATACAGTACATTGTAATTTATACCTGTGCCTGGATATCATTAATTATCATGTACAGTATTAAGAGCTGATAGGATAGTTGAAACAATTCCATCTGTTTTTGAAAGCAGTGAACCTA
Organism: Atractosteus spatula; assembly: GCF_055471065.1. Taxonomy (NCBI): domain Eukaryota; kingdom Metazoa; phylum Chordata; class Actinopteri; order Semionotiformes; family Lepisosteidae; genus Atractosteus; species Atractosteus spatula. The sequence continues at coordinate 38,550,925 of NC_142714.1, forward strand.
GTGCTGGAGGTCTATTTCTAAGACCAAGAACTGAGTGAAGAAAATCATTAACTAATAATGTAATCCTTAACACACATCATATTAATTAAATGCTGTGATTGCTTAAAAACCATCAACTCTGAGGATACTCTAGGAGCCAAGAGCAGAAAGCAGGGAACGGGTATGACGTAGGTCAGCAATGATCATTATCCTTAGGTAATTTTCAGAAAGACTTGTAGATGGAAGGCTGTATTTAAGAAATGGAACAAAAAAAACTTACATATGAAAGTACATTTTGGCTTATGTCTCTTAAAACACGGGAACTTAACCAGAAGTAAATCCACAAAAAGCATGGCTTAATGTTATTAAAAATTGTTGATAGTGATCACCATTTAGTTTTGATAGGTAGCATACAGTACGTTGGCAATAATACAGTACAATACAATAATAAAGCCTGAAAGGGTCATATTTTGACTGCAATATTTCCAAAAACGTTCTCTTTATGTCTTGCACAATAGAGTGGTTTCACCAGAGGAGTGATTATGTTATTCAAACTGTGGTGAGAAGCTGTTCAGCTCATTCACCTGACACTATTGCTACCAGTGTAAGTGTGCCAGTGTCAGCACTAAGTTCTGAGTTAGAGGGGTACTAGTGTTGAAGAATTTTGATCTCTTTGGCAGTATTCCATTCATCCTATCACTGATTCTCAGCCTTTTCGGAAAGTATCTTTTTCTAGAGAGTGGTGGTACTATGTTGTGCTACTCTGACATTTTCATCTCACTCATATGACCCGATACTTTTTCTGTACATCTGATGGGGACTTTTTTTTCTTTAATGTGAATTTGCAGAGGTTGTCATATATATCGGCAAACTAATTTTAAAGTGATTATTTGATGAAACATAGACTATTTTTACAATTTTACAAAACTATTACAGAAAAAGTGAATAGCTCAGATACATGGAATCAATGTATATGTCTGCCACTTAATGAAAAGTCACTTCGATACTGCAATGTTCTTTGTGGAATCCAATGACCAGAATATACAATTCAGTAACTATGACTATATCATGGCAAAATTCAGAGAATTTCCTCTCTTCCTTAATTTTTCCTAACATCATGCTGTGAAGTGCTGCCTGTAGGAGATTTGCACTTTTCAGGAAATGAGGTTTCATTTGAAAAGTTTTTCAATTTTGGTTTTCCATTGTGTGGAAATGTCTTCAGCAGGGAGAGCAATTGATATGGAGCCTGGTCATTCTCAAAGACCTTTGGGATTGGCAACTTGGTATCATTTAATTTACATTTCTTCTAACACATCCTAATGATGATCGCAATTTCATACTGCGGCACGCCAGCAGTCAAATTCTAATCCAGAGCACAGATGCTCAGACCCCATTCTTGATACCGCCATAATGGTAGCCTTGATTACTTTAATTTTGTACCTTACATGAGTCACAGTTACCATTTTCCCCCAGATCTTTAGAGGATGAAAAAGTAAAGAGACCTGTAAATCCTGTGGGATCTGTCTTTTGATGACCAAATTCTCCATATTTCTTTTCCAGAGAACTTCAGAGCATTCCCAATATGCACTCCAGCAAAACAATTGACTTTCATTGCCTGTCAACCCAGGGTCGTCCCTGTGGGTAATTAGAGGAGCCACACTTGCTTGTAGTTCCCTCCATACCTTCAGAACTTCATCACAGACAAAAGCATTTTTTCTTTTTAACACACTTCATACTTTTTAATCTTTCTCATCTTCCTTTGTGTTACTATGTTTATATTCAGGAATACTCAGGTGGGGTTTTTTGCCATACAGGTAGTTTAAAATGAAATAGCTCCTTGCGTTTCTCCCCACAGTCTTTTAAAAGCCATTCCCAATCGGCTTTTCACCCCCCCAGTACCGCTTAGTGTGAACTGTAAACAGACATTTTGTTCATGTCTACTGCGTCCTCACACAATAACCTATATGAAAAACTGAAAATGGGTTCCTTACAAATCTTTAAGTAATCAGGAGTGTGCAATGGCCAGATGAATTCCTTGTGGAACCGTTTCATTTTTCACACCATTTGCTTCTATCTCAACACCCCTTTCCCTCAATCTTCCATCTGCAGTTTTTTTTTTCAGAATTGTTTTCATTTCTCCGGCTGCCAGTATGTTTTTTTTCCTTTTTTCTCTTTTGCTTTTCCATTTCCTTCCCAGGGGAGCTTGCATTTGCAGCTTACAAAAATGTGCCAAGAAGAAACATTACAGCTATTGCAGATGTTGAAATGTTAATCCCATCCCATCACAGTTCTGAGATTACCATCTGTAGGCCAAATCCACAGTCTTACTATTGCCAGTGATGGCCATGGCTCCTAGTGATTCTGGCATACATATGGTTTCTGAATATACTTTTTAGGCTTTGGAAGGCAACCTTAAAATGTTATAATGTTCATTTTGGAAACCTTCCAAAATTACATAAAGAGGTCAAAATGGAAAACAAGATAAGAGGTGTTGCATCTTTGCAAGACAAGAAGCTGAGCAATTTAGATTTCTAACAAAGCATTGGATAAGGGCAAATGAGGCTCATCAGTTCTCCTCAACCAACGTACTGTTTGAATGTTTTAAATCTAAAGGGCTTTCAATGGGGGAGGCACGACGGTGCAGTGGTTAGTATTGCAGCTCTGTTTCAATTCCAGACCTTGGGTGTCAATTGCATGGAGTTTCTACATTTGTCTGGGTTTTCTTTGGGTGTTCTGGTTTCCTCCCACAGTCCAAACATGCTGGTATAGTAGATTAATTGTCTTCTGGGAAAACCGGCCCCAGTGTGTGAGTAAGTGTGTGTGCCCTGCGACAGAATGACATCCCATCCAGGTTGTATCTTGCCTTGCGCCCACTGCTTGCCAGGGTAGACTCCGGTTCCCCAGAGGCCCAGAACTGGCTGAAGGGGTTGGAAAATGGATGGATGGGTTTTCGATGGATTGTTGCAAATAAAGAATATATAGCACCACAAGACTGGCCGGAGAGTTGACAAAGCAAATGGGGAAACATCTCTGAAATCCCATCTCCCATATACAAACAGGGCTGCTTTTTTGTACTTTTAACCAGACATTTTTTTAAAAAAAAAACATTCACCACAGGCCTAGAAGCCTCTCTTTTAATATTGGCACAATAGTGTGATTTATTTCTCTGCAAGTTACAGAGAAGCTGTTTCATACTGTAGATGATTCAAGATCATGTTTGAGTTTCCAGGTCTCCTGAGAGATAGATCAGAATGAAAGCAATTATGCATTGTTTTGGATTTCAAACACAAGTGGAAAAACTGGGAGTTTCTGTAAGCCTGAGAATTTTAGTGTTTGCTCTTTATATATCTTGTAGTTTGTTTTTAATGTTATTGATTTACAATGTACTCAATTTGTCCACCTTTGTCATTTAGCCATCTTAATCTTGCAAAGCCCAATACCCCTTCAGGAAATATAGTTAAGTTTTCAATGATTTCTGCTCGTTGTATTATTAGGTTGTCATAACTTAAATGGCAACATTTAGAACAGGCCATTAAGAGCCCCTTGTACACTAGTAATAAAGACGTGATATAACAATGCAAAGGAACAAGTAATAGGTTTATTCCATGCTGAAAAAAAGAAGAAAGAGAACACAACGTTTCGGCCATGGAGCCTTCTTCAGGTGTGAGACGGCCGAAACGTTGTGTTCTCTTTCTTCTTTTTTTCAGCATGGAATAAACCTATTACTTGTTCCTTTGCAGCCTACGCATGCTGACGCAGCTACCCACCTGAACTACTACCGTGATATAACAATTCCTATCATAAGGCTTTGCAAGTAAAGTAGCTACAGGAAAAACCTTTCTGAAATGGCCAAACTGTCATGATGTCCTCATTAGGAATATGAGATTTATCACAAATTATCAACTTGTGTAGAGCTTATCAGAAAGAATACATTTTGGCCAATTGTAGACTTTTCCTGAGTTTATTGAGCACAGGTGTTGTTAACAGAAGTCAAGTGTTCAGTGTATATAAGAGTGTGGCATGCCGCATGAGGTATCTGTTTGAGACTAGGTATTTGGAATTAAAAGTGGGTGTTTTTGGATGAGAAAAGGAAACAATTGAGTTTGTTTTGTGGGAGAATATTGTTTTAAAAGAACACAGAAATATGTTTTTTTTCCCTTTTCTGTGTTTTGTGATTTGTAGAATAGTAACATTAAGCCTGCAAAAGAAGATTTTTTTTCCTAGTGACAAAAGGACATCCATTTTTGTACTAGCAGAATCCAATCTCCTTAGAACATTAGAGCACAAGCTAGGAAGACCCAGGAGGTGGTGGGCAGCATCTCTCAAATGTATCACAGTTGTTACAGCAATGAAAAATCATTCCAGTACAGGAATCAAGAATCTTAATGCAATTCCATGTTAAACCACTTTGCTTTCTCAGTGATAGTCATATGGATCAACACCATGTTTTCATGATGAGTACTTTCTTGTTGGTTTTATAAGAGACGTGAAAGAGAAAATGTGTTGATGCTGGTGAGATAAACTGTAAAAGACTGTTTCCTCACAAGCAAATTTTAATCATTACAGGTGATTCTTCTCAAAGCAAAAAGTCAGTCACAGAGTTTCATATTTCAGGACAATTTTATTGTCGTTCATTCATTTTTATTACTATTTTTAGATCTAGTCCTTTCAGTAGAATACATTTTGTTGAATTTTCAAGTTCATTACAAAATAAATTTCTTTTCAATAAATAAATATATAGAAAATAAATATAATGTACATCTCATAAATAGTTTTATCCAAAACATACACCACCTTTGCTCACAATTTAATAATGTTCCCCACACCTGGAACATTACAAGTCATTCTCAGTTCAAAAGCCAACATAACATACTTATCGACTGCTCTCAGCAGGGAAAACAATAGCTTTTTGTGTCTGAAAAAACTGAAACAGCCTGAAGCTTAATTGCAGCAGCTTTTCTTTTAAGTGTATTTTGTTAATTGTCAGAAAGATGGGTGCTTGTCTTCCAATGATTTGTACTGGAGGTTTTCCAGTTCTAGCAAGAAAGACTCACTTTTGGGAAAACTGATCTGGGAAATACCCAAGTTGGGTTTGGGGAACTCCTTTTTCTAGTCCTCCGTCATTTTTATTAGTTTATTCAAACGCGTTACTTAAATTGTCAGACACCAGGTGTATTCCATCTGTGTTATCAATGATGGCATCCAGCCATCATTTGCTAACATACTGTAGGTTTCTGTAGTCTATTGCATAGGCCCCATCTATGTCTTTATCAGGATCCTCCTGCCAATTGTACATATTAAACACATTACTTGATGGCAGGTTTCTGTTTGTCAGAGGCTCTTGTATTTAACTAATGGACTGCTGCCCAAGTATAGTGGATTAGACTTTGTGACTAGCAGGTGGGTTGACATTTTGACTTAATCTGACCCTTGGTTCTTGCAGTTTCTTAAATATTCAATTGATTCTGATAATTATTTGTTAGAAAGTTAACACCATTTTGGGGAATAGAATTCTGTACTGGAAGTGTTTGACTAGCCACTGCTGTCTTTCAGACTTGGTAGAGGCTTCCTACAGTGTGTCAGCAGTACACTGTTATACTGTATTTCAGTCTTATGAAATGTGCTAGACGGGCTGCACTGACAACAATCTATGTGTCGTCAGAATGGCTACACATCTAGCAGTTACAATGTGCCTGTTAGGGGCTTAGTAATTTACCACAAGACCAACCTGGATGGACCATTCATATAGGGGTTTAAAGACCATTTTTCTATCAGACCCTAGATTACCATTTTAAGTCTACCTCAAAAGCCACTAAAAACTCTTTGTTTGACACAAGGAAAACCACACCATAGGGGCTAGATTGAGAACAGCAGACTCGGCAGTCAGCTATGATATCTCCCAGCTGTACAGTACCAAGAGGTGCTTATCTTTTCATCCTTTCTGGTGTTATATTTGCAAGTGTTTTATTCTTCCACAGATCTTTCCTTGGCTATGTCTGTAAGGCACTTATAAATGAGGGACTAAAAGCAGTCTTTACAAACTAAATTTGTAAAATTGCTACACAGAGATAAAGAAAGCAGAATTTAGATGGATTTCAGCCTTGAGAAGTAAGTCACCTGATCTAGGATCAAGTCATCTGACACTGTACCATTTAAATGTCTAACTGGAACAATCTGATGTGGTATTAAAGTATCTTGGTTTTTCTTATTTTTGAGATGTTCTTCAGGAAAAAAGTATAACACCTGGGAGAGATCACCTTAAGACTGAGCAAGATTCAAATATTCACATGAAGTTACATGAGCTGCCAAGTTGCTCTAAAACAAATGCAGACGTTTGTTTGACAACTATTGGCATTAATATTAATAGTTTCTTAACTATGAAGTGCAGTTTGTAACAGGAAATTGAAATGAATAAATCCAGGAACACACATTTATATTCATAACCTTTGTAGTGCATACTAATGATTATGCGTTTTGATAACGGAGAAACAAATACAAAACACACAACTAGATGAGGGACAGAAGAGATCTTCAAACCTTCCTCTGCCATGGTTTTCTCAAAACATGCCCCTTCCACACTGTGTGAGGAATCCTGTCACCTATATTGAAACAGGTCCCTGTAAGCCAAGGGTATCTTCTCAATCTCCACTGGCCTTGGCAGAAAATGAGTTAGCTTCTGATGTCTCTTAGTCCTGTTTCCTTCTCTTGGTGAGCCATCTTTGTTTAAGGCAACGTAATAATACCTCCCTGTGTCTGAGTGCTTGTAGAGTGTTGAAGCATATGTGTTGTACCAATTCTCTTCAAACTGCTCCCTGAACACGCATTCTGCTGTCAACTTCTTCTGCAAGAGATAGACAGGATCAGGGTTAGAAAATTATTTTAGAAAAGTCCCTAACCTAGGCAGGGAGCAAGAGGTGTTAAACGATAAAGACCCTTCTTGCTTTCCTGTAATGCTACTACATATGTACAGTAGGAAATGTTATATACAGTACAGCGTCTACCATAAGTATTTAGACAGTGAAGTCAAAATTGCTATTTTTGCTGTATACTGTACTCACGAAATTCAGATTTGAGATGAACAGATGAATATGAGTCAAAAGTACAGAATATTCTATGTGCTTTAATATTTTAAAACAATACCATTTCTTGTGGCACTTTTCAGATCTCATTCCTGATCTAAGGAATGCACTATCTGTGCTCTGTCTACACCTGGCTCTCACGTCATCCAGTCTCTTTCCAACTTGTCACCTTTCTATACATAACAGTAATTTTACCAATTCTTAATTTTACTTTATTTGTAGTTGAACATTGCACTTTGAATCTTTTCTTATTGTGAAAAGAAATAAAAAAACCTGTCCATATAAACAGTTTTCTTGCCTTAATACTGTCTATCTTGTCTACATACAGAACATTTACTTAAGTGCACAATTAAATGCAGTATCATTTTTATGCCTTGTCCTTATTATTACAAACATGGGTTAGGTTTTTCACAAAGAAAGGAAGACTGCAGCAAAGCCTTTTGCAGCTTTTTTTTTAAATGTCTGGTTTTAATGTCTTAAAATCCCTTTACATTTCTATACCCAAACCGACCTGCACTCAGTCAGGATTCCTGCAAGTACAGGTAGTATTGTTTTGCTTAATGTTAATTCCAAATTGACCCTCTGCTGTTTGACCTCTTGTTTTTAGTTAACATTCTAAATGATCTTCAGGTTTTTAATCAGTGTTACGGTGTGAACACGTAAATTCATCACCTATGCCAGCATTGTATTGTTAGTAAAAATGTATTTCCTTGACTGTTCATTCTTGAAGGAGTTAGCAGCAGTGCAAGCAAAGTAATCTGTGAAACCAAACTACTCTGTAGTACCTTCATGCATTAGAAACAGCCTCTACATCACATGACTTGAGCTCTATCGGCTATTCTGAATATTATACCTAATACTGGCATGTTAAATGGTTAAGGTGAATTGACACTGTAATTTTCAAAGTTTTGTACTTGAAAGCAACGTATTTTCTTATTTTTGTGAACACCAAAAATTGAAATAAAACTAGCAAAAAAATAGGAAAATAGGCAATTAGGGTCAGATCCTTTCCATTTAGAGTAATGCTGGAGGGAAAATCTGCAAACCTGTTATAAGCATTATGATTCTTCTGCTATAGTGCATACATCATCAACTACAATCTTACATCCAGGGATTTTGAGCTGTGATTGTCACTGCGTGGGAGCCAACTTGGCAAATTGGAACAGTCTGATGACTGCAATTAACTTTATATTCCTTCAGTGAAGCCCAGACCAGCTATGTTGAAAGCCATTGCTGATAATATGCAGATTGGATTCCTCAGATTGTTGCTGGTTAGTAATTACTTCTGCATCACCGACTGTCTCTGAGGTTCCTATCAGTTGGTGGAACTGCTGGAATCTAGTGATGGTGGATTAAAGGATGCTGCGTTCTTCATGTTCTGACCTTTATGCCAGCATCATTCCCTGACTATGATACCTCTAGCTATCACAGGGCTTGGGCCTTTGCTATAGAGTGTCTAAAACTGAAAATCTGTGTTCCATCATCTTTGCTCAGGCCACCTGACAAGAACACATTTTCTGTCATGCTTGTTTGACAATGAGCAGCACAAAGGGGACAGTCCCAGCACACTATTTAAAAACATCAGAAAAAATGACAGAAAATACTGAGCGAGCTCAAGATAGAAAAAATAAGAAAAAAGATTATAAACCAATTAGACCTTTAAAATGTTTCTCATAACAATTTAGAGTTAATCCTATAACAGAGCATTGGATTAACTACTGGTCCTTTGTCTGAACTTTTTGATTATCTATTATGTAGTATGGTTACAAATTATTATTTGAACAGCGATTTTTGATGCGTTTTTATTAATCCCTTTTCTTTTTTAGTATTGTAACGCATACGGCCGACAGGCACTGTGTAAGAGCCGGCTTACCAGAGCGGTGACGTCACCGCCCTTCCCTGTAATAGCAGGACCACAGCCGCTAGGCTGGGGAGAGATCTCTCTTTAGCTCACCAAGCTGGGTCCCTGTTGAGTGACGCCGGAGGCCTGGGTTCGTGTCCCCGACGGTGCGGGGCCAACCTGTGTAGGCCGACCTGCGCCCACCTGAACCCCGTTGTGTTACAGTATTTTGACAAAAACATATGATCGCTTTTAATTAGGTGCAAGCTGCCTTCAGTTGTGTAAAAGACTGCATCAGTCAGTCACGTTACTGAATGGATAGAAGCTGACTAAGTCTAGACACCATCAATGAAGGAAAGAAGAGTGTGAGAGTAACCATGTGTTTGACCTGGTAAGACATATTGGGGTCACAGTCAATTTCACCATTATGCACCAAGGTATACATAATTATTTGAACTCTTAACTTTACTGAATAACAGTGCCATTTGTGTGTAGTAGTTCTGTGTCAAATACCACACCATGGTCAGTGGTCAGCTATTATTTCAGTATAAAATTGGCTTCAAAGTCCTGCCAGTTTTCCAAAACTATGTTTAGATAACAAAAATAATCAGTTCATTTTTTTCTTTTCCATACCACTCTTGTCTTCTTCTTGATTTACACCGTCATTATTTTATAGCCACTTTCAGACAATGGAGAGCATGTTTTTTTCTCAGAAGTAAAAACCTTAGAAAGTCAACTTTGCATAAGCATCATTCTCCATCATGTTAAGTGCACATCCCTTTCTCAACCCCTTGCAGAGTAAAAGTTGCTTTTTACATGTCTGGGAAATAAAGTTATCTGGGGGGTTTGAGAGATGTGTGTTCTAGTTTTACACCCATTTGATAGTGACAGTGCTGGTGATGAAATGAGTCTGTATCTTAACCAAAGCAAGAATCCTGTACAAAGGTATAAAAATGAGCATTTATTTCTGAGATATTGCATGCTCTTCCATTCTGAACTCTCCCTGCCATTCATCTTGGGGAGCACATACTTTTTTCTTCTATTCCTTATCTAGGCAAGTTAACTCCAAACATTAAAATATTAAATCTTCTGTCCCTCTGTATGCATCTTGTTGAGTTCATTAGAATTTGACCAAACTACTGAATTACTTTCTATGTTATACCCACCCAGTTTTGAATCATTGTGTCTTTAAATCTTAGTCCAGAGCAACACCCCCTGTACAGGAACAATGAGGAAGCACAGGCAGGTTCCTTTAACCCACTCAGTCATCAAGCCTTTCATCTACTGACACACCTCAGGATCGACTGTGATAGACAGGAGCTTCAGCACCCTTTACAGGAGCAACATCTCCTCACTGACATCACTACAGGCAGCCTGAGGTCACAGGAACAAAGAAAGATCTGGAAAATTTTTCCTAACCCTATTGCCAATTGTGTCTCACTGCCAAAGGAATCCCCATTACATTCTGGTAGTGAAATATCCCAGACTTTAAGTCAGGATGTCAAGATCATGAGAGTGCGCTCTGCTCTCAAATCAGGCATCTTCACCAGTCCAGTTGAGCCTTGATTTCAGGTGTATGTGTAATGTAACGTTCAGCCTTCCCTGAGAACCTTTTTGCTTCATTTGTGTTGAACTAGAACATTTTATTTATCATTGGCTCTCTTGCCCTTTCAACTGCATTGCCAAAAGACCCAATTGCATGAACATATTTTTTCTTGCTTTGCACTATCCCCCAACTTTTTCATATAAAGTATGGGCTCTCCTTAAAACAGGAAAGGTATGTTGTATTCCTTTTTGTGGTGTCGCTTCTCAATTTGGCAGTACATAATGAAAAAGAACAAACAGTGTGGCAAAGAGGTAACATCTCACTATTATTTCTTGTGTGACAATTTCTTGGAGGTGAAATTGAAATTGTGTTTGACTGTCTGGTGGGTTTCACAAGAACATCACGATAGAAGGGAAAATGTAATCACAAACAGATACATGAAATAACCCCACAATATATTACTCTTCCTTTCTGCATTATCAGTTAGATTATGTTTTTTACGATAACACAGTAAAAGGTGACCCAAAACAACAGCCACCATGAAAAAAATGACCTTCAAAATGTTTTCTGTAACTATGAACTCATTATGTTTTATGGGACAATATGTACTATTAATGCTGGCTTCAGCAGGTGAGATGTCAAGATCTATAATATAAATGCCATGGGAAATGGTAAAATCTTCTACCATTGTAGTATTTTATGGCCACTAAAACCACAGATATCTAATCTGGGTGGTTTATGTAATGATGTTGTCTCACTAAAATCACAAATTCAAATTTCTTTAACTGTTATAATAGTCATTTCATATTTTTATATATCCCACACTACTGCATCTTCAAGGACGGATTCGTTATACACATTATTTCAGAGTACTCAAAAAAAAAGAAGTCTGCCACAGACACAGAGCAAGTAATAGTCCCATATTATAACCCCTAAAAGCCGATTCAAGGGGGTGGCTGCAAGAACTATTTCAAAACTAAACACTGTGGAAAAACTTACTGTGAAACCAAATAGATGAGGTGATGCAGTAAGTGTTTGGTGGATTCTTTAGATCTGAGATCCAAAACTTGTGATAATTTTTATACTGCTGTAAAAACAGAGATGAGCAGAAGGCTAAAGACTTCAGCAGAAATATGACGCTCAGGTTTGCTGGGGCCTTTCTTGTTTTCACTTTCTTCTGACACATTGAGCAGAGCACCTCACACTGCCACTTAACAACTGATGCTGAAAAGAACCTGGACTGGTGCCAACTTGTCAGACATGAACACAATAATTTCACACTTAAAAAAACTAATTACAGGCTGCTTTTGTGTGATTTATGGCAGTGCTGGTGGTTTCTTTAGAACATGATTGCTCTTTTCCTCATGTTAAAGAGAATATTGATTGCTCTTCAAGTTAAAGAAAGCAACGTGCGTGTTTATTTAATGGATGTTTCTTATTTTTTTGCAATCAATATGAGGTATTGGTTTGATTATTACAAATTCATTCCTGCTTATGTAATTCTTTCCCCCAAAACAGACGCCGAACTGACAAAGACCTGCGATGTGTTTGCTTTATGAAAATACGGCAAGACGAAAAGCATGCCTCCTGTAAATGCTGTACTGCATTATTTCTGTTTTTAGCAAAGACACGAAAGTGAACTTTGAAAATAAATCCGTTATGGAAATTAAATAAATTATGGACACTATGGGAAAAAATAACTCATGGGTGTGTTTTCATGGAAAACAGTGTTCTTGGTACAGTTCTAAATGTTTCAGGAATGCACATCTCAGGGATCAACTGACACTGAGAAACCCCAATGATGTTACTTCTGTGGTTTGCATTGTCTGAGTGCCATTCAAGAACTCTCCCTCACACTCCCACTAATCAGTTTACATATCTATAAATCATTAAGAATTTGGATGAGAGAACAGAGACTGTACAAATGCAACATTGGATATAACAAGTAAATAAGAAGAACTTAAGTAAATTAAAGACATTTAATTTGACATTTTTAACAGTTTTTGCAGGAATCCACCTCAGTTCCTGTTCCAAATCTGTCTTTCGTGGAATGCTTTGGGGTCAGGGAGAGTAGTAAGGAGAGCCCTCTGCTGTGCTCTTGTACATCACTCAGACCAAAAAAGCTGCAATAAGTGTTATGGATCCTTGTTGTCACCTAGTGAAAGCCATTAAAAATCTAAGAATGACCCATTGTATCACAAAATCAGAAAAGCTAAAGCACCTGTTATGTTTTACTGGTGAATTGTTGTGGGGCATATCAGAGGAACAAGACACACCACACCATTGCTCACTATGTGGTGTGTGTTCGCACAGTGAGAGGTGACTTGTGAGAAAGCCACTATTAATGGAAAAAACTCTGTAATGAGGCACACCTGGTTTGATTGAGTAATTAGCACTGAGGGAGTGAATTTCCATGATGGAAACGAGCTGACAGGATAGGCTCTGGGTGGATTTAGTCACTTCTTTGGACTTACAGTATGAAGAGGCTTATAAGAACAACAGACCTTAGACTATGGGAAGAATTCTTCTCATTAATGGACTGAGCCAGTTTACAGGTCTGTATGAGTCAGAAAGAAAAAACAGTTTAGGTTTGTACTAAGGTGCATCATATGAGCTGGACAGGTGACTTTTGTTTGGGTACTTTTTGGAAGGCTGAAATAAGCTTAAGTGCACTCCAAAGGAACAGGATGGGCTATCTGTATCGGGGTTGACAGATGATAGGTTAGGCATTGCCTGTCACTTTTGCAGTGCAATCTTTTCTCCAAGGCAAGAGATAGAAGTCTAGATGACATAGGTTGAACCCTAATTGTTCCCTGTGTCTTAATACTGTATCTGTGGGCAGACAGATGGTCTGAGTGTGTGATTAGAGTGAACACAAACTGGCTGCTACTGTGTCAGGGAGCAGTGTTTCTTGCCAAACAGGATCAGCTGAAAAACGTAGTGATTGGGGTGGGGGGAATCTGAGGGTTGCTAATGCTGGATGACTGGTGATGAATTTGGAAGTTGCTGAAGTGAAATTTGTAAAGTAGTTGTGGGGTGAGTAAAGCCAGGGTAAATGCTCAAGAGTCTGTGACAATTTAATTAAATATTGCTAATAGATGGCATGGATGTAATTAAGTTAAATTCTCTAGTGTCAACTGATTAAGAAGCTGGGTGTAACTGGGGTTTGTTTAACATGCACCAGTGCTTTTGTATGTTGAAGTAAAAAAACAGCAAGGAAGGTGACTGTGTAGACTTCCCTGAGAGATGAACTCTGTGAAACAGGGTTTCTGAGGTGGGTTCAAAAGGTGAAAGACCACTTAAAATGTGAGAGAACTAAGGTAACGCACTAGCAGCGTTGTGATTATGGTGGTATATGTCACATATGGAAAGCAGCTTATGAAATAAGAGATTGGTTTCAACCTTCTAATTAACTGTAGAAAGAAAAATAGACATCACTTAAAAGGCTGTATCAACATGGGCCAAGCACAATGTATGATACTATTTTATTGAGAGTGTCACTCCTGTATTCAGTGTGATATAAAGTATGGCATCATTGAAGCTGTAAATTTTCAGTTTGAAGTGAGTCAGTCACACTCCTTTTCCAATCTGGAATTTAAACCATGACATGAAAATTCCTGAACTGCAATGAATTGTTGTCAGACATTACCTATGCAGTTCTCCGCAGAACCCCTCCTAAATACAATATATCAAACTTACCGACCCATAGAGCTCGCCCCTCTCATTCATTCCAAGGTAAAGTCCGGCATCAACACCACGGATACTGACCAAACCAACAGCCAGGCTAATGAATTCCAGGATCCCTAAGAGAAAACAGAACTATATTCATACTCGGCTCATGATGCTCCATAAAATACAGTAGGTTTACTACTGTAGTTCATTAATTGGTAACTAAACATCTACAAAATGATTTGCTATTTTTTGTCATTTTTAAATAGTAAATTTGTGACAAATCTTTGCAAGTGCAAAGGGTTATAAACCTTTGACCGAATAAGAACAAGTCAAAATGTGGAAAGTATAGAATTATCTCATGAACTCATGATGAAATTATAAAATGCATTAGTAAGACCTAATTTCACAGAATTCTGTGTGCAGATTGGATTGACACATTGCACAAAGGGCATTGTACATTAGAATCAGTTCAATTAAAGCAACTGAACTGCTTTGGTATCAAACAAGAAGGATTATTGGGACAGTTAATACAACTTCAAAATTCTGAAAGGTACTGACAAAGTTGAACTAGAGATCTGCTTCAGGACCAACAGTGTAACTATTATCCAAGGACATCAGTAAGAACTACTGTAGGTGTGAATGCATTCCAGACTCCAATCAAGAAGCAACTTTGCTGAAGCTGTTTCTCTAGTATCCTTTATAAAACAGCTAGATAAGATTCCTAGATAAACAAAATGGCAAATAATGAAGCATGATAGGTCAAATGGCCTCCTTTCATATGTAACCCTTCTTATGTAACAGAGATCTCTGCTGCCAATACTACACTACATAACCATTCATGTGAATGCTGAGATGCATAAACACTAACTGCAAATCAGTAATCCATCCATCCTTTTAACCACTCCAGGGTTGTGGAGCCAGAGTCTATCCCAGCAAGCAAATGGAGCAAGGCAAGATACATCCTGGATGGGATGCCAGTTCATTGCAGGGTCCACACAGACACAAACACAAATGCTTACACCAAGGCCAAACTTCCCAGAAGCCAATTAACTTACCAGTACGTCTTTGAACTATGGTAGTAAACTGGAGCACCTGGTGAAAAACCACACAAACATGGGAAGAATATACAATCTCCATACAGATAGTACCCAAGGTCCGGAATAGAACGCAGGGCCCCAGTACTGCAACGCAGCAACGATAACCGTTGTGCAACCATGCTGCCCAATTTTGGAATCCTTGGTTGATACTGTAATAGATAAATGGGGAACATTTCCAAAGAATTTAAATTTCTAAGCAGGGGTGTTATTCCATGACAAATTAGGACATGGAACCTTTAACACACTACTTTAGCTGAGTTTCATGAAACACATTACACTTTTTAATTTGTTTTTGACTTTAGAATTCAGAATTTAAGGTTTTAAGCAAAACTCACTCACAATCAAATGTCACAATTCATCAAGGGACCATATTTAGAATTTCTTTTTAATTAGTCAATGCAATTAATATGTGAAAACCCTGTAATGTCGTTAAAGGTGTATGACCTTTTATCTTGACCTGTGAATTCAAAACTCTCAAAATCCCATATTTTTAGGAATCTGAAAAAGATTGCATTGACACTAAAAATTTAGGAAGATGCTATAGGCCAAAATCCTACAGCATCCTTATGAAACCTTTACTATGTAATTAAATAAGAATGGCTGGAAAAAGGCAAAGTTCAGTACCATGGGAGACATTAGTTTCCCTCATAAAAATTGGGAATGTCCAGCTGTGAGTACAGAAGCTAAATCTGATGTTGTGTCATCAAACAGATAGTAGACTGGGAAACAAAGGTACTGTATAAGGGCCAATGTCTACCTCCTTGTATTTTTAAATAGAAATTACCAATTTTACTTTATTCTATGCCCAACTAATATGGAATTGCCAAATATTTAAAACTTACAGCTGCAACTGTTGTAAATCATGAGGAAAATAAGGATTGGCAAACATGCTCCTCCTCTGCATATTGCAGTCTTCACGGTGCCTTGCAAAGGTGTAAGTGTTGAATGGAGAAGCGCCAAAACACTCACTGACATCCCTGAATGCCTGCAGAGCCACAGGAATCGCTATTTTGTCATAAGCTGAGATCCTGGCTGGGGACTCCTGCTTACAGTCAGCTATTGATTCTGTGATTGAAGGCCTTTGCTGATTGAGCCTCTTGAGGAGCTCAACATAATATTTTTCGAGGTATATCTTTAACACTAGTTACTTAGTTTATGTCCTTGTCTTACAATTCCATCACAGCAGAATGAAAAACTGACACAGTAAGACAAGAAGACTGAGAAACAATAGATGGGGGATCAGGAGAGAATGAGTGTCTACATGAACAGCTACTTTGTTGTGATGTTTTGTTGGAAGCTCAGTGCAAATGCAATACACAACTATAGCTAGCAAAATTAGGTCTATAAAGCAATGGCCTAATAATTTAATGGGTTATATTTAAAAATATTATGAAAAATAAATAGTAAAAGGGATGTAAAGGGGACCAAGACTTAAATGAACAAGAAGAATATACAAATCCAAAAGACTACTATATACTGTATGTATAAATAAATAAAATGGAGTACCTTGGAGTACCTTGTAAGGAAATAGCATATGCACTGATTATTTTACATATATACCTGTATTCAATAATGAAGGAAGTTAAAAGCAAGGTTCGGGTTTCAGAACATTCTGAAATTATATTGAGTAAACTAATTGTTTTATCTGTTTTTGCTCACACTATATTTCACTGTGATGATTTAGGTTGCACTAGGTAGTAGCTGTATCATTATTACACAATTTTTATGATTTATTATAACGTTATTTGTATTATTATTTGAATGATATTGTGATATCCACTTGGAAACTGCATGTCTTGCATGTTAATTATCCAATTTAAACATTGTTTAACATTACTGTATGTTCCTGTTCATGAATGCTAACACTGACAAAAAAGACTTTGCAAAACAGTGTTTTTCCTTATTCAATGTCAGTTTTCAAGTGATGGTGAAACATCACCACCACTGTGCTACTCTGATGGCAACACAATTTCTAAACTGGATTAGTGCTTACTCCTGTACGGTCTTGTAATTTAAATAATGGCACACTTAAATGAATAAAATCCACAGCAATCAGTATTGCAATTATGTTGTTTTGGTCCTATTTCTGAAACAAAGGAGTGAAAAAATGACTAGCAATCTTGTCTATGATTGGGATCATAAATGGGATTTTTTATGTCATCAGTGAGAAGTGTTAATTTCTACTTAAATGAAATTTAAGCCATGTCTATTTCAAAAGACTCCTAAGACATAACATTAACCAATTCACCTAAAACAGTCTTCCTTAACTTCCAAACACTGATATACACAAGAAGTAATCTGAAGTATGGAGTTTTCCATCTTAAAATTATAGACATGTACAGTACAAACACACATACACTGCCTAACTAGATGCAGGGAAGAATTTGTCTTCTATTGGTAAGTTGTTTTCATCTATAAATGAAGCTAAGTCTACAAAGTAATGTACAAGATACTTCAAAATCTTAAATACTTGTCTACTTTCTTTACTAGAAAATAAAAACTAGCAGTCCTTTTCACAAATGCCAAAAGAGGCCTGCTTTTTTCATTCAGAAGGTTAAGACATACAGAAGAGATATGAAGATAACTTTGAGCTATCACTGTTCATTTTTACACTTTAATTGATGTCTTTCCTAGTT